>NC_140581.1:522325315-522969315 GCF_964204655.1 Triturus cristatus
GAAGCAAGACACACCATGAAGAGCAACAGTGAGACTGTGATGGCATACACACAGACCATGGAGGGAAGGTGGGAGGGGTTCAGGGGCAGCTGACTGACCACACAGGGAAGGTGGGAGGGGCCATGGCAGCACAGAAGACCATGCATGGCAAGTGGGAGGGTTAGTGGTAGCACAATGGCTATGATGGGCAAGAAGGAGGGTGCAGGGGCATGCACAAAGGACGATGGAGGATAGAAGGGAGGGTCAGGACCTGTGCACAGACAAGAAAGTTCAGGGGAAGGGGCCTCACAACAGACCGCATGGGGCAGGCAGGAGGAGCAGTTGCAGCACAACAGACCAGGGAGGGCAGAAGGGTGTGGCAATACAATGGACCATGTAGGACAGGAGGAAGAGGATAGGGGCATGGCATGTGGACAGGCAGGGTGGAGGTGGCAGGGACAGGTTACAGTCATCTGAAAATGCTAGGCAGGTGGGAGGGGAGTGGCAGCTCAACAGAACACTCAGAGTAGATAGGAGTGGCAGGTCCATGGAACATGATGGGCAAAAAGGATGGAGCAGGGTCATACACAAAGACATCGGAGGGCAGGGGGAAGGAGAATAGGGGCAGCAAGCTAAGCACAGAGTTTAAGCAGGAGGTCAATGATGGGGCATAGAATTGGGCAATGGAGGGCAGGAGGAGTGGACTGGTACATCATACTAAATTGAGGGCAGTGGCAGCACATCAGACCATGCATGGCAGGAGAGAGGAGGCTAGTCCATGGATTCACACAACAGAGGATAGGGAGGAGGGGGATGGGGCAGCAAGCTAACTGTTCAGAGAAGGCGGGTATTAGGAACTTTATTGTTTTTAAAACGTGTGTCTGTGTGAACTACTTAAAATATGAACAAGTATGCAGCATAATCTCACTTTTATTCAGGAAGAAGAGGACGTTTGTGACTGTGACTCTGGGCTCACTTGGCAGAAACACCCCCTGACCCTCCACCCCCTATCGCAAAATGTAATGCCCGTGAAAAGGGTAGGTGAACACAGTGTTATATAGAACATAGTCTTGAGAGCACGATTGAAAATGAAAACTAGATATAGTGTATGGTATAAACTATGCACCAAAAAGTGTGATATAAGATGAACCGGGCGTGATATATAATATGCAATACATTGTGCGCAATGACAGATTCATTGGAGAGCGCGAGATAGCACATGCACTAGCGCGTGCTATGTGATATGCGCCTTGGAGTGTAATATGCACAGGGCAGTGTTGTGTAACCTAACTAGTCTCTAAAGTTGTAATATAAAATATGTGCTGGGGAGTGTAACGTTGCATATGCACTGTGACAAAGATATGGATCCCAGATTGTAATATGTATGGCATAGCACTGTGCGTTATAACATAGGCATCGAGGAAGGCACGTTAGATGGGGCAATATAACCCGTGCGAAGACAAGTGTGGCATGACATATTCATTGGGTGGTGTTACAGTGCACATGGGCTAGAGAGTGTCATAGCATATGCACTAGCTAGTGGAATACAACACAGAGGTGTGTGGCACTCAGCAGGCAATGGTGGGTGTAACACAGCATTGGGCTCTGCCAGGAGCGCGCTGTGACTCTCAAGTGATGTTCGTCCCCTTTCCAGAGAGTAAAATAAAAAGTATTACACATCCGGCAGTGGATGTGTGTTTTATTAACCGTGAGGGGGGTTTCTTGCATAGTTTTGGTTGAATTTTTGTCGAATCCCCTTTGAATGGCTTGGTGTGCATGTGTATTAAATGTGCCCGTCAATAGCTACCCATGTTTGTATAAATAAACGACAAGGGTGTCTACCGGGATTAGGCACGGTAGGACATCAGACATGTCAGAGCTTCACTAGTGGTGTAAATACATTCCACGTGGATTCATTGTATACATAGTCGCCTTTTAATGAATATCACGCAAATCGTCATGGTGATAGGTACGTACGGTTTGTCCAGCATGTCCTAGGTGTGTCTATAAATATATATTTTTTAAAAATAATAAAAAACAGTGGCCGGCCCTGGGGATTGGGGTCAAAAAAATATAATTAGGAGACAGGCCCTGGGGGATGGGGTCATCAGGGCCAATAAATTAGAATAAGAAGGGGAACCACACAGCCCCCCTTCTTAAAAAATTAAAATAAATAAAAGACTGGCATCGTGCCGGAGGCCACGCCCCCTCCTTGCAGCACTCTGCAAACGCGCCCCCTGGCGAGTTGTAAGTTGGGTAATTAATTCCTCTTCAATACTGAGGGTCCCTGAGGGCCAACTAGCCCAACAGGCATCTCCAGTATGCACCAGGGAGCTGCGCTGCAGACAGGTGTTCTGAGGCCAAGCCCCTTTTTACACCTCTATGCAACACAGCTCTGTGGCGCTTACTGGAGGTACATAGTGGTCTAGTTTGACCCTAGGGACCCTTAGGATTCAAGGGGACTTAATCTCTCAACTTAGAACAGCCACAGGGCGCGTTTACACAGTGGTGAAGGGAGGGGACGGGGCCTGAGGTGACGTGTGCAAACACGCACTATGGCACGTTTTAAATTGGGGATATAATTTTCCTTCAATACTGAGGGCCCCTGGGGGCTAACTAGCCCACCAAGTGCTTCCAGTAAGCGCCACTGAGCTGCATTGCAGAGAGGTGGTCCAGGCCGTGCCACTTTTTACACCTCTCTGCAACGCAGCTCTGTGGCACTTACTGGAGGTACCTAGTGGGCTAGTTGGACCCTACGGACCCTCAGGATTCAAATGAAATTAATCTCCCAACTAAAAACGGACACAGGGCGTGTTTACACAGTGGTGAAGGGAGGGGACGGGGCCTGAGTTAACGTGTGCAAAAATGCCCTGTGGCCTGTTTTAAGAGGTAGTTTTAATCCCCCTGCCCTATTATATACTAGGGGCTTACAGAGGAGGTCATGCTAATCACAGGGGGACCCCAACGCATAATGTTCCCTAGTGTATGTAGGTGTTTTCACTGTATTCTAAGTGTCTTTTAACATAGCACTGGCTCTAGGACTGGTTAGTCAGACTCAGTTACCACCAGTATCCGTCTGAAAAAGTTGAGGGTACAGGATGATTTTGCAAAAAGGCTTCTTTCTGCTCTTCTTTTTGTTCTCTCGGCACGTTATCCTTCTTCCTGCACTTTTCTTCGTCTTTGAGGACTTCTGTTGCTTCTTTCTGCACTTCTTTTTTTTCTTTCTGTGCATTTTTTCTTCTTTCTTCACATGTCCTATCTCTGTAGGCATAGTTAGAAATTAGCATTTAAAAAACCTTTGAAATTCACAGAAAAAACCATAGGTTTCAGGCACGTTATAGTTAGGAATTAGCATTTAAAAAACCTCAGAAATTCACTGAAAAAAGGACCATTTTTGACTTGCCTATATCTTTTGCGGTGTTTGATGAATCTTCACAATATGTTCCCAAAAAGGGCACAGTGATTCTTGCATAGAAAGTTTTGAGGTGATCTGCCAAGTGGGAGCTGAGAAAGAGAGAGTTCAAAAAAGTGTGTTTCTCATGTTAATTCCTATAGACAGCAGCCCGAATCACTGGACAGGAATTACACCAACTTTGGCAGAAAGCTAGCTGTTGGTCCACAGATTTAGCTTTTTATTATTTGGTGTAAATCCAGTCAGTAGTTTGTGAGCAAACTTTAATTGCAGCTAATTCGTGAATAATGACGAGGTCGTGCAGAAATCTGAAGAGCCTGACCTGGGACCTCAGGACCTGACCTACCCCCGGGTAGGTCAGGTCCTGAGGGCATGCCTCCATTATTAAATTAAAGGAGCAGAGCACATGTGGCCCCCCTCTGTGGGATTTTATGCCCCAGGGACCACCACCTCCCCGGGACCTATGTTAAAGTAAAAGAGGTGGGGCTACACAGACCCGTGCCCCGGAGACTATCATCTCCCGGGGAAACAAATACAATTATTAGGAGGGCACAGACCCTCCCAAGCCCCCGTGACCACTACCTCCCTGGGCCTTATGATAAATGTAAGGCGGGGGCTGCATGGAACCCCCGGGGGACCACCATCTCCCCGGGGCAATGAATAAAATAAGTAGGGGTGCTGCACGGACCCCCGTGAGCAATGGGGACCGCCCCCTTCTGGGGTCATTTTGTAAATTCAATGCAGGGGGGCGTTTGGACCCCCCAGGGACCACCACCTCTACAGCGCTTTAAAAAAATGAAAAGGGGGGCTCCACAACCCCCACAAGTCCTAAGGACCATCACCCCTCCTGTAGCCAAGCATGGCCCTGGGGACCACTAACCCCCAGGGCTGGCTCCTGCTATGTCGTGGGGTGCCCATCCCCAGGACCTAGCAGTTTGCTTTTAGTTGGTAGGAGCTGACAGCTTCCGCCAAGTAAAATCAAACATTCTGCTTGCAGCGGACGATAGCTGTCAAAGAGGTCACACCCACTGGAAGTGGAGGTTTCATCTCTTTCCCTGCCGGCAGACATTCGGGCAGGGATAGAGGAGAAAATATTGCTCTTGCACGCAGGGAGCTGCATAGTCAGTAGCTCCCGGAATGTAGCAGCAATGGCAGCTCCTGCAGGAGGCGGAAAGCCTTCTGGGACATCGGGGGCCTTGAGGATCTCCCTGAGGTCCCTGTGCTGTACACTGGGTGAGCTCCAGGGTACCCAGGAGACATGGCTGTGCCCCAGGGGCTCAGGTCACTGGGGCCAAAATCAGTCTGGGGCATGCAGCACCCCCTCCCATTTGTTTGTTGCCGGGCCCCAGGGAATGGGGTCACAGGAGGGCAAAATCAGCCCAGCCTCCCCATCACATTTATTTCAAACCCCGAGGGATGTGGGCCCTGTGGCTGAAATCAGCCCTGGGAGAGTGGCTGCGCTGCCCTCTCCCCTTTTGATTATAAATATATTGAGGCAGGGCCCTGGGGAATGGGGCCCTGGGGGGGCAAAATCAGGGAGGAAGGCCATCCATCCTCTCTACCCCATTCAGTTAATGGCCAAATCAGCCCAGGGAGGGGAGCAGCACGGCCACCTCCCCCAGTAAGCCAACACAGAGAGCAGAAAAAAAGAAAGAAATCTAGGGTAGAAAAGTTAGCAGATAAAGCAAAACAGAGGGCAGAAAAACGAGCAGAAAAGGCAAAACAGAGGACTACAAAATGATCAGAAAAGAAAACCGAAGGCAGAAAAATGAAGAAAAAAGGCAAAACAGAGTTTAGAAAAATGAGCAGGAAAGGCAAAACAGAGCAGAAGAGGGCCAAACAGAGGGCAGAAAAATGAACAGGAAAGGCAGAACAGATGGCAGAAAAACAAGCAGAAAAGGTAAAACACAACAGAAAAGGAAAAACTGAGAGCACTCAGGCACTCATACACCCACCCAGAGACTCATGCATCCAATCACATACCCAATGAGACACTGCTACATCCACTCACAAACCCACTCAGAGTCTCATGCACCCACTCACAGACCCATTCAGGCACTAATTAACCCACTCACAGACAAACTTAGACACTCACTCACCCACTCACAGACCATACAGAGACTCATGCATCCACTCACATACCCACTCAGGCTTATGAAACCACGCACAAACCCATGCACTCACTCACAGACCCACTCAGAGACTCACTTGCCCACTCTTATACCCAGTCAGAGGCTCATGCACTCAGTCACAGACCACCTCTGAGACTCATGAACTTGCTCACTGGTCCACTCTGAGACTCATGCACTCATTTACAGATTCACTCAGCGATTCATGTACCCACTCACAGACTCACTCAGACGCTCACACACGACTCACAGACCCACTTAGACACTTATGCACCCACTGATTTGTCATTTGAGATGCCATGAGTGATGTCATTACTGCGACATAGGTTATTGTTAGCTCAGGTAACTATAACTGCTGAATATCACTGATTTGGTATGAGTAATATGTGAGCCTAAATATAATGTACCTGTAACCTTTGTTTTTTCTGTGAATTGCTAAGGTTTTTTATTCTATTTACTAACTATAACATCCCTGTAACCATTGTTTTTTCAGAGACTTTTAAAGGTTTTTAAAATTGTATTTCCTACCTATTACCTTTAACCTATGAATATTTGTGTGTGACTGAGTATGTGAGTGTTTCCATTGGTGTGTGACTGTGTGTGTGTGTGTGTGTGTGTATGTTTTGAGTGGGTCAGGGACTACCTGCATAAGTGTCTGACTGTGTGTGTGTGTGGGTCCCTAACTGTTTGAATAGATGTCTAAGTGGGTACATGACTTTCATAGTGGGTCAGTGACTGGGTGCATAAGTCTTTGAGTAGATTTGACACTTGAGAAAGACCTATAACATGCCAAGTGAAGCTTGCAGTGTGAGAGCACAGACATGGTCTGCATCAGTAGCCATCATCCATGTTTGAAGAACTATTTCCATACATGGTTGTTAAGGTTGAGTCAGTATTGCCTACGTATCTCAGAGAGTGTTGGAATACACCTCTATCAGTGCATTGAGATGTGTAAGTAAATGTACTGGAATGTAACTGCCTGCTATAACACCTCTATGGCTGCCTAAATAAAATACTTCACTATAGTAATTCACCACTAATCCCTACGGGTTCCGGAGTAGGGTGCTACTCGCCAAGAAAGTGCTGCATCACCCCTTTAGGGGTAACAAGCGCAATATAAATGCAAACCTTTTTCCCTCTTCTATTCCTCCGCTATCCTTCTCAATCCAAATAACTGACTAATATCCACCACTCAAATTACTTTCATATTTCAATATACTATTTCACCATTACTCCTTTATGGGTTCCGGAACAGCGTGCTACTCGCTGAAAAAAGTGCTTTAACACCCCATCAGGGGTAAGAATGGCTATATAAATGCAAACCTTTTTCCCTCTTCTATCCCTCCGCTATCCTTCAGAATCCAAATAACTGACTAACCTATCCACCACTCAAATTACTTTCATATTTCACTATACTAACTCAACACTAATCCTTTATGGGTTCTGGAGTAGCATGTTACTCACTGAAAAGCGCTTCGACGCCTCATCAGGGTTAGTAAGTGCTATATAAATGCAATTACAATACAGTACAATACAATCGTGGAGGGATTTGTCTAAGTTAACCTCTGCGTTATGTCAATAAAAATCTTGCTGCAAACGTGAAAAAAGTTGCGAGCGGCCAGTCAGCGGCCAGAAACTGCAAGCTAATCAGCATGATGCCACTTTTTTCACGTTTCTCTGGAAAATCAACAACAAAACCCCTGCAAAGTACCCAAAACCCACAAACAAAAAAAAAGAACCATGGAGGAAACAACACCCCTAACACCACAAACAGTTAGGAGGACCAGCCAGAGACCCAGGGGAAAAGGTAGAGGAAAACCAGGTTCAGCCAGCAGGAAAATTAGATCTTTATTGCGTAGGTGACAGACAAACAACACCAGCTGTTTGGCAGCTCCACTGTGTCATTGAGGACCAAAAATGCAATATGGCAGTCCATCATAGCCAAGGTGAATGCTGTTGCAGAGGTCAAGAGGAGAGTGACCGACTGCAAGAAGCGCTGGCATGATGCTAACCGCAAGACCAAGCAGAAACTGTCCAACAATCGCCAGGCAGCACTGCAGACCTGAGGTGGGAGTCCAGCGCCACCGGAGGAGCTGGATGCCTAGGAGGAACAGGTGTCCACAGTCATCTGCGAGGAGTCGGTGGTTGGAGTCTAGGGACAGGATAGTGCTGAACATGACCAGCTGCAACAGGGTAAGCAACAACCAGGAACTGGGGTGTTGGGGGTGAATAGGACCAATGTCACTCGTGCCCAAATAAATATCCCTCAGTGCACACCCACACTGACTGCAGATCTTGTCCCAGATTCTATGGTCCCTTGGGGTATAGCCACATATCACCTTAGTCATTGAATATCTTGAAAGACACATATTGGTGTTGTCACAGACTCGGAAATCTGCACAGAAAATTAATCCAGAATATAGCAAAAGAGATATTTACATCAGACTACAGAATAAGGGCAACATGAACAAGCAACGGGGCATATTGACTGGAGAAGCGGCAGAGTATCACATTGGCCTCCTTGCATCTCATTGACAACAATATGATGACGCCCCCTGAACGAGACTGATCAGGGACAAAAATCAGCAGGTCACCACCAATGGCAGCACACATGCACCATTGTGCACAGGTGTCTGAGTTGATTGTACATGTGCATAAAGGGGTAGCTTACTGCAGATACACATGTTTGCACACAACAAAGACACCAATACACACAATGACCCCCAACATGCATACAATAAACATCCCAATTGCCTCAGCTATTGCAGTTTACATGGGTACTGCATTGCGCAGCACACATAGAAACAGCAATTAGTCAATCATTGCTAATGTGCCTGAAGGGGTCCCTCCTCTCACATAAATATTTGTGCCCTGAACCCATGCACATTTGCTCTACCCTGCAAAGCTGCCTGTCTGTGCGCCACACTGACAAGTCAAATGCCGGTGCATGATGAAATGCATGCCTGCACCATAAACATGTAAACATGGTGCAGGCCACTGTCACTGAACTGGATGAGTGCGGAGTTTATCCTTTGAGGAGCAGGTCTCACTCTGTCACTTCTACCTATCCAGACAGATCCTGATGTAAGAAAGACATCTGCAGTCCAACAATGCACAAGTGTCCCAACTGTGACCAAGACCCATATTTCCTCCAGCTTGCAACACCTCACTATTGTAAGTGCACATAAGTGCAAGGGTCACTGGGTGTAAGTGATATGGAGCTGTAAAACAGAAGCTGTACCATACCTGAAGATCAACATGCATCAATGAGAATGTCATTACTCTCTTTGACTTTACAACATTAACATGTATCTACACAGTTTGTGGCAAATCAAGCATACCACCCTGCCCATATCATGTGGCACATCACATCAACCCAGATCATAACAGTGTGATAGCCCTACTGATGCCACAATAACAATCATGTTGCATTGCTAACAGCAATGTGTGGTAGCATGCAATTCACACCTCCAAAACGGAACAATCTTTAAAAAGATCATGGGGTACTGAGTAGGGGCGTGTTAGGTCTTGCTTTATCAGCAGGTTTATCCCCAGACTTTTTGCTTTTTGGCCTCCTGTTTCTGACCTGTTTTTGTTTGTTTTATGACTCTGGGCACTTTTCCACTGCTTTTCAGTGCTAAAGTGCATATGCTCTCCCTATAAATTGTGGTGTTTCCATGATTGGCTGATTTGATTTACTAGTCAGTGCCTAGTACAGTGCACTGTATGTGCCTAGGGCCTGCAAATCAAATGCTGCCAGTTGGCTGCAGCACTGATTGTGCCACCCACATGAGCAGCAAGTGAGTGTAGCTCTGGCCTGCCATTGCAGAGCCTTTGTGCAGTGTGGTACTGCCATGTCGACTTGGCAAGGGCACCCACTTGCCAGACCCTACCCTTCCCTTTTCTTACATGTTATTCACTGCTAAGGTAGGCCCAAGGTACCCCTGTGGGCAGGGTGCAGTGTATGTGAAAGGCAGTACAAGCCATGGGCTATTGCATGTCCTGATAGTGAATAACTGCCAATTTTGTTTTTCACTGTTTCAAGGCTACCTGTTCCCATAGATTGCATGTGGAGTTTGTTTCTGACATCTTATAAACATAACTACCCCTGGGAACAAGGTAGGAAAATAAAGTTTGATATGCCTGAACTCAGAATGTTAAAATGCATCTTTTAGTGAGGGTGATTTTTACATTCTGTGTTTGAAAATACCACTTTTAGAAAGCAGGTATTTTCTTGCTTAGCTATCCAGTGCCCCTGTGATAGGTTTGTGTATTTCATATCTGGCTTTTGGATGTCAGGGGCTGGGGAGGAGCAGTGGCTCCAGAGATCCTGATGAGTCAGGGCTGGGCTGAATAGACCTGGGCAGCATTTTGAGTAGGGGAGGAGATTTCCTTTCACCCGAATGGGCCTGGTCTGCCTCCCATAATGCTGTCTCTACCTACTGCCAGGAAGCTGCACCAGAGAGGACAGAACCGGTTTTGACCAAGCACAGAGATTCTCTACCACCAGAGAACAAAGGATTTTGTAGTATAAATATTGGGGCCCAGACCCCAGAACGTTAGAACATTTCTGGGAATCAAGAGGAACCTTTGCCGATGAGAAGAGCCGTTGAAGCTGAGGAGGAATACTGCTTGAAGAAGATCTCCAAGGGCTTGAAACTGAGCTTGCCTCTTGTTCTGTAGTCTCAGGGACACCACCAGCTCCCCTGAACTGACTTGCTAAGAGTTCTGACCTGCAAAGAGGTGCCTGCTGTTGTTTTGGACCTCTAGAGATTGTTTTCCGCTGGGAGCTGGAATATCAACCCAACACCAAGAAGCGTTATGCATCCACACCTGTTTCCGACGCATCGCCGAAGAAACTGTCGCAGCACCTGCCGCGGCTCCAGAAATCACTGCAAGCCGCATCGAGTACAATGATCTCCGAAGTCGGAGATCACTGCACGGATTCCGACCCAAGCCCTGCTGTGCAGCTGCAAGAATCCACGCATCGTCCCAGATCGTCGCATCGCATCGAGGCACCAAGTCTGTCGCATCATTGGGGGACATAGTAAGAAACTGGCGCATCACCTCCCCACGCAGTAAGAAACTGAAGCATCACCTCCACTCCGGTAAGGAGCGCTTTGCTTTGAACTGAACTCTTTCTACCATCTGAAAGTCATATTTATATTACTGTATTGTGGATTTTTGTTGTTTGGTCTTGTTTTGGTTTAGATAAAGATACTTATTTTCTAAAATGGTGTGGTGTACATTTCTAGTGTCTTCACTGTATTACTGTATGTGTTCACAAATGCTTTACACACTGCCCCTGAGGTAAGCCTGTCTGCTCGTGCCAAGAGGGTATCCCCCTTATGCTGACTAGAAGCAAGAGTCCCTATTTGGACTAAGGTACCTACCTCTGCAAACTAGAGACCCCCATTTCCAACAGTGTGACTCTACCACAATGTAGTGTACAGACACATAAATCTGAGTTTATCTGTATTGACAACAATGTGGTACAACCTCCACCACTGTCACTACTGAACAGAGGACACAACTGGTGCTGCATATGTGTAGAAATTGGCCAGTCACATTTGGCACACTTGCAAATTGTAAGAAAATATTTTACAACTATAATGTCACATTAGTGATGTTGTACAATGATTCACTATCCTGCATGTAATCGGTATCTCCTTTTAAACATTCTGAATGGACATTGTCATGCAGTCTTCTTGTAAAGTGATCCAATGCATGATCATACTTGAGACACACGTACAACAGCATCTCACCTTTACATTGCAGAGGGAGAAACATCACCTCCAGTACAGCAGCCTCTCCCACTCTTCAATGATGAAGATGAAAACATCTCAACCATCGACCAGGACTCCAAGAGCTGCTCAACTCCATTGGCAGCCTATCTCCAGAAGCAGGGACATCCAGCAGCATCGTGGTAGCTCCACCCCCTGCACAAAACACCATGCAGCAATCACCTACCACCACACCCGTCTCCCAGGACCCGAAGACCCACTTCTAACATTTCAACATCATGCGGCAGAGGTTCAGTAGGAGATGGCTGGTCAGGTGTGGGTGGGGTTTGACAGCCTGGCTGCCAAAATAGATGGGGTACGTGGGAGTCTCAGTCCCATTCGGGACCACCTAGTGTCTATCACAAGCTCCCACAGTCCACTCCATGGTCTCCAGTATTCCATGGCTGACATCGCTGGAGGACTGACTCAGAGACAAGAACAACTGTCCAATCAAAGTTGCTCCAGCGATGTCACAATGAGTTGCGATCATTGAGAACATGGAGCGGATGCAAGCTTCACATTTAACCCACTGTGGGTTGCACCACTACTTATAGTCCGTGAATATAATAATTGAACAAATGTCCATTCAATATTGAATATGGTTCCAAAATTTCCTTTTATTCTTTTCTTGATTTTTCACAATTCTTTGGCAGCCAACGCGTTTCGTTCTTACACTAAGAACTTCGTCAGGGCAATGTTTAATAGCAGCCTTTGTTTTTTAAGTCTACTGACAAACTTTGATGATATTTATTTCTCCTGTTTACTAGGATGTCGGATTATCCATCATTTCGTTGTCCTGCTCATCGTATTATCTATGTCAGATCATTGCTGTTCCGTTAGGCTCTCGCCATCGTCCAATTATAGACTAGTATGCCTTCATTCCAATACGCTACAATGGCCAGTGCAGTTCACGCTCCTGTAGCTCGAAAAGCTTCACATTTGTCAACCATGGCTACATACCACAGAGACGTTGCTGGACTGTTTCTGCTTGCATCTGTGCCTAGCATCATGCCCCGGAACATTAGCTTCTACTGTCCCATGAATCTCTCTGCTACACACACCTTGGACTTTGATATGGATTGCCATATTTTGTGTTGTTCCCAATGACACTGCAACCAGCCTGCTGACTGAGCACTGCCTCTTCCTCAACATGTCTCTGCACTTGTTCCCCCCTGGACTCTGTATGGCACCCACCCCGGGCATTCACACAATGGTTTATTGAACAAAGAACTGAGCAAGTCTACCACATCAGTCACTACACATGTCAATAAAAATCATTAAGTCACAAAGATGTGTGTTGCCTATGACCAATCACTAATGAAAGAACATCTGACAAAGGGAATATGCTTAGTCTGTGTCCATGATATGCAATGTGAGTGATAGACACGTGTGACATAAACAATGCCCTGATCTGTTAGACAACACTGTCTCAGAGCAAGAAATTTACTCCATGCCCATGATGTTGATTGTGATTTGGAACAATGCTCATGTTAGTGTACAGACACATGAAGGGCCATATGTACAAGCACCTATCGTCAACACAAGCTCACTTTTGCCGATGTTGTTGTGGCAATAGGGGCATGGCCTTAGTTACTTGGCAGTGTTAAGCCACTTAACGTGTCTTAACGCTGCCTTGTTAAGAAGGCACCCTTTAACGCTATGGTTAGTATCGAAGGTGTGGGCAGTGGGTGTTGCGGTGGGCCTTCCACCACAAAACCCATTCCTTTTGAATCAGCGCCTTATGTACAAGGGTACCGTACATAGGAGATAGCGCATACATTAAGACCATGAAAAACCTGCTCTAAACATTGCAAAAACATGCACCTTACCTCCACGTATCTGCTTTTCATGTGTGCTGCCTTGTGCTTGGAAAAAGCTAACTACCATGGGTTGGGTATGTATAGAAAGGTGTACCTTCCTGTACATAAATGTTCTGTAAAAACAATGTCATTTAGTGGCTTACATGTGTGCTGCATGAAGCAGCACACGTAAAAGTGAGAACAATATAATTTAGGATTGTTAATGTGCAGGAAGGGACACCATCCTACACATAAACAATCATCCCCTAAACGCAGACACCCTTGCATTATGGCGCAAGGGTGCCTGCCTTGCTGCTAAACTTCTAAGTGTTGCACCAGTGCAGGTGGAGAAAGCAAGGCTGCACCATAATGTTGTATATATCGTGCAGCATTGTGTTTCTAAAGTGGTAAAGTGAGTTGTTCATCAATGATGGCTAATGCCTCACTCTGCCATTCCCTCATACATAGGCCCGAAGTGTCTACTAACAATACTTTATGACTACATAAACTGAAGAACTACCCATAGTCAATGTGGTGGACAATGTGTGAAAAGATGTGTCTCGTGGCATGTCACATGTAAAGTCAGTTCACTTAACATGTCACATATTAAAAATAATTCTATCACGCTCAGAGAGGAGCAATGGTGAAGGAAAGCATAGCTCTGAATTTGATAATGGGTCCAAGACGTGCCAAGGTTAGCTGTAACGCACATCACTACATCTCTCGCACAACATTTGCCAAATTGGTCACACTTTTTTTCTAAACTCACATAACTGTGCAGAAACCTGCAAAGAGGCATCAGAAGGACTTGTGAAGAATGATGAGTATGCATCCCTGCAGCCCCACATGGAAAGTGAAGCTGTTGTGGAGACTGGTATAATAAAAGATGTCAAAAAGTGTCCAGAATCTATACCAACATCATTAAAACGATGTTGTGCAGAGCACAATGCCCACCGTGCATCCTGTGTAAATCTGTCCATGCTAAATAACCACATATGGTTAAATAATTGTCAGACCAATCAAAAACAATTTTCCAAAATGAACTTTGATCCCCAAAACATCAATATGTTTGTTAAAAACTAATTTCAAATGAGGTTTGTTAGTAGCCTGTCCCTTGAAGATGCTGTAATCACAATTTTAGACATCAAAATTGATTGAGGGGGGGATGCATCTGTCGTGATCCACTACCAACCGAACAGGACAGGAACACACAGCAAAAAATAATGGGAGCGCAAAGCCTCAACCATTGGAAATGTATTTGTAACAAAAACATTTACAAAAAAATCCACAAATTATTCTAACTAATCCTACACTACACTAACCTAACTTCTACTAATATCTAACTACACTAAACGTTTAGCTTACTTAAGACTATACACAGAACAACATATCTTAAATATCAACCCACCAACCCCCTTATGGCACATTGTTGATGGCACAAAGACACCTTATCTTATACATCAACTAACAAAATATATATATTTTTTGTAGATTTTTTTAATTAACAAGTCAAAAAACACATTAAACCCCCCCCCACCCAAAGGAAATGGAAACTCAAACAAAAGCACTATAAAGATAGAATCCTAAAATTAATAAGCTACCTACACCTAACACTACATTATCCCTACACTAAATCTACACTTAACAATAACTAAATACTAAATATGTTAATAGGATGATAAATAGGAGAGGGTAAACGTGGGACTGGACAGGGTGGGAAACCAAACAACCATTGGCCATCAATAAGGGAGACACAGGGACCCCTTAATGTCCATGCGGTGGCCCTTAATGTAATCCTGGTCCTGTTCAAGTCAGGCAAATCTGATGTTAAAACTGAACATTCACCTCCTATCCCTCCTGGTGAGGACAGACCTTTCCATGTGTGCTGGAGCTCTGGAGGCTATCCCTGGTTGTGCACTCTGTAAATGGGAAGACTCATGTGTGAAGATGTGGCTGCCGCACGTGGAGCAGCTACTGATGTAACTTGGACCGCAGACCTTCTCCTTTGAGTGGGCAGATAAGTCCTGGATGGTCCAGGGATTTGCTGGGTCTGGCTCTGGTTTGTTGACGATGCAGGCAGTGTTGTGTGTTTCTTACCAGCAGCATTGTACTGTCTGTGATGGACTTCCATCTGCCTGCAGCCCTTTCATCCCGGTACCTCTTGGCCATTGCCTTGTACCCCTTAGCCACATGGCTGATGTGGTGATAATGTTCCTTTCGCAGGAGGAACTGACGCTGACCCTCCGGGGATAAGTTATCTGAAAAAAATAAATGATAATTGTCATGTTTCCTGACTCAAATAACATGATGGCATAATGCATCTTTTCTTCTCCTATGAATAATGAGCCACAGCTTATGTGAACATCATCAAAAAGAAAATGCAAGTAGACACATGAACACATCATAGCCGTATTCTGAATTAGATGGCCATGACGGGAAACATCCTTTACCCGCATGCGTTACTCCGCAGTGCTATTACTCTGCAGTTTTTACACCACAAAATGTTTTACAATGCAGGGTTGTACACCGCAAACTATTACAATGCGTTCCACATTACAATGCAACGGTAGAGTTCGAATAGTAAATTGAGTGGTAATGGGGAATGCGCTGTACTAGTTTGCGGTGTACAGTCCTACACTGTAAAACATTTTGTGGTGTAAAAACTCCAGGGTAATGGCACTGCGGAGTAACGCATGCAGGTAAAGTGTCCTATTCGTCATGACAACATGATTAGTCACGTGCTTGGACAAGGCAGGCACAGAGTGCAGTGACAACAATTTGTGGATTTCTGTTTGCAATTTGGCTGTGCAAATTAACAGCAATCAAGGCAAATAAGGGGATTACTGTAAGTATGAAGTATGGCAGGCCCATAGCAGACCCTGCCATTCCAACTAACCAGAGACTGTAGGCTGCACAGTCTGCGATCAAGTCTGATAACTAATCACAAGAGTGTTATTAATGTAATACATTTGAGCAAATGTAAAATCATTGTATGAGTGAGCCCTTGGAGGTGTCACCACAGGTACACAACCAGAAAAGATCATGTACACATGTTATTGTCAATTTGTGAAACAATGCTAAAAGTTTGACATGCATGCAAGGAAGGAGGGCATTTGCTGTATGCATCTGTGTGTACAAGTATTAATAATCTATCCACACTTATGTGCCATGAACCAATTTGACAGCAAAGATTCTGCATGTGAACCACACATTTGTCTGGACTGTTCCTAAAACAGTAGCAGTGTGATCATAATTATGCTATTGCTAAGGAAAATACCCCTGCCCAAAAGGGCTCTGTTGTCTGGTTTGACCATATGTTAGTCAATGTTATGCAAGGATCACCATCATGCACCTGATCCATCAGTGAACTATTCTGTATTTCATGTGTGACACATCCAGATGCCCAACTAGTAACATGTGAAGTGGCAAAACTGTTGATCATGTCATCATAAAGAGCATGTTTATGGCATTATTCACATACAGTATGAAAATCAGACACTACACGCAATTGAAGGTGCCCATGTGTGAATGGTAGTGTGTTATGAGGAGAGGGCTTAACACTGTAACGATGTCCAACACTCATCAACTAAATGCGGTCTGAAAGGATGCCTGTGTTGAGATTGTCCTACCCTGATTTTTAAATGCATGCTTCCACACTGACTCTGCATTAGTCTGTCCAAGACTATGTTGTGAGTACAGAGGCTTGCTTATTTGCCTCAGCATTGAATTGGCTTGCCTTATTCCTCATAAAATACACAAGTATTTGATGTGACCAATTTATGTACCGACAATCTATTCCACATTGTGTGATTGTTCCTGCAAACTAGTTGATGTTTCATCATGTCATTCATCCCTCTGTGGCACGTACTTATGGGTGGATGTGTACAAGGAAGTGTCTGAGAGGTGTGTTGTCCTTACTGGTTTAACACCTCTCTCAGCCACTTCTGAAATGCTAGGCTACACCATATTTCCAAGAATGTGGTGCAGCCTTGTGTTTGTGTCGGACGGTGCAACAAAATGCACATACACAATGCTGAAATGCCATACTGTCACTTCCATGTGTGCTGCTTCATGCAGCACACATGAAAGTGACAAAATGACCTTTTCCTTAAAGTGTGTTTATGTACAGGAAGAGAGACCTTCCTGTACATAAAGGAAACTGGCAATTTGCACAAGGCAGCACACATGGAAAGAGACTGATACGAGGAGATACAATGCATTAAGTGGTTTAACGATGCCTTGTAAATAACGCGCACACACCATTGCCACCCCGGAGTAGAACAAAATGACACTGTGGTGGCCATAGGGGCTTGTGCATATGCCACACTGTCTTGTGGTGACACAGTTGATGCCATGAAAAAAATACCATATGGTGATGGTAGTACATTCTAGTTATTTTTCAATAAGGTTGTATGTGGGTATCTATCAATAGTTCAAGTCTGAATGCCACATCACTTTGCATAATAATTATCAACAACAGATTTGACATGTTCATTGCAACAAATTTATCATCATGTACAGCTATCTCCAATTGAAATTGGCAAATGCAGATCTGGAACCCTTCCACAATAATATCAGGGCACATAGATGTTTGTGATGCAGTGTGATTGGCTCAATGACATGGCTATGACATCACCCATATCATGCTTTCTGTGCTTGGACATAGATACAGTGTTGTGACTCATATGAGGCGTTACAACAAAAAGTTAGAAATGCCAATTCTGTCCTCCAGCATCACATGATGCTGATGTGCAATACCCTTGACTTGATGCATCATCATCACACCAGAGGTGATTGTCATGTGATGCACATCCACACTGTATACTACAACATAGAGGGGCTGTGGCATTGCTTTCATATGTTGACACATTATCCAGAGCTAGGGACGGCAAACTCACCTGTGGCGTGTCGTGCCATGAATGCATCAAGATCCCCTAGTGTGAGGAGGAGCCTAGCGTGCAACCACGATGGCCGCGTAGGCACAGGGCTCCCGAGGGCCTCCACAACCTCCCACGTCTATCCTGAATTTATCCTGATTCTATCGACGGGCTTCTACGGGCGAACCTACGTGGAGGTGATACCTGCTGTCCAAATTCAAATCGGACATCGGGAGCCGGAATAGTATCGATTCCAAGTTGGCGGCCTACTCCGGACCTTGCCCCGGACTCGAGTTGGCGTGGTGCCCGGGCAGAAAGTGAACAACAACGGCATGCAGGACTTGGGCCGGTGCGCACCCCCTACTTTCACTTTCGGTTTCGGGTCTCCTCGCTGAACCTGAGGGGCCTTGGATTGTCATCACACATTTATAGTGGGACGATTGGGTAACCTGCCTGCTCTTGGACACTAGCTGGGACTACCCTTTGGGGTCTCCGAGGCTTCCTAGATTGGTTCTCCGGTGCTCGCTCATCGTGTTGGTGACCGACACCCTTGACGATCATCAGACAATGGCGGCTAGATTGGACGGAGATAAGCAAAAATCCAAGACGACTAGGCGGGGAGCTCATACCCAAGCTAACAACGTGGACCGCTATACCCAGTCGAGAGGTTCCCCTGGTGGCCCGCATAAGTCGCCGGAGAGACCCAAGGATGGCCCGGGATCGTCAACGGAGTTAACATTGCAGGACGTCATGGGTGCCATCGAAGAGATGAAAGCGGCGGTCGGCCAGCGATTCGATACATTGGCCCATAAATTGGACACAGTTTTGATCGACGTTAAACTAGTCAGAGTGGACCTTTCACAAACGAATGAAAAGGTCAAATCCTTGGGTCTGACGACGTCGAGTCTGGTAACGGACGTGTCTGACCTGCAAGCCGAGGTCCGTAATCTGCGGACATCCACTGCTTTGTCTGTACGTCGATTGGAGGATTTTGAAAGTAGGGCTCGGCGGAATAATGTGCGCATAATCGGGGTGCCGGAGAAATCGGAGGTCCCTGCTGCTGACCTCTTTGTGGAAGACCTTGTGATCAACCATCTCGCACCCAAAGGCTTGAGTAAATTCTTTGCGGTTGAGCGGGCCCATAGAGTTCCGGGTGGTAAGCCCAAACCGGGCGCTCCCCCACGACCCATCATCGCCAGAATTTTTCAGTTCAGGGACAGGGACGCTATACTGCAGGCCTCGAGGGTGAGTAGGCCGACGAAGTTCGAGAACACTCATATAAGTTTCTACCCGGACTTCACACAATTGGTCCAAAAGCAGCGACAGGAGTTCATGGGTGTCAAACGGCGACTGAGAGACAAGGACCTGAAATATGCGATGCTCTTTCCGGCCAGGTTGCCGGTTGAGTTTGAGGATCGGATGCTCTTCTTTGATCGGCCGGAGGAGGTTGGAGATTGGCTTGATACCCTGCCTCAGCAACGACGTCGAGAGGGACAGACCGGAGGGAAGGGAGCGGGCTCGGCTGGACAGGAGTAGACTTTTGGTTCCCGGTGACTGACTATTGTGATGGCACTTCCATATTTTGGTTTGGTGTTTCTATTCAGCGCCTTATCCTTCAATGCCCGGGGGTTGTGGGGTGCTCAGTGAGGCTCTTTCCTCCTCTGGGGTTTTCTTTTTGTAGCATAGTTAATGTTAGGGCGACAGGCACACTGCAAGTTGGGGGGGCTACATGGGCTCACGCAGGGGTGCAGGGTGGGGGGAGTTGTAACGGGAAGGTTGGTGAGGAGGGGGGGAGTTGGGGAATGTTTGTTTGTTTCACAAGGCAATGTGAGGTTAGCTGCTGATTTGTTCTGGTTGAGTTCTCCGGGATGTGGGCATCATGCACGGGAGTGGGGTGGGGGGTTAGGGATTGAGAATACTTTCGTGGAATGTGAACGGACTGGGGGATAGGATCAAGCGCGGGGTGGTGTTGCAGTTTTTGAAACGGATCTCGCCCGACATTGTTTTCCTGCAGGAGACACATCTGATTGGGAACTCCTTCCATGCCCTGAATAGGCGGGGCTATTGCCTTGCTGTTCACTCTGGTTTCACTTCTGGCTCTAGGGGAGTGGGTATCTTGGTCAGGGCCTCTCTCCCGTTGGAGGTGGACGAGGTGCTCCACGATGATAGAGGGCGATATGCAGCATTGGTGGGGAGATGGGAGGGTAGAACTGTTTCGCTCGTTGCTGTTTATGTGCCACCGGGATTGCAGGTGGCTACATTTGCGGATTTGGGGCGTCTGGTCCTGGGACTCCCTGGGGGGGTTCTGGTGTTAGGGGGTGATTTTAACGCTGTTGTATCCGGTATGGAGGACCGTCACCCCCCCAGGGATCTCCCTAG
Organism: Triturus cristatus; assembly: GCF_964204655.1. Lineage (NCBI taxonomy): Eukaryota > Metazoa > Chordata > Amphibia > Caudata > Salamandridae > Triturus > Triturus cristatus. The sequence continues at coordinate 522,345,674 of NC_140581.1, forward strand.
AGCCCAGGCCTGGCTGGGTGGCTTCCTAGATACTTTAGGACTTATAGATTGCTGGAGACTGATGCACCCGGGACAGGCACAATACACCTTCCACTCGGGGGCCCACGGGAGTCTCTCGAGACTTGATTATATACTTATGCCAGCGTTCCAGGCTGGAATGATCGGAGAGGTGCGTCATTTGGCCCGAGGTATTTCTGACCATTCCCCTCTATTGTTGCAGATGGAGGTTGTTCCCGGGGCAGAGGGGAGAGTAGCGCCAATTAACCCCTGGTATTTACGTAACCCTAATGTTCGTGCTGAACTGGTTAAGTCCATTGATCACTACTTCAAAGATAATGTAGGGTCAGTGTCGTCTGCTGTCTCCCTATGGGAAGGTTATAAAACGGTGATCCGGGGACATGCCTTGTCTCTTATTTACCATGCTAGGAGGTGCGGGAGGGAAGAGGTGGTCCGCCTGGAAACTGACATAGCTGAGATGGAGGGGGATTTGGAGCGGGGTGTCACGGATGAGAAATTGCACATTCTCAGCCTTAAACAGTCAGATTATAGAGCGCTGGTCACGGATGCTGCTAAAAGGATGAGTAGAGAGCAACAAGGACGACTGTATGATGTGGGAGATAAGGCCGGAAAGTTGATTGCTTGGTTGGACAGGAAGGAGAGAGCGAGTAGAGTGGTGCCGGTTGTGGAGAGAGTGGATGGCGTGTGTGTGACTGACCCGGTAAAAATTGTTGACTGCTTCGCGGATTACTTCCGTGGGGTATACTCTCCGGTCTCTGGGTGCTCGGAGGAGGACTCTCACCTGTTACTTAGAGATATTGCATTGCCGTCCCTCTCGGAGGCCGATAGCATATTGATGGAGGCGAAGTTGTCGCCGGATGAGATTGCTCTGGCCATTCGCTCGATCGCTTCTGGTAAGGCCATGGGTCCCAATGGTCTCCCCATTGAACTATATAAGTTGCGTCCAGATAAGATAGCACCATATCTCCGTGACATGTTCCTCGCTGCACGGGCAGCGGGCTCCCTCCCCCTTGACCAATGTCTCGCCACCATAGTTGTGATACATAAAGAGGGGAAGCCGCGAGACTGCTGTGCCTCCTACAGGCCTATCTCGTTGTTGAACGCGGAATCCAAAATTCTGGCTAAGGTATTGGCCAATCGTCTGGTTCGGGTCGTGGGCGACTTGATTCATCAGGACCAGTCCGGTTTTATACCTCATCGTAATACCGCCCTGAACCTGAGGCGGTTGCATGGCGTGCTTGCTAGAGCGGAGTTTATGCGTGAGCCGGCCATCTTGGCGTCTTTGGACGCTACCATGGCGTTCGATACTTTAGAGTGGCCGTATATTTGGGCTGCGTTAGCGAAATTCGGGTTTGGCCCTGAATTCATTGGGTGGGTAAAATTGCTATACGCTGACCCATTGGCGCAGGTTGTGGTGAATGGTAGGGCGTCGGCTCCCTTCGCGCTGGGGAAAGGTACGTGGCTGGGCTGTCCGTTGTCGCCCCTCCTCTTCGCACTTTCTTTAGAGCCTCTCGCTGCCTGGTTGCGTTGGGAGCCGTCGTTGCGGGGCATTAGATGGACGCCGGAATTTGAGGACCGTGTCTCCCTTTATGCGGATGACATCCTTCTGTATCTCACCTCTCCTCGACAGTCGCTAATTGTATTGGTGTACGTATTGAATTCCTTCGGTCGTAATTCTGGCCTGGTTATCAACTGGGCCAAGTCATGTGTTTATGTCCTCTCGGGCGAGGCCCCCCTCTTGCCGCGGGGGTGCCCTATTCAGATTGCTGCATTGGGGTTCAAATATTTGGGGATCTTCATATCACTGGACCCTGCGGTCCGCTATGAGCGAAACCTTCTCCCTCCACTCCAGCGATTGAAGGCCGACGTCGCGAGGTGGCGACGGCTTCCGCTCTCGCCGCTCGGACGGGCGGCATTGTTTAAAATGATGTCGCTGCCTCGCTTTTTGTACGCTTTACAAAATACGCTGGATGTCGTGCCGGCCCGTTACTTCCGTGAGGTGGAGGGTCTTCGGCGCCGACTGTTTTGGGACGGGCGACCGAGGATCGCTCTCGCCAAGTTGACACTCCCTTGGTATGATGGGGGTGTTGCCCTCCCCGATATTAAAAGATACTATTGGGCGTCTCAATTGGCGGCGGTGAACCACGGTATATACGGTCCTGCTTTGAATCCGGCCTTCGAGATGGATAAGTTATTACTTCCGGGCGGGGATTACAACAGGGCACTGTATTCGGCGACTCCGGATGCACGGTTGACAGGACCAACGCAAGTTGCGGTACGCGTGTGGCATGCGGCGAATGCTGCGATGGGGTGGAGGGATCGCTTGACTCGAGCGACGCCGTTGTATGCCTCCCAGCGTTTGGGTTGTCTGTGGAAAACGAAAGGCTTTGAGAAATGGAATATGATTGGTATAAGTAAGGTGGGTGACCTCTGGGCGAAAGGGTCCTTTAAAACGTTTGAAATGCTCAAAACTGAATACAAATTAAATGATAGGGAGTACTTTCGATATGCACAGGTCCACCATGCGCTGTGTTCGGTTTTTCCGGATGTCGCTGCTATCCCAGAATATTCCCCGTTGGAAGATAGGGTGTTAGACGGCTATGTGCCCGACAGCACTATTTTCCTGATCTATAAAAAACTTATTAATGATCGTACGGACTTGGTGACCCATCTGCGGGAGGCGTGGACGGCCGACGGATTGGAACTGGACGATGAGGATTGGGTATCGGCGGTGGCCTCCCCGAAAGAGGTGGCGATCCCGGCCCGCCTTAGATTTGTGCAGCTGAAGATACTCCATAGAGTGTATGTCACAGGGCCTGGTTTGATACGTATGGGTTATTCGAGGGATGGACTGTGTAAGCGTGGCAGTGGCTTGTTGGGTACCTTTCTTCATATCCTATGGGAATGTTCGGAGGTTGTACGATTTTGGAACGGGGTACATACTGTAATGGAGGAAGTCACGCATGTCGCTTTGTTACCAGAGGCCAGGAGGTGTTTGCTGAATGTCTGGGAACCAAATGACTATAATGCGGCGCAGACGCAGTGGGTGACTTTGGGGTACATGGTGGCTAAGCGCAATATCGCACAGTTGTGGGGTTCCCCGAGGCCGCCTACGATTTCGGTATGGAAGGAGAATATGGATTGGTGTATGTTCAGGGAGAAGACGGTGTATGTGACGAGAGGCATGCCTAGGAGGTGGACTAAGGTGTGGGGTCCATGGAATTCCTATCGTGGGAATATCTGCGCTCCGCCTCTGCCGCGAGAGGTCGACGTCGCTTTGTCCCCCTAGCCGCACATTCTACGTAATTGTGCATGCTTTGTCCTCTTCTCCGCCGCCCCCCACTACCACCTCCTGTCAAGAGTTATTCTAGATAATGTGGATCTTCCCCCGTCCTGGGGAGCGCACGCTGCTATTTCGGACTCTCATTGCCTTGTTTGTGTGTTATTGCTGTTTTTTTTTTCTTTTTTAGAAAATATGAAACCGTCCTTTTCGATCGCCCTTGGACTATGGCCGCGGCCTGTTATATGTGCTTTCGAACTTTCGGGAGCTCTTGCTTCTGACTCATTTGAATGTATGGAGTTGCCTTGCTGGCTCCCGGGCTTTCTAGCGGCCGGCCCTTGTGGTTGTAGGCCCTTGTTTGTAACTCTTTACTCTGTAATAAAGGTTTCTTCTTAAAAAAAATAAAAAAAATAAAAAAAAAGATCCCCTAGTGTGAGCAAGGGTCTTCCTGCTGTTGGAAAAATGGGAAAGGTATAATTAATGTCATTAACATCACATTTTGCAAGATCACCTGCATCATTGATAGTTACATGGAAAAAATACAGTCATTGGAATAGGTTGGTGTGTTTCCACTAAACATACATTTTGCAATCTGCTGAGCTGTTTTTACACACAACACATGCCAAGGTCAAACTGGTGCCATAATGGGCATCCATGCCATTATCTGACTGACATAACAGACTTCGACCTGTCCCAATTCTACATGGATGTTAAATCTACTCTCACACATAAATAGGCATGATGTTTGAGGGTCAAATCAGTTATTTGGATACGCACAGGTATGTCACGTGCTCAGAACGTTTAGTGACCAACATTATGTATCTTGTAGAGATTGGCAGTCAGTTGATCATGTGAAGTGTACCTAATTATTAAGACTGTAGGTGTGGCACAGTATGTCATGACAGGCAAGCTATTTTGTCAAATGGCAATTTAAATGATGTGTGCGTGTATCTTGTGCACAACAGAATTTGTGTCCTGTGCATTCATCGTCTGTTGTGATACAATGTTGGTCATGTATGTACCACCTTGCATCCCAACGATTAGTCAAAGGTGATCCAAGAGGTCCCCCTCACTCCCAACAAAGTCCGGCCACCGGTGCTTCCACTGCTGGACAGTCCTGTCCACACCAAACATGTTCAGCATCTTTTCACGAATGTGCCCCTATCTCACCTTCCATACCTTTATATCGTGCCACAGTAGGATGTGGCCCCCAGCCTCAACCATCCTGGGCATGTAAACTTTTACGAGCCAGAGGAGGGCCCCCACGGCCCAATCTGACATCATGCCCTCTCTACCCTGCCCTAACATACCCCAATACAATATTTCCCCCAGGCAAACCAAAAAAAAACACAGGCAGCCCCTATTAACTACAAAGATACCCCAGAGACGTACACCCGACAAAACATTCAGACAGTTGCAATTCACACGTCGGGACAGAGACACAGTATGGACAGTAGACAACACACAGAACTCTCTCAAACACACCAAGAACAGCAGATACCTTCCAAAACCTCCACAACTCTCAAAACACAGTAACAGTGTGGCTGAAAGAGTAAGTGAAAGTGTACTGTACACCTCCATTTGCCAGGATGCAGACTGACATGATTGCCTGTCAGTTTGTGTCCGTTTTTTTCATTTTGCGATGAAATTTCACAAGCCTAGGGCTGAGCGGGAAGATTTCATGTATATATATGTATTTTGTGGGTATTTTTCATCCTGGAAATGAAAAAAATTGCAGCAAAGGTGTAATTGCATTTTTTGTATTGCTAATTTATACATGAACAACATATGTTCCATTTCATGCATTTAGTCTGGAATAACAGCACAATATGTATTAGTAATGTGATCTCTGTGTTGTACATTTGTGTGGTGTATCTGTTCTGTACATGGGTAGTGGTCCAGAGCCATTAGGAGGCACTATTTTCTCACATTGGTGTCTGTTCCTGACTGGACATGTGTGCACGCAGATCCCTTGCCAAGGTGTCACACATTAAGGTTGGCATTGGTGGTATGTGTCACTACATGTGAGCCTCTAACATCACCCATTGCTGTGATATTTGTGCGCGTCTGATGGTCTTGCCACACATATGTACTTGATCAACGGGCAGTCACTGCCTGTCTATGAAATTTGCAAATCTGCATGCAAGACACAGCTATGGCTGCACATTCACATTGGAGTGTATGAATATCTGTGGACACTCATGGCTTCATTTTAATGAGATATGTGTCTGCTTTTCCTGCATTGCTAGCCATTACATGGTCTCTGCTCGGTGTGCAATGACCATCTCCATTGGCAACATTACCTAAAATGCTATTCAAAACATTACATGGTGTGGGTAGGTTCTTGTGCATACAATGTCACATGAAAAGACATGCATGTCAGCAATGAGCTAATGTTATCTTGTATGTTACAATATGTTTTGGATGCACACTTAACATTGTAAGTTAGTGTTGGCGTTGTCTCTACACATATCATTAGTACCCAATGGACTACCATATCCTACAGACACATATTAGATGATGCATACTTGAATGTGTGTAACAGATAGTATGATGGAGCTGCATCCTCAGATTTATGCATAGCTCCACATGACACACTGAGCCATGACGAAGCATGTTGCAGACCCATCTGCACATGTGAACATGTAATTGGTACTTTGTAATGTCAAGCCTGCACTTTGCATGTCACAGTCCTTGCAAAAGCAAAAGTGACAATGCCTGTTAGCATAAGCAGTCCACATGTACTGTGGATCAGACTGTGCTTTTGTATGAGACCTTGGTGTCTAGACACAAATGCTGCTGAGTTATAGCAAGATGACAGAGATGACATTGCCTGCATTGTACGTGATCTAGTGGTCCCATTTCCTTTGACTTATTGTATGAACAATGAACATTACCTAATGTCAAGTCTTGACATGTTCTTGTTTTCACATCACTCACATGTGAAGTATACATGTTGCAACTTGTTGTAATCATAATTGAGGGATGGTACTGGTTATGTACAAATGTATGTGTGCATTGCAGGACACACAGCATGAGTACACTGATGTTGCAGGGTAGACATCCTATCTCTTTGAAGGTGCTCTCAACGTATGTAAGCAAGAGTATGTCACTGTCGAGGAGGAGGCACATATGCTCTGCTGGACTTGTGATGCCGGGGACATTGTGATGAGGCAAATTGAAGTGTCCGCTACCATCCCCTGCATTAGTATTTTGAATTGCATAGTTTGCATTCCATGCTGTACCCTGTATTTGACTATCTGTGGTCACAAATGATTATGCTTGCTTAGTCAGTGGGTCAGAGAGTGTTGTATATTGACGCTTGCTGTAGTATTGAGTTGTTATTGATGGTTGTGAGTGAGGCAGAGGAGGACCAGGAGTTGTATCAGCAGATCATCCATGTAAAAGCCTGCTTGTGCCTAACATTTGTGAATGGACAACATGGTCCATGTGATCTGCTTGTAGATGTTGCCATTCAAGAGGCAAACATCTGTTGCATTCTATCTTCAACACATGTTGGTGATCACTTAGTTGTGTATCATATTCACATGGATGATTGATGTTAGGTCCACTGCTATATGTGATAGGTGTGTTGCACAAATTATGATTTAACTTTCACTTGACAGATATGTGTACTTGTGAAGTGATAAAACAAGCATAAAGGACTTTGGTGTGGTGATATTTTATTTTAAATAGTTACAATGTTTAAATATTTTGGAGGTATATATATATGTGATGTGATATTTGGTCCTGTGAATAGGTAAAAAAAATAGAGATTATATGTTCTCTTCTTGCTGTTCCAGCAGCAGAAGTTGGTGTGTGTCTCACATCTGCCTCTTCATCCTGGCCATCGGATGGGTTGTCATGATCCTCCTGCTCTTCATCCAATGGCATGTTTGTGCATACACATATATTGTGCAGAATGCAACAGGCCATTATGTTCTTACACAAGAGTTCAGGACTGTACAGGAGTTGGCCCCTGATACATCTAGGTACGGGAACCTGGATTTGAGGACTCCAAATGTCCTTTCAACTATGGCCCTTGTGCGTCTCAGTGCAACGCTATAGTCTCTCTGGGCCTGTGTGTGTGTCCATCTGAGGGGCATCATCAGCCATGGTGTGAGTGCATATCCTTTATTACCTGAAACAGATTGAAGAGATATGTGGCCATTAGTACATGTGCCTGATGTGGTTGCAGAGTTCCTTCTTAGGTGTGTGTGCATTGTGCTACTTTGTACTTTCTGGTTTGACATGTTGATTTTCCTACACTTTACCAGCATCATTGAAATTGACTTGCCTATACTTGGCAGACTACACATCATCATGTTGTCATTGTCCGTGTCCTGTGTATTGACTCCATGTTGTGACTGTCAGGATGTATGGGTCAATGAAAAAGAACATGGGAGTTTCCTTACAGGCACATTGAACAAACCTGATGTCCACTGTGCACATATTGTTGAGGGTGCACCATTGGCACTACTATGTTGGGCCATCATCAGGGTAGCTCATTGTTAGTCATTGTGTTGAGGGTGACTGTGAGTCTAAATGTTGTCTGCTAAAGATTGTACTCATTGGGTGCCCTTTACATCCACCTTGCCACAAACGTAAGACAGAGTCTAGTTGACAGTGGCACTGCTACATAGTGCACTTGATGTATTGGGACAATTGTGGACCACATACATATGCACTGATGTACTTGTGCATGGTTTGACCTGGCATCTGCATGTATGCATGTTGTGGTACGACATGTCAATGTACACATGTGTGTGTCTGTTCCCAAACAACACATATTCTAATTTTGGATTTTGCGCCTCAGATTGCTACACCTCACCAGGGGAGACATGTGTATGTACAACATGTGTTGAGGATGTGATTTGGATAGTTTGTATGCACTTCCTATGCATGCTTCATTCAGCAGCAACACAGACTGATGTTCGAGACAAATTTTGTTTTTATTTGTGGTCAGTTGGTGCTCCCTTCATTCAGCACTACTTGTAGAGCCATGGTGCATGTTTACCCACTACATGGTGCATGCCTGACTGTGTTTTTGCATGTCAGCAAATTGTGTTGTATTCAACATGTATGTGGCACAGCAGTATCATATGTTCTGTGTAATGTATTGCATTGACTAATTGAAATTTGTGTCTGATGAGTTCTACTAAATCTATATTACAAGAATGCCATAGTGGGGGGGCGTGGCTTGCTGCCGACGGGAATGGCCGCTCAGTAGCGAAGCTCTGTAGCGCCACTCCCGCATTATCCTGACTATCTGTGCCCTGAGGTCCCGGCCCGTGCTGTGAGCGGTCCCGGGTGGTGTCGAGGCTCCCGCCGACCGGACAGTGAAGTTTGGGGCCGATCGGTGGTGGGGCAGAGTCTGGGCTCCACTCTCCGGGTGCTGGGCGAGTGCCAGGCAGGGAAAGGCACTGCCCTGACGGGCACGCCACATACGAGAGGCCGCGGCTGCGGCCTGGTATGTCCGGAGAGAAGTGGGCTGATACACGGAGCCTCTAACCCTACGGAAGCTTGTCCTGCGGGATCCTCTGGCCTCCCCGGCACCTCGGAGACTCCAGCGGCGACAGGAGGTAATTGGTAGCACAATTAAGAGGCTACGTGGCGGAGCTCCGGGCCTAGTGGTGTGGCCGGTACACAAGCTGTGGTGGACGCGCCCCACCGGGGGTGCGGAAGGAGTGGAACTGTGGTGGTCAATCTCTGGCTCCTAGAGGCGGAGGCGGGGGGCTTGGTGACCCTAATCCCTGCGTGCTGGACGTTTGCTGGGCGAGGAGAGGCACTGCCCAGGCGGGCACAGGACCACGTGGGTCCGCGGCGGCGGCCTGGAATTTCTGGGGAGAGGCGAATTGAGGCGCGGCGCCTCCAACGGTATGGAAGCTTATTCTGCAGGACCCTAGGACCTCCCCTGTACTACTGCGATTCTAACGGCGCCAAGGAGTGCTTTGGGGCACCATTAAACGGCAGACGCGCCGGAGCTCCGGACCGGGTGGTTTAGCAGGTACACTGTCGGTGATGGATACGCCCCGACGGGGGTGTGAAAGGAGCGAGGCAGTGGAAGGGATCGGCCACTTTTAAGAGGTGGAGTCGGGGGGCTCAGTGCCTTTGCTGATACCGTGGGGTGGACGGGTGAGCGCGGTTGGGCGCTCCTCTAGCCCGAATCTTACTACTTTGGCGGCAGCACCGAGGGCCCAGCGGGGAGTGAAGAGACCGGACTGCTGCCCTGTAGAGGCTTGGCCGTTGCGTGGCGGAGGTTCCCCCACTGGCTGCCCCACTAAAACGTTGATGACAGCGGTGTCGACGCGATCGGCACGCTTGCCCCGAGAGAGGAGGGCTCCCGGCTGGAGAGCGACAATACCGCAGATGGGACTCGGGTGCACCGAGGACGGAGGCCTGCCATATCCGTGTTCCATTGCAGGATATCGAGGCCTAGTGGAGCATCCCAGCGGCTGGGGTGTAGCCAGTGAAAGCCGACAGGCCGGGTGGCATTTTCCACCACAGGCGGCGGGCATTAGCGGCTGCACCTTATAGCTGGGGAGTACCCCCTGAAAAGGGATCATGCCATCCGGGCAGAACAGCAAAACGGCGACACAGACCAAACTAGAGAAATTCGCATGGCACCAACCGCTAGGTGGTGATCGGGTTGAGATGCTGGCCTCGGACAGTAAGGTAGGCCCGACGAAAAAACACCTCCTAGACGCCATCACTGCCGTCAAGTCGTCCCTTGAAAATCAGATCGACACTGTGGCCACCGATGTGGGTCTGATTCGGGAGGATGTGAGAAAGATCGCCGACCGCATGGGGGCAGTGGAAAGTGTCACAAAAGAACTGTCAAACGACACCGGCCTCCTCAAACGCGAAGTTGCTGACCTGCACGCTTCCCATGAGGCACTCGCCCGGCAGCTGGACGACTATGAAGGCAGGATGCGTCGGAATAATGTTTGAATTATTGGCGTTCCGGAGTGGGCGGAGGGGCAGGCAGTGGACCTCTTTGTCGAAGACTTGGTCCTCACACACTTACAGCCCCGGGGGCTTTCCGCATGTGTAACTCCATTGAAAGAGCCCATCGGGTGCCGGGGGATCGCCGGGGGCCCCTCCTCAACCAATTCTTGCCCGAGTGTTTAATTTCCGTGACTGAGACATTATTCTTCAAACGGCGAGAGCGGCTCCACCCGTCACTGTTGAGAACAGCAAAATCACGTTCTTCCCGGACTTCACCCTCAGAGTTCAGAAACAAAGACGTAGCTTCCTGGAGGTGAAAAGAGCTCTACGTGACCAGGGGGTCAAGTACGCAATGATGTTCCCTGCCAAGCTGCAAGGGGAGGCGGATGGCAAATAGTGGTTCTTTATGCGCCCAGAGGACGCCTGGGACTGGCTGGAGGGCTGGGGCACGGTAGACAAACGGAAGAAAAAGGGACCCTCGTCGGCGGATGCGGCTGATGATTGGCGTCAGCACAGGCGCTCTCCTTCATGTTCAGACTCTGGGGCCCCGGGCGCTTCGGGGGAACTGTAACTTTGGACGCTGGTAAGATGGTATAGGGGCTAGCATGGCCACTCCGGACCTCCCCAGCTGGTGTCAGGAGACGGATTACTATCCTCAAGCTGATATAATGCTTAGAATTGGAGGGACCTGGGAGGGGGGGTAAGTTTATCCATTTGTTATTATGCCGCCAGGGTCCTCCACTGTAGACATCTGGGGGCGATAGCCGGGCCTCCACACACATAGAGTGACTTTCCTCAACTGTATACTTGTCCGGTAGAACTGTTTTCTAGATCGCTTCGAGGGGGTCTCACTTCGGCAAGTTGGGACTGGCTTGGTGGGGCTCCGGCAATCCAGCAGTGCTAAAACAGACTCCTCGGGCCTGGCGGGAATAGGGTTGGGGGAGGGGGACGGATCTTATGAGATGTCAGTTGCTATGATGGGAGTGGGGCGGCGCACGTTACCTCAAAGTGGTTATGGGGGGGCGGCAGGCACTCTGCATGTTGGGGGAGGTGGGCGGTTCTAGTCCCATTTCGCAGGGAGGCAGGGAGGGGGGGGGGGGTATTTTCATGAGTATTGCATGCTTTGATTCAGTTTGTTGAGGGGGTGGTTTTTTATTGTTTTCTTGCAGCAGTCCTGCACGGCATTCTTTATCGATATGTGACACGGAGTATTCACCTACAGGTTCCTGGTCTCCTCTCCTTAGTCTTCAGGAAGGGCATGGTGGCGGCTGGTGCTGTTTTCAGGGGTGAGGGCTACAGACCTCTCTGCAACGGTTACTCCGACCAATCATACGTGTTGCTATTAAGATCTTATGGCTATGGCTCAAGGACTTAGCCTAATTACCTGGAACGTCAATGGGCTGGGCGACAAAATTAAACGGGGTATAGTGCAACAATATATTCATCGACACTGCGTAGATGTGGTGTTGCTACAAGAAACGCATCTCATAGGTAACTCCTGTCAGGCCCTAGACCGGAAGGGGTATCGTATGGTAGTGTACTTGGGCTTTACCTCGGGATCTAGAGGGGTGGGGATCCTCCTGCGGAAGGGCTGCCCCTATGTGATTCACACCACCCGGAATGAGCCTCAGGATAGGTACGTTGCTTGCTCTGGTAGCTGGGAGGGGAAAATCCTCACTATGCTCTCAGTGTATGCGCCGCCGGGCCTTCAGCGCCAGACCCTGGCAGATGTAGGGACAATCTTAATGACCTTGCCGGAGGGAGCCATGGTTCTGGGCGGTGACTTTAACCTGACGATGGACGGGACCGTAGATCGCACTCCTCCCCAACGGGACAATCCGCGGGGCTCGCAACTGCGCAATTTTGCGGACGCGTTCGGCCTGGTGGATGTCTGGAGATGGTCACACCCCCGAGATGCGAGCTATACTTTTCAATCTGGGGTGCACGGCAGTCACTCATGGCTTGATTACCTGTTCACACAGGCGCAACATATCCAACACTTCACTGATTCCTTGACCTTAGCGCGGGGGATTTCCGACCACTCCCCGGTAAGATCTTTCTTTGGAGCCAATATCGTACGGCAACCTGGTCCCATCCTGATTCAGCCCTGGCTGCGGAAAATCCCGCACATTAGAGACTACCTGAGGCAAGATACGGGTTACTATTTTGAGGAAAACGTGGGGTCGGTGGCCTCGGCGATAACACTATGGGGCGCTTACGGAGCAGTTATCAAGGGACGGGCGTTGTCACTCCTTGTGGGACACAAGACTGAACGTAGGCGACGGGTTAGTGAGTTGGAGACGGAGATACTACAGCTCGAGCAGGGGGTCTCTCACGCCCCTACCACCGAGAGAGACCCAACACCTGCTCGAGGTTAAGAGACAGGATATAAGCAACTGCTCTTTGAAGAGGCCAATCGACGCACTCTCGCTACTCGGCACAGAATTTATGAACTGGGGGAGCGCACCGGTAAATTGCTGGCATGGCTGGAACGTAAGGAATTGGTTGCGCGACGGGTGGGTGCGGTCAAAGGGCCGGACGGAGTGCTGATTACTGACCCTCAAAACATTGCCGAAACGTTTGCAAAGTATTATGAGCCAATATATACTCCGCCACAGAACTCGCAGGCGCATTGGGCGGCGGACCTCCTTGCCACTATTGAAATGCGATCTGTCTCCCAGCAAGATAAGGAGGCTTTGGAGGCAAATATCTCAATTGAGGAGATTCAAAAAGCCATCCGAGATATCCGTTCCGGAAAGGCCATGGGCCCCAACGGAATACCGATAGAATTCATGAAATCTATGGCGCTGACACTGGCACCACACCTACTAAATTTATATAAGGAGTGCTATGAGACTGGCGTCCTCCCAGCCGATATCCGCACCGCTACCATAGTGGTTATACGCAAACCCGGCAAAGCAGCGGATGAGTGTGCATCGTACCGACCCATCTCCCTGATCACAGTAGAAGCCAAAATCCTGGCAAAGCTACTGGCCAATCGGCTGCTTCCATATCTCGCTGCCTTAATCCACCCGGACCAGTCGGGTTTCATGCCAGGCCATAATACCGCCGCGTCCATGGGCCACTGGCCCGTGCTGCCACACTCCAAGAGGAAGCGCTGTTACTCGCGCTTGATGCCAAAATGGCGTTCGATACGGTGGCATGGGAGTATCTCTTCGCTGTCCTGGCCCGGGTGGGGCTAGGTCCACGGCTGATAGGGTGGATCCGACTGCTATATAACTTGCCCACGGCTCATGTATCAGTCAACAACCACCGTTCGAATTCCTTCTCCCTCGGCCGTGGCACGCGACAGGGCTGTCCACTGTCGCCGCTCCTTTTTGCTCTGGCACTTGAGCCACTTGCGGTCTGGATCTGAAGCGACCCGGAACTCAGGGGCCTTAAATGGACAGCAGATCATGAAGACCGTATCTCTTTATATGCTGATGATATTTTGTTGTATCTGGCCTTCCCGGTGCGTTCGGTCCGTCGGGTACTGCATATTTTTCAAATATTTGGGGCCCACTCTGGGTACCAGATCAACTGGTCTAAGTCCCAGATGTATCCCCTTTGGGGTGACCCGCCGCATAGTCCTGGGGGATATAATATTCCGGTGGTATTACAGGGTTTCCAATATCTCGGCATTTTCATAACATCGGACTCATCCCTATTCTATGAGCGAAACCTGGTGGGCCCACTGCAGCGGTTAAGCTCCGATGTGGTCCATTGGAAGACATTGCCCCTTACACTCCTGGGCCGGGCAGCCCTTTTTAAGATGCTAGCCCTCCCCCGTTTTCTCTATGCCCTTCAGAATACGCCCATTCCGATTCCAGAAGCCTATTTTTTGAAGATTGAGGCAACACTACGTGGACTGTTATGCGATACCGGGCCGCCGCGTATCGCAATGCAAAAACTGACTATGGGCTGGTACGACGGTGGGATAGGACTGCCGGACTTACGCCTTTACTACCAGTCAGCACAACTGATCGCAATCAACCAGTGGGTGTTTAGGTCTCATCATGACCCTAGCTTCCGAATGGACCGCTGCCTTTTGGGGAAGGGAGGTTATAGCAGGGCATTGTACTCAAACCTGAAAAAACTGGACTTGACTGGCCCTACGGCCCGAACGGTGGAAATCTGGCACCTGCTCCAGCGACGCATGGGGTGGCATGGGCGGCTGACTAAGGCCACCCCACTCTGGGAACCTGATTGTCTGGGACGGCTGAGCACTTGCGCGGGTTTCGATAAATGGGACCTTATTGGTATCTCTATGGTTGGGGATGTGTGGGTTAAAGGCAGGATGGCGTCCTTCGCTGAGCTTCAACTTAAATACCAGCTTGCGCCCTCAGAACATTATCGATATCTACAAATTAGCCATGCTATCGACAGCGCCCTGCCCACGGGGGCGCCCCTTCCAGACTACTCTCCCTTGGAAGACAGGCTGGTGCTGGATCCAATGGACCGCAGGGGTATCTCCTTAACATATAAGAAGTTAATTAATAATCGCGCCGACACAATGCAGAAAACACGTGCCAGGTGGGAGACGGATGTGGGTGACATGGCTGACGAGGATTGGAGAGACGCGCTAGCTTCCCCTAGGGAAGTGGCAATACCAATGCGACTCCGCCTGGTTCAGCTCAAAGTGCTGCACCGTGTGTATTTTGATGCACCCCTGTTGTGTAAATTGGGAAGGCGTCCAGACGAGCTCTGTCTGTGAAACTGTCATCAGATAGGCACATTTATACATATTCTGTGGGCTTGCCCCCTGGTACAGCATTATTGGACAGCAGTCACCCGACAGATGGCGAGGTCCATAGGTAAACCAGTCGCCCCCTCTCCTCAGCTCTGCCTTTTAAATGTGTGGGAAGCTACGGACCTCACCCAAGCGGAGCAGGAGTGGGCTGCGTTGGGTTGGGCCATCGCTAAAAGGAATATTGCCCAGAAGTGGGGGGTGGCCGCCGTGCCGCAGCTGCGTGTCTGGGCCAATGATATGGATCTAGCTATGGTGGCGGAGAAAACGGTCTATAAGAGTCGAGGTTGCCCTAGGAAGTGGGACCACAAGTGGGGACGCTGGAATAAATATCGAGGGGACATTTGTATTTCTCGAACGGTGGAACTACGACGGGAGAGACAGGCTATCCTGGACAAACTGGGGGCAAGCGCGGTGACCTGAACTCTGAAGGCCACCTAGCCACGACTGGGTGGGATGGGGCCCAGGGGTCCTCAAATGTACAGTGAACCACCTTGTAATGTTTCAATGCTTGAATTGTTTCGGCGCTTATTGCCCTTGATGTACTACTTGTCGTCTCCAATGCCCAAATATGTATTCTGCCTGTGTATGTGTTCATTACGTGTCATGACTGCTGAATTGTTGTGGATTTTGATTTCAATAAAAATATTATTTTTTTAAAAAAAGAATGCCATAGTGGTTTGAGTGAGATTTTCATGGCTCTTCACTTGTTGTGCTGTGTTCCACATGTCTTGATTGAAATGCCGTGAATGGTTGGGTGGATTGTTTGGACCTGTCCCAAGGTATGTCGTATCACATTTGCTACCTGTGCATGGTCTCATATTTGAGTTACGTGCTTGTGTACTTTAGGTGTGTGGTGTATTCAGTTTGTACTTACCAACAAGCAGTCCATTTCCATAAGTGCCATTCTCAAACCACTGGCTGATGACTGATTGGAAAAATATGTATGAGTCATGCACACTCCCAGGGAACTTAGCAACAACATTGATGAACAGGCACAGGTGGTCCACAATTGCCTGAATGTTAATGGAGTGTGTGTGCTTCTTGTTCCTGAATATGTGTGCAGTGTCCAGAGGAGGCACAAGTAAGACATGGGTACAGTCAATTGCCCCAACACAATTGGAAATCCAGCAATGTCATAGAAGCCTTGTTTTTTCATCAGTTGTTCCTGTGCAGTGTTGGGCAAGTGTAGATGCTGTGGCGTCAGGCTGATGATGGCATCCAAGACTTTGGGCAGGAACCTAGAGAAAGATGACTGTGAGTCTGCACCCACTCTGGCAGTGGTTGGTTGGAAAGTACCAGAGGCCAACATGGGCAGCACTGCAAGTAGCTTTATCTGTGGAGGGATGTTTGTGCAGCGCTGGTATGGTGCCTGCAGCCTTGGTGCTATCTTTGTGAGTATGCATCCTCTTGACCCTGTAGTGTGCAATCATGTCCTCTGTCCGAGGTCTATCAGGGTGATGCGTTGGCGGTAGACCCACTCTCTTCCTTGGCGCTGCCTCTGTGGTGGTCCTGGTGGCAGTGGTGGTTGTGGTCTTCTCAGAGCTCCAAGCTGCAAGAGTAGTACCTCCATGGCATCATTTGGTGAGCAAATGAGGATCTGGGTTTGTCTCCCATATGTTATGCTTTTTTTGCTCCAATTTTCAGACCTGCTTTTTTATGGTCTTAAAAAGCAGCCACTAACTAGCCTTAGCGGCATTTTTTGGGAGTATTGCCAGACAGAACATACATTGTAAATATCGCAAAGTAGGGTTAGCGGCAATTTTTTCACAGGAGAGCCCACCTTGCATATCATTTCTGTTAAGTCCCGCTAACAGAATTGGCAAACAGAAAATTGCATGTTTACGCAGGAAAAATGCTGCTAGCTGCAGGTTAACGGCTACTTGTAAATACGGCGATAAAAAAAAGTAGCCGTAGTGTTGGACCTGGCCCTTTTTGCAGGGTCATCCCTAAACTTTTGCCTTCCTCCTATATTTTTTCTGACCTGTTGTTGGCTGTTTTATGACTCTGGGCACCTTACCACTGCTGATCAGTGCTAAGGTGCATATGCTCTCCCTATGGTAAAATGTATACATTGATTGGTGTCCATGTTTGGCTTATTTGGCTTACTATCAGCCCCTAGTAAAGTGCACCAGGAGTGCCAGGGCTTGTAAATACAAATGCTGCTGGTGGGCTTGCAGCACTGGTGCCACCCACAGAAGCGGCCTAGTAAAATGTGTCTAAGGTCTGCCACTGCAGAACCTGCGTGCAGTCTGGTACTTTCGCGCTGACTGCGCAAGTGCACCCACTTGCCAGTCCCTAAACCTTCCCTTAACTACATATTAGTCACCCCTCTGGTAGGCCCAAGGGCAGGGTGCATTGTAGGCATAAGGTAGGACATGCCCTGATGTGTGTGGCATGTCTTAATAGTGAATTACAGCCATTTTTGTTTTTCACTATTGAAGGCTATCTGCTCTCCATAGGCCAGAATGGGCTGCTGGAATTACTACACGCTGTAATCCCAGTGGACTCATAGAGCATGGTAGAAAGTCAAGTTTAGTATGCCTGAACTCAGAATAATAAAATACTTCTTTTAGTAAAGTTTATTTTAATATCCTGTGTTTGTAAATACTACTTTTAGAAAGTTAGTATTTACTGACCTGGCCATTTCAGTCCGCCTGTGTGTTTGTGTGTGCTGCCTAGTTTCAGTGGGGAGCAGGGCTGGGGAATTCCAGGAGACAGGCTGGCTGCCAGGTGGTGGGTAGAGAGATTACACCAGGATGGGTGGGAGGAGTACACCTTGACTCTGAATAGACCTGTGCGCTGCCACCACAATGCCGGCTCCGCCCCCTGTGGAGCGGCTGATGTCTCTGCCCTGCTGCTGAAAGGAAAGAGCAGAGTCACCACAACAAAGTGCTCCAAAACTGGACTGAGCCAGGCCCAGGCCCCCTGGCGACAAAGAACAAAAGAATTGTGCTACAAAAGAAGGAGCCCAGCTCCTAAGAAATCAGATCCTGTTTGCGCCAAGAAGAAACTCTGCCTGAAGGAGAAGGACCTGGAAAAGCTGCATGGAGGAGTACTGTCTCAATGCCTGAGAGACTGGCCTGCGGTGGGTGCCTGACTGCTGGAAGGAGAGGAAAAGACTAAAGGAAAAGACTTTTGAATCAACTTGTGCTTTGAACAATCTCCAAGGGCTTGCTGGTGAACTTGCCCCCTGAACTGCGCCCCAGGAACAGTGGGCGCTACCTTTCCCCAAGAAGAGGAGAAGCTGCTGGAGGCGATCCTGTGACGCTGACCCCTGAGGACCTGTGTGCCCCTCATCTGAGCACCGCGACATCTGCCACCGGGGCTACTGCGAGCACCGCAAAGACCTGTCTACCTGGTCCAAGCACCGCAAGCATCTGCCCCCGAGCCGTAGCTCGCAACGCAAAGAAGAAACTGACTAGGCTCCGAGCGCCGAGCCTCTGCGACCAACCTGGCCGTGGAAGCCCCTGCTAGGACCTACGAAGCCCTCCCCTATGTGTCCTCTCTGTGAAGCCGGCATTGCGACGCGCTGAAGAAATTGCCCCCGAGCTGCCCCTCCTGCTTCTACCCTCTGGTGCGTGTCCGGAAGCCTAGACGTGCCCCACAATGCATCGCCATCCTCTGACCTCCAGGGACAGCAACGCGACGTGGGACACCCATCACCGACTTCTGGAGCTGCCAGGACCCTTGCCCAACAAGAATTTCAAGGTACTGTGTGCAGCACGCGTTGGTACGACCCGTCCGTTGCTTGGTTCGGGCCGTACTTTTGCTTGAGACCCACTACGCTGCTCACGCGTAAAGCGTGCGCTTTAGCAACCTTCGGAGCGACTGTACGAAGCGATCCGGAAAGGTACGAATCGTCCCCCATTGAAACTATAGTACGTTGCTCACGCGAGAAGCGTGAGGTTTGGGAAGAGGTGTACCGAACGTGTACGACACGTACCTACGAGGGTACGGTCCGTACGGTTCACGTCCCGAGTACGCGTGATCAAGTGAGAAGCGTGAGAAACGGCAAGAGACGTCCAAAACTTAGTACGAAGCGTACCGAAGGCGCTACGAAGCGCACAGAACCCCAAAGAAGCTTGTTTTGAATAGAAAAGTGCCATTTTAAGAACTGTGGACTGCCTAAAAACATTTAAAGTAACTGAAACCTTATTTAAGTGAAAGAACTGTATTTTGACATCCTGCTTGAAGAAATCTTTTATATAAAGAACTTTATTTTGATATAAATACAGCCTTGTGTCTTTGTGTGGTGGGGTGGTGATTATTTTGTGAGATATCTTGAACACTTAACCTAATGCCCTCTGGAAATCTAGCCTGACTGCTCGCACCACGTTACCTAGAGGGTGAGCAGGGGTTATTTTTAAAGAGGTAATCATACGCCCTGACTTAGAGGAAAGGGTCCCTGCTTGTCGCAAGTGCATACCTGCGCCAACCAGAGACCCCGGATTCTAACATTGGTGGCAGCGTTGAGGATTTACGGATTTGCATTCTTGATGTCTGCGCAGTGATTACTAGCCATTGCACAGTGAGGACAGTCCAGTAGCTTGAGCCATAGAACTTTACAATTTTAACTTTGCTTGCCAAGAAAGAAGATCCCTTGTGTTTGGAGTCATGCCTGGCCCAAACAGCATTGAGAAATCAATCTCTGAAACCTCTGAAATCCTAGGAATGGAAAGGGAGGCGTCAAAACTGGACAGCTACAAGAGAACTGAACTCAAGTACTTCTGCAGGAAGCTCAAGGTTCCACATGCAGGATGCAAAAACAAATCAGATCTCTACAAGGCGCTCAAAGCCTGGATTGAATCAAGGGGTACAACTAAGGAAGTTACACCATTGAAACCACCGGAAAGCGTTTGCAGTTTTGGCAGAGGCCTGTCGCCAGAGGAGCTGGCAGACAGACAGGCCGCCAGGGATCATGAAATACAGTTGGCAGAGCTGGAAGTAAATGGCCAATTGGAGCTAGAGAGCAAGAAAAGGGCTCTTGAAGAAAGAAGAATGGAGCATGACTTCATAATGTGGAAATATGGTATGGAGCTCGAGAGGCTTGAGGCCAAGAGTGTCTCAGCCCAGCAACAAGAAATGTGCGTAGCTCAGAGATTGAGCTTTTCTGAGTGGGAGGAGGAATCCAGCTCAGATGGTGGCAGCAATATTGAATTTTCTAGTGCTGAGAGAGTAGTACGCACACCCAGAGATGTGGCGCCTGACTTGAAGGAGGGGGTTAACATACACCAGGAGGTTCAAGGGCATGAGGTAGCTCCAGTAGTGCGCAGTATCCCTCAAGGGAATAGGGTAACTGGCGCAGGGGTTCATGGTCCTAGTGGTGGGAGGGACACTCTACTGACTCTAGATGAGAGGTGCAGGGAGAGGGGTTCCCCCAAAATTGAAGTCCTGGTATGTGAGTGCGAAGACCGCCCAGAAGAGTGTGGGTTGTGTGATAGAGACAGTCAGATACTGTCTTGCCAGTCTCAGGAGAGGGGTGTGGAGTACGTGTGTGAGGCACTGGATGGTAAGGTGAAGGATAGTTTGGTTAACCCTGCTAGGGGGCTGTGTGATCCAATTGTGGGAGAGCATATTGTAAGTCCCTGTTTTCCAGAGCTATGCCAACACCTGTGTGAGGGTGAGTTCTCTGACCGCAGAGAGCTCACATTGGAAGCAGACCTTTTGGTGGAGTCCAGAGGGTCTGGAAAGGCATTGGGGAGTGATCCTGAGAAGAATGGTTCAGGAATCTTCAAACCCAGTGTGGTGGAAGTGGCTCAGAGTAGCCCAGCTAGGTCCTGTAGTAGTGAGATGGGTGTAGGGCCTCACGTCCTGTCTTTAAGGGAAGGAGTGAGAATGGGTTATGTCCCGGTAGTGCCCAACCTCAGTCTCAGAGCCTGGATGGTTCTTTAAGGGAACACCAGGTGGGGAGCCTAGTCTGTCCTGAGGGGCTGCCCGTTGTGCGGGATCCCCTAGTGTCTGGTGAACGGGGAGGGTCTGTAAGCAGGCCTCCCTCAGTTCTGGTGTCTGGCAGTACCGCTCCAGTTGGGAGGGTACAGAAGCCCAGATTGAGGGGTGAGAGGGGGAAAGAGTCCCCAGTGGAAAAACCAGTGGGTCAGGGGCCAGCCAGAAGGGCTGCGTCACCAGTGAATGACCATGGTGACACCACTTCTGTCCTGAGGGACCTTCAGGCACTGTCAGATGGACAGGGGTCGGGAGATCAGCGCCAGGTAGACTGTCACACGACACATGAGTTATGTGTCACCCTCAGGGGGGCATGCGTGCCGCCCGGGAAGTCCTGGTGCGGCAGGCAAGTGTTCAACCGCATGGGTTGGTCCCAGGGTTGGGAAGCCAGGGTCAGGTGTTGTCTGAAATGGAGGGTGGGACAACTGGAATCAGTGTCCTGACCCAGGTTGCTTCTAGGGGTACCACTCCAGGTGGGAGGGTACAGCCATCTGGAAGGGGGTGTAGAGGGAGGGAGTCCTCAACTCTGACCCCCGGCTCAACTGAAGGGTTTAGGCCCTAGGTTGGAGGGCCAGGTTCAGGGTGGCCCCCCTGACCTGGACGCCCAGTTGCAGGATAGAACCCCTGAACTGATGGGCGAATTGCGCAGGACACCTGCCCCAGGGGCCCTGGCAATTCTGGAAGGGGGTACCACTCCAGGTGGGAGGGTACAGAGCCCCAAGGAGGAAGACCGGGTGTGGGAGAGGTCACCCCAGTCTTTGGTCCAGCCGCCGGGTACAGCCCTGGGGCTGGTGGGTCAGTGCCAGGATGTCATACCTGACCTGACAGGAGGGAGAATGGACAACGGGTGCCAAGCACCTGGGGCTACTGCCCCCCGCTCCCTGGGGCCACAAAGGTTTGAGAGCCCTGAGAGGCATACGGCCTGGGTCTCACCCCTGACTACTGTCAGTGGCCACTGTAGCATTTTGCTGTCTGTCTGTTGGGACACACCTGTGGGCCAGTTAATGTTAGGTGCTGCACAGGTGGGGCCCGATTCACAGAACTAACTTAAGACAAAATCCTAAACTTACTACCATTTTGGTATTCACAGAAGGCACTTACTCATTTTGGTATTCACAGAAGGCACTTACTCATTTCGGTATTCACAGAAGTTAGGAGTCCTAACTTTAGGACTCCTAAATGCCTTCTGTGAATACCGAAAGTCTTAAAATTAGGATTTTTCGCAGTTTAGTAGTAGTATAGTTAGGGCTCCTAACTTTAGGACTCCTAAATGCCTTCTGTGTATACCGAAATTCTTAAAATTAGGATTTTTCTCAATTTAGTAGTCCTAAGTTTAGGACTCCTAACTTTAGGACTCCTAAATGCCTTCTGTGACTACCGAAAGCCTTAAAATTAGGATTTTTCTCAGTTTAGTAGTAGTATAGTTAGGACTCCTAACTTTAGGACTCCTAAATGCCTTCTGTGAATACCGAAAGTCTTAAAATTAGGATTTTTCTCAATTTAGCAGTCCTAAATCTAAACTTAGGACTACTAAATTGAGAAAAATCCTAATTTTAAGACTTTCGGTATTCACAGAAGGCATTTAGGAGTCCTAAAGTTAGGAGTCCTAACTATATTACTACTAAACTGCGAAAAATCCTAATTTTAAGACTTTCGGTATTCACAGAAGGCATTTAGGAGTCCTAAAGTTAGGACTCCTAACTTCTGTGAATACCGAAATGAGTAAGTGCCTTCTGTAAATACCAAAATGAGTAAGTGCCTTCTGTGAATACCAAAATGGTAGTAAGGATTTTGTCTTAAGTTAGTTCTGTGAATCGGGCCCGAGGTGTCCACAGGTGAGGAGAAGGGTTCCCCATGGATTGACTTGGTGGGCCCTGAGAGTATGGACAGAGGGAGTCCAAAAGGTTCAGATTGGCGTAGAACTGGAGTCTGCCCCTGCAGTTGCGGGCCCGGTCCTTGTTCTATCGCCCCAAGCAGGGAAGACCATCACGGTGGTGATTGGTCTACCCTGCATTTTGGCTGGAAGGGGGTTGTGTTGGACCTGGCCCTTTTTGCAGGGTCATCCCTAAACTTTTTGCCTTCCTCCTATATTTGTTCTGACCTGTTGTTGGCTGTTTTATGACTCTGGGCACCTTACCACTGCTGATCAGTGCTAAGGTGCATATGCTCTCCCTATGGTAAAATGGATACATTGATTGGTGTCCATGTTTGGCTTATTTGGATTACTATCAGCCCCTAGTAAAGTGCACCAGGAGTGCCAGGGCTTGTAAATACAAATGCTGCTGGTGGGCTTGCAGCACTGGTTGTGCCACCCACAGAAGCGGCCTAATAAAATGTGTCTAAGGTCTTCCACTGCAGAAACTGCGTGCAGTCTGGTACTGTCGCGCTGACTGTGCAAGTGCACCCACTTGCCAGTCCCTAAACCTTCCCTTAACTACATATTAGTCACCCCTCTGGTAGGCCCAAGGGCAGGGTGCATTGTAGGCATAAGGTAGGACATGCCCTGATGTGTGTGGCATGTCTTAATAGTGAATTACAGCCATTTTCGTTTTCACTATTGAAGGCTATCTGCTCTCCATAGGCCAGAATGGGCTGCTGGAATTGCTACACGCTGTAATCCCAGTGGACTCATAGAGCATGGAAGAAAGTCAAGTTTAGTATGCCTGAACTCAGAATAATAAAATACTTCTTTTAGTAAATTTTATTTTAATACCCTGTGTTTGTAAATACTACTTTTAGAAAGTTAGGGCCCGATTCACAGAACTAACTTAAGACAAAATCCTAAACTTACTACCATTTTGGTATTCACAGAAGGCACTTACTCATTTTGGTATTCACAGAAGGCACTTACTCATTTCGGTATTCACAGAAGTTAGGAGTCTTAACTTTAGGACTCCTAAATGCCTTCTGTGAATACCGAAAGTCTTAAAATTTGGATTTTTCGCAGTTTAGTAGTAGTATAGTCAGGACTCCTAACTTTAGGACTCCTAAATGCCTTCTGTGAATACCGAAATTCTTAAAATTAGGATTTTTCTCAATTTAGTAGTCCTAAGTTTAGGACTCCTAACTTTAGGACTCCTAAATGCCTTCTGTGACTACCGAAAGCCTTAAAATTAGGATTTTTCTCAGTTTAGTAGTAGTATAGTTAGGACTCCTAACTTTAGGACTCCTAAATGCCTTCTGTGAATACCGAAAGTCTTAAAATTAGGATTTTTCTCAATTTAGCAGTCCTAAGTCTAAATTTAGGACTACTAAATTGAGAAAAATCCTAATTTTAAGACTTTCGGTATTCACAGAAGGCATTTAGGAGTCCTAAAGTTAGGACTCCTAACTTCTGTGAATACCGAAATGAGTAAGTGCCTTCTGTGAATACCACAATGAGTAAGTGCCTTCTGTGAATACCAAAATGGTAGTAAGTTTAGGATTTTGTCTTAAGTTAGTTCTGTGAATCGGGCCCTTAGTATTTACTGACCTGGCCATTTCAGTCCGCCTGTGTGTGTGTGTGTGCTGCCTAGTTTCAGTGGGGAGCAGGGCTGGCGAATTCCAGGAGACAGGCTGGCTGCCAGGTGGTGGGTAGAGAGATTACACCAGGATGGGTGGGAGGAGTACACCTTGACTCTGAATAATAGACCTGTGCTCTGCCACCACAATGCCAGCTCCGCCCCCTGTGGAGCGGCTGATGTCTCTGCCCTGCTGCTGAAAGGAAAGAGCAGAGTCACCACAACAAAGTGCTCCAAAACTGGACTGAGCCAGGCCCAGGCCCTCTGGCGACAAAGAACAAAAGAATTGTGCTATAAAAGAAGGAGCCCTGCTCCTAAGAAATCAGATCCTGTTTGCGCCAAGAAGAAACTCTGCCTGAAGGAGAAGGACCAGGAAAAGCTGAATGGAGGAGTACTGTCTCTATGCCTGAGAGACTGGCCTGCGGTGGGTGCCTGACTGCTGGAAGGAGAGGAAAAGACTAAAGGAAAAGACTTTTGAATCAACTTGTGCTTTGAACAATCTCCAAGGGCTTGCTGGTGAACTTGCCCCCTGAACTGCGCCCCAGGAACAGTGGGCGCTACCTTTCCCAAAGAAGAGGAGAAGCTGCTGGAGGCGATCCTGTGACGCTGACCCCTGAGGACCTGTGTGCCCCTCATCTGAGCACCGCGACATCTGCCACCGGGGCTACTGCGAGCACCGCAAAGACCTGTCTACCTGGTCCAAGCACCGCAAGCATCTGCCCCCGAGCCGTAGCTCGCAACGCAAAGAAGAAACTGACTAGGCTCCGAGCGCCGAGCCTCTGCGACCCCCCTGGCCGTGGAAGCCCCTGCAAGGACCTACGAAGCCCTGTGTGTCCTCTCTGTGAAGCCGGCAGCGCGACGCGCTGAAGAAATTGCCCCCGAGCTGCCCCTCCTGCTTCTACCCTCTGGTGCGTGTCCGGAAGCCTAGACGTGCCCCACGAAGCATCGCCATCCTCTGACCTCCAGGGACAGCAACGCGACGTGGGACACCCCTCACCGACTTCTGGAGCCGCCAGGACCTTTGCCCAACAAGAATTTCAAGGTACTGTGTGCAGCGCGCGTTGGTACGACCCGTCCGTTGCTTGGTTCGGGCCGTACTGACGCTTGAGACCCGCTACGCTGCTCACGCGTAAAGCGTGCGCTTTAGCAACCTTCGGAGCGACTGTACGAAGCGATCCGGAAAGGTACGAATCATCCCCCATTGAAAGTATAATACGTTGCTCACGCGAGAAGCGTGAGGTTTGGGAAGAGGCGGACCTACGAGGATACGGTCCGTACGGTTCACGTCCCGAGTACGCGTGCTCACGCGAGAAGTGTGAGAAACGGCAAGAGACGTCCAAAACTTAGTACGAAGCGTACCGAAGGCGCTACGAAGCACACAGAACCCCACAGAAGCTTGTTTTGAATAGAAAAGTGCCATTTTAAGAACTGTGGACTGCCTAAAAGCATTTAAAATAACTGGAACCTTATTTAAGTGAAAGAACTGTATTTTGACATCCTGCTTGAAGAAATCTTTTATATAAAGAACTTTATTTTGATATAAATACAGCCTTGTGTCTTTGTGTGGTGGGGTGGTGATTATTGTGTGAGATATCTTGAACGCTTAACCTAATGCCCTCTGGAAATCTAGCCTGACTGCTCGCGCCACGTTACCTAGAGGGTGAGATGGGGTTATTTTTAAAGAGGTAATCCTACGCCCTGACTTAGAGGAAAGGGTCCCTGCTTGTCGCAAGGGCATACATGCGCCAACCAGAGACCCCGGATTCTAGCACGTAGCATCAAAAAATTGAGGCTACGGCGGCGTTAACTCCTTGTACACATGCCCAAAGTCTTAGTCATTTTACAGCTCAGCTTGGATGGCACACTGCTAATCCTATGCTTAAAGACTTTGCTGTAGAAATGGTTAAACACTTTTTATCACTCCAGGCACAGTATTACAGATTTGGATTGGGAAAATACCATCCAAACGGACCTCGAATGAGAAAAAAACAACCACTGACGTGTTTCAATATCATTGTAAGTAATGAAATTAAGTAAATATTATGTTATAAGATTATTGGGTTTTTTTCTGTATCTATTAACGGGGTAGTACTTTGGTACATAGCGATGGCGAGGAATAATCTGATTGTCCTGTTGAAACTTGATATGGCAGCAGGCAAAACTTGGACTCTAAGAAGCTCTGATTCATTCCCTCTTATCCCTCCCAAATTGAAAAAAAGATCATCCCAGAAATGCTCTTTCTCAGGTAACACTCCATCGATTTGGAACTCACTGCCTAAAGACCTTCACTGCAACCCCTCCTATACCTGCAGCAAACCTGCAGCAAATTTCCAAACTCTACAAGTGAACAAATACCTAAGCCTGCCCCCTTGAGTTTGCTAAACCAACAGGACCATCCAATACAGTCATATGACCCAATTCAGCGTCTATGCCTTGGACAGTCAATGCTGGATTATTTGTGACTCTTGGAGATATGTATATTATATTGCACTGTTTTTTTCCCTCTTGTGATACCATGTCAACGATGAATCCTTCTTTAAATGCTATGACTTGGAAAGTGCTCTGATCCCATGGGTCTACTCAACACTATATAAAACTCTCAAATAAATGAATAAATATAAGAAACATTTTTAAATATGACACTGGGCTGGTAGCATAGCCAATGCCAATAATATGCTATATTTCAACAATTTGTGTCATAAAAGCAGACATATAAACAAATATACAATATTATTGAGGGAATAAAAAGATAAAATTATAGATTTCTTGGGACACATATCTCAGGATCTACATAGCTTCTTCCTAATGCGAAAGCTAAATCTTTACAGTATAGAGAATGTTTAGGTGTTATTCTAGATATGATCCCTCGTACAGTGGCCACTCAAGTTATCCGCAACAAGTGCCAAAACTAGCGAGAGATAAAAATGAGTCCAACATTGACATCTTAAGAGAACCTACTTATCACGATCAAGTTAAGATAAAATTTCCTTATAGAAACATTAATTGATTAAAATAATTTGATGGATAAAAACAGCAATCAAGATGTTATAATTGTTTAAAATATTACAAAGATAAAATACCTAACAATATTTTGTCGAAATATTCACCTTATAAACCCTTTGTATTTTGCAATTATGTATTGGGTTCGAGAGATTATAATTATTAAAAGATATTACAAGGAAAAAATATCTAGCTGTGATATGTCGGTATATTTCACCCAATGGACCTGTTATAAATTGGAATTATATAATGAGTTTAGCCTAGCTACAATGATTGGTAAAGTGTTTATGCATCGTCTCAACAAATGATGTTAATTCAGAGGGGAATGGTACCTAGTGCCTGTAGCTAATTAGATGCTGGGGTCCAACCCACTGTGTTCTGTGGTTCTTCTCACATGAGCCTTTCTCCTGGTTGCCCACATACGACCTAGGAACTTAGCTACTGAAACAACAAACAGGGGTCTAGTGTCTGTCCTAAGGATGCACAAGAGATCCCAGTAGTTCTAATGTCAGGTACTCCACTGTACCCTACTTCACTGTACGCTACTCTAGTAGTCCTCACTGTACATCACTCCACTGTATAGTATTTCAGTGTATGTCACTGCTGTGTACGCCACTCACCTGTAAGCTACTTCAGTGTATAGTATTCCACGTTATGCTACTCTACTGTACCCTATTCCACTGTATACCATTGAACTGTAAGCAAATCACCTTTAGCCCACTCTACTTTATGCCATGCTGATTGGTATGAAATAACATTGGCCTGTTAACATAGAGCAAACACTACAACTGAAGTCAATTAATTCTGAAAAATACTACACGTATTACTAGTACAGTTTACCACACTCCACTGTATGCTACACCACTGCAAAGCACTCCATTCTACGGAATTCTACTGAATGCCACTGTACTCTACAATACTACACTGTACAACACTTCACTGTACGCTATTCCACTTTATACCGGTCCTCTTAATGTACGCCACTGCACTCAACGCCACTTCACTGAATCCCACTCTACAGTATTCCACTCCACACAACTACACTCTACGACACTTAACTCTATGTTTTTTGACTCTCTGCCTCTCCATTTTACCCCACTACACTATACATTAGTCCACTGTAGACTATTATATTGTAAGCTACTCCAATGCACCCTACTCCACTATACCCGACTCCGATGCTATTGCACTCAACTCTCATCCACTGTATACTATTCAGAAATATGGCACTGCAGTGTATGCTACACCATAGCAGCTATTTCAGTGTAGTGTACACTAGTCTACTGTAAGGTATGCCACTGTATGGCACTACACTGCACACTTCTCCACTATACACCATTCAACTCTATGCCACTGTGCTAAATGCTACAGTGTATACCTCACTATGCTGCATTGTACGCTTCTCTGCTCTACAGCACTCTAACAATGAAATTCCACTGTAAGCCACTACAGTGAATGACACACCACTATACCGTACTTCAGTCTATCACACTGTACTGTACGCTATTCCACTGTACGTAACCACGTATGAGATTCCACTCTATCGCACTTCAGTATATGCCACTGTACTGTACACCACAACACTGTATGCTATTCAACTGTACACCACTGTACTGTATGCTACTAATTCTACACCACTCCAGTCTTTATGCATACTTATCAATCACTTACCCTCTTGTTTAGTGTTTAATTGAATTCACTTACTGCCAGTACCTGTAAATAAAACGTTAGCAATACCACACAACTCTTTACTTACATGACTAATAAGAACTTTTTTTCTTCTTTTTGTTGCTTTTTTGGGAGGGAACTATACTCAATCAAAACGTACCCAACAAGGCCTCAACACAAGTGCAGCATAAAAATAATTTTGTAAAAAATATAGGGTTCTGGTGGGAAAACAGTGAGCAAGAACCAGCATGTAGTGAATATTAGATCACTCTCCCCTGAAACAAGACCTGTGTTGCATGTGAGACAGTAAGTTGCTGCCCCCGCATATGACTCAATGATATTCCATCCCGCAGAAGACGGATGACAGGAATCTGCGAACCAGGTGCTGGAATGGTCAGTGGAGCATAAGAGGAGCATAAGAGGAAGGCTGGGATGCTGATTGCCTCTGAACGCCCAAAGTTGAAGTAACAGGAGCAGGTGTTGTGCTGCCAGAAGCACCGGAACCATCTTGGCACAGTTCCAGCAATTCCTGGTCGTCCCTTCCCTTGGCACGCGCCAAACGGGTGGCATGCATGGCTCGGTAGTGCTTGTGCATTCCAGTTGTGCCGAGGGAGTATTGTTGCCCAGTGACCCCAGATTTTTCTTTATTGCACAGGCAGCAAGTTACCTTGCGAGCATTTACTTTCTTCTTCCCAGGTAGAAGAGAGAAGAACTGCCACGCAACAGACTCTTTTAACTCACGGCACCAATGTAACTCCTCCTCCTCCCAAGCGATCTTCTCCTCTTCCCCCGGAAAAAGGATCAGGAACAGCTGCAACAGGTTGAAGTCTTTCAGCCATCTCTACCTGAACTCCCGAAAAACAACACCAGAGGATGCAGCAGCACTGGAAGACTTTTCTAGAGCTCTGCACCAGAAGACAACCAAGATAAAAAAAACAAGCTTCTAACTGGCTGGAAAGATCTTATTTTAGCCTATTAGATTCAATGTTACATTCTCGGTGTACCACGGTACTCCAAAGTGAGTACCACAGTAACTATAACTACTTTTGAACCCCGTTGATCCTCCCTATTTTGCATTTGCAAGCATAGGCAACACATTGATTAGATAGCTTGGAAGTCTGGGGTTGAAGGACAGTTTGCTTTTGGTAACTGGATTGTCATCTTCCTTCCACAACAGATTTGTTGGGCTCACAGAATTGATGAATGTTGTGTTTGTCTAGATCTCACCTTTCCCTTATTCCCCCTACCCATCTATTTAAAAAAAAAAAACGAACTCTCCTCCCCCAGGTTGTGTGTGATCAGTTTCAGTTCTGCATTAATTTCCCCCCAAACACAATGAAGGCAATCTTGAAGGAAATGTTCATGAAAAGTAACAACTTGTGGGCCAACGACCTTCTAACTGCTTGCACTAAATTGCACATTGAGTTGTCCAACTGGCAGGATTTTATTTACCAACCTGGAATTTTAAAAACCATTTTAAAGAAACAGGTTAGACTATTATCCAAGGAAGAGGATATGAAGGAACTAGAGTCCTCTATCAGTAACATCAGGCTATTAGCCAATTTCTTCCATGATAAACTGAGACTGCCATACCTTGACTCTGCCTTGAATAAGTCATTTTTGAAGCAAATTTTGTCAGTGAGATTGATGGTATTACTGATAAAAGACAGTAACATCCGTTGGAAAACATTAGAGGCGGTCACTACTTGCAGACTGTGCCACCAGTATGAGGAAACCATGGCCCACATGGTCTGCATATGTCACCGTCTGAATTATGCACGTCGCACTTTACTGAAACCCTTGTTTTTAAAATATGGGATACGCACCTGTACAGATGCCATGAAATCTCTCTTTAATCTGGAGATTCCAATAGAATTGGCAAGACTAGCGAAATTTGCACACCAGGTGAAAGAACTATTGCATAACGACTCAGTCATGGACTAGAGACAGATCCTAGTTTTGATCCTGCGTTCCCACTCTTTTTTTTAACTTGCTGCTCACTATCTATTGCAGTGATTATTAGAACGGTTCAATGAAATGATTACGTTTTAGATATGACTAACAGCCTTGTTAAATGAAATGACCATGTTTTATGTATGATTGAAAAGTGTCTGGGCGGAGAGACCTCCAACCAGTCTTTTTTGTAACAATTTTAATTAATTGAAACAATAAACAATACTATACAATACTAACCGGGGAACAACAATTTTAAATAAATACATAGGAGAGTAGGTAACTAATAAAACAGAGAACATTGATTTTAAAAAGTGTGGAGCAGAATGGGATGTATTGGGTTGGATAGGGTCTGAGAAGCAGGAAACACGAGGTAGAAGCTAATAAGGAGCAGGCCTAAGAAAGCAAAATGTCTCCATGTTTGCACACCATGACATTCCATTTGTGTTGCTTTTTATTGCATACGGCGTCAACTGCATGACGTGCGCATGGAGCCCCTGGCCATAACTGATTTGAATGACAACATCAAGGGGGAGACTATTGACTAACATCAATGCCAAAATCTGCATTTGTTCAGATGATGTCCTAATAGTGATAACAGACATGAAGCACTCCATCCGAGCAGCATTTGAGTCCTCACAATTGTATGGGTAGGTCTCAGGCTTTAGGATGAACCTACAGAAGTTGCAGATACTTGGCCACTCACTGCTAGCAACACAAAAGGAATGTCTCTACCAGAGGTTTCTCTTCCAGTGGGATAGAGACAGTATGCAGTATCTGAGGATACAGTTTGCTCCATATCTGACAGAAAC
The DNA here is from genome assembly GCF_964204655.1 of Triturus cristatus. Classification (NCBI taxonomy): domain Eukaryota; kingdom Metazoa; phylum Chordata; class Amphibia; order Caudata; family Salamandridae; genus Triturus; species Triturus cristatus. The sequence continues at coordinate 522,377,546 of NC_140581.1, forward strand.
AACACAATAGAACTTTTATAGGCAGACCTACAGTCCTGGCACATTGGAAGTTTATGTGGCTGAAGCATCTGGCCTTAGCCAAGATGAGTGCATTATCCAGGTTCTTATTTATTGCACAGTCTCTGCCACAGCACCCCCTAATTGTCCCTTGTACAAAATACTGAGGTTGATTAAAAAATGAGTATAGGCTTGGAGGCGATCTAGACTGGCAGCTAAAATAATGTATTAATCCACAGGAGCAGGGCCGGACTGGCCGTAGTGGGCACCGGGCAATCTCCCGGTCGGCCGAACGGGTGGGGGCCGTTTTTGTGCCCCTGGGGCCCGTTTTTGTTACAGGGCCGTTTTTGCAGCATAGCGGCAAAATCGTCCCTGTAACAAAATCGGCTGAAAACCGGCCCTGGCATAGAGCTAGGCCGCACCCCCAACCCCCAGTGGGGGGCGGCTGAGCACTTTGCCAGGGCCGGTTTTGGTTCCCAGTCCGGCCCTCCACAGGAGGGGGGGGGCGCTGGGATTTCCAAATATAACCAGCTACCATTTTGCAGCCCTGCTCTGCTACACAGTGGAGCGGCATCATAATGAAAATGAAAAGCACTGGTGTTTTGTCAACCAGATGATTGTTGGGATACATATGTGTAAGGCTCCCTTGTTGTCTAGGAGGTATAGGGCCAGGGTGTCTAAATGTTTTGCCAGTAGTGACAGCAACTTTGAATGGGTGGGCCTCTGTGTGAATAAGAGAGCACTCTCTATTATCCCATCACCAATGCTGCCTATAATGGGCAACTCAGATTTGACCTCAGAATTGAAGGAAGCACAGTTTGCTGTCTAGGTGGAGGCATGTTGTAAAAGGATCAGTGATCTGATTGACCACGAAGAAATAATGGGGTGGATGTTCTATTTACTGGTGACAAAATACTAACCTTAAATGTTGACCAATATTTTAATGCCCAGTAAGTAATTTTCCAAACCAATCTATGTACAAATGGGTCAAATCGGAAAATTCTGAATCAGAGTGGGTCACAAACTGAGCTATTTCATTATTATTCATTAGGTTGTTCGCAAATTGTCACTCAATCTGATTGGAGCCCATGCTTATGATGGTGGCATTCTGGGGCCAGTGGGCCATCATGTCAAACTTTCTAGTTAAAATTCAGCCCGTTTCCTGTTTAAAAAGAAAAAAGTTTACTTTTTTGCTTATTTGTTTAAGTGTTGGCAGTGGTCCCACATACCACTGCCTGATCTTCACCAAAGTGTTTATTTACATTCACAAAAAGGAGGGTATCCCAAGGGGACCCCTTCTCTTTTCCGAATGCATTATCACCTCCTTTGAGGCTTCAGTAAAATATAAATGTTTTGTGCCTGCAATTTGGTTGCAAATCATTGCTACATTAAAAACGAATTCATTATTTGGAAGGGATGCATACAACACTCCCCTTTAAGATACTGAATGGGTAAATAAAACGTATTTTAACTGTCACAAATGGCAATTTGGAGCATTTGCGACCACTTAAATGCTTCGTACATCTGGCTCAAAGACCTTTGAGCAAGTTAACAAAAAAAAAGAAAGACTGACTATGGAGTACCTGAGGGAGAAAGGCACGGATACTTCTAAGTCTGACACTGTGTACCCCACAACACAGTTTAGCATCAGCCTATATTCCGCTGCTTCCTTTTGAAATGTGGCTGATCACAAAATCAGGGGATCGGCAAATATAATCGGAGTCTACAAATTCTTAAAAACAGCCCAATAACTGAGAAGACTCCTGGGCAAAAGAGGTGGGAAGAGGAGCTTCCGAGAACACTGACACAAAGAATGGAGCTTGATTCATCAGAGGGTGAAGGGAACTGCCTCAAGTATAGCCCTTAAAGAGACAGTCATAAAAATTGCTGCTTACTGATACTCTACGCCAGAGAGAATCCATGTCTGAAATAACTCTAGGAACAGTGTTGAAGTGGGTGTAAAAGGAACTGTACACCCCTTCTTCCAAACTCACAAAATACTTGAGGGAGTCTTGGACGATATTGATTTCCCGTTCAAGGACAACATGCAGACAGGCTCACATATCCCTTCTGTCTCCCTCCCCCCCCCCCGCAGGTGGCCAAACAAGGTTTGGTGCAAAAAGAACAAATGATGGACAGAATACTGAACAATGTCACAAACTCACCCTCAGTCATAGAGCTGGGCCTAAACCCATCTTTTTTTGCTCACCATGCCATTCCAGTTTGGACCCAGCCATATCAGTCTTGACCCTGCTCCCCATGGGCCAGTCCAGCCCGAACTGCCAGGCCAGGTTCTCCCTGGACTGGAAACAATCATCACAGGTTTCGAGGTACCACCCTCATCAGCCAGGATATCTTGAATTAGGTGGCATGGTGAGCACAGGACTTAGGCAGTCAGGCTGGACTGTTACCATGGGGAGCAAGGTCAAGACTGATCTGCAAATGGCTTGGTCCAAAAAACAATGGATTTAGGCCTAGATCTCCGACTGGGGTGTATGACATTGTTCAGCATTCCATCCATCAATTGTTCTTTTTAAATTTATCACCGCAATTTGCTAATGCCCATGTAGTAACGATTAACCCTAAGGGGTGTGTTTCAGCTGTATGTGGGGTGAGCCAAAAGTTGAAACATACAGGCATCAGAGGGCAAAATTGAGTGGAATCTACTTAAAATCGAATTACCACCTGATTAAAGAGGAAAAATGGGAAGAGCCTGAACACACTGAGAGAAGAGGCAGTAGAGAGTCTGGCCTATTGTCGTAAGTCTTACCTGCGCCAATTGTAATAGTGTGTTATATGCTTACAGTAACCTGTCATTAATGATTGGGTTCTCATGAGAGGGTAGTGAGGGGGGATTGTTGAATGGTCTACCTAGTTGAAAATCAAAAAAGAAATGTTAAAAATAAAAGTGTCTTGGCGGCAAAAGTGATAATTATCACATCTAATAAAATATTTGGCACACCGATGGTTGACAGACTTGGTGCACACATGGGTGATGGCTGTATTTCATGGTGGCTCTTGCCCTCCTGGCACAAGAGGGGGGTCAACCGATGTGGCACATACACAGGTGACAGCCCAAATTTCACAGTGTCACATAGGGGGCACAGATTTGGCAGAATTTTGTTAACGGCCCACACTTCTGCAACAGTCCTCAATAGAGTGAACATCTTACACTTTGCTCACTGGGATGCACTTGACATGATCCCCACTGGACCTCGCTCCCTTCAGGTGCTCTCCTCGTCCTCACAGGGCTCGCTAATCTTGGCAGGCAGGAAGGCAGACTCTAGATGGTCTCCTGCTCTAAAGGTACTCTGGTGTTGGCAGGCTGGCAGAAGGCTGGTTCTCAAGGCTCAGGGAAGTGGTCTTGACTTTCTGTGTGTTAGTCCCTCATCCAGCAGGAAGACTGTCAGATGTTGATTCCCAGTCATGGTTCCAGCAACAAGAAGTCTTTGTGATCTTCTTTTTCCTGATGAGATTATGCTGTCCAACAAACTATGGCACTCATGCTCCTGCCTTTAGATTCCAAATCTAGACACATATGTGATGTAGTATCTGGCCTTTGAAATTAGTTTTGGGGTGTCAACTCCTTTGAAGTGCACTCCACTGCTCTTTGTCAAAGGGACCATCTGTCACAGCAGGAGTGGCTCCAATTCTGATTCACTCACAACAAAGGCCAAGGGAGTAACTGAGGATCACACCTGGCTGCCAGCCTCCAGTGAACTATGACCCAATAAGGGTTCAGAGACCCAAGCCTTTCTCTCTATCCAGAGACTCAGTCAACAATGCCAACCTCATCAGTCTCACCATCTCCTTGAGAATAAGCCTAGGCCCCCACTAACCATCAGCTCTTCCTGGAATCAAAGAGACAGTTGATGTGCTCAGAGGATGTCCTGCTCCTCTACTTTCAGTGTGTGTGCCCCACCTCAGCCCTCAGGAATGTTAGCAATGCCATTTCTCGTCTGGAGGCTGTAGCCCTCATCTCTCCAGCCTCCATGTCATGTACTATATACAGACACCCACATGCATCCCAGCACAGACACACAAGTATCAATAGCTGTTTGGTGCGGCACACAATCCATGAAGGTCAAGAGTGACTTAAGAACACAGCCCCAGAACTTTGCATGACTGGGCAAGTAACTACAGTGATAGATAAAAGGCCTGTTCACACTACTGACTCTACTGTACACTAAATGGGTATGCATCCACAACTGTGCTTGTGTCACTTAACTCCAGGAAAGGACAGAAGCCCTCGATCTTCATAAGGGCAGCACTTGGGGAGCACCTCCCAGTCTAATCAGACCACATTACCGTGAGTCAAGCCTTGGTCATGGTATGCACGCATAATCTGTGTTTGCCCAGGATTAAAAATTATTCCAGGGATCCATGCAGCTGCGGCATTGAGGGCAGGGGTGCACATCCCCCACTATGCACAGGACCTTTCCAAACCTCCACACCAACTCCAAGTTTTGTCCCGAAAATGGGACACAAGATGTTGGTTTTGGTGTTTACCGCAGTAAAATCGATTGCATTGGCCATGTTTTCCCTGTTAAATTCAGACAGGTGTGACCTGCAAAATGTAAGGGTGTGTGGCCTTTACTGTAGCACGTTATTACCGGGTAGAATAAACATTGCACCACTTACAACTGTGATCCTGCAAGAATAGGTAGTTAATAGAGATAAGAATTAATGAATGAGCTGCAAACAGATGTTATTTCTAGCCAGATCTACCATCTAGTAAAGCTGCAGTTGGGGCATCAGGGTAACTACATAGAGGTCAGGCATAAACCACCAAAACTTAAAAAGCTTCATTGCCTTCTATGTACCAAAAACAATGGCGGTGACGCGTACGAAAGATGTCCCAGCAAAGAGCCCAGGAACAAACCGGAAAGAAGTAGATGCCAGTGGAGACTAAGCTCCAGTTTGTAATGGCCAAAGCCCTCCACCCACTAGAGGTGCTCTGTGTGTGTGGTGATGCCAGTGAAGGTTCATAACGAGATTGACAACACGTTTCATTTCAGTGTTTTTATACCCCGCCCCTCTCCTACTTTTAGAACACTTTTTTCTTACGTGCTCACTGAACAAGAGAGTGCTTTGAGATTTATTTTCTTGGCATTATAATGCGCATTTATTATTTTACCACACACACATATTTTCTAAGACACTGTTCATTTGAGGTCAGCATAACTTTTTTACATTGAGACCAAAAGATGAGTCACAGTTTTGTAACAATACAGTGAGGTTTCCTGAATGTTTCGTAAAACATTCGCAAGATGGCATTATTTCCGGCTTAGCAACGACCATTGGTTACATTACAATGTACAGTATGAGAGAACTGTATGCGTTTTGTTTATGCAGCAGCTTCTTCCCCAAAGATTACATTCTGTGAACACGTGTTTCCTCGTAAATAGAATTCATACGAAGTCAGGTGAATTGCATTGAGGCAGACGTTCATCCTGTGATCTTCATTTCCGCTGTCACCACACTTCTTAGTTCAGCATGGTTAATGAATGGCATTTACTCTCTATCCCCCCGCCTCCTTATCGTTTCCTTTCTGATCATGTTGTTCACACAAACAACAGAGTGCTGAAAAATGGTGAACTTCGGTTACTACTTGGCAGAGACGTTTTAAAGCATGGGCAAAGCTGGCACATGCCCAGGGCCCCCACCTTTCAAGGGCCCCCCAGGTAAAGTAAATGTGAAAGTCGAAATTCCTGCCATAATACGGTTGCTCGTAAAAAACAGCTTTTTCTAATCTGAGACCCGAGCATGCTTTACAGAAACTCAGGGACAGATTTACTAAGGGGTTGGATCAGGGCAAAGGCACACACAGTGACGCAAATCAGCGCCAACTCTTGCATTGGTATTTATTTTCCAGCTCAAAAATTATTTTGCACTGGCCTATTCTCAGCGTAAATAGTACTGTCCGTTGCTATACACATGTTGCATCAAGGGTACATTACTTGGGTGTAACTTGGACAAATTGCAGTTTTGGCGCAAAGCCCAATCTACTAAAATAGCTGGACTGTGCTTTTCAGAGAAAAATAATGCCTCCTTGAAGTAAACGCTAACATGAATAAATGATATAGTCGCTCCAAATATTCCTCACATTGTATGTGTGCTACAGTGTATGGCACACTTACAATGTCTGAACTGTTTAAGAATAATTTAGACAGGAATACACATTTGAGTGCTTCTATACATGTGTACTATTTCTAAACACTTGTGTGCAGTGTTCACAAGGCAAGACATAGCATGAGATTTCAGCTGTGACATTTGCATTGTCATTAACATACAATATGTTTTTTCATATCTTTGTTTCTCTTTCAACCCACAGAGGCCTTTATGTGAGGCACATGTGAGGTACATTGTGAAGGAGAGAGAGGTTAAGAGATGGTGCAGGTAGAACAGGTGAAGTGCCTCATATGCCTCATAAGGGTTTGTATGTGGTACATGGCTTATAGGAGATAAGTGGATGTAATATGTTTGTCTAGCACAAAACCTGCAGCAACACAATTTGTACATGATTAATTGCCTGTTCTAGGGATTTAGGGTCACGGTCCTAAAATAGCCAATTGCCTTTCTTTGGTACTAAACTTGGCTGAAACATGTAGACCTTTGAGATGTATGAATCCTACTATTTACTCCTAAGGTATCACCTTTTTGCTTTTAATTTTGCCACAAGATACCGTAATAAATACTTTTTTTGTGTATCTCGGGATGCAAATGTATTGAACAAATTTCCCTCCCCCGGATAAAATCAAAATAGTTCTCTTGTGGTTCAACGCTGTGCCCACCCAGATAGCCAGTATCTGAGTAAGGACTGGAAGAAGAAGCTTGCCGCTGGAATCTCCGGTGGGTGAGATTTATTTTTAACAAAATGGGACACCTCTTTCGGTGGTGTGGGAATGAAGGACAATTAAAACCTAACCTTGTGAGCTCTCTTTGTCGTGGATATTATTTTGATATCTGACATGTACTAGTCCACTAAACCTCTAACAAGTCACCCATAGCATGTTTTTCTATTATGGGAGCAACAAATTGCTTGGTTAACTACTGAATTCCACAATCTTTTACAAAATGTTGTTGTTGCAAGTAAAAAATAAATCTAGATACATATTAAAAATAGTCAACTGTGTCATGAGGGCTTGAATGAGCCGAAAGGGGGTACTAAATGTAAAGTTGGTCCCTATATGAGGCCCTGAAATATATGTTGCCAATGTCCCGCAAATCCTTAAGAGGTCACTGCTCCTAGACACATCTTTCAACCAATATATATTCTGGTGTACCAACATGGACTCTTTTACAATCAATCAATCAGGCAGTTTTAAGCATGCTACTCACCCATGAGGGTCTCAAGGAGCTGGTGGGGGGGAGCAGCTCCGGTCAGTCGAAGAGCCAGGTCTTGAGGGTCCTCCTGAAGATGTGCAGGGAGGGGGTGGGTCTGATGTCGATTGAGAGCTCGTTCCAGGTCTTGGCCATGATGTAGGAGAAGGTTTTCCTCCCGTTCTTGCTCTGCGGATGAGCTGCGGTTCGTCAAGGGTGAGGTTGGCGGATCAGAGGTTCCTCTTGCGTATGTGGAAGGAAATTCTGTCATTGAGGTATTGAGGTCCAGTGTTGCGGAGGCATTTGCAGGCATGGGTGAGTATCTTGAAGGTTACTCTCTTTTCAATGGGGAGCCAGTGGAGGTTACGCAGGTGTTGGGTGATGTTTTCGTGTCGAGGGATGCAGAGGACGAGTCTGGCTGTGGTGTTCTGTATGGTCTGGAGTTTTCAAAGCAGAGACTTGTTGATTCTAGAAAACTGGGGGCATTTCCGTAGTCCAGTCTGCTGGTTATGAGTGCATGGATGATGGTCTTCCTTGATTCGGGGGGATCCATTTGAAGGTCTTTCGGAGGATGCGGAGGGTGCTGAAGCAGGTGGAGGCAACGACATTGACCTGTCGGGACATGGAGAGGGAGGAGCCGAGTACATGCAGAGGGGGAGGGTCCAAGGACCTCTTTCTTCTCCGAGTTGCACTTCAGGCAGCTACTGCTCATCCAGGATGCAACGTCCTTAATTCCTTCCTGGAAGTTGAGTCTGATGGTGATGGGGTCCTTGGTGAGGGAGAGGATGAGCTGGGTGTCGTTGTCGTAGGATACTATGCTGAGTCCGTGCTGTCTGACGATGGAGGTGAGAGGGGCCATGCAGATGTTGAAGAGCGTGGGACAGAGTGTCTGAACTGGGGTGGCGGAGTGAGCTAAAGAATGATGATGGATTAAACCCAGATCGGTTGACTGGGGGTGAGTGCTTGCAATGTTCAACACTCCGTCCATCATCCCCTTTGGTTTTGCTTTGTTCGCCCCAAGTTGGTAGGGTATGCCTAGATGTGGTTCCCTTGCTCACTTTGCCACTGGATTCAAGATAGCCTGGCTGATGAGGGTTATGAGCCCGAAACCGGTCCCAGGATGCTTGTCTCTAGTCCAGGGAAGACATGGCTTGGCAGTTCAGGCTGGACTCTTCCCATGAGGCACAGGGTCAGACTGATCTGCATATGGAAATGTCTGAACTGGGGTTTTGGAGTGAGCTAAAGAATGATGATGGATTAAACCCAGATCAGTTGACTGGGGGTGAGTGCTTGCAATGTTCAACAATCCATCCATCATCCCCTTTGGTTTTGCTACATTCACTATTGGAACAGCCCACAGCAACAGTTTCCAGATTGTAAATGGACACCACCACTTTTTGGGCTCCAGTGTCTCATCAATCGCTTGTAACTGCAATCGTGGTCATAAACCAATGAGCGAAGGCATTGCAAATTATTAGCAAGAGGAGAAAGCCTCTTTCATAGCCAGCCCCACCAACTATTATAAAGTGGGGAGGTAAGGTAACTGGGTATAAAAATTCATGGACCTGATATGCAGGCTTGCAATTGGTGCAGCTATGGGGAGAATATGTAAAAGGTGGATGCAAAATGAAGCATTCATTGCACCATTACTAGGATATTGGCAATATATATTTGGCAAGTTAAACTAAGCCTTCATACATGCCTAAAAGAAATATGTCTCTGGAGCCATAGAGCATTATTTTAAGCGGCTAACCACTCAAAGAAAGGAAGAAGTCACGGAAAGGGACAGAAGGTGAAAGAGAGAAAGGGAAGGAGGTTGGAAGGAATCGAGAAAGTGAGGAAGAAGAGAAGGGGCAGTAGAAAACATATAAAAGCAAAGTATGGGAGGTATAAAAAGAGTGTTGGAAGGAAGGGAGTAGGAAAGAAAGGGAGAAAGAAAATAGAGAGAAAAGGGAGGAAGAGAACAACAGGAAGGGAGAGAAAGAATAGGAGAAGGGCATGGCATTAAAAAAAGGGACAACGACAAGAGGGAGATAGAAAGACAGACAGAGAAGAAGAAATAAAAGTAGTAAGAGAGAAAGAAAGTGAGAAAAAGAAAAGAAAAGTGGAGGAACAATAAATAAAGACAGAGGAAGGATGAAACAGAAAGGCCTGTACGCAAGACCTAAGAATTAAATATGTGAATTAAAAATAGCACAGCATTATTGTGTATATGGATGAAATGTTAAAGATAGCTGTTAGTATACCACCTATGTGATAAAAAATAAGTTTATTTGTTTGTAAGTCTTAGCTTGGTGAGTAAAAATCAAATGCAACCGACAATGTTCACCAACCATATTGTAACCCTTTAATACATTTAAGCAAAGCATGTTTTTGTTCAGTTGTGATTTGGAGTATGGAAAGGACGTTTCCAATGTAATTTTAGCAATAGGAAATTGCGTTCTGGATAAGGAAAACGTCCAACATACAGCAAAGTGTTCCACCACTGGGAGATTAGATGAGAGGCAGAAGTCAAAAATACAATCATATGTAGCCCTAAATAAAAAAAATTGACGTACAGGAGTTCGACTGCCAACATAGAGTAAATTTCTTAGGTTAGCGCAAAAAATAACAAGCAACACGAGGGAAGTATGGAGGAGCAGCAACAATGGACAGACAGCGGGGGAAAGCAACACGAGGGAGGTTTGGAGGGAGGAAGGAGGAAACAGCAACCACAGACAGCGGTGGGGGAACAATTAACACAAAGAATGTGCGGGAGCCGCGGTAACTCAGCAGGGCTCAATGAGGGGTGGGTGCATATCACTTCCAGCAGTGCCCAGACATATGAGGGGTGGGTGCAGAGGCCTCCCAGCAGTGCCCAGACATATGAGGGGTGGGTGCATATCACTCCCAGCAGTGCTCAGACATATGAGGGGTGGGTGCCAATGACTCCCAGCAGTGCCCAGACATATGAGTGGTGGGTGCAGAGGCCTCCCAGTAGTGCCCAGACATATGAGGGGTGGGTGCAGAGGCCTCCCAGCAGTGCCCAGACATATGAGGGGTGGGTGCTTATCACTCCCACATTGCCCAGACATGTGAGGGGTGGGTGCAGAGGCCTCCCAGTAGTGCCCAGACATATGAGGGGTGGGTGCAGAGGCCTCCCAGCAGTGCCCAGACATATGAGATGTGGGTGCATATCACTCCCAGCAGTGCCCAGACATATGAGGGGTGGGTGCCAATCACTCCCAGCAGTGCCCAGACATATGAGGGGTGGGTGCAGAGGCCTCCCAGCAGTGCCCGGACATATGAGGGGTGGGTGCTTATCACTCCCACATTGCCCAGACATGTGAGGGGTGGGTGCAGAGGCCTCCCAGTAGTGCCCAGACATATGAGGGGTGGGTGCAGAGGCCTCCCAGCAGTGCCCAGACATATGAGATGTGGGTGCATATCACTCCCAGCAGTGCCCAGACATATGAGGGGTGGGTGCCAATCACTCCCAGCAGTGCCCAGACATATGAGGGGTGGGTGCAGAGGCCTCCCAGCAGTGCCCGGACATATGAGGGGTGGGTGCTTATCACTCTCAGCAGTGCCCAGACATATGAGGGGTGGGTGCAGAGGCCTCCCAGTAGTGCCCAGACATATGAGGGGTGGGTGCAGAGGCCTCCCAGCAGTGCCCAGACATATGAGGGGTGGGTGCCAATCACTCCCAGCAGTGCCCAGACATGTGAGGGGTGGGTGCAGAGGCCTCCCAACAGTGCCCAGACATATGAGGGGTGGGTGCATATCACTACCAGCAGTGCCCAGACATATGAGGGGTGTGTGCAGAGGCCTCCCAGCAGTGCCCAGACATATGAGGGGTGGGTGCATATCACTCCCAGCAGTGCCCAGACATATGAGGGGTGGGTGCCAATCACTCCCAGCAGTGCCCAGACATGTGAGGGGTGGGTGCAGAGGCCTCCCAGCAGTGCCCAGACATATGAGGGGTGGGTGCATATCACTTTCAGCAGTGCCCAGACATATGAGGGGTGGGTGCAGAGGCCTCCCAGTAGTGCCCAGACATATGAGGGGTGGGTGCCAATCACTCCCAGCAGTGCTCAGACATATGAGGGGTGGGTGCAGAGGCCTCCCAGTAGTGCCCAGACATATGAGGGGTGGGTGCATATCACTCCCAGCAGTGCTCAGACATATGAGGGGTGGGTGCCAATGACTCCCAGCAGTGCTCAGACATATGAGGGGTGGGTGCATATCACAACCAGCAGTGCCCAGACATATGAGGGGTGGGTGCAGAGGCCTCCCAGCAGTGCCCAGACATATGAGGGGTGGGTGCATATCACTCCCAGCAGTGCCCAGACATATGAGGGGTGGGTGCCAATGACTCCCAGCAGTGCCCAGACATATGAGTGGTGGGTGCAGAGGCCTCCCAGTAGTGCCCAGACATATGAGGGGTGGGTGCAGAGGCCTCCCAGCAGTGCCCAGACATATGAGGGGTGGGTGCTTATCACTCCCAGCATTGCCCAGACATATGAGGGGTGGGTGCAGAGGCCTCCCAGTAGTGCCCAGACATATGAGGGGTGGGTGCAGAGGCCTCCCAGCAGTGCCCAGACATATGAGAGGTGGGTGCATATCACTCCCAGCAGTGCCCAGACATATGAGGGGTGGGTGCCAATCACTCCCAGCAGTGCCCAGACATATGAGAGGTGGGTGCAGAGGCCTCCCAGCAGTGCCCAGACATATGAGGGGTGGGTGCATATCACTTCCAGCAGTGCCCAGACATGTGAGAGGTGGGTGCTTATCACTCCCAGCATTGCCCAGACATATGAGGGGTGGGTGCAGAGGCCTCCCAGTAGTGCCCAGACATATGAGGGGTGGGTGCAGAGGCCTCCCAGCAGTGCCCAGACATATGAGAGGTGGGTGCATATCACTCCCAGCAGTGCCCAGACATATGAGGGGTGGGTGCCAATCACTCCCAGCAGTGCCCAGACATATGAGAGGTGGGTGCAGAGGCCTCCCAGCAGTGCCCAGACATATGAGGGGTGGGTGCATATCACTTCCAGCAGTGCCCAGACATATGAGGGGTGGGTGCAGAGGCCTCCCAGCAGTGCCGAGACATATGAGGGGTGGGTGTATATCACTCCCAGCAGTGCCCAGACATATGAGGGGTGGGTGCCAATGACTCCCAGCAGTGCCCAGACATATGAGTGGTGGGTGCAGAGGCCTCCCAGTAGTGCCCAGACATATGAGGGGTGGGTGCAGAGGCCTCCCAGCAGTGCCCAGACATATGAGGGGTGGGTGCTTATCACTCCCAGCATTGCCCAGACATATGAGGGGTGGGTGCAGAGGCCTCCCAGTAGTGCCCAGACATATGAGGGGTGGGTGCAGAGGCCTCCCAGCAGTGCCCAGACATATGAGAGGTGGGTGCATATCACTCCCAGCAGTGCCCAGACATATGAGGGGTGGGTGCCGAGGCCTCCCAGCAGTGCCCGGACATATGAGGGGTGGGTGCTTATCACTCCCAGCAGTGCCCAGACATATGAGGGGTGGGTGCAGAGGCCTCCCAGTAGTGCCCAGACATATGAGGGGTGGGTGCAGAGGCCTCCCAGCAGTGCCCAGACATATGAGGGATGGGTGCATATCACTCCCAGCAGTGAGCAGACATATGAGGGGTGGGTGCAGAGGCCTCCCAGTAGTGCCCAGTCACATGAGGGGTGGGTGCAGAGGCCTCCCAGCAGTGCCCAGACATATGAGGGGTGGGTGCCAATCACTCCCAGCAGTGCCCAGATATATGAGGGGTGGGTGCAGAGACCTCCCAGCAGTGACCAGACATATGAGGGGTGGGTGCATAACACTCCCAGCAGTGCCCAGACATATGAGGGGTGGGTGCATATCACTCCCAGCAGTGCCCAGACATAAGAGGGGTGGGTGCAGAGGACTCTCAGCAGTGCCCAGACATATGAGGGGTGGGTGCATATCACTCCCATTCGTGCCCAGACATATGAGGGCTGGGTGCAGAGGCCTCCCAGCAGTGCCCAGACATATGGGGGGTGGGTGCATTTCAATCCCAGCAGTGCCCAGGCATATGATGGGTGGGTGCAGAGGCCTCCCAGTAGTGCCCAGACATATGAGGGGTGGGTGCAGTGGCCTCCCAGCAGTGCCCAGACATATGAGGGGTGGGTGCATATCACTCCCAGCAGTGCCCAGACATATGAGGGGTGGGTGCAGAGGCCTCCCAGTAGTGCCCAGACATATGAGGGGTGGGTGCAGAGGCCTCCCAGCAGTGCCCAGACATATGAGGGGTGGGTGCATATCACTCCCAGCAGTGCCCACACATATGATGGGTGGGTGCAGAGGCCTCCCAGTGGTGCCCAGACATATGAGGGGTGGGTGCAGAGGCCTCCCAGTAGTGCCCAGACATATGAGGGGTGGGTGCCAATCACTCCCAGCAGTGCCCAGACATATGAGGGGTGGGTGCAGAGGCCTCCCAGCAGTGCCCAGACATATGAGGGGTGGGTGCATATCACTCCCAACAGTGCCAAGACATATGAGGGGTGGGTGCATATCAATCCCAGCAGTGCCCAGACATATGAGGGGTGGGTGCAGAGGCCTCCCAGTAGTGCCCAGACATATGAGGGGTGGGTGCAGAGGCCTCCCAGCAGTGCCCAGACATATGAGGGGTGGGTGCATATCACTCCCAGCAGTGCCCAGACATATGAGGGGTGCGTGCAGAGGCCTCCCAGTAGTGCCCAGACATATGATGGGTGGGAGCAGAGGACTCCCAGCAGTGCCCAGACATATGAGGGGTGGGTGCATATCACTCCCAGCAGTGCCCAGACATATGAGGGGTGGGTGCCAATCACTCCAAGCAGTGCCCAGACATATGAGGGGTGGGTGCAGAGGCCTCCCAGCAGTGCCCAGACATATGAGGGGTGGGTGCATATCACTACCAGCAGTGCCCAGACATATGAGGGGTGGGTGCAGAGGCCTCCCAGCAGTGCCCAGACACATGAGGGGTGGGTGCATATCACTCCCAGCAGTGCCCAGACATATGAGGGGTGGGTGCAGAGGCCTCCCAGTAGTGCCCAGACATATGAGGGGTGGGTGCAGAGGCCTCCCAGCAGTGCCCAGACATATGAGGGGTGGGTGCCTGTTAGAAAAGGTAGATGGACCGGGAGGGTCGGCCGGGGTCAGGAGGAGAGGTCTCCGGGGAGAGCCGTCTCCAGCGATCGTACAGACAAGTAACTTCCCCCCCACAGACAGATATCACACACGGATAAGGTTCAGTGTTCTTTATAAGCACTTATTTAAGGTACGGTTAAATGGTACAAGGAGGTCTGGACTCAGGGGTCCCCTCGATTAGAGTCTCGCAAGGTAGGGAAGGGGGTAGCGGGACAGTCTATTTACCAATCAGGTAGTTCGGATGAGATGATGATGAGCTCACAATCCTCGAGCTTGGTGATTAGGTGGTATGGGCCGCGGCAGCGCCAGCAGGTCCCGGTGTGGATGGTCGTTACAACGGGCCGCGGCAGCGCCAGCAGGTCCCAGGAAGATGACTGTTGCAGAAGGCCGCGGCAGCGCCAGCAGGTCCCGGTGAGGATGGTCGTTACAACGGGCCGCGGCAGCGCCAGCAGGTCCCAGGAAGGTGAAGGTTGCAGAAGGCCGCGGCAGCGCCAGCAGGCAGGACGATGGTTCACAAGAGCGGGCTACGGCAGCGCCAGTAGACCGTCAGGGTTGAGTTCACTCGGTGTCTCTCGACTCCAGGATACAACTGCCTTCCTGCTCCGGAGCTGCCCCAGTTATAGGGCTGGTGCCCTTTGATGTCCGGACCCTCGCACTTGGAGGTCGGAGGGTCCGGGATGAAGGTGTCCAGACACCCAGCAGGGGGTGGAGCCAGTGCCTGGGGGAGCTGGGGGCGATCGGCACCTGGCGGGGGAGAGCCCTTGACACTTCGTTCTCCCATTGACCTGCCAAGTGGTCCGCTCACCTCCTGGGTGGATGGTGGTGCCGGGATGTCGGGGCCGGCCAGGCCCGGGGTTAGGGTCGAGGGGAGGCCGTGCGGCCGCGTGGTGCAGGGCCCAAGATGGCGGCTTGACCCGGCCGGGA
Source organism: Triturus cristatus (assembly GCF_964204655.1). Taxonomy (NCBI): domain Eukaryota; kingdom Metazoa; phylum Chordata; class Amphibia; order Caudata; family Salamandridae; genus Triturus; species Triturus cristatus. Next base: position 522,392,942 of record NC_140581.1, read on the forward strand.
AAGCCGGTGGGGCTGGACCCCGTGATGAGTAGGGGTCCGAGGGCAGAGGGTCCGTCGGGAGACGGAGTACAGGTGCTTGTTGCGGGGATATGCCAGGTGGGCCGGGGTTCGGGCCCCGTCGAGCGGGGAGGGAGCGAGCCGTTTGTGAGGCCTGTCCAACATGCGTCCCCCCCAGCTGAAGGCGGGGAGAGTCACCCATCTCCTTGGGGACTCTCTTCGTCGAGGCGGAAAAAGCGGGACAGGCCATCTGCGTTGGCGTGATCTTGGCCTGGTCGGTGCTCCACGGTGAAGTCCATTCCCTGCAGGGAAATGGACCAGCGCAAGAGTTTTGGGTTCTCCCCCCGCATCTGCATCAGCCATTGCAGGGGTCGATGGTCGGTTTGTACCCGGAAGTGGGTACCGAAGAGATAGGGTCGGAGCTTTTTGAGGGCCCACACTACTGCAAATGCCTCCCTCTCGATGGTGCTCCAACGCTGTTCTCGGGCCAGGAGACGTCGGCTGATGAAGGCCACCGGCTGGTCATGACCTTCGGGGTTCAGCTGAGAGAGGACGGCCCCGATGCCGTGGTCGGAGGCGTCGGTCTGCACCACAAATTCCCGACTGTAATCGGGGGCCTGGAGCACCGGGGCGGTGCACAGGGCGGCCTTCAGCTCCTCGAAGGCCGCTTGACAATCAGGAGTCCAGTTGACCCGCTTCGGCTGGTTCTTGGATGTGAGACCCGTGAGGGGCCCCACGATGCTGCTGTAGTCCTTCACGAACCGCCGGTAGTAGCCGGTGAGCCCCAAGAAGGCTCGGACCTCGGTCTGGGTGACGGGGGGCTGCCAGGACTGGATGGCAGCAATCTTAAGTTGTAGTGGGGCCACCAGCCCGCTCCCCACTTGGTGCCCAAGGTAGGTCACAGACCCTTGGCCAATCTGGCACTTGCCGGCCTTAATGGTGAGGCCGGCCCGCTGGAGGGCTTGCAGGACCTCTTGGAGGTGGCGGAGGTGGTCGGACCAGTGGCGGCTGTATACAGCGATATCGTCCAGGTAGGCAGCGCTGAATTCTTCAAGCCCTGCCAAGACCTGGTTCACAAGGCGTTGGAACGTGGCGGGGGCATTCTTCATGCCAAAGGGCATGACCTTAAATTGATAGTGGCCATCGGGGGTAGAGAAGGCTGACCGTTCCTGAGCCCTGGGTGTGAGGCCGATCTGCCAGTAGCCCGCCGTTAGGTCGAAGATACTAAGGTAGCGGGCGGCCCCCAGCCGGTCGATCAGCTCGTCTGCTCGGGGGATGGGATGAGCGTCGGTCCGGGTGACAGCGTTCAAGCCCCGGTAGTCGACGCAGAATCTCAGTTCAGGGGCGGAGCCGGGGGCAGCGGCCTTGGGAACTAATACGACCGGACTGGCCCAGGGACTGTCCGAGGGCTCGATGACCCCGATCGTGAGCATCTTGGCCACTTCCTCCTGGATGCAGGCCCGTACCCGATCTGGTACGCGGTAGGCCCGGTGCCGGACAGGGGGACTGTCCCCGGTGTCTACGTCGTGCAAACACCAGGGGGTGACCCCGGGGGTGAGGGAGAACAGGGCAGCGAACTGCAGCAGGAGGTTCCGGCAGTCCTGGCGTTGCTCTGAAGTGAGGGCGTCCGAGAGCCGGACCCCGTCCACGGAGCCGTCCTTCTCCTGAGTCCTCAGGAGGTCCGGGAGGGGCTCGGAGTCTTCTTCTGTGCCACTGTCTGTAGCCATCAAGAGGCTTAGTTCGGAGCGCACAAAGTGCGGTTTGAGCCGGTTGGTGTGGAGGACCCGAAGGGGGTTCCGGGAGGACCCCATGTCGATGAGGTAAGTGACGGGGCTTTTGCGCTCGACCACTTTGAAGGGCCCCGTCCACTTATCTTGCAGGGCGCATGGTTCGGTGGGGGACATCACCCATACTTGCTGCCCCGGCTCGAATTCAACGGAGGAGGCATTGTGATCATACCACCTCTTCATGTCCTCCTGGCTGGCCTCGAGGTTCGCCTTGGCCATCTCCCTGAAGCGCCGGGTCTGGTTTCGTAAGGCCAGGATGTATTTGAAGACGTCTGGAGGGGTCGTTAGGGGGGCCATCTCCCAACCTTCCTTGACTAGGCTGAGGGGCCCTCGCACAGGGTGTCCGTATAGGAGTTCAAAGGGGCTAAAACCGAGGGACTTCTGGGGCACTTCCCGGTAGGCGAAGAGGAGGCACGGGAGCAGTACATCCCACTGGCGACGGAGAGGTTCTTCCAATCCCCCAATCATCCCTTTGAGAGTGCGGTTAAAACGCTCCACTAGTCCGTTCCCTTGGGGGTGATAGGGGGTCGTGAATCTGTAGGTGACCCCGCATTGTTGCCAGAGGGACTTCATGTACTTTGATATGAAATTCGTGCCTCGGTCGCTGACGACTTCTCGGGGGAAGCCTACCCGGGAGAAGATCCCCATCAGGGCCCGGCCAACCACTGGAGCGGTCACTGTCCGTAGAGGCACCGCCTCGGGGTAGCGGGTGGCATGGTCCACTAGTACCAAGATGAACCTGTGTCCTTGTGCCGTGCGGGGGTCCAGAGGTCCCACAATGTCTATCCCCACCCTCTCGAACGGGGTGGTGACCACCGGGAAGGGTTGTAGAGGGGCCTTCAGCTTCCGGCCACTCTTCCCGCTGGCTTGGCATGTGGGGCACGATCGGCAGTGGTTCAGGACGTCATTCCTCATTTTCGGCCAAAAAAAGTGGGTCACCAGGCGACTGTACGTTTTGTCCTGGCCCAGGTGTCCAGCCAGGGGGACATCGTGGGCTAGGTTGAGCAGAAAGTCTCGGAAGCGGAGCGGTACCACCAGAACTCGACCGGCCCCCAGTTCGGCGATTCTTTGCTCGCTGTAGAGCAGGTCGTTATCCCAGTAGACCCAGTGGGTTCCTGTGGTGTCCCCGGCGGTTTGGGTGCTGGCTTGTTGGCGGAGTCCCTCGAGGGAGGGACAGGTCTTTTGTTCCTGGCGGAACTGTTCTTGGGTGGGCCCCCCTTCTTGCCGCCACTGAGCCAGATCCGGGAGGTCCTGGTGTTGCGCGTCTTCCTCGGTAGTCGGGTCCGGGAGGTCGGTCTCGCCGTTGTCCTCTGCGAGGGCAACCGGGGGCGGAGGTGCTGGCCATTCGGTTTCTTCTGATCGGGGGGCGGCACGGGCGGCCATGGATCGGGTGGTTATGCAGGCCCAGTCCGGGAGGCCCAGCATCCCCAAGTGCTCTCTTCTCTCGACGGTGGCCCACGGGGAACTCTCGAGGTCATTCCCCAGGAGGCAGTCCACGGGGGCATCGTCCCGGACCGTCACCTTCAGTAGGCCGGAGACCCCTCCCCATTCAAACGGGACGCAGGCCATCTTACACATGCTCTCAGAGTTATCTGCCGAGCGGACGGGGCAGAGAATGTTCGGCAGGATCTGCTCGGGCTTCACCAGGTGACAGCGGACGGCCGTCACGCTGGCGCCGGTGTCACGCAAGGCCTCGGCTCTCTGTCCATTAATGGTCACCCACTGACCATATTTTCTGGTGTTGGCGGGTAGGGGAGCCCGCGGAACCATGTCCCTTCCCCCTAAGCATGCCAGGACCATGGCGGCCGGTTCCCACCCTTGCTGGTCCGGCTCATACTCCTCGGGTCCCTCCGATGATTGCTCTTCCCCCAGGGCAGCGGCAGCTACCTGGCGGGGCTTGGGTGGTTGGTTTAGCGGGCAGTTCGGATCGTTGGCGTAGTGGCCTAGTCACTGGCACCGGTGGCACGTGACGTGGGCTCGGTACCCAGGCCGCAATGGGGGGTTGCCCCGGCCGGCCGGAGGTGGGGTGCTGGCCACGGGTGTTGCTGGTAAGGTGTCTCTCCCTCGCCCCTGGCCCCCTCCTCCTCCCCGAGGTCGGTGCTGGCCTTGGTTGCTTCTGTTCTGGTCGTGGGGCCCTCTCCGGCCCACTCGGGTGCTTTCCCACCGGTCAGCTTCGGCGGCGAGCTGCCGTGGGTCAGTCAGCTTACTGTCGAGTAGGTGCTGCCTGAGCTCGACGAAACAGTTGTTTGATAGGTGCTCCCATACCATAAGGTTGAAGAGTTGTTCGTAGGTGGTGACCTGATTTCCCTTGATCCAACCCTCGAAGGCCCGGCTGAAATAGTTCACGTATTCCACCCAAGTTGTACCTGGGATCCGGGTGCAATCTCTGAACCTCTGGCGGTACATCTCGGGCGTGAGGCCGTAGCGGGTGAGGAGGGCAGCCTTCATGTGGTCGTAGGACGACATTTGGTGATCGGGGAGCTGCAGCAGGGCATCGCGACCCTCGTTGATGAATCTCCCCCAAAGTCCGGCTCCCCAATCACTCCGGTCGATCCGGTGGGAGGTCATTGCGATCTCATAGGCTTTAAACCACTGTTGTATGTCGTCTTCTCGGACATACTCGCGGACCACATCCTTGGGGATGTGAACTTTTTTCTCAATAGGCCCCGGGGTGTGTGGTCGCTCAGGCACCCCCAGTTCCTTATTCTGTTTGCGCAGTTCTATTTCCGCCAGTCGGCGCTCGTGCTCGAGCGTAATTTTTTTTTCTTCCAGCTCTCTTTGTCTCTGCTTTTCTTCTCGTTCCTCTCGAAGCCGCATATGCTCGAGGTTGATTTTCTGTTCAGCCAACTTAAGTTCCCCATCCATCTTGAGTCGTGCCATCTCTAATTCGTGTAATCTGACTCTGTCTCTTTCTCGTATCTCCTCCTGTGAGAGGCCCGTTCCCCGCTCCTCGGGAGCCGTGGCGTTCCCCTCTGGTGTGATGCTGGTTTGGTCTGGTGTGACGCTGTTTTGGTCGGAGGGTCCTGTGACCCCAGTTTCTGTCCATGACTCAAGAGCGCGCTTTAGATCATCCTTGGTACTCAGGCCGGTGGTAGCAATGCCAAGTTCTATGCAAAATTGTCTCAGTTCGCGGTGGTTGTATTCTTCTAATTTCTCCATTTGGAACTTCTCGGTGGAGCTGCTATCTTTGGTCGACATCGTGCTTTGTCGTGGGGTGAGCTACTCTCTGTACGATTACGCGTTGATTCGGATCGCGCCGCTGGCCACCAATGTTAGAAAAGGTAGATGGACCGGGAGGGTCGGCCGGGGTCAGGAGGAGAGGTCTCCGGGGAGAGCCGTCTCCAGCGATCGTACAGACAAGTAACTTCCCCCCCACAGACAGATATCACACACGGATAAGGTTCAGTGTTCTTTATAAGCACTTATTTAAGGTACGGTTAAATGGTACAAGGAGGTCTGGACTCAGGGGTCCCCTCGATTAGAGTCTCGCAAGGTAGGGAAGGGGGTAGCGGGACAGTCTATTTACCAATCAGGTAGTTCGGATGAGATGATGATGAGCTCACAATCCTCGAGCTTGGTGATTAGGTGGTATGGGCCGCGGCAGCGCCAGCAGGTCCCGGTGTGGATGGTCGTTACAACGGGCCGCGGCAGCGCCAGCAGGTCCCAGGAAGATGACTGTTGCAGAAGGCCGCGGCAGCGCCAGCAGGTCCCGGTGAGGATGGTCGTTACAACGGGCCGCGGCAGCGCCAGCAGGTCCCAGGAAGGTGAAGGTTGCAGAAGGCCGCGGCAGCGCCAGCAGGCAGGACGATGGTTCACAAGAGCGGGCTACGGCAGCGCCAGTAGACCGTCAGGGTTGAGTTCACTCGGTGTCTCTCGACTCCAGGATACAACTGCCTTCCTGCTCCGGAGCTGCCCCAGTTATAGGGCTGGTGCCCTTTGATGTCCGGACCCTCGCACTTGGAGGTCGGAGGGTCCGGGATGAAGGTGTCCAGACACCCAGCAGGGGGTGGAGCCAGTGCCTGGGGGAGCTGGGGGCGATCGGCACCTGGCGGGGGAGAGCCCTTGACACTTCGTTCTCCCATTGACCTGCCAAGTGGTCCGCTCACCTCCTGGGTGGATGGTGGTGCCGGGATGTCGGGGCCGGCCAGGCCCGGGGTTAGGGTCGAGGGGAGGCCGTGCGGCCGCGTGGTGCAGGGCCCAAGATGGCGGCTTGACCCGGCCGGGAAAGCCGGTGGGGCTGGACCCCGTGATGAGTAGGGGTCCGAGGGCAGAGGGTCCGTCGGGAGACGGAGTACAGGTGCTTGTTGCGGGGATATGCCAGGTGGGCCGGGGTTCGGGCCCCGTCGAGCGGGGAGGGAGCGAGCCGTTTGTGAGGCCTGTCCAACAGTGCCAATCACTCCCAGCAGTGCCCAGATATATGAGGGGTGGGTGCAGAGAACTCCCAGCAGTGCCCAGACATATGAGGGGTGGGTGCATAACACTCCCAGCAGTGCCCAGACATATGAGGGGTGGGTGCATATCACTCCCAGCAGTGCCCAGACATATGAGGGGTGGGTGCAGAGGCCTCCCAGTAGTGCCCAGACATATGAGGGGTGGGTGCATATCACTCCCAGCAGTGCTTAGACATATGAGGGTTGTGTGCAGAGGCCTCCTAGTAGTGCCCAGACATATGAGGGGTAGGTGCAGAGGCCTCCCAGCAGTGCCCAGACATATGAGAGGTGGGTGCAGAGGCCTCCCAGCAGTGCCCAGACATATGAGGGGTGGGTGCATATCACTCCCAGCAGTGCCCAGACATATGAGGGGTGGGTGCAGAGGCCCCCAGTAGTGCCCAGACATATGAGGGGTGGGTGCAGAGGCCTCCCAGCAGTGGCCAGACATATGAGGTGTGGGTGCAGATGCCTCCCAGCAGTGCCCAGACATATGAGGTTTGGGTGCAGAGGCCTCCCAGCAGTGCCCGGACATATGAGGGGTGGGTGCATATCACTCCCAGCAGTGCCCAGACATATGAGGGGTGGGTGCATATCACTCCCAGCAGTGCCCAGACATATGAGGGGTGGGTGCAGAGGACTCCCAGCAGTGGCCAAACATATGAGGGGTGGGTGCATCATCCTCAGATGACCACAACTCCAATGGTCAATGAACGCATCCCCAATGTGCGACTATGTTGAGAGTGCCATATCAAAACATCACTGACAGCAGTGTCCCACTCCCATGAGGATGGATGTCATTCCCCCACTGCATGACACACCACATGTGGGTGCGATGACAATTGACATATGCATACCCACCACTGGCGGATGCAGCACAATACACACACTGAGATCATGTCACAAGACTGTATAGTTATGCGAAACCCACTAAACTAAGAGAGCCAAAGGGAACACACACTGTCACGCACATTCCAGGACTGATAGGAATGTACAGGTGCTGGCACAGCCACCAAGTTGTTGTCTCCCATGGAAGGAATAGGGTGGACTTCCCACAGATACAATGCCCACAATTGTCAGTCAGGTGACCAAATACCCTGCAGAACAAGTACCATATGTGTGCTAGGCTGGGAGTATACACATGCATAGTGCGGAAAAGGGACAATTTCCCCATGGAGGCATGGCAACATACTCTATACACAAGTACAGTGACTACCAAGGATGGCACAGACGATGCAGCCGGACACATTGCTGAGCAGGCATGGACATAGTTGAAGGGATCCATCAGCCACCAAGGGAATGTAGACACAGGTCAGCACAACAATGGTGCAACTCCCTGCAGGGAAGATGTCAGGTGCTACAGAAGAAGGAACACTCCTTGGGACAATGTCTCAAAACACAAAGAGCATACACGACCAAAGAATCATTGCAGAGACCTTGTGATGCCACGCAGATACCAGGGTCCACCCCATGAGCAGCAGACTACTACATTTCCCAGATACCCAACACATGATCACCACCCCAACTCATGGAGCATCAGCACCAACATCAATACCTGAAAAGCAATCGTGTGCAAAGTAAAAACAAAATGCTTTATTCAGCATGAAAACAAAAAGTAGAAAAGGACACTATTTACAAAGGCCATAGGCCAGTCCAGACACAAAGTCCTGGGGGGGGACACATGGCCACGCGTCTCCCCTAGCTTGCCTGCACATTAGATACCTCTGGTTGATCGACTGGGGTGGGGGCATCATGTGGGGAAGGACCAGGCACCGCAGGGACAGGAGGGGGTAGGGCAGGTGTTGGGGGTGCAGGGACGGACGACTCTACCACAGGGGGTGGGGCAGCGCCAAAGGTGGAGGTCAGTATTGCGCTGCACACGTCCGCAAGCTCTTGCAGCGTCTCCCCTGTACCCGAAGGAACCACAGGCCCCTAGGAGGGGGGGGTCGGAGGGATGGGTTGCAGCGATACTGGGGGAGGTGGTGGACAGGGGGGTGAACTCAACTCCCCTACCCGTGTAGTGCCTTGCCCGTTTGCGCGCAGGTGAAACAGTGGGGCTGAGGCCCAGCACAGCCAAGTAGGTCTCCTTCTCAGACTGTGGGGCAGGGGAGCCGAGGGGAGTGACATTGGAGGGACTGGGGAGTGAGGCATGCGGACTCCCACTGTGGCTGCGTGTCTGCCTGTGTGCCCTAGACCCAGTGGGTGTGCCTTCTTCACCCCGAGTGTGCTTGACAGGAGGTGTGCGCTTGCCCTTCCCTGTTGGTGTGCTGCCTGTGTCTGGTGTGGTGCCTGCCTGGGAAGGTGTGTGTGTGCTTGGGCTAGGAATGGGAGTGGGAAGTGTGGATAGCGCATGGGTAGGTGGGGGGACGAAGCACTGCAGGAGACTCACTGCTGCAGTCAGTGATTAGTCCATGGACCTCAGCAACATCCGTTGGTCAGACATCGCTGATGACATGCCCTCCATGTATGACACCATCTGTGTCAGCAGTCTGGTGTGGCCATGGAGGACAGTCAGGATCGATGTCTGCCCAACCTGCAACTGCCTCTGAATGCCCACAGACTCGGCAGTGAGGGCAGCAGGGGAGACAGGGGCAGGGGGTGCCGTGCCTGGCACGAAGGAGACACGTTGTTGCCCTACACGGACAGAAGGGACCCGAGTAACTGGGAGGGCGGTGATGGGAATGGAGGGGGCGGTGACAGTTGTAGTGCTGCTGCCAGCTGTTGGAGCAGCCTCCGCCCCCTCAGGGAGTTCAGCCTCGGACCCGTCTGCATCGTAGTCGGTGGTGGTACTACCCAGGTCCTCCGCCGCACTCCCCTTGCCCTCCGTGCCACTTGATGCTGCCAGGAGTGGTGGCACTGGTGCTGGATCCCTCCGCCATGTCCATGCAGGTGTCTCCCTTGATGTCCCCCGATGATGCTGTGGGCAAGGTGAAGAGACAGGAAAGAATCAGTCACCTGTGTACATCTGACACATGAGTCCAAACTGAATAGGTCACAGTGCATATCATGAAAAGCATCATGAGGAACATCTAGAATACCCAGCACATATGTAAGCCCTGCACTCCCCAGTTGGTTCACCCAACATGCCCCCTGAAATAATGAAAATCAGGACACCACAGCAAATAACTGGATATCCAATTATACAGAGAAGCTAGTGTCTGTGAACAGTGGAGCACAGGCAGACCATTATGGCATGCCACCTCCTGGTCACTGTGAACGAAATAGTATTGGTGCACCCAATTGCAAATAACAGACGCCAATGCTGAAGGGGTCCCCACACTCATAGACCTGTGAGTACTGTAGAAAAGCACAAGTAATACTATCTGACCCATTGGGAAGCACAAAACTTTACACAATTGACATATTTGGAATGTGTGAATGTCCCACCTGTGGAACAGAACACACATGTGCATGAATATCAGAAGTCACACAAGGAGGTGCACACAAAACTACATTTACACAGTCATTGTATGAGCTGGCCGCCTAATGCCAAGAAGCCAATGTTAAGAAGAAATGTGGTATCAGGAAGTACATATGCATGGCACCACGGTGGTCGGGATGACTTGACACCGGTAAGTTGGCATCAGCAACAACCAAGGACTAACCCAAATCCTAACACACTGTGGGAACATGGAAATGTATAATTCCCCCAAAAAATTTGGACAGAAATGTGCCCATGTTCTAATAGTGTCATAGTGTTCCACAAAAGTGTAAACGTGGTACTTGTGCACTCCCTTGGGAGACATCTGCCATGCAGGCACATCATTGTCCTTCACAAAAATCAAAGTGAAGCATATAAACTATTGGGACATGTTGACAAGTGTAGTGAGTGCCAGGGCACATGACTTCTTGAATAACAACTTAAAACTAGGCCTGGGCCGAAATTCCGTTCCGTTCTCGGAAATTGCGATAATTTGGCATTTTCGCGTTCCGCGGAAAGCGCGAAAATGTCAAAATTTCCGCATTCCGCAGCTTAGCGATAATTTGTTTCTTGCTCGTGCGGTAAAATAATACATTCTCACGTGCGCGCGATCGCCTTACCTGAATCCCCGCGTTCGCCGACAAGTTTTCCCGATCCGGTCGCGTTCTCCACGAGATGTTGGATTGTTGGTAGCCATTTGCGCTGTCTCGCAACAGTTCGCGCCCGCAGTAACGTCATGCGTCGGGTGATCACGTCTTTCTTCTCGCGATCATGCACCGCGAGACAAGTGAAAACAAGATGGCCGCGCCCGCGAGCAATCGCATGGGTAAGTTGGCGAGCCGCGACCACGCAGAAAATACCGCGAACGGGCGGGAAAAAAACTTCTGCATCTTCGCGATATTTCCGCGTGTTTGCGGAGATTTTTAACATTTTCGCGATAATTTGCGAAAGTGAATTTCGCAAATTCCGCCCACCCCTACTTAAAACATGCCACCTGTCACATGGCCATCCGTACCATGATGACACAGTTGGCAACACATCTGACACACTACCTGTCATGTGGAGTGGCACACATGTCCAGACACAGGAGAATGCATTAGCAAATGGCCCTGAAATTGTGTTGGAATAAGGAGCACCTGCACTGAGGAGACACCCTGATGTGAACGAAGAATGTCCACACAGATGTCAGCACACACAGACCAAATCACATAGCATCTGGGCACACACCCGTGCCAATAATGGATGAGCAGGAAACATGTTTTTTAACTTGTGACACATGCTGCAAAGCACAAACATGACACCCTGCACAACATGCCTGGGTCACTGCACGTTGAGTGCCTGTCCAGACAATCATCACACACTGGTCAGACCTGGCAAGGCGACATAAGGTTTGGACATGCATTCCTTGCCCGCAAAAACACCCCATACCTGAGACAATGTGATTGAGACAGTTCAAGAAGTGACACCTCTCAATCTGGGTTTAATAAAAAGTGCATCAGGAAATCCTAAATGTTCTCCACATCACCTCGTGAGGCTGCCAACACATATTTGTGACAAAAAACCTCAACAGATTGTTGTACATAGACACACAGGCACTGGCCAGTGTGAGGATGCAGAAGCAAAATGGGGTCAGCCTGTACAATGGGCACATGTAGCACACTTTAGATAAATACAAATGAGGCCAGGGAACAATGCCACAGAGGCAAAACTATGCTGAACACATTGAGAATGGGCACAGTGTTGGATGACACGCATTATACCGAGGCAAGGGTGTCTTAGGGTACTGTAGTGGGCACACTGCTCCATGGTCCTGGAATTATCTGACTGCAACATGAGCTGCCGTCCCGGCACTATGCATATCTCCCACTCATGCACATCATGTCTGAGGCCACAACATCGGTCATGCATGCTGCAAGTCTGTTCATTTGAACATTCACACTCCTATGTTGAGACTCAGCATCAGTGCCAACTGATATGGACTCCCAAATGACTGAACAGGACAGGGCACAGGCAAGGTAACAACACATGTCTCCGACCCCACCCCCACATGATGCAGACAGCAATGTGCACTTGGATTAACTGCCAGCCTAGATGACCATGTACAATAGTGATTACACACAGACCAGGGAACACATGTCAAGGAGGGGAAAGGAGGAAGAACAGCAGCGGATGACTTTGGGGAACAGAAAATGCAATGCATATATTAACCCTGGCAGTGTATCCATGCGACACTTCCCAAAGCTGTTGACACACAACAAACACACATGTAGCTACCCCCTTGCTGCTGCTGCTTCGCCTGTAATCGCCTATCCATGTAAGGGAAGACCACCGCCAGGACACGCTTCATTTGGTGGGTCACGGTTCTTGCCTTCTGGTGAGTCCCCCAGCAGGACCCAGGTGATCCTCCTGGTTCAGCACCGGATGTCCTGCCAGCGTTTCCTCACCTGTGCCAGGGGCCGACTGCGACCCTCCACGGAGATCACGGCCCTGACGGCCCGCTTCCATATCTTCCCCTTCTCGTAGGCGGTTACCTGTGAGGATGCCAAAGTGAGAATAGATCACTACACCAGCTCCATGTCACAGAGACACACATTAGCACATATTTGATTTGTTGAACAGGGCATAGTATGCTGCAAAATAATAGCACCTTTGTCATAGGGACATTGGCCTCTGTGTAAGGCCCAATGCACTACATGTCATTGGAAGTACACAGGTGGCATGAGGGGTGCGACACCCTGATCATGGCACACACTGTACATCACAAGCAACACAAAGCTGATCGCCAGCACTTCCAAGCAGTCACATGCCCCAGGCCACTGACCCAACATCAGCAGACTACACAGACACACACAGGCACAGATCATTCACCTGCCAGTGGCAACAGCCGATACAAACCTCACTCTGCACATGTGCCACTTGCCTGGGGGGGGGGGTCACAGGCGAGGGGCTACACCAGCAAGTCAGACACACAGCACGGATCACTTCTCACATCAGATGGGTAGAGCTGTTGCCTCCTCCATGCAGCTGTGGTGCAACACTCCACATAGACACTCACCCACATGACAAGGAACATTCACACACATCAATGTCCAGATCATTTGGACACTCTCACCACAGCTCAACTCAACTCACACACATCTGTGGGTACTGTCACCTGTCACACGGGGGGAACACTGAATCACCTCAGGACTATAGAACAAGAAGGGCCAAGAGGATTAGCTATGCTGAATGTGCCATGCAGCATGCAGTGAATGTCACAGTAAGCACAATGCAAGTGAGGAGTGCACACATGAACCACATCATGCTCTGCATGACAGACATGAGCCATTCCCCCCCCCCCCCCCCCCGGGACCCACTCTAAACAGCATATCATGTCTGTCACACCTGGACACAATGCCAGAAGTGCCAGTCACAAAAAGAAGGGGCACAGTCAAAGGTAGCCGAGTCAGCACTCACCTGCTCCCCTGGTCTCCCATACAGGCTGGGGAACTGTGGGAGGATGACGTCCGGCAACGCCTCATTCTCTTCCTGTGTGAATGGCTGGGCCCTCTCCACAGTCCGCGACATGGTGCCAGAGGAATCACAAGCAGCAGCAGTGGTGTCGAATCAAAGGTTGTGCAGGCAAGTGCCCTCTCATGGGTTCTGGCTGACTTATATCTGCCTTGCTGGCCTATTTCAGTAACAGGAGTACAGAGTGATTGGCCAGACTCATTTGCATCCTACGTTTCCTCTAATCCCTTTAAACATACACCAGTGACAGCATTAGCATTTTTTCTAAATTGCAGCATCATGTCAAGTCAACAACCACTTTGCAACAATGTATAATGTGGCCAACTGCTTTTTCCAGGCCACATGATGGAAAAATGTGATCTTTAAACTGGGTATCCATGACAACCAGCATGCATGTAGGCCCTAACACTTGTCCGTTATGTGTCCCCATTGTAATTTTCAAATCCCCACACAGGTACGGTGCGTTTCACATGTACCCCTAGGGCACCACTACTCTAGTGATACGGCCCGTACCCGCGTGCGTACGGCCCGTAGCACTATGGTAGTGTTGGCGTAGGCGTACGCCATAGTGCTATGGGCCGTACACACGCGGGTACGGCCCGTAGCACTATGGCGTACGCCTACGCCAACACTACCATACTGCTACGGGCCGTACCCGCGTGTGTACGGCCCGTAGCACTATGGTAGTGTTGGCGTAGGCGTACACCATAGTGCTACGGGCCGTACCCGAGTGTATACGGCCCGTAGCACTATGGTAGTGTTGGCGTAGGCGTACGCCATAGTGCTACGGGCCGTACCCGCGGGTACGGCCCGTAGCACTATGGCGTACGCCTACGCCAACATTACCATAGTGCTACGGGCCCCACACACGCGTGTATGGGCCATATCTCCATGGCGTACGCCTACGGCGACACTCCCATAGGGATAGGACCAGTGTGTACATGTACGTGTGTGCGGTCCGTACACACACACGTACTCCTACCCAAACCCCATATAGTGATACGACCGTACACACGCCCTTTAGAGCGTGTGTATGGTGCGTTTCACAGCTTAAACTGGTGATAGGAGGCGCACAGGAAAAGAATGGAGGTGTCTGACTCGCACAAGGATGGACATCAAGTCATTGTCAGTGCAGTGCTTCATGTGTAGGGCCTAGGTGTGTCAGGCAGTGAGCTGGCACATGTCTCCTCATATTTTAACCCAATAGTTGTGTGATGACCTGTGTACACATGTCATGTGTGATGGGGCACTATGTGGCGCACTTCCCCTTCACACCTTTTACATGTGTGCATGTAGTTCAAACTTGTCAAGCACTGCATCACTGGCATGGCACAGTCACCAACACCCGCATCTGTACCCTGATGCCAGGTACACGGATGATGACACCTGACATCTCACTACCAGCGTGCCACGATGTGACTATTTCATGTGTGTGCCATGTGTTCCCATGATCTTGCTGTTGGTGTTCCGTCAACGGCATCTGCTGTAGCTGCATCCAACATGTGTCTGTGTGTAGATGCCCATGTCACACTATTACGCACACCAGGACACATGTGGAATAACACGTAACATGTGTCTGTATGCATAGAACAGGGACTTGCGAGCTTAGGACATATCTGCGTAATCTCAATGTCTGTGTGATCATTTTTGACCAGTACCCCTTCATGGCAAGGTGTGTGGTCTGTCCTTTTTCCATGACATGTGACCTGTGCGTCTAGCTTGCCGGCAGCTGTCTGTATGAGATAATATCCTTCAAATGCACGTATGTGGATGTATGTCACTCCTGTAATGTGTCTGGCTGTTCACTCACACTGGCCCACAGCTACTTTCATGGCATGTCATGTAGACCTTGACAAACCATGTTTGTAGCTGGCTCTTGGTAGGAGTATCACCTTGCTGGCATACGTGTGCAGGATGTATTGCACAGACCAGACTCTGTATGCAGCATATGTGTATTAGCTGTTGAACATGTGCTCAGTTCATTGACATTGGTGTAGTAATGTACTCAATCTTCGTTATTCCTTCCAAATTTATGCAGGGCACCGCCTCTCCCCCAACCAATGCCAGACTTGGCTGCCATGAGGGAACGTGACTGCATACGCCGCTACAGATTCCCCCAACAGTTAATTGTGGACCTGACAAACAGGCTGGCACCACACCTCCAACCGCGACACAGTTATCCGACTGCGCTGACCCCCAAGATGAAGGTGATGTCAGCCCTACATTTCTTTGCCACCGGTACGTTTCAATTGACCATAGCTGATGTGGGTGGCATGTCCCAGACCATGTTCAGCCGTGTCCTGCATGATGTTTTAGAAGCCATGTTGGAGCACCTGGATGAATTCATCCATTTTCCAACTCCTGAGCAGTTGACAGGTATCAAGGGTGAGTTCTATGCCCTGGGAGGGATGCCCCATGTAATTGGGTCCATTGATGGGACACATGTGGCTTTGGTACCACCACAGGCACAGGAGGTAGCCTTTCGTAACCGTAAACATTACCACTCCATTAATGCTCTTGTGGTGTGTCTTGCTAACATGGTGATTTCCCATGTCTGTGCACGTTTTCCAGGGTCAGCACACGATGCCTACATCATGAGGCGTAGCAGGGTGCCAGAAATGATGCTGCAGCTGCACAACGATTGAGCATGTCTTGTTGGTGGGCAGACTCTGTTTGTCCAGTATTCAGCGGTATCTTAGTATGTGACGGCATCTCCTGACCCACTTCTTTACATGATGTTTCCATGTAGGGGACTCTGGCTATCCCAACATGCCATGGCTGGTGACGCCTCTCCGCAACCCGAGAACAGCTGCAGATCACCGTTACAACAGCGCCCATGGGCAGACCAGGCGAGTGATTGAGAGGACGTTTGGTCTCCTGAAGAGCCGATTCCGTTGCATCCACAAGACCGGCGGGTCCCTCCCATATGCACCGGTGAAGGTCTGCAAAATCTTCCTCGTGTGCTGCATGCTGCACAACATGGCAGTGGAGAAAGCTGTGCCACTCATCCTGGATCCCGATGAGCAGGAACATCCACCCGTGGAGGATGATGGCCTTGGTCACGAGGAAAGTGAGGAGGAGGAGGAGGAGGAGGAGGACATCCGGAGTCAGCTCATACGCAACTTCTTCTCATAATGGTGAGTCCCTGGGTCTGGTTGTGCATGCTTGGAGCCTTGTGTGGCATGTGTTGCAATGTGTGTGTCCAGCTGACTGTTTGCTAAGTGACTTTGAGGTGTGTGCTGATGTGTCGCTCGAGTGCTGATGTCATTCCACACATTTTAGCTGACACACTCAATTGACAACTAGCATGGTGTCAACCTTATTCATGTAGAGTACATGACCATGCATGCGGATGACTATGTTTTTCCTGACTTCTTGTGTGTCTCTCATCCCCAGGTAGTTGCGCATGCTGTCTGCTCATGGTATCGTTGTGCTCCTGCTATTCCTCATGAGTGTGCTGAATCAGCGTTACATGCACGGACATGGTGAAAATTCTCCTTTGGGTAAGGACTGCAGCAAGGCATTTTGGGTGTGGTAGTTGTTTGTAATGTGTGGGCACTGCTCCTGTGCAGGTTTTGTTACTATGCATACATGTCGACTCACTATGGGGCACATGACATGTAGCATGACTCACGTGAATTGATAGTCACACTTCGTGGCAGTCATCTGTTATGGGAGTGTGGTTTTTGATGAAGGCATCAATGTGTGTACAACTTCCCTCGGAAACATACGGGAGGCTACGGGTGGACATATTGCGGGACATCCCCATAAGAGGCTCAATGGGGAATTGCAGCCTCTCCGTGTGCAGCAGGGGATGTTTGGCTCACCCCCTTCACTTGTGTGCCACTCCCATGGATTTACAGCATCTGTGGTGCGAAGGGGGTGTCCAATGTAGGTCCCACATGTTAATCCAAAAGACCTGTGAGTCTGTTAATATTGATGCATTTCCATAGGTGTGAGCCTGAGTAATAAAGGTGTTCCTCAGCCTCCAAGGTGCCTCATCTCTGTCAATGCAGGTCGCTTGCCACTGTGCATGCACCACCTCTGGCATGGTTGTCAAGGATTGTGCATATGAGTCTATGTGTACATTAGCAACCTGCATGCTGTTCTACATGTATTTGATTCTCTATTGTGCATGAAGTCCATGGCTGTGTATGTGTTTTGGTATGTTGGTCCCCACAATGGGCTGTCAACACCTTCTGGGGTGTGTTTCCTGTGCGCAGCTTGGCCTTCAGTTTCATGATCCGGTGTCAGTCATCTTTGGGGATTGTGCATCCTTTGTCTCTGGGTGTGCCATTGAAAACCGGTCACTCCTTCCTTGACATACACCTGTTGCAGTAGTCCTTTCTGACATGCTAGTTGTTGGAGGGAGGACCACCGGGGAGTCGGGGGGACCACTCCGGGGCACCTTCCTACCGCAAAGTTATAGCCGAGCGCCGCTGAGAAGCCTCCTAGGGGAGGTCCTTCTCCTGTGATCGTACTAGGCCCAGTAACACCACCACACCGGACTCCGTATCAGTTGCTTATCTCGGTACTTTATCAATGGTAGCACATTCAATATATTTACAGTGGGATCGAGTGATCCAGAAAGAGTCTCAATGTCTTTGTAGGGACAGGGTAGCGGGATAGTCTTAGTACCAGCCTGGTACGGGGATGCTCTGCGCCAGACCTTGCGTGCTGGTCTCAAAGCAGCTCGGACGTGGAGAGCCGAGACGATGTCTGCAGGGCTCGGGTGGTAGTTCCGCTTGGGTCGAGCCGCGACACAGTCAGCAGGGCTCCGGTGGTAGGTCCGCTTCGGTCGAGCCGCGACTAGGTCAGCTGGGCTCTGATGGTAAGTTCAACAAGGTCGGGCCGCGACAGCGTCAGCAGGGCCCCAAAGGTTCGTAAAGGTCTTTAAGCACGGTGGAGCCGCGACGTAGTCAGCAGGGCTCAGAGCGTGGTTCCAGGATGAGTCTTTCTCCGTAGGGTCAGCCGCGATCCGATCAGCAGGGCTCTTGACTCCGGGATACAACTGCTGTCTTGTTGCCGGGTCGCCCCAGATATAGATCTGGCCCCCTTTGATGTCCGGACCCTTGCGCCCGGGGGGCGGAGAGGCCGGGTTGGGAGCAGGCAGACGCCCAGCAGGAGAGGCGCCAGGCCCCAGAGAGCTGTGGGGCGATAGCACCTAGGTGTGGAAGGACGGTTGGGGGTCCCATCGATACTGCCCTCCGCCGAGAGTGGGGAAGTGTCCACGTGGTATCCCCCTGGCCAGGGGTTGGCGCCTCGATGTCGGGCCTCGCTGGGACCAAATCCGGGTGGAGCGGGGTCACGTAGGCGGGTGCGTAGAGTCACGTACAATCCAAAATGGAGGAGCCCCGAGGTGCAGGGGACCTCGTGCGGCTTAGCGAGGGGGAACAGGACCACGCCACGAGGCCGGCTCCAACACTATTCTTTGTGTGGAAATTGTGGCCTAGTTCCCAGGACATGCCGCCTGCTGTTGCAGCCACTGCAGCAAGGGCACACGAAGTTTCCTGATTTGGCAACACACACATCAAATATGCTCCTCCCTTCCTCCATCAACCCATTCATTTGGCTGTCATCAGCTTGTCTGTGCCACAGTTGCGGCCACGCGGTGCCAAAGGCTGGACCGTCTGCACATGCAAAGTGCACATTGCACGAGCCTCATGTCCTTGCATGACCCACATCACACTACAGTCTGATGTTGCAGCCACCCTCCAAGCAATGTCCATCCACACATCTGCTGCCAGCTCTCAGGCATACACTAAGCGCACACACAACACCTTTGCATGATGAGTGTGCAAGTCCGACTGCCTACACAGCGCTGCCACGCCTTACAGGCCCTGTCACACCCCCCAGGTCATGTCCCTCCTACTCCCCACCAGCTCTGTGCCCCGGCAAGGCCATGGGAGTGGGACTCAAGGCTTCTGCATGTAGTATGCTGTCGTTGTGAGGCACATGGCACAGGTATCATCTCTCAGCGTGTCAATCTACAATGTGTCCAGGACCCCCCTCTCCACCATCACATGCGCACACAACCTCATCATCAACTCGTATGCCATTGACAGCCAGGTGCTCCTCACCCTCACCAAGGACGCAGACATTGCCAGATCCAATATTCTAGATTGCATGAGATCCATTGATGAATGGCAGAACAGCAGCCACCTGAGGCTGGACTTGTACAGGACTGAGGTCAACCTCTGAGGATTGTCCCCTTCCAGCTGGGTCAACTGCTTGTGTCCCACCCGCAGAAGCCCCGCACAAGCACCCAGTGTCCATGTACACAAGATGGTGTGCATCATGGAATGCTTGCTCACATTTGCCATGGTAATCACCAGCATCTGTGCCTCAGACTGCAACACCCTCTGCATTATGCACATGATCTCCAGATAGATCCACTCCAAGGAAAGACGGACAATCCCCCAGGTCCACGACAACATCTGTGTCAAATACTGCCCTGCCCTCTACTGGGCAGCCACATCCAAACTCCCAGGACACTTGTCCACATCCAGGCTGCATCTGCACACCTCAGCTGCAACATCCCGCGCCCCAGCCACATCACCGTCCAGCAGAGATAGCTGCAATGGATCACTGTGTGTTGCAGGATGACCTTCAGACTCCCCACCCACACTCAGGAGGCAGGCCACAACCCCGACCCAACACCAACCTTGTACCACTGTCATCCGAGACCCCAAAGTGCCATCTCCGTGCATCCAACCTTGACCTGGCCACCATTCTTCAGATCCACCATACTCCAGCATGCAGGACATAGTTCTCCTACCTGGGAACACATACCTGGGACTCCCTCCCCGGGAACCTCCAAATGAGGCATGACCTCTACGCCTTAATGATACTCTTCCAAATAGATCTGTCCGCACAGTATTGCAAGCAACCCCTCAGCAGCTTGAGGCCATCACAGGGGAGTATTGTGCTCAATGTCTGCATTGACTGATAAATTGTGACCCATGTGTGTCCTGTACCAGACTCAGATCCCAGGGTATGGATGGCTGGAGTTAGTTCAACACTCAGGCATAGTTTGACATTTACACACACATATGTTGTGGACTAATGCCAAATGACAGCAATATCTCATGAAAAAAAATAATTTTTATTTTTGGTGGGGTAAGTCTTTTGGTAGATGTACTAAGGTGCTCTACCGGGTGCATAGAATCCAAAGTTCACAGGGAGATATGGCATCCTTGTCAGTTGGAGTCATCAGAGTCCAGACCACAGTGTTGGTCATCATTGGTCAGACTGTGACCCGCAAGTCCATGTGGCAGAGAATGTCATTGGATGAGGTGCTGCTGTTGCACCAGAGGGCCAGGCCAGGTGACCTGGGAGATATGGATGGTCCGCTGACTTTCACGGTCTTTTCCGTGGATGACCCACCTTCCTGGGGGGATCCTCAGATGCAGGCCGTGACGATGCTTGTGATGCTCCGTCGGACGAATCCTCCTCCTCCTCCCTCCCTGTGGCTGGTGGTGGTCTTCGCCTGGTGGCACAGGGAGGGTTGCCCATGTTGTCGGCGATCCGATGGAGTGAACGGCTCATGTCCGTTTGCACCGCCAGGAGCTCAGCCAGTCTTGCCTCCATCCGTCCTTGGTGTTGTTGTTGACTGGCATGTTGCTCGGCCTGCAGGTTCTTCATCTCGTTGAGGGTCCCCTTCATCTCTGTGAGGCTTGAAACTACCTGGCTGATGCCCCTGGTGTCATGCCGGTATGTGTCCAGGATGTGGCGTATGTGTGACATACCGGTTCCCTCAGCTGGCTGGTCAGGTTCGCACCTCCGCCTGCCTCCACTCCCACCACCCCTGCCCACAGGAGCCTGGCCTGCCGTTGTGGGCACATCGGGTCTAAGGGACCCCTGAGGGATGGCATTTGCGGGGTTGTCTGCCTCCTCCTGGGTGCCCGGAGAACCTTGTCCCTCCTGGTCAGACTGGCTCTGTTGTTCAGTGCGAGCAGGGCTCCTGGGTGTCTCCTTGGATGTGGCAGGAATGGGGGTGGGGGTTTGCACAGATGTACCTGACGCAGGTGCTGCAGGGGCTTGGGCACCAAAGGGGCCAGGTTGGTCGGGGTCATCCACGGAGTGGTGAGAGTCGTCGCTGCCGGTGGGATCATCTTCACGCAGAGCCTGCGACTGGGATTGTTCCCCCCCATTGTTGGGGGAGGTCGTTGACGTTGCCCTGTGTGTGAGAGAGAGACAATGTTAATGCTGTTTCATGCCACATCCATGTTTCATACATATTCAAGTTGTCACAGATCCTCCAGGCAGTTGGATGTGCCTAGCATTCCTCTCAATGTACACTTGGGGATGGGTATGTTGCGGGGGACAGATTGGTATGTTCTCCTGAGTGTTTGACCAGTCGATTTTTGGCTCGGATGCTTATTTGGCGATGGATTGATCTTGTTGTGTCACATGTCCATTGTGAGAGTGGGTTAATCTGTTGCCTGCCCCGGGAGTGTGTGCTTGTGTGAGGGGGGGGTGTGTGACCGGGCCTGCTGTTGGGTTTAGTGTGATTTGTCATTGGGTCTCCCAGGTGATGTGTCTGTCCCCTCATGGTGCATGCTGGCATGACAGTGAGTTTGAGTGCCTGTGCTAGATATCTGAGCTTATGTAGTTGGTGTTTGAGTGTACAGTGGTCACAGGAGGGCCTTGTGCTGCATACAGCAGGGCCAAGTGTCAGCTACCTTGTCAGTACTTTGCCAGTCCCTGTGCATTGGGCATGGTGCATGGGTATGCACCTAGGCCATATGGGCTGAGGGCATTGGTGTCTGCTTCTGAGTTGCACAATGTGTTGTGTGAGCCCCACCCTCCCACCATCCCGGACATCCAGTCTTGGGTTTGTGGTTGGTGTGGCCTGGGACATGGCATTGCCTTTATTTGTGAATGGGGCATGGAGATGTTAGTGGCATGAGCGTGGTTTTTGAGTGTGGTTGTGTGCGGTGAGGGCTTGGGGGAAGTTGCGTGCATTTTGTGTATTTGTGGTGTAGATGGCATTCCCCCCATGTTACGTGAGTTGTTTGTGTACTCACCAGGCTCTGCGACTCCTTCAACTCCGTGTACTCCCACCGGCGGAAGCATGGCCATCACCTTCTCCTCCCAGGGATGGTAATGTACGGGTCTGCGGGGAAGCCCGCCTCCAGTGATGTTACTCTGGGCATATTCCTCGTTCATTTTCCTCTTGACTGCCCTGCGCAGATCGTACCACCTGGCTTGGCATTCATGCCTCGTCCTTCGGATGGGCGCAACAGCATTCACCTTATCGACAATCCTCTGCCACAGGCTTGTTTTTTGGGCTATGCTGGTCTGTCTGACCAATATTCCAAACAGCTGTGGCTCGACTCTGATGACTTCGTTGACGAGGAGGTCCAGCTCCGCCCTTGTGAACTTTGGATTCTTGTCTGTGGGCATGGTGTGGGGTGTGGGTGTGGATGGTTGGGGTAAATAATTTAATTACCGGTACTTAATTTGATGCAGAAAATCTATAATAATAGCTCAGTAAAATAAGAGGCAGAATCCGTGGTATTAGAGGTTCGGAACGGGCTTTATTCCAAAATCAATTCGAATTGATGGACTCCATATTCCATCACCACGAAGGCTCAGGAAGTGAAGGACATACTTTATTGACAAGTAATCATTTTTATACAGAGGCATTATAGTGGAAACAGATGCAAGAGGCGTAACAGTTGATAACAAAGATAAAAACATACATGCGTAACTAAAATGGGTGTAACGAGGCGTAACTAAAGAACGTCATCAGGTATGATGTCATAAATGGGTGGTTCCATGAAAGAATTTCGCAATGTCAGCAGAAATACTTGGGAGAGATGCGCGCGCAGCAGCATGACGTGTGATTGACGTGCAACTAGGGGGTGAAGGGGACTTGACATTTAGCTCTACATGTGGAGACAGAAGTCTGGGGGGTCAAATCAACCTAATCCCAAATCATATCTAACATCCTATGTTTAAAGAACTACGTTATCCAAAAGGAAAGGTCTCTCGAATAAAATCTATTCTATACTGACTGTGAGTGCGTGTACAAGCGTCTAAGTGTCTACACTAGATGCAAGGGCAGAAATCTTCCATAGTAACAGGGCTATGAATTACTTGCATAAAGACAGAGAAGCCGGGCCTTTTGCTCGGTAGCTGGAAGAATGTTTACTTAAACTACTAGACAGGAATGCATTGGATGGGGAGCGAAGCAGATAATCTCGAAGGTGAAATACAGTTTTTGGCAAGCAGACAGGCCGAGTCAGGCACCGTTAGCCGCGCAGGGAGTAGGACAAAGTTCATGGATACAGATGCGAGCTCAGACTGGAGCTTTCAGAGGCAGAAGGCAGGAAAAGGCTTAATGGCAGAATCAGGGCCTACTCGCCTGGACTGTAAAATGGGATAAATGAACCATATAAAGCCGGTGGCCTTTCATACTTAGGAATAGAATATCCGGCCCATTCATGGCGGATCTGAAAGAGGACATGTTGACGGTGGACGCACATGTGTTTGCGTCTTCATAACTGGAACTGGAGGGAACATACATGTACTTGTGATTTATACATGAAACCGTTGGGGTCCAAGATAGGGGACATAACTGATCATAAAAATCCATATTTCCACATTCCCTCCTTGTCCCCTACTTGCCCTTAGGAGATATCAATCTTCATCAATCCGTCGATCTGTTCATATAGCATCATTTGTTCTTCTTTCTTCTTCCGGGGTGAATGAAATCTTGGTGGTGGAATACACGATGTGGCACACAGACCGCAAATCGCTGGTCCACATTGTAGGCATAAGCAGCAACTGAATAGTATGAGAAAGCCAATACCTAGGAAGGATAGGACCCTCCATCCCCAGGCTGACAATACACCCCAAAACCAACCGGACCAAGTCCAGGTGCCTGGATTCTGGTGTATCTGGCTTACAATCTTATGAAGGCGAGTTATGGCTTTATATACAGATGGCGAATTTTCTGGTATGAAAATGCAACAACTTGATCCGATGACCCTACAAGCTCCGCCCCTATCGGCCAGGATGACGTCAAGGACAAGACGATTTTGAAGCACAACAATCCGCATAGCAGACTGCTCTTCTGTTAAATTGCCTAAGGCGGAAATAGTTTTGTTCACTACTGCTTCAAGGGTTCTGGTTAATCTACGTATCAGCTTACTATTGGTAACTGTACCTATATAGGGAAAGAGACCTTTATTGAAATCTGTGTATTTTTCCCATGCTGTTTCAGTGTAATCGACTATTGGGAGATCTCTCCGTTCTCTATTGTGTACTAAATGAGTATTTCTGTGATAATCAGGAGGAGCTAGGAAAACGGGTGGCAAAAGGAATCCGATGTAGCAGGTACCATCCCAATCTAGAGGCAAACGTATATAGGCTGTCTGACCACATACGAAGTAGGAATGGCGAGAAGCTCTAAATGTAGATTTGCCTTGATCACTGAATTCTATTACAGTGGTGCATCTACTATGGCCCATATGTATGGAACCATTCTTTCTTACACATAATTCACCTTTAACTGGAAATACTGACATAGCGGGCAAAATT
The DNA here is from genome assembly GCF_964204655.1 of Triturus cristatus. NCBI lineage: Eukaryota > Metazoa > Chordata > Amphibia > Caudata > Salamandridae > Triturus > Triturus cristatus. The sequence goes on from NC_140581.1 coordinate 522,417,634, forward strand.
GGTGCAGCTTCGGATTCAACATTCAGGATCATGAGATTAAGCGTGAAATTCCCTAATCCATATACTTCATTTTCTAGATCAGTTCCTGTTCTTTTGGGAAGTCCCTCCTTGTTAGGGTAGCAGGCTTTGAGTAAAACTAGGTTCAGGTTTCCCCATACCCAATTGTCTTGATAAGTTACTGAGTTTGAATCGAAGGAATTAATGAAACTAAACCATGCTCCACAGGAGCCATTGTGTGTGAACGGATATGGAAAGAGAGGCAGAATTCCCTTATAGTTCTGATAGGGAGGGAGTCGGCCACATATCCAACAATTTGTAGCATTGCTAGCCTGATGGGAATGATGTAACATACTAATAAAAGTGTTATTGCGCAGCGCAAATCTATAGGGCAACTCATGCGGGGGTAATTCACTAAAGGAATGTTCAGCAGTAACATTGTAAACATGTTTAGAAATAGGATAATATATGTGCAACAATATACTTGCAGCGATTATTAAAAAATTTAAGAAAAACAAAATTAATAACGTCACTGTGCAATGACTACGCAGTGATTTACAGTACGCATGTTGTTTCAACTGCATCTTTCGGTTTCTTTCTCTATTCAAGTCTAGGGGATACATGTCAGAGACAAATTCGACCGATTCACCTCGGAGAGGACTTAAACAATCAAATTGTCTGACTTTTTAGACCGTAATTTTAGTTTGTATAGTTCCTTAGCACTCTGTTCAACCAAAGGAAGCTTTGAGTCAATCGGTGAAGACACGCGAGGTGTATCGTTTACATCGAACGGTAGTCCATAAAATTTCTTGATATGACTTGAATGTATCCAGCCTTTGCGACCTTCGATCTTCACGGCTGTCCTCGTGGTTAACAGTACAAGTTGAGGCGATTTCCACCTAGGATCCAGCTGAGTCTTCCGGTCAAAATTTCTCACTAACACCAGGTCCCCGGGAACTACGTCATGGGGTTTCACCTCGGTGTTGTCGGGAAAGGCTGCAGCTACCTGTGAACGACAAGATTGTAGTGCAGACATCAAGGAAGCCAAGTAATCTGTCAGCATATTACAGTCAACATCAGTTATTTTGTGTGGTATAGGCGTCCCCCACATATTTGGTGGTCTGCCAAAGATCACCTCATAAGGGGATAGCCCTGTTCGAGAGTGCGCTACCATTCTCATGTAAAAGAGTGCAACGGGTAAGGCTACTACCCAGTCGACACCTTTCTCTCTACATATCTTGGACAATCTAATTTTCAGAGTTTGATTATGTCGTTCCACGAGACCTGCTGCCTCGGGGTGTCGGACACAGTGAAATTTCCACTGATAGCCTAACAAAAGTGAAACGTGTTTCATTAGTTCGGATGAGAACGGCTGGCCGTTATCTGAGTAGACAACACGTGGTAAACCGTGCCGTGGGAAAAATTCTCGAACCAACTGTTTGGCAGTAGTCGGGGCAGTGTAATCTGAAACCGGGTATGCCTCTGTCCAACGGGAAAGAGCACAGACAACTACAAGAACATATTTGAATCCTCGACATCGTTCCATCTGGATATAATCCATCTGGAGGACTTCAAAAGGGTGATCAGGAGGCTGAAATCCACCCTGTTCTACGGAAATGCTTTTACCTGGGTTAAACTGACAACAGATCATACAGGTACGAACTTTTTGTTTAGCTGCTGCTCGTAAATGTTTGTTGAACCAAATGTGTTGAATGCTGTCTAGCATAGCTTTTTCTCCTAGGTGCGCTGGACTATGTATTGTATTAATGATAACTTGGACCATCGAATCAGGAAGGAACCATACAGATTTTTCCTTCGTCATCCATCCTTGATCCGTTTGGATCCCTCCTAATTCAGTCCACTTCTTTATTTCATCTGGTGTAGCATGTGTCTGGATGTCAATTACGTCAAGAGCGGGATCCTTAACCATCATGCAATGTGTTGGTGTCAGAACTATTGTCTTTGTCATGTCAGATGTGTGAGTTTGAGCAGTCCGTTTAGCTGTTCTGTCAGCTAGATCATTGCCTTGGGAAATGATATCAGTAACTTTCGTATGAGCTTTACATTTCATAATTGATATTGCAGTGGGTAGATGTATGGCATCTAATAAGGCATGAATGAGGGGTCCGTGCTGAATGTGGGCACCGTGAGAAGTTAAATAACCTCTCTCTCGCCACAGCACGCCGAAGTCATGTACAACTCCGAATGCATAACGTGAATCAGTGTATATGTTGACTTTTTTATTTGTGGCTTGAATACAGGCTTGTGTCAGAGCTATGAGCTCTGCTGCTTGAGCTGACAAGGTATTTATGCAATTTGTTTCAATGACTTCAGTGTCTGTTGTGACTGCATACGCGGCCACTAACTCTCCTGTACTTGTTCTCATACATGAACCATCTACATACAACGTCAAGTCTGGATCTGACAATGGGACGTCTGTCAAGTCTTGTCTGGGTTTCGTCGTGATAGTGATAACTTCAATACAATCATGTGCTAGTGGGTCTGTTCCGTTTACTGGTAACAGTGTGGCGGGATTCAATGTACTACAACGTCTGATTTCTATGTGTGGCTGGAACAATGTTAATTCGTAACCGGTGAGTCTTGCTATAGTCAAGTGTTGTGTTTGTGTGCGGTTCAAGAGAACCTCTACTGCATGTGGTACTTGTACTGTCAATTGGTGTCCTAACACTATGGCATCGCTTTGTCGGATTGCCAAAGCTGTCGCTGCCACTGATTTCAGGCACGCAGGCAGAGCCTGAGCTACGGGATCTAATGTACTAGAAAAATAAGCACATGGTTTATGTGATCCTGCTTGTTCCTGTGTGAGTACTGACAAGGCAGTACCTTCGCGTTCTGTAACAAAGAGTGTAAACTGTTTATTGTAACATGGTATTGCTAAAACAGGTGCTTGACATAAAGCTTTCTTTAGGCTTTCAAAAGCTTGTGCATGTTCCTGAGTCCAAGGGAGAACAGTCGATGTGGCTGCCTCCTGCGTTGTCAACTGAATGAGTGGTTTTGCTAGAAATGCATACTGAGGGATCCACTGCCTACAGTATGAAGTGAGGCCTATGAAAGCCCGTACCTCCTTTTGTGTCTTGGGTATTGGCATGTTAGCAATTAACTGGATGCGATCTGGTGTAAGCTGCCTTCCCTCCTTGGACAGCGAGTGCCCAAGGTAAACAACTCGCTGGACACAGAATTGCAGCTTAGAAGGGGACACCTTGTGCCCCTTTTCGGCCAAAAATTGTAAAACCGTCAGTGAGGCTTTTTCACATTCAAGTTCGCTTCTAGCGGTGATCAGCAGATCATCGACATATTGAAGCAGGGCAGTGTTGACTGGCATGTGTATACTGTCAAGTTCTCGTTTCAGTGCTTGGCTATAGATGCTGGGGCTTTCTGTGAATCCTTGAGGTGCGCGTGTGAATTTAAAGCTTCGTCCATTTAAACTAAATCCGAACAAGTATTGGCTTTCCGGATCTATTGGGACGCTGAAAAAGGCATTCTTGAGATCAATTACAGTAAAGAATGTTGCTTCGGAATCAATGGCTGTCAGTAATGAAGAAATGTCTGGGACTACGGGGTATTGTGGTATAATGCATTTATTTAATTCGCGCAGATCAATAACCAATCGATATACTGGCGGGGCTTTTGGATCAGTTTGTTTAAGAATCGGAATTATCGGGGAATTACATACATTGGAGTCGGTTTCCACAACCACTCCTTGGGTAATAAGCTCGTCAATGATTTGCAGTAAAGCCACTACAGCATCTGGGGGTAACTTGTATTGTCGCATTCGTGGTAATACCACTCCTGTCTTTAGTGTGACTCGATATGGTGTAATGTTCATGCAACCAACATCTGTAGGGCCTTGTGCCCATAAATGTGTGGGTAAAGTCTGCAGTCGGTGATCCATGTCTCGGGACACATAGTGCCCTTTGAAATCACGTAGAAACAATCTTATTCCTTCCGGAGAACAACATATTATAGCTCCTAGAGCTTTCAATGTTTTTATACCTAACAGGTTTTCTGGACATGATTTAGTAAGCAATAAATCTGTAATTCGTGTCAAGGGACCAATCGTAAGTGGAAGAGGCTGTGATACTTCGTTAATGATAGGTTTTCCTGAAAAGCCAAGGGAAATATTCTGTGAGCCTGAGAGGGGTGCCCCTGGAACTTCACTACGTTTTATGGTTGTTCGGCTTGCCCCTGTATCAAGTAAAAACTTTCTATCTTGGCCTAATAGTTCACTGTGTACATAAGGTCCTTCTTGATCCACAGGGACCTCGATAAGGGGTAAGCCAACTTCCCTCTCTAGGCTGTTTCATGAGTATCGTTGATAATCAGGATAGTCATATTGTGCGGTCTGGTACATCTGTTGTGTCGTTGTTTGTGTGGCAGCAATAGGCTGCGGTGGGGGAGCTGGCATAGACTGTTGCGGAGCTGGCATGGACTGTGCATGCTGCGGGGCTCCTTGTTGGTTCTGATCCTGTCTAAGTGGCCGTGGTCTTTCTTTTGTATTACCTATGGCGATATTATGTTTTAAAACTGGACAATCGTGTACATAATGACCTGGCTGTTTACAATAGTTGCATGTCCCTTTTACAGGACCTGCTGAAACACTGGACTGTGTCATACCCTTTTTATGACCGTCAGCTGGAACTGTCTGGGAAACTAGCATTTTTATTTTCGTGTCTTTCATGCGTCTGTGTTCATGTTCTTGTTCCTCTCTAATTCTATTGTGATGGTACTGTAGCATTTGTAACATTTGTGACGGAGTGTTACCTTGCCAGGTACTCTCGAATTTCAATACTCTATTCTTAACTTGGGGCCAGGAATTTTCAACTAATTTTGTCACAAACAGATGTGGATACGATTCACTACTTGCTTTTATTCCACTATTTATACCAAAACATTTTTCGAATCGGGCATAGAAATCACTAGTGTCTTCATCTTGCTTTTGTTTACAGGCTGAGATTGCACCCCAGTCTTCCTTTTTCGTAGTTAATAAACGTGGCAGTACCTGTACTAGTAAACCTGGTAGTGTTTTGGTCTTGTCCCCAAGCCCTGAACCTGGACCTCGAGCCTTTTCTTCGTTTTCTAATGCTGTCCAATCTATCTTTTGGTCTCCCACCTCCCAATCCTTTTCCTTGAGTTTTTCGTAAATGCCCGTAGGCATTAATACTTTCAATATTTTCATAATGTCGGGATAGGTATATTCTCCCATGAGCAACATGTCTTTAATTTCTCGGTGGAAACCCGCTGGGTCTTTGTCATGACTGGGTACCACTTTCTTCATTTCTAATAGTTCTATTTTGGATATGGGTGTGTAGACAAATACACGTTTAAACTGATTGTCCTCACCTTTTATCGGGTGCACTTCGCGTAAGGGATTCTGTCTATCCATGTAATACGTCGTTCTTTCCTTGATGGGCAGTGAGACATGTTCGGGGCATACAAAAAGAATGTACTGCTTTCTGGATTCTAGTATTTCTCTAATTAACTCAGTACCTGAACCTCTCCATTTATTCATGAGTAATTCAGTCAATATATTAGGTAAGGGACCAGGATCGGAGTGTTGGCTTTTATATAATATAAGGAGTTGTTGAATCATATAGATACCAGCTAAACGCTGTTCATCTGGGGTGAGGTTCAAAAACGTGTGCGCTAGTGTATCATCACTATATTTTCCGGGACTATCAACCCAGTGAACGGCTGACCTGGCTAATTCTTGTTCGTCCATAGAATCGAGTATATGATAACCCCTTCGTTCTCGGAGTAATTTGTCAGCGGCTTGGAACGAATGCTCGGGGGACCTTATATTTATTATAGGGGTTTGGAAATTTCTGCTATTATCTGGACGTATCGGACGTATCGGATCAGTAAAGCATCTAGTATTATTGCAAGATCTTCCTCTACCTACATAGGCCATGGTTTCTAACTGTCCTGCGGGCAGTTCTAATTCTTCCTCCTCCTCGGTTTGTTCAGGCTGGTCTACTGCTAATCTTTCTTCGTGTATTCGTTCTACTTCTTTGCGGATCTTTCGGCACATAGCTACTATACTTAATAGTCTATCATGTCTCCCCTCTGATATATTCCGACTCCATGTGGTAAGAATTCGCATTTCTTCCGGATTTACCCCTGGTCGGTCTTGATTTCTGATCACACAATTTATGAGGAAACGTAACAGTTCCCCCTGTATCTCCACTTTCTGGTACTCCATAGCTCTATTAATACTCTCAGAATCTCGCCCTGACTGGACAAAATGATATATATTTTCTAAATGTGTAGTCATTCCTGGTAACCTCCCTAAATATATTGCAGCTCGTCGGATACGTAATGATGCCAACAGCATTTCGTCCTCTTTGCCGGGCACAGGGTCATATCTACAATCTACTAGAAGTTCCTTAAGCATGTCGGGAGTTACTAGTTTGGGCGTACGTTGGTGGGCTAATTCTTGAAACGAAAGTTTATTTACTCTGGGTGGCGTGGAAAAAATGTTTGATGTACCTCCTGTAGCACCACCTGGGGTGCTAGATGTGAAAGGATTCGTTGAACGTGATATAGCAACCATAGGTGTGGATACAGCTGTAGAAACAGATGTGCTTGCTGGAACTTGTGTCGGAGTTTGTTGTTGCGGAGGTACAGACGGAGGAGGGTCTTGGCGTTGAACCCCCTCGGCAGGCGGTCTATGTGGTGCAGTATTAGCATACTCGGGAGCTGCGTCGTCTAAATAAGAGGAAAGGAAAACATCTTCTGCGGTTCTGGGATGCCCTTTGGGATGTGCTTTTATCGGAAACAATGGGGGTGGCAAGTCTTTTGGTATCTCCGGAGTAGCCTTAGGTAACCCTTCGGCCAGAAGAGGATACATACTATTCATAAGGGCATTTCTTTGTCTGTCTACTTGTTCTGATTTTACTCGAGTACCTTCTTCAATTAATACATTTTCTCGGACTTTATTTGAATTCTCCTTACTTTTCTCTTCCTGTCTGAGCGCTTTTTCTGTACGTCTATATGATTCTTTACGCCATAATTCAATGGCATCTTTCTGTGACTGTCTAGCTTTCTTTTTCCATAATTCTTCCTCTACTTTCATGATGCAATCTGCATCCCAGGTCCCAGCTGCGGGCCACCTCTGACTTTCGGGTAATTCCTTGGTGTAGTCTACCCATAAATCAAGAAATAATATGGCGTCTAGGCCATGTTTATGATACATGAAGTACCCTGGAGTGTCCCTAGGAGGAATGGGAACAGCTTCTTCGAGTACCCCTTTTCTGGTTTTGATTTGTCTTAATTTCGAAAAGAGCGGCATATTGAGAACTGATCTGATACCTAATTTTGAACACGTTTAATACAACAAAACACAATAATGAACAGTCATTCATACCACAATATGCAGAACGTATTTAAAACATTTAACATTTAACATTTAATGAACAACAATGATGGCCATTTAGGGAACTAGTCACTAAGCATAATACTCGGCACTAACTAGGTAATTCTGAATTATATACTAGACATACTAGATATACTGCTGAACAGTACAGATACACTGCTGAAACAGTGCAGACCGGATTTGTGTACCCAAACCCGTCTTGACCGGCACAACCTATGTGCACGTCAGAACGCCTCCCCGACAATGGTACTCACCGGGTAGCTCGGAACGGAAGGCCTCGGAACTGAACTGAACTGGACTTGAACCGGACTGGACTCGACTCGAAACTTCGGAACCTCGGAAACTGGTGGGCCTCTGTATACCTCGGATCTTGCTCTCTCAGCTAGGCTCTGGTCGGGATACTTCGCACTTCTCACCGCCTCGTCTGGGTGTTGATCGCAGCCTCAGTTACCCCCGCTCGGCAGGAGGGAGATACAGGAAATCCTGTGGGTACGCGTTGTTGTCCGTCCAGCTGTGGCAGGAGACCGGGCCTGCAACGCACCTCCGGCGCGTGAGATGAGAAAGTGTCCCTGTTCGGGCGCCATATATGTGGTAAATAATTTAATTACCGGTACTTAATTTGATGCAGAAAATCTATAATAATAGCTCAGTAAAATAAGAGGCAGAATCCGTGGTATTAGAGGTTCGGAACGGGCTTTATTCCAAAATCAATTCGAATTGATGGACTCCATATTCCATCACCACGAAGGCTCAGGAAGTGAAGGACATACTTTATTGACAAGTAATCATTTTTATACAGAGGCATTATAGTGGAAACAGATGCAAGAGGCGTAACAGTTGATAACAAAGATAAAAACATACATGCGTAACTAAAATGGGTGTAACGAGGCGTAACTAAAGAACGTCATCAGGTATGATGTCATAAATGGGTGGTTCCATGAAAGAATTTCGCAATGTCAGCAGAAATACTTGGGAGAGATGCGCGCGCAGCAGCATGACGTGTGATTGACGTGCAACTAGGGGGTGAAGGGGACTTGACATTTAGCTCTACATGTGGAGACAGAAGTCTGGGGGGTCAAATCAACCTAATCCCAAATCATATCTAACATCCTATGTTTAAAGAACTACGTTATCCAAAAGGAAAGGTCTCTCGAATAAAATCTATTCTATACTGACTGTGAGTGCGTGTACAAGCGTCTAAGTGTCTACACTAGATGCAAGGGCAGAAATCTTCCATAGTAACAGGGCTATGAATTACTTGCATAAAGACAGAGAAGCCGGGCCTTTTGCTCGGTAGCTGGAAGAATGTTTACTTAAACTACTAGACAGGAATGCATTGGATGGGGAGCGAAGCAGATAATCTCGAAGGTGAAATACAGTTTTTGGCAAGCAGACAGGCCGAGTCAGGCACCGTTAGCCGCGCAGGGAGTAGGACAAAGTTCATGGATACAGATGCGAGCTCAGACTGGAGCTTTCAGAGGCAGAAGGCAGGAAAAGGCTTAATGGCAGAATCAGGGCCTACTCGCCTGGACTGTAAAATGGGATAAATGAACCATATAAAGCCGGTGGCCTTTCATACTTAGGAATAGAATATCCGGCCCATTCATGGCGGATCTGAAAGAGGACATGTTGACGGTGGACGCACATGTGTTTGCGTCTTCATAACTGGAACTGGAGGGAACATACATGTACTTGTGATTTATACATGAAACCGTTGGGGTCCCAGATAGGGGACATAACTGATCATAAAAATCCATATTTCCACAGTGTGTGAGTGTGAATGTGACGGTGTGTGTGTGAATGTGAAGAGGGGGTGTTTGTGAATGAGGTTGTGTGAAGGTGTGTAAGTGAAGGTGTAGTTAAGGTGTAAGTAAGGTGCAGTTGTTTGTCTGTGGGGTCTGTCAGCAGTGGGTCTGTTGCAAAGGCTCATGGGTTGTGTGTGTGGGCCCTTTTCATTGGTCCATTTGTGGGTGTGGCTGGGTTTGAATTTGTGGTGGGTGTGTTTTAAGAGGTGGTTGTGATTTAGGGCCTCTGTTTGCCTGTTTGGATGTGCCAGGTCAGTCATGGAGATGTATTTTGTCATGTTGATGTGTTTTGTGGTGTTGTGCGAGTCGAATTGACCCTCCTTGTGCTATTTTACAGTGTCCTGGTTCTGTACGAGTATTTTTCGCGTAGGTAAGGTCCGTACATATGTGATGCTGGGTGAGGGTGCTGGGGTACGGTGTTGGGGTACGGTGCGTACAGGTACGGGGCTGGGGTACGAGCCTGGGGTGCGTCGCGTATAGGTGGGGGGCTGTGCTACGGTGTTGGGGTACGGTGTGTACAGGTGCGGGGCTGTGCTACGGTGTTGGGGTACGGTGCGTACAGGTGCAGGGATTTGCTAGGGTATTGGGGTACGGTGCGTACTGGTGCCGGGATGGGCTACGGTGTTGGGGTACGGTGCGCACAGGTGAGGGGATGTGCTAGGGTTTTGGGGTACGGTGCGTACAGGTGCGGGGCTGTGCTACGGTGTTGGGGTACAGTGCGTACAGGTGCGGGGATGTGCTAGGGTGTTGGGGTACGGTGTGTACAGGTACGGGGCTGTGCTACGGTGTTGGGGTACGGTGCGTACAGGTATGAGGCTGTGCTACGTTATTGGGGTATGGTGCGTACAGGTACGGGGCTGGGCTACGGTGTTGGGGTACGGTGCGTACAGGTATGGGCTGGGAGACAGGCGTGGGGTGCAGCACGTACAGGTGGGGGGCTGGGGTACGGTCCTGGGGTGCAGCGCGTACAGGTGCAGGGCTGTGCTACAGTGTTGGGGTACGGTGTGGAGGGGGGGTACGGTGCTGACATACGGGGGTACGATGCTGACATGTGCGGGGTGAGGGGGGGCTGTACGACTCGTATCGGGGCACAAGTTTAGCCATGTACATGTGTGCTACAGCGTTCGCTCCGTACGGTGCCTTTTACATGCGGTTGTGTATTCGGACGGGCGGTACGGATCGTACTTGCACGCTTGAACTTCTGTTTTATGATTTGCAAGTAAAAATGTCCGGCTCCCTATCGGACACTTTTCCCGACGCTATTCGGACGTAAAAATTTACGGCTCCTTCTCGGACCATTTTCCCGATGCAATTCGTATGTATTTTTCACGTACGAATCGTACTTCGCAGTTTGTACGGTACTTGTACGATTCGTACGTGAAAATATACGGATACGAGTCGTACGCATAAATTATTACCCGGATCAGAATCGGCACCATATTGTGCAAATAAATTAAACATATACAGATAATATGCCGATTCCGATCCTGTAAAACCCGGGTACAAATGGTCGTACGGAGCGTTTTCTCCATATGACTCGTACCCGGGAATTCCAACTTACAAACCAGCAAGTACGATTCGTGCGGCGAAAAAATACCCACAATTCCAATCCGGGACCGCGCGTACGCGACGTCCGCACGGAGTCAGGCAGCGTTTTACAGACCAGCAAGTACGATTCGTACCCACAGCACTCCGCACGCCTATATTTTTACGGGAGCCAAAAAGTGCCGGAAAAGCTAAGTACGCCGCAATGCACGAGGAAAAGGGGGCCCGCTACATGACGTACACGCCATCACCCACATCGTATGTGTCATCCTGTAGGGTGCGTACACCAACATTGCATATGTATGGACCGTACCCCCGCCCCTCGTATGTACGTACCGTACCCCCCACCCCCGTATGTACGCGCCGTACTCCCAGCCCCGCATGTACGCGCCATACCCCCAGCCCCGTATGTACGTGCCGTACCCCCAGCCCTGTATGTATGTGCTGTACCCCCAGCCCATATGTATGCACAGTACCCCCCACCCGCGTATGTACGCGCTATACCCCCAGCCCCGTATGTACTCGCCGTACCCCCAGCCCCGTATGTACGCGCCGTACCCCCCACCCACATATGTACGTGCCGTACCCGTAGCCCCGTATGCGCTGGGGGTACGGCACGTACATACGGGGCTGGGTGTATGGCACGTACATACGGGGCTGGGGGTACGGCACGTACATACGCGGGTGGGGGTACGGTCCGTACATACGTGGCTGGGGGTGGGGGGTACGGTCCGTACATACGGGGGAGTACGGTCCATACATATGGGGGGTGGGGGGTCCGTACGACTCATACCCCGGGCACAAGTGTACCCGGGGTAGGGGTCGTACACAGTTCACTCCGTACGGGACGTTTTCCATATGCTTGTGGATTCGGAACACCGGTACGGATCGGACTTGTGCGCTCGGACTTCAGTTTTACGACTCGTACGTAAAACTGTCCGAGGACGTCTCGTAGACTTTTCCCGAGGTGATTCGTATGTATTTTTCCCGTACGAATCGTACTTCACCGTTTGTACGGTACTTGTACGTATCGTACGTCAAAAAATACAGATACGAGTCGTACGGGAAAAAAAAATACATGATCGGAATCGGCCCCATAATATATATACTTACTAATATTTTTTAAGAATTATTATAACTTATATTTCTTTTAAAAATATCATATAAATTAGAAATACATTTATGCACATAAAACAATAATATAAATACAAATTAAATATATATATATATAACAAATTTAAAAAAAAATGTTTAAAATCTTTTTAATATTATTTATATACTACATTTACTAAAATTATACAAAAAATATTAGAAAGCGGAGGTAAGAAAATTGCTATTCCAACTCCAGACAGTGCAACAGTAGGAAAAATGTTGATAGCGTAGGGATAAAAATTACTATTCCCAACCCAGTGAGTGCAACAGTAGAGAAAGTGTTGGATAGAGTAGGGGTTAAAATTACTGTTGCCACTCCATCGAGTGCAACAGCAGGGAAAGTGTTGGATAGCGTAGGGGTATAAAATACTATTTCCACTCCAGTGAGTGTAACAGTAGGAAAAGTGTTGGATAGCGTAGTGGTTAAAATTACTATTCCCACTCCAGAGATTGCAACAGTAGGGAAAGTGTTGGAAAGCATAGGGGTAAAAATTACTATTCCTACTCCAGTGAGTGCAACAGTAGGGAAAGTGTTGGATAGCATGTGGGTAAAAATTACTATTCCCACTCCAGTGAGTGCAACAGTAGAGAAAGTGTTGGATAGCGTAGGGGTTAAAATTACTATTCCCACTCCATCAAGTGCAACAGTAGGGAAAGTGTTGGATAGCTTAGGGGTATAAAATACTATTTCCACTCCAGTGAGTGTAACAGTAGGAAAAGTGTTGGATAGCAGAGGGGTTAAAATGACTATTCCCACTCCATGGAGTGCAACAGTAGGGAACGTGTTGGATAGCGTAGGAGTTATAATTACTATTCCCACTCCAGGGAGTGCAACAGTAGGGAAATTGTTGGAGGGCATAGAGGGTAAACATTACTATTCCCACTCCAGTGAGTGTAACAGTAGGGTAAGTGTTGGGGCTGAAATTACTATTCCAACTCCAGTGAATGTAACAGTGTTGAAAATGTAGGATAGCGTGGGGGTTAAATTAACATACTTATTAATTAAATAATTTTTGTAAAATAAATAAAATTAAAAATGAATTAACTAAAACATTAATAATAAATACCAATAACATTAAATTAATATTTATTTAAATAACATTAAATTACTTCCCACCCTATTCCCCCATAAACACACAACCTGCTACACATAAAAAAGAACACAATTAATGTAATTGTCAATTAATCAATTAATAAAAATTAATTACCAATTAATAATAAATTAACAATAAATTAATTAACAATAAAGACAAATGGAACATAATAATACATTCATTATAATTATTATAATTATCAATTAAACAATAAATTAATTATCAATAACAAGAAATAAATACATATTAATTAATTTATAATAATTAAATTACTTCCCACCCTTTCTCCTATAATCCCACAACCCGTTACACATACAAATTAACATAATTAATTTAATTATCAATTAATCAGTAAATACAAATTAATTACCAATTGATAATTAATTAACAATAAATTATTTAACAATAACAATAAATGAAAAAATATTAATTAAATAATTATAATTAAATTACTTCCCACCCTATTCCCCTATAAACCCACAACCCGCTCTGATACTAAAACGCAAAATTGACTTACATTTTTTTACTAATTTCTAAACATTTAATTCATATATTTAAAAATAATAAAAACACATTACAAAATATGTTAAACATACATATAAAATACGTACTAAAATACATCACACTAATATAAATATCGATATTATTAACAACGATATTTTTGCTTACGATATTACTTACTTCGCTATTAATAACTTCGATATCACTTACTTCGATATAATTTTTTTTTCGATATTACTTACCTTAAGGTCGATATTCTGGTCACTGATATTTTTCACATCGATATTCTGTCCCTACGATATTAAAAACTCGATATTACTGTAGGTTGATTTAAAAAATCGATATTTTGACTGCTCACCATGAGTGACTTGAGTAAGTGAAGTTGAAATAAGGGAGTGAAGTAGTTAGAGAGGAAATAAGGCTGGGTATAGGATTAAGAGGTGAAGAGAGGGCTTAAGAAGGGCAAGAAGGAAGAAGGAGAAAAGGATGGAATGAAGAAAGATAGGGAGGCAGAAAGGAAGATAGGTGAAAGGGACGGTGGAAGTTAATAGGAAGGAAAGGTTTGAGGGAAGGAGGAATCGAGGAAGGGGAAAGAGATGGTTGAAGTAATGAAGAGTTGGAAAAGGATGCAGGGTTAGGAACAAAGGAAGGTAAGGAAGGAAAGAAGTAAGAGGGATTAAGGAAGCCAGTAAGGAAAGGAAAAATGAGGGAATAAGGGGGAATGAGGGGGAATAAGGAAATAAGGGGGAGAGAGAGAAAAAGGAAGGAAGGCAGGGTGGGTTGGTGGGTATCTGAAGACATTATGGGGCCGATTCTGATTCCGGCCGCAAAACGAACCGACCGACACAGACCCGGACCAGATACCGACCGACAAGGACCAGCGCCGTACGACCAGTGCAGTACGATGCAATGCGAGTGAATTACAACTGACACGTACGGAATACAAACCGTACGACTGAGCCGTAGGGAAATAGTGATCCGGACGGAAAACCGACGCGATTTTCACAGACCGACACAAACCTGGAATGAACCCGACTGACCCGTACCCGCGATGTCCGGTCCGTGCAGTACGATGCAATACGTGTAAAACCAGACCTACTCGCACGGAGACCAAGTCGTACGACCGACATGCACAGACAACCGGGCCCACAAGCAATAGAGACCTTCGCGACCGACGCGTATGAAACACAGAAGATAGGCAGCGTGAACGAGGCGGAGAAGCCCGCACGAGACAACAGCAGCGTCCATTTCCGTCAGATGAACGTCTCCTTCATGCCTACAAAACCCAAATGAAAAAAGACAAAAAAAAGACCAAACAAGCAATGACAAAGCCAATAAATATCAATTCAAAAAAACTGTGACAAAGACACACCCACAACTCCAACTATATAAAGGACTACAATCACTACCATCATCCCTTGCAAACAGGAGACACGGCCAAACACCATTACACAGCAACCACAGACACACTCACAACTCACCCATCACACAACCCACACACCATAAGCACCTCATCCAAAAGCACACACACATACAGCCAGCAAAACCCACACTAACCCACCCTCACTTGCACCCTCACACACACATCCCTCACCACCACCACCCATCACCATGCCCCCAAAGAAGAATCCAAAGTTCACAGATAGTGAGTTAGAAGTGCAGGTAGACGAGATCATCAGAGTTGAGCCACATTTGTTTGGTACATTGGTCCAAAGGACCCCCATGTCACAGAAAATCAAGATGTGGGCGAGGATTGTGGACAAGGTGAATGCTCAAGCACCAGCAAGGTGCTCAAAGGACGATATCCAGAACAGGTGGAATGACGTGCGCAGGAGGGTCAAGAAACTCATAGAAAAAGATCACACCTTGAGTCAGTGCCCCGGCGGTGGCCCTCCTGCCAAACCAGTCTACTTCAGGACCTGGGAGGAGAAGGTGCGGGACATCCTACCACCAGAGAGCATCCATGGCCTAACAGACATACCAGAGCCTGGTGAGTACACAAACAACATATCCAAGATAGTGTGGCAAGGGGACAGTGAAACAATGCACCGCAAGCAAAGCTACAGTAACCAATAGATAATCATCCCAAGAAGTGTTTGCCAGTCAGACAAACACAATACCTACCATCTCATAGTGACTTGCACCACCCTACAAACAAATAGAGCAAGCCAGTGGCACAAAGCTAAATAGACCCTGCCAGACAGTTTGCCACCACAAACACACTACCTCACAGTGCAGCTGACTGACAGGAAGGAATAGTGGGGATGCAGGTGAAGTGAGTGTATCCAAAAGCATGATGGGGCCTGTGGTCACAGATAATGCTCCCCCTCCTGATTGGCCCATCAAGACCTCTATGAAACATGCCCACATCACAGTGAGTGGAGAATGACTGACAAGATGGCTGACACTGGGTCCTGCTGTGGGGAGCACAAGGCCCTGGTAGGGGTTGTGTGCAAATCAGAAGCAGGACACCACTGACTGACATCCTGAAAGACAACTTGCACGCCCTACAATGGAAGCACATTTCATGATGGGAAGGAGGACTGACAGCCCTGACCATACTTACCAGCATGTGGAGACACCCCCTCAACACAAACTCCACACAACTCACCGGGTAAAATGCATTGACCCACACCTCAGTGAAATATCAGCAAAAGATACCCCTTACTGGGTGCTGCTGTATGAAGCACAGGGGCTCTCTTTGGACTTGTAGCCAAACAAACACCAGGATTTCACAGTCAGCCATCTTGCCATTGCTGTCACACTCCCTCACAGGGAAGCAGAGTTAAGAGGAAGGAAGCATGGGCATGCTGGGAAGGGGGGTATAGCCAAGAGTATGATGGGAGTCACAGTCACAGACAATCTACACCCACCCACATGGGCCAGCAAGCTCACACTGAACCATACTCACCCCACAGGGAGTGGGAAGGGACTGACCAGATGTCTGACACTGGGCTCTGTTGTGGGGAGCACAAGGCCCTGCTGGGAACTGGGCAGCAACAAACACCAGGACTTCACAGTCATCCATCTTGCCATTGCTGTCACACCCCCTCACAGGGAAGCAGAGTCAAGAGGATGGATGTATGGGCATGCTGGGAAGGGGGTGTAGCCAAGAGTATGATGGGAGTTGCAGTCACAGACAATCTACACCCACCCACATGGCCCAGTAAGCATACACTGAACCATGCTCCCCTCACAGGGAGTGGGAAGGGACTGACAAGATGTCTGACACTGGGCTCTGTTGTGGGGAGCACAAGGCCATGCTGGGAAATGGGCAACAACAAACACCAGGACTTCACAGTCAGCCATCTTGCCATTGTGGTCACACCCCCTCACAGGGAAGCAGAGTCAAGAGGAAGGATGTATGGGCATGCCGGGAAAGGGGGTGTAGCCAAGAGTATGATGGAAGTCGCAGTCACAGACAATCTACACCCACCCACATGGGCCAGAAAGTTCTAACTGAACCATACTCTCCCCACAGGGAGTGGGAAGGGACTGACAAGGTGTCTGACACTGGGCTCTGTTGTGGGGAGCACAAGGCCATGCTGGGAAATGTACAACAACAAACACCAGGACTTCACAGTCAGCCATCTGGCCATTGCTGTCAAACCCCCTATCAGGGAAGCAGAGTCAAGAGGAAGGATGTATAGGCATGCTGGGAAGGGGGGTGTAGCCAAGAGTATGATGGGAGTCGCAGTCACAGGCAATCTATACCCACCCACATGGGCCAGCAAGTTCTATCTGAACCATACTCGCACCACAGGGAGTGGGAAGGGACTGACAAGATGTCTGACACTGGGCCCTGTTGTGGGGAGCACAAGGACATGCTGGGAAATGGGCAACACCAATATCAAACTCTGTCCGTGACTAGCTGGGAAAAAGCAGTGTACAGGTAGGCATCTGTTCGAAAAGTAGAAAATGTCATGTTTGTGAACCATCGATGCATGTAGAAACATAACTCATATCGTGTGTCTCTTCCAAACACAGGTGGTGCTGGGCACCCAGCACCAAATGATGAGGATTCCCAGTCCCAGACTCTAGCGGACACTGAGCTCACTGGTTTGACTCTGTCTCTGTCCTCTTCGGATGACGACGACCAACCTGGCCCCTCCGGTGTGAGTCATCATGCAGCACCAGCAGCATCAACATCTGCACCCCCTGTACCCACGCCTCCAGCATCTAGAAATCGACAGGGCACCCCCGCCAACACAGACAGACCAAGGCCACTGAACACCCACAGCACAGGGACACAGGACCCCCCAGAAGCTACAGCAAATACCACCAGCAACACCACCCAAGGGGTCCCAGTGTCACCTGTGCGTCCCGCCGCTGGTCCTGCCCGTGTGGATAGGGGTGCTGGGAGGGGTGGGAGGCAGAGGGCGCACCTTGCAGAGGGGTCTGGACTGCTTGATGACCCCCACCTGGCACGCATCATAGATGCGTACCAGGATAGCACCGGAGGATTTGGCCAGGTAGTGGGGATCCTCAAGGACATGCAACAGGAGCAGGTTGCCCACCGTGCCCGCATGGAGGACAAGTGGGATGCCCTTACTGCGGTGCATCGGGACATACTCCAATGACTCCACCAGATCAACACAAACCTGTCCACACCTCCCTGTGTGGGCCCAACATCTGTCGCAACACCATCTGCCGGCGCCACAGGGAGGGAGGAGGACTCTGGCGGAGAGTCCCCTGCACCGCAGAGGCCTCCACCTGAGGATCCCCCTCCCCAGAAGAAGAGGGGTCGTCCGAAGAAGGACATGTGAGAGGCAGATGTCCCAGCACATCCCCCAGGGCTTCTAAACCTGTTCTGGACAATGTTCTTTGTGCGCAACCCGTTCACCTTGTCCAATCGCACACAACTCGCCCACATGACATGGAGGGTTCATGTTGGGCCAATGTAGCAGATGACTGTGGACTTTACTCTGGACATTTCAGCTACCAGCACTTCCAACTCTAATGTGAACTTTGGATTCCAAAAATAATGTACAGCACCCACCATCCTGTGCACTTTCCTCACACATTTTTTAAAATAAACTCACCAGTACACCATAATTGCCTCTGTTGTGATTCCAACTTGTCATGTGTCATGGAGATGTTGATCTGCTACACAACACAGTGCATGCCAAATACTGCAACAATGTGACCAACGTTAGGTGAGTCATGGTGATGTGACACATTTGAGGGAGACACACCACTATGGAACCACAACAGATACTCACCATAGCCATGTTACTCATCCCACACAATGATGTTGACCTGAAACACATTGGCATGCACAGACACAACACCAACCCCAGTCAGTAGTAACAAGTCCACAGGTGAGGTAAGCAGATGTCAGTCAGATGTGGGAAGACAGACAACGCACATAACAAAGCGTAACATAGGTTCATTACACATCAGCAACACGTTTATTCCACAATAGTTGCACGATAATTCTATGTAACATTGGACACACACTCACAAAGTGTTGGAGAATTGAAGTCCAGGGATGTGTGGTACATCACTTGAAGGGAATTGACAACTTCCACACTGGCGTTGGATTCTGGGTGTTGGGGGTCAGTGTTGACCAAACAACAGGCAAAGTACCCTGGGAAGGACAGACACAAGACACAGTCAAAAGCACAGGAGAGAAATGCAATACACATGTACAAAACATGTCGCAAGAAACCTACACAAAAAAAAGTTAGTAGTACTACCCTATTGTGGAGTACACACCACCTGAATGGACACATCACTGCACGCATCCAGTCAAGTGGCACACATTCCAGGCTACCTCCATACATTGACATAACAACCCTGGAAACTCACATTCAGGTGAAGAAGTTGTTGAGCTGTGAGCGGGCGTCACCCTCATCCTCATCATCACTGCCATCTTGGCCCACAGGTGCCGGAGGTTGGTCATCGTCATTGTCATCCTGGATGAGAGGCACCTCCTTCCGCACTGCCATGTTGTGTAGCATGCAGCATACAAGGATTAATTTGCACACCTTTGCAGGCTCATATGGGAGGGCCAGTCCGGTCTTGTCCAGGCAGCGAAAGAGGCTTTTCAGGAGGCCGAATGTCCGCTCAATCACCCTCCTGCTCCGACCATGTGCCTCATTGTAGCGCATCTCGGCTGACGTCACAGGGTTCCGGAGGAGTGTCAGCAACCACGGCATGTTGGGGTATCCGGAGTCACCTACACACACAAAAATGAACAAGTAGCTGAGTTTTGAAGGAGTGCGGAACACAACATTGACAAACACACACAATGAGAAACAGTCAGTACACATCGACAAGCCAGGCATGCTGAGCTGGCATCTGTG
Organism: Triturus cristatus; assembly: GCF_964204655.1. Classification (NCBI taxonomy): domain Eukaryota; kingdom Metazoa; phylum Chordata; class Amphibia; order Caudata; family Salamandridae; genus Triturus; species Triturus cristatus. The sequence continues at coordinate 522,437,429 of NC_140581.1, forward strand.
ACATCAGCGTTGCAATGCAACTACTCCTCATTTTGTAGGCATCGTGCGCCGAACCAGGGAACCGTGCATACACATGTGTGATAGACATGTCAGCAAGACATACCACCAGAGCACTGATGGAGTGGTAATGCTTCCTGTTGCGGTATTCCTGCTCATGTGCCTGTGGTGGTATCAGGGCCACGTGTGTCCCATCAATAGATCCAATGACGTTCGGCATTCTCCCCAGTGTATAAAAGACATCCTTTATTTCAAGGAGTTCAGCTGGGCTAGGGAACTTGATGTACAGGTCTAGGAAATGCAACATTCCCATCAAGACATTGCGTAGCACCCGACTAAACATCGTTTGCGACATACCACCAGCAGTAGCCACAGTGTACTGGAAGGTACCAGTAGCAAAGAAGTGCAGGGCTGCCATCACCTTCACCTCTGGGGTCAGTGCTGTAGGGTATGTCCGGCCAGGTAGCAGATGTGGCGCCAACTGCTCCGCCAACTCTTCAATCAGTGGCCTGGTGAAGCAGTACTGTCTGATGCAGTCGCGTTCCTGCATGGTCGCAAGGTCTGGGAATGGTCTATGGACAGCTGGTGCCCTGCAGTACAGAGATACACAAAGGAAGATTGTCAGTTCATCCATCCATGTGGCCATGACCAGCCTCAATATCACATGATAGATCATGACATTACACAAAGTACTGAGGTGTGTGCTGTTGGGCATGGACACATATGTCACCTACATGACCATCACCTCACATCTCAATTCCACATGTCCACCTGAGTCCCATGTAGTGCAATGGCCAATCATCTGGCTCTGTCACCCAACCTATGTACTGTTGCGACATTCCAAACACACACCACAGTGACAAGTGAGGCATGATGTCTCCCAGGCATCACAGATCTTTGCCATGCAGAAACCCAGGGTTCCTGTATTGCCACATCGATACTGGCATGGACATAGCGTATCACGTACTCACCACAAGGCAATCGTAAGTCCCACAGGTAGTGGCCACTGTTGTTCCTGCAGGCCCTACATGTACGTCTCTTAGACACACACACCATCAAGGTTGATGCATATAGCACATGGATGTGGAGACTGTCACCCATTGGGCACATTTGATCAGAAACATCTGAGACACAACATGCACACAGACTGTGGTTGCACATCAGTATTGTGGCTACAGGTCTCACTGTGACATACATGCCATCACCCCCTGGACTCAGGGTGTATGTTACATGCCCCAAACATTGCCAACATGAAACTGTGACTGTGACTCATGCCCATTACTGTACAATTGCACATCACAATGGTAATGTGCACAACACACAAAGGATTCTGCCCCCATGTACATGTGCACAGCCTGGGAGTGGCTGCACAAAAGTGCCACCCAACAAACAAGATGTGCCCCCCCAAACACCCAGGGAATGCAGCCTTACCCGCCATGGGACACTGTGTGGCCAATGCTGTAACATGGTAGGTGTGCACAGGTGTCCCTGGCTAGTAATTGTGTGTTGAATCCGTAGAATAGTCACACCAATGAGTTCCGACGCGGGTGACAATGCGTACGCTTTGCACGGTTCATGACCGAGCTGTGCGTATGCTTTGTCATTGAATGCAATGAGGTCCGACGCGGGTGACGATGCGTACGCATTGCACAGTTCATGACCGACCCGTTCGTACGATTTTTCATTGAATGCAATGAGGTCCAACACGGGTGACAATGCGTACGCATTGCACGGTTCATGACCGAGCCATGCGTACGCTTTGTCATTGAATGCAATGAGGTCCGACGCGGGTGACAATGCGTACGCATTGCACGGTTCATGACCGAGCCGTGCGTACGCTTTGTCATTGAATGCAATGAGGTCCGACGCAGGTGAGTATCATGCATATGCTTCGGGCAGGCATGTTCCGAGACAGGCGTACGCATTGGCCATTGAATCGTATGGAGACGGGTGCATGTGTATTTTCAAAATACGCGTTGTACAGTCAGTTGACCGAGCCGGGCTCACCCATTGGCTCCGGACTGTCATGGAGACTGATGCGGATTCAAAACTTGTACGAGTTGTGCACTTGAAATTCAGTTGAATGTCTACAACAATGTTGCAATTTCAAGTGTTTCATAAAGGTGAAGATTTGAACGATGCGGAAGGCGTGTACGAGTCGTACATTTAAATGGATTGGCCAGATTCGTAGAATGCATCCTTGTTGGACCTATCACTTTGGACACATGGCACAGATTCTGCCTCTGCAGCACAGATATAAGGCTGACTGGCCCCCAGGGAGCTCACTTGCCTGCACTACATGCTACTGGACCACATCCCTGCTACCACTGCTGCTGTCTCTGCATCCTCTGGCTCCTGCTATGGCACGTACTCTGGAGAGGGCCCCAGCCTTCACTGAGGAGGAGAACCAGGCCCTGCTGGACGGGCTCCTTCCACAGTTCAGCAAACTGTATGGGAAACCAGGGGAGCAATTGAGTGTGCAGTCCACTACCTTCCTAATTATGCATGTTGTCTGACTAGCAGTACTAGCAGTGTGTACACCAGTGGCAAGCATTCTCACTGACTACTTTCATCCCCCAAAGTGTGTAGGTACATGTTATGAACAGGTGTCCTGCTGCTAAAGTGCATTAGTGCAAGCTTAAACTATCCAGGCATTGTTAACATGTCAAACATGCAGGTGATTTGTCCTTCTCCATGGTTGCACTACCTGTGTAACTCATTTCCCTTTGTGATGATGACATGTATATCCAAATGTGTGCAGCACAAATCTGGAGCATGTGTGTTAATGTACTTTTAACTTTGTCATCCTCACAGGTTGATGCCCACCAGAAGCAGGAGATATGGCTGACCATCGCCCAGGCTGTTCGTTTGGTGGGGGCCTACAAGTGCCGGATCCGCAACTGCCAGAAGAGGTGGCAGGACCTTCGGGGCTGGACCCGAAGGATAGCTAGAGTCCAGCTGAAGCTGTCACCTCGGCACAGGAGGGGCGGACACCGGACCCTGACCCCCTACATGCTCCGGATACTGGCGGTGGTCTTCCCGGACCTGGAAGATAGCTGAAGGCCAGACAGCAGCAGGAAGGGGGTAAGTCCATGCCTAATATGTGTACTATCTCTGACATGCTAATTGCAGTCCTTTTTCCTGGTCACACTTCCACATTACATAGGTCTTGTAGTCCAATACTCAGGTCCCTCAATTGTGTGATGCACCCTCCTCATCTGTTCCACAGGTTGGCTCCTACAGTCTGTTGCTTGTGTTACTAGGGCACTGTGTCCCTGCAGTCAGCTATGCTTCATCTGCCGTACAGCATCTGTTCCCGTGACTCTGTTGTGTGTTTCATGGGTGGGTCAATTGTTTGCCCAATGCCTGAGATCTGACATGTGATCTGTGTGTGCCCTTGAGATGTGTTCCAAATGCTGGTCTGACTCGCCACATGTGGCTGGGGTATTCCAAACAAACCCATGCAGCAGGGGACTCCAATTTTGGGGCCTCAGGAGTATGTATATCAAGTATGTCACACTTGCTCAGCCACCTGACTACTGTCCAGGGCCAAACACTGTTTCATGTAGACCTGGCCAGTCATGCCTCCTCAAGGGCATTTAGAATCACTCTGTAATCCCACTCCTGTGTATCAAATTACAGGTTGTGCTTAGTGACATGTACCCTCAGGAGTCTGCCTCTGTGTCATTAGGGTGTGGCTTGCTGTTACGTACAACTGGGGTGTCCATGATTCAGAGGGTCAGCAGGACATCTGAGATGTGACTGTGAGAGACGTGACCTGTGTGACATATAGGTGTGTGATCATCTGACAGCGCACAATGGTGTATGCAACTGTGTCCTTCATGCTGCTGGGTTAGATGCATGGCAGACTGGGATGTGTTAATGTACAGGGAGTTGTGTTTGCAGAGACTCATATGTCTGATTTGCATGATGTGTGGTCTTCTGGGTCCTGGATATGTTGTTTGCAGGGGATGGGCAAGTGCGCCGGTCATCTGCAGAGTTAGCTTTACCCCTGAGCTAGGATTGTGAGTCAGTGCATATTGTTGTTGTCTGGATGCCCTGCCCCTGTGACAGGAGACAGTGTTGACTGACTTTCCAGGCATGTCAGTGCCATGGCATTTAACTTGCTATGAGTGATCCTGCATTGTGTTCAAGTGTGCACCATGCACCCCATTGTGGCATTGCCCATCAAGACATGAGAACATCATAGTGTGTGTTGCTGGCATGCATCACAAGCATGTGAAATGAGTCTCTGCCCATCCCTTCATCCGTACACCTGTACTGAGTCAGTAGCAAGAGATGTGCTGTATGTATAGTGGCATACTCCTACATGTTCACTTGCATGTCCAAATGAGGTGTGGGTGGTGCATGTCGGCACATTGGGGTATTAGCATCCAACATGCAACAGACATATGTGTGCAAGTCAAGGAGGGATATGTGTGCCATGGTTGATGTTGAGAATGACAATTGGCTTATTCTAAACAGTGTTGGCACTTTGAGCTGTGTTCAGCTGATGATGCCAGGGCTTGCCCTGTGATGTGATGTACTCACTGTGGTGTGTGCAGTCGGTGCAGGTGACTGATGTTGTTCTCTTACTTCCTATTCCTATCCAGATACATCCACGGCCACAGGAGGGGACAGCTCCACGGACCAGGAGGAGCCACAGAGCCTGACAGGGACAGAAGGAGAGGAGTCAGGGGGACCCAGTGGCACGGAGGGTGAGTGGAGCCACATAGAGGAGTCGTCAGCACCATTACCCCCAACTGAGGGCCACAGCAGCTCTGAGGATGACTCCCTTGTGGAGGCGGGTGTCAGCAGCCACCAAACCCCAGCTAGTGAGGCTGTCCCCGCCACCACCACCACACCACCCTCCCATCGGCTCCCATCCCAGAGGTCCCTGCAGGCTCCCGTGTTCGTGAGCATGTCTCCTTTGTGCCAGGCACCGCACCCCCTGCCCCTGTGTCCCCTGCTGCCCTGAGTGAGGTGTCTGTGGACTTACTTAGACAAATCCATGTAGTGCAGACATTGATGCTGAAGGTCCTCCATGCACACACAAGTCTGTTGACACAACTGGTGTTGTTCATGGAGGGCATTTCATCGGGCATGTCTGCCCTACAGAGGACCAATCAGTCCATGGCCTCCTCCCTGAGGCAGCAGTGTCCCTCCTCCAACAGTCCCGCACCCCTCCTATCCCTGCACCACCCATGATTCCTAGCAGCCTACCTGTCCCAAGCACACAAACACCCAAACCAAGGTCTAGACGTGCACATACGCAAGCGCAGGGGACTGATACCACACTCACAGGGGCTGGTTTGCAGACACACACAGTCATCCACAACCACTCCGCAGTCCTCCGAGACCTCTCCCCTCCCAGCCCCCTTCCCTTGCCTCACCTGCAACCCCATCTCCCCAGAAGCTCTTTCTCTGTGACCTTGGCCTCTTCCCCACTGACCCAGCAGATCTGGATTACAAGGGGAAGAGGAAGTCCCCACACACAGAGGGGAGTGCCCCTCACACCCAGACACCCTCCCCCAGTTGCGGTCAGACTGAGACCCCCACCCGCAAGTCCCCCCGGAGCCGGAAGAGCAAGACCCCCCGCCACCACACAGCTCCAAGGCAAAGTCTCCGTCCTCCATCCCCCAGGCCACCACTCCAGAGGTTCCCCCGCCACTCCCTGCCCCGGGTTCCCCCACCCACAGATACACCATCCCCAAAATGCTAAGGCCCTCCCCCCCTGCCTCTTGCTCCTCCACACCTGGTCTGACGGTTAGTGCCACTGATGTGGGGACCGTGTCTCCCCCGTCCTGCCGACCTCACCTGCCCCCTATTCTGCTCCCATGGATGTAGGCACTGCAGTGGAGTCCACAACCACCCCGTCTGACTTGGTCCCTGCAGTGGGGACCCAATCCACTCCATCTGACCTGCCCACTGGAGTTGTGCCGGCACCCACCCCATCTGACTGGTGCCCCACAGTTGTGACTGCACCCACCACTTCAGTCAGCTCCACTGCAGTTGCAAGTGTCTCACCTGCATCCACCACCTCTTCACTGCTTCCTTCTGCTGCACCCTGATCCTGTCCCTGCGGTGCCTGGTCTGCCCCCATGTATGCCCCTTCCTTGGGGATGACCCCGGTCCTTAGCAGTGCAGGCAAGCAAGGTGTGACAGTTGTCACTCTAGTTCACTCTTTGGCATTTGGACATGGACTGGCCATTGGCCTTTTGTTTGAACTTGATTTATCTGTAAATTATGTTGATGATGTTTAACATGCCCTTGCACCTGTAATGCTTGGTTTCCAATGTTGAATACTGATGTGTTGCTGTGAGGTACTCCATGTGGTCCATGAGATATGTATCCTATGCTGGTGGGTATCCATGTCATCCTTTGCAGCTACCTGGGTGTATCATGATCAACTATTTGTGGTCATCTCTGTGAACATTTCATTTGCATCTCTGGCTTGCACTTATGCACATATGATGTGCTTCCCATTGTCCAATTTGTCAATTTCACAGACTTTGTGCGCATCACCACTGGACCTACAGGTGTGGGCATCATTGGTATAGGAGCAACTGGGTCCTCTCTGCAACTTGCTAGACATACGTTTTGAGTATGTGCAGATGATTTAGGGGAGACTCATGTACCCAGGCTGTTGTGACCAGAGCCTTCCTTGTGTAGTAACTGATGGCTGACTGACCAAGTGTTCTGCTGACATGAGTGAGACGTGCTGTGAATATGTTTGGCACAGCTGGGCTTCCATAGCAGTTGGGTCCCCACAAGTAAGTGTGTTGTCCCGTGACATAGCCTGGGCCCATAGTGTGTGTTGTATGAGCATGTGTGTGTGTCCACATACCTGTTCATACACAGGCAGTGTTCCCTTGCTATGTTCCTGTTGTTAATGCTTGCTGAGTGGCACTGGGTTCAGCCCACTACTTTGCCATGGGCTACCAGATGTGCGGGTGCATGACACACTACTGTTAATTGGGATATCATCATTGGGATTTGTCAGCTCTGAGTGGTGATGATGTTGTCAGACACAGATGGGACACAGTCAGGGTTCCCCAAGGCACTTGTTTATTTGCAAAATCATGTAGTTGTCCCTAGGTCGTACCTTTCAGTGATTGAGACATGTGTATGTGTGTGTGACTGCTCCCACTTGTCGGGTTCATGGCTGCAATGTTGGCAGGTGTCAGCATGTTTGCCTTGTGGTTCTCCTTGGCTTCTGCATTGTCCAGGGACTGTGGAAGGTATTCTGAAGGTTATGTGAGCTTTGATGTCATGGCCATGTACCGCATACTGTGCAGTATGTCTGTTATTCCCCAGGGTTGTAAACTGTCCTTGTGTGATGATTCTGTGCACCTTAGCTCCACCCAACATTCCTGTGTTTGTCATGGGTGCATGTGCAATGTCACCTGTCCACGTGGGCCTCACAGATGCACATTGTTGCAGTTCAGGGTGTGTGGTGTTGAGGGTGGACTGATGTAAATGTTTGCATGGATGGTCCCCTAGCTCCCGTTGGTCCATGGATGATGGGCCATGCTGAGTGATTTGTGTTTGTGTAGATGTGATGTACGTTGTGGAACAGAACACATGTCTGGGTTTCCCAGTTTGTACGACATCTGCCTTTGTCATCACAGTGGAGGTGTCATGCATGCTTGTGTCACCCCAATGTCCGGTCCCTGGGGGTAGTGCTGTTGTGTGTCAGTCTCTTGCAGTGTTCGTTTGTATTCATTCCAGCTTGTGTCACATGTGTCTGTTGTTCTCCCTCTCATCTCACAATGCCTGATTGCCCACTAAGGGTGTCCCAATGATGGTTTACTTTTGTATGGCACTGTGTCCACATCTGTGTCACTGTGGTTCAACCCCCCCTCATGTGTTGTGTAGTTGCCTGGGGATACTGAGACACACACACACACATGTTGTGTCAGATGTGCAGTGTGCGGTTGCCTGTTTGTGATTGTTCATCTGCATCAGTGCATTGGTATTGCTGTTGTGGGCCATTGTCTGGATGCTGTTTCTGTGATTTTCCCTGCTGTCCCTGTGAGTCATATCACATCATTGTGCACATTCATCCTGGTTGTTAGGTGCCATTGCTGGCATGGAATGTGAGTTTGTGAGCTGACACCTACAGTCTACACAGGTTGTTTTGATTAGTGTGTATATTTTCGAGATGTGTGTATGTTTTGTGATGGTCACTTCTGCTCTTGTGTCATTGTACACTGTATGCATTGTCAGCCCCCATGTGTGGTGCCTGTCTGCACATAGCCGAGAGTGTGTTATGTTTTCACAGCACTATTAGCCTCACCACATCTCTGTGGGAATGGGACACGATCACTACTTCGCCGCAGAAGTGTTTAATGTGTTGGGAGCAGGGATCATACATGCTGTTTGTTATTTGCAGCTTTGACCATGATGACACTTACCTTTTGGTCACTGTGATGAGGTGGGGTTTAGACCCCATCACCACAATGCTCAACATCTGCTGCAGTTTGGAACCCCACACGTAACTTTTGTTCTACAGAGTGAGGGGCTGTTCTTTTTACATTGACACAGTGCTATGGTGATGCTTGCCTTGTGTAGGGCACACTCATTTGTTGGTCACACATGTGCTGTTAGTTATATTGTATGTTCGAAGTCATAATCACTATTGTGGGCATTTGTCACAGACTACACACTGTTGTCATGATGTTAGGGGGGATGGATTTTGCTGACATACCTAATATTGGAGTATGATGGATGTGTGGCGCATCACCCATTCTATGAGTGGGGGTGGCAGGGGTGATGGGCACCAGGTCCCCTATGGGTGGTGGTGGCAGTAGTAATGGGCACCAAGTCCCCTGTGAGTGGGGGTGGCAGTAGTGATGGGCAACAGGTCCCCTATGGCTGGGGTGGCAGTAGTGATGGGCAACAGGTCCCCTATCGGTGGGGGTGGCAGTAGTGATGGGGAGCATGAGCCCTATGTCTGGGGGTGGCAGGGGTGATGGGCAACATAAGCGCTATGAGTGGGGGTGGCAGTGGTGATGGGCAACATATGGCCTATGAGTGGGGGTGGCAGTAGTGATGGGCAACAGGTCGCCTATGGCTGGGGGTGGCAGTGGTGATGGGCAACAGGTCCCCTATGAGTGGGGGTGGCAGTAGTGATGGGCAACAGGTCCCCTATGGGTGGGGGTGGCAGTAGTGATGGGCAACATATGCCCTGTGGGTGGGGGCAGCAGTAGTGATGGGCAACAGGTCCCCTATGGCTGGGGGTGGCAGTAGTGATGGGCAACAGGTCCCATATGGGTGGGGGTGGCAGTAGTGATGGGCAACAGGTCCCCTATGAGTGCGGGTGGCAGTAGTGATGGGCAACAGGTCCCCTATGGGTGGGGGTGGCAGTAGTGATGGGCAACAGGTCCCCTATGAGTTGGGGTGGCAGTAGTGATGGGCAAAAGGTCCCCTATGGTTGGGGGTGGCAGTAGTGATGGGCAACATAAGCCCTATGGGTAGGGGCGGCAGTAGTGATGGGCCACAGGTCCCCTATTGCTGGGGGTGGCAGTAGTGATGGGCACCAGGTCCCCTATGGCTGGGGGTGGCAGTAGTGATAGGCAACAGGTCTCCTATGAGTGGGGGTGGCAGTAGTGCTGTGCAACAGGTCCCCTATGGCTGGGGGTGGCAGTAGTGATGGGCACCAGGTCCCCTATGAGTGGGGGTGGCAGTAGTGATGGGCAACAGGTCCCCTATGGGTGGGGGTGGCAGGAGTGCTGGGGAACATAAGCCCTATGGGTGGGGGTAGTAGTGGTGCTGGCCATACAACCCCTATGGTGGGCTGTTGTTAGTGGCCAGGATGTGGATCCCCTGTGTGCCATTTTGCAGATACGTGTCATTTGCTTGTGTGGTAGGTGTCTAACTTACCGTCTGGGACTGCGCCGTGGCATCGGTTCCTGATCCGGTCATAGATGTAGAGTACTGGTATGACCTGCGCGATGGGATTCATGATGTGTTCGTGTCGTACATGCTGCTTGTTGCTCTGTCTTGTACCCGCTGCAAGCTGGTCCGTCTCGTAGCCGTGGATTGAGTTGTGGCGCGAATCGCACCTGATATGCTTGTGTTCCGGATGCTGTCACATCCCGTACGTGGCAACCCATCCTGCGCGTAGGAAGTACGCATCGTACTTGTCAGGCCGGAAACTGCTATTGATACTGACCGGCTACGGGTACGTGTCGGTCGCACGGTAAGGCTACGGACAGCTCTCGGAGAGCTGTCTGACCCGGGATCGAAATCAACTCCTATATAGGAAGGAAGGGTGGGAGAGATGCTGTAAGAGAGAGTAAAAGAAGGTAGGAGGTTAGGGTGGGTTTGAGGGAAGGAGGTCAACATATGTATTCCAGTCACATGATCAACACTTATTTATTTGGGTTAGGCTGCGAACTGCAAAAAGGAGATTGGTACATCACAAGATTCAGCCCAGGAGGTTAACGCTGTTAGTAGGATGCCTGCGAAGTGTTTGGCCTTTACTTCCATGAGGGTGAGGAAGCAATAGTTTTCTGGCTGTGCTCAGTCACCACCCTTGAATATGGGGTTTATAAGTGACCCTTTCCATTAGTCCGGTATGCTTCCTAGTTGTAGTGTACTGTTAATGACAAGGGTCAGCGTTTTTCCCCAAAACATAGGATTTGTCTTATATAGTGCCCGGGGATTCCATTTGGGCCAGGGGCTCCATCACATCCAAATTTCTATATTGATTTGCAGATCTAGTCTTCTGAGAAGCTAAAACTGTGCTCCTCTAATGATGCAGTAGTTGTTGAACTTGGGATTTTTGGTTCATTTTGGTTAAAGTGGTTATAAATTAACTTGGCACATCTATTTTTCATAAGGTTTGAATTATTTATGACATTGGAAGCCGGTTAAGGCCGTTCACAAACCTACAGTTCTTCTTCTTGCAAAGGTATTTTTGTTTACCCGTCTCTCAGGACGAATGTATGATGTTTCAACACATACATTCACCACGCATGGCTTTACAACATGGTTGTTACAACAACCGCGTTGTTACCACACATGCCATTACATTGCAAGTCATATCAACAACTTGCTGTAGGGGTGCGCTGGACTTAGGAATAGTATTAATTACTATTCCTACTCCAGTTTGTGCAACAGCAGGGAAGGTATTGGATTTAGAATCCAACACATTCCCTGGTGTTGCATGCCCCCTACAGCAAGTCATTGATACGACTTGCAATGTAATGACACACTTGGTAACAACGCGGTCCTTGTAACCATCCCATTGTAAAGCCATGCATTGTAGAAACAGCGATGTAAACGCTGTTTCCCCTCAGGACTTTACTTCTCTCTCTACCACTCTTTTTACCTGTCTCTACATCTCTACCACACTCCCTCTACTTAAACAAACTCTCTCTAAGTCTTTTCTCTCTCACTAACTCATCTTTCTCTACTCAATCTCTCTCTGACCACCTGAAAAAATGTCCATAGAATGGTGACAATCTTTAGATTAGTACATTGGCAATCCCTGTTGCAGCAAGAATGTTAGCTATAAAGTAGGGGAGCTCATTTGTGATTAAAAATATCCCCAAATTAAAGTTCCATATTCAGGCACTATGTGCATATGTCTTATTTTGATATGAGAAATACAAAAAAAGTTATGTGTGTAATGCTTGATGTCAACCTAACCACTAGTAATTTCTTGGGTTCACAACCCAGTATACTATTGTTTTACCCACCATGCCACTTCAGACAGTAAACAGCCATATGTAAATCAGTATTTATCATGCTCCAATAGGAACAGTCCTGCCCTAACTACCAGGCCAGTTCCTCTGTGAACTAGAACACAAGTAACCCCCCACGCTGGTTTTTGTCTGCCTGGGCACCATCAATAGGGTGCAGCTTGGTTTTAGTGGCACAGTGAGCAAGGTACTTGTGCCTAAGCACATGGCCCACATTTAGGGCATCATAATGAGAAATACAAAAAAGGGATGATTGGAATGCTTTAATTAATCTCACCCACAGGAGATTATTCAGGGTTGCATCCCAGTTTATTGTTGTTTTGCCATCCATGCCACCTCAGTCAGGAACCAGCCATGTGCAAATAAGCAGTGATCCTGCTCCAACAAAAACTGTCTAGACCGAACTGCCAGGCTAGTTCCCCTCTGATCCGGAAACTATCAACCCCAGGCCAGTTTCAACCCTTTTGGGCTTTGTCAGTAGGGTGCAGATTATTTTGGTATGAGGCACTAGACCAGTAAACATTTACAAAGTATCCTGTGCTATGTCTTTCCTGCAGTGTAAGGAACAGTTTGTTAGACACATAATTCGATGTAAAATGTAGTGAAAGACATGACAATCTCAATCCAAACACAATAAGAAAAGACTTGATCACTGATTTTTCAAGCTTTCATTTTATAGTAATTGGGTGGCAGATGCCAGCATCTATTTTTTTTTTCAGGCCCACATCTCTCGAAAATTTGCTAAATTATTCAATATTAGCTAGCATCACGATAGTCTGATTTATAGGAAAATTAGAAATAACTTTTAAGTTGGTCCAAACAGACGGCCCCAAAATATGTCTTGGCTAGGACCTCAAAACTTTGAAACCAAGGAGAAGGGCTCTAATGATCCAAAGGGACAGAGCACCTGTGTAACTTAATAGTTAAAATAAAATGTTCCCTTTAGAAATCCTTTTGTACACTTAGGGGGTGATTAGTATAGCGGGTGAATCGCCACTGCCCACATGGCGGTGGTGATCCGTCCACCTAAAGTCACCACCCGCATGACTTTTCCCCACCACATTACGATGGCAAGGGGACCCCGGCGGACGGAAAGACCGCCCGCCGGGTTTCCGCTGGTAGGCAATCCGCCCGACTGCCTACCGGGTGGAAAAGCAAAGCAATATGGTGGCGGTGCCTTGAAGGCACCGCCATCCAAATTACTATGATGGCGGAGAAGTGCCTTTCCATGGAAAGTCATGCATTTTTTTCATTGGGGGCCCGTTGCGGGCCCCCTAGAGTGTTGGGGGTGCACATGGTTGCACGCATAAGGTGGCAGGCACCGCACTGTGCCTGCCCCGTTGTGCATGCAAATGTGCAACATGCATATATTGCATTGTGGCGGGTGCTGCTTCCAGCACCGCCTGCCACAATGCAAGGTATGCGGGATGCCACCGCCACCGTGGCGGTGGCATCCTAATTGCTGGTGCGGGACCACTGCACCACTAGCGGCCAGTGTCAGCACTGCTAGGGTGGCGGGCAGACGTAAGTTTGCCCGCCATCCTAATCGGCCCCTTATTCTTTCATACTGCAATAATACCAATGAATATCTAATGTTCCACTTATCCCCCAATTTTACAAATAAAAACTCTAATCAGAGTGTGTAAGCTCTGTTGTGCATATTTAATAGAGCATATCATGCATAGATAAAAATATACAATAAAAATACATCATTATGAACAATAATACAATAAAATGAAACTTTTAAAAACACGTGGTTTGTCAGATAGACACCAATTCGTAAATGAACAACCTCTCTGGACAGGACACTACCAGAGACAATAAAATGTGTCTTACAACAGTTAATTTGAAACTATTGTAGACAGCACCCCGCAGGAGAAAGACTTCCCTGTCCTTTTTGTGGTTGCTGTCTCTCTTCAAATTTAACAAAAATATTCTGCGTCGGTGCGTTTCGGTAGAACTGTGTAAATAAAGCCACCTTCTTCAGGACTAACAATTTTCTTCCCTTATCCAAATCACTCTCTGATATAATTATAATACACTGGTGCTACAGCACTCGAGAAGGTGAGGCTCCTATGTGAATTCGGAGATGCACACTTCAATAATATGATGTGGTACCAGACTCTTTAATTTTTCCTTTTTTTGTTGATTGAAAGGATAATGTATTTACATGCACTCAATTCCAGTTAAATAACCCCCTCTCAGATATTAGATCGTGGACCCAACCGGAACACGTCTTGGTTGTCCTTTTGTGCAAATGGTGGAAAGAGAGCTCTATGTCACTCTTTCTGCCTGTCACTCGGAGCGCGATATTATTGGCTCTGTCCTTATGCAGGCCTTGCTTACTCCAGGGTCTCTGCTGGGCTGTATTTCCGAAGTCAATGATTTTAACTATTAGGACCTCAAAACTGAGACTCAACATCCAACACTTGAGCATATAACTATATAAGTGACACATGAAAGCATATGAATTAACCATTATGCAAACTGAAATACACAGTTTATGGCATGGTAACCAACACTATCTCCTTCCTCTTTGACTACCACACAATGTTCAAAGAGTCTATAGGTACAAAAGGAAGGGTCCACAGTCCTTCCCTAACCCCCGTTGAACCCAATGTGAATGCTGAACCATGCTGATGAACTCTAGAGCAGAGGTTCTTACATTTTGACTTATGCGAACACATCTTAAATCATTACTGCAATCCGGGGGACCCCCAGTAAATCAGTATTGTAATCAGAGGACCCCCCCACTGAGTCATTGTGTGATGTCAGGGACACTGGCTTAAGCAATTCTGATGAGTTCAACCTCAAAACAATGCACAAAAACACAGAATCAAGCATTCATCAAACAAGTACACAAATAATTAAATATTTATTTATTGCACAAAACATACATAAAACTCAATTTTTTTCATTTTAATGGGAGATTGGGGCGTCTCTGCATTTCTGCTGAGGCCACCCATCGTCCATATAATATTCTGATTGATGCATTTGCCCTGCTCCTATGAATCAATCTAAGGACACCAACTGAATTTTTAGTCTTCAGTTTCAACCTCCTCCACATTCATTGAACATTTCAAAATGTTCCATTTTCTTTATTTATGTACACTTTATTAATATGTTATTGTCATTTAATTTTGTCATCAATTGTGGATGCCTTAAGAAGCCATTTTAGACCCCCTTGGGGTCTCTGAATCACAGGTTAAGAACCACTGATGGAGAGAGATCCTTTATTCTTTTTAGCAAAGAGAGACGTCTCTATTAATAAGATATTGTGCACAACACTCTCACTCTTTCGGGGCTTACCACTAAGTTCCATTCCTATTTCACAAGACCTGAATTTCCATTATACACACTATCGGTACAACAAATGCAACTAAGAGAAATGAAAGTTTCTTCTTTTCTTGTTAGTTCAAACTTTCATTTCTTGCAAAAATGAAAGTTTCTTCTATTCTTGTCAGTCCAAACTTTCATTTCTAGCAGAGAGGAAGGATCCAAACCTTCATTTCTCCTTCACTTGTTTTAAAATGCTGTCAGAATGAATAGGCCAAGTTGAAATATATATCTTGTAATTGTAACTTGCATTTATATACCGCTTACTGCCCCTGGTGAGGCATTGAAGCACTTTGTGGGAAGTATGACAGTACTCAGGAACCCAAGGTTAGAGGTAAAAAGGCAGTAGATTAGTAAAAGTACTTTTTTCTTTCTTTGTGGATTAGTTGTGGTAAGTGTGTTAAGTTTGGGCTCTTGAAAGCTCATGCATTACTGTATTGTTTTGAAAGTGACTGACTGAAGTGGATTAGTAAAAGAAAGATGTGCATTATTATTGGGAGCCATAATTAGAAGAAGGGAAGAGTTTGGGGAGGATGTTTGTGAGTCGATAGTAGTCAGAAAGGTTTGTAATGAGTTCAAGAGAGTAGGGATGGGCAAAGGTTAAAAGGGAAAAATATATAGTTCCTTTCTTACAATAAGTAAAAATCAATATATACAGAATAGAGACAGTACTTCCTTTCAGTATTCACCAGCCCCTTTGTGTTTTTCACAGTCTTTAACAAAAATTAAATTGTTCCTAATGGAAGGATATGTTTCAGTTGTAAATTAAGCTCTTAATGAAATGGCCTTGCAGATGAAGTCAGATAAAGTAAATGTTAAAAAAGTCCAAAGATTTCCTATATACATTTAAAAAAATTTAGACAAGCTGAGTCTTACTTCTGTTTCAACGGCCCTGGCTAAAAAAAATTTTTAATTGTGATATTAAAGGATGGAGCAACATTTGCAGTAACTTTGGCAATAATTATTTCAAATAGGAAAACTCAAAGATTCCAACCAGGGACCCTATCTGCACACATTTATTGTATTCATGGAGCCTTTAAGAAAACGTATAAATGATATTTAGCCTGATGTACAAAGCCCTTTTGGGGGTTGCAATCCTTGCAGTTCACAAAATCACAGAATTTGTGACCGCAAAAGTGCTTTGTACAATGTAAACAAGCCCTTTATTAGTTAAAAAAAGTCTTTGTGGCTTGGAAAAGGGCTTCCTATCAAATGAAAGTATCTCTTCTTCAATTGGGAACACTTTCTCCATAGCTGTCATGCCTGGAGCTAAGTAAACATTGATTATAATTATATCAATCACATCCCTTTCTTCAAAAGAGAGTGAACTGTCAGACTTGGGCCATTATGAAAGCAGGAAACCGCCCGACAAGCAGGCGGCGGTCCAACTGCCACATTATGATGTGACCGCCGAGCTGGCAGTCGCAAAGTGCTGCTTTTTACAACAGCTTGTGCTGTAGGTCTGGAAATGGGCAGAAGCCACAATGAAAAGGAGCACTTCCTGCATGTCCATGGACCATATGCCATGAACCATGTTGTGTCTGGCACACACACAGTACATGGAGTTGTGTGGGGGCACAACATGCGCCCCCAAGGCCACTTTACAGTGGCCCATGACGGATGTGCGCCTTGTTTGGGGCCCATTACATTCTGTTTCTGACAGCCTTTTCATAGCCTTCTTACAGCCAAGAAAAGGCTGTCGGAAAGGGATATTATAACCCCGACTCCAGTGTCTGCCTCAGCACTGACACTATTCGGGACTATGAATCCGACCACTTCCCCGTCGAGCTCGCTGATCCTGCTGGAGGAAGTGGTCTTCACCTGATCACTGTCCGTCTGTCGGTATTGCAACACGTCAGTCTGACCGAGGGGCTATCAGCGGGTGGACTACCACCGATGGCTTCTCAGTGGTGGTCCGCCCGCTATCATAGTTAGCCCCTTAGTCTCAATATGAGTGGAGGAGCAAATGTTTTAGATTAACAAAAGTGACAAGCCCCCACCTGATTTATCCTTTAAAGACATAATAATAGCATAATAAAAAATTCAAATTCAACATAAACAAGGAGCAGGTATAGAGATCCTGTTACTCAGCCACCCAAATTAATTAGGTTGCAAAACACATTGATATAATTGCAGACATTTTTCTCACCATGTCACATATATGCTGGTTAAATTATGGACCCCATTACTCCAACACCTATGGAGGTGCTGTCCCAAGCGCAAAGAATTCCTGAAAGACAGAAAACTAACAACTCAATTGTTGATATCTGAAATGCCTCAAAGTATTGTTTGGGGAACAGTAGAGTGTGAAAAGAAATAACTTGTGCCCTAAAGTAGCTATAACTCATATATTCACCATGTACTGCTAATTGCCTCACATATTGCATCACTCATTACATGTAAAACCAGCGATGTTCCCTTCAAAACGGCAATAACATCGCTATCTCTGGGATTTTTATCGCCCTGGAGCAGCGCGTTGATGATAACGTGCTACCAGGGCGATAAAAAGCGGAGATAGCCAGCGATAAGAAAATTATCGCTAAGCACGGCCAGCTATAATTATCGCTGGCCGTTGCTGATATGGCCCCAAAAACGTTATTGAATTTTTTTTTTTCAAAACTTTCTTTTTTCGTAAACGTATATATAAAGGATAAAGTAAATTTAACAAAATGAACTCATAACAACAAGGCGGAAGACTCCTGTCGGGAGCATGAATGTCGACGACACACCCTGGAAAATAAAGCGCAAAATAAGGACGTGTGTAATGCGCATATCAAAGGAGCGAGACACAGAGAAGGAAAAAAAAGCCAGAGAGGGAAGGAAAGAAAGGGAGTGAGAAAGGGAGAAGGGAGATAGAGAAAGAGAAGGAAAGGACGGAAGAGAATGAGAGAGAGAGTGAAGAGAGGGATGTGAGAGAGAGGGAGAGAGAGATAATACCATCCCTGCGCATCCATGACCAAATAATTACCTGCTGCCACCGAAGTGTGAGTCATGAATGGCAGAGACCACATCAGCTTCTCTACTGCCCGGCAGATCCCACACATGTCGCTGAGTCCTGAGTCATCAATGGCGGAGACCACATCAGCTGTGGGTGCTGCTAACCCTGTGCAATGCAAGTCAGCGACAGGTGGTGGTAGGCCGCTGATGGCCATACAATTTAGGGTGTGACTAACCCTGTGTAACTCAAGTACGCGCCACGTGGTGGTAGGCCCCTGATGGCCACATCAGTTTCGGGTGGCCCTAACCCTGTGCAAGTCAAGTTCGCGCCATGTGGTAGTAGGCCCGTTACGGCCATACAGCTCAGGGTGCGACTAACCCTCTGTGCAATTTTTCATGGACTCTTTATGATTGAGAGCCGTGGAGCTTCCGCCATCCAGTCACCACCGGCAATAAAGGATGTGACGTTGTCGATGTATTATATCTGTGTGGTCACATGGTCTGTGACGTATGTGCCGGATGGGTGTGGTGTGTGTGCAAACCTGCCCTCAGGGAGTGGCTGTGACATGTTGACAACTAGAGCACTGACCTGCACACCAACAGCGAGTACGCGTGCGTCAGGTAGCTATGTGGGGGGTGAAAACGTGTTTTCTCAATGGATTTTCCATAGGAAACTTTAGACAAGGCTACAGGTCAAACTGCTGAACGGAATTACGCCAAGTTTGGTAGGGAGAAAGGTCATGGTCCAGAAAGCGCCCTTTCTTGCATCGAGTGAAAATATAAAAGAAAGGTCCCGGGGGCAATTTAATATACCGGAGCTCGGTCTGTGCGAGATAAACCTTTCATGCTCCCCCTTCTCAACATCACCACTTCGCAGCTATACAGTTAGAAGCCAGTCTGGTCTCAGCTCTCTACCTTTGTGAGCTAGTACGCTGCTGTGCCTGTACCTCTGCGAGCTATTACGCTGCTGTTCCTTTGGGAGCGGACGGCTCATAGTACTGCATCTGTGAGTCTACCGGACGGGCCGTAGTTGTCCGTCTGCGAGCCTTGGTGTGAACTGTTCATAAGACACACTACATAAGAATTGAAAAGCCATTTTGTGATTCAGTCCATCAGCTGGCATCTGTCCGAGGCATTTCTGAAAACATACCGGGGTTCTTTCTGTGAGAGATACCCCTTTGACATCAGCAGTTAACGCACCCTCTTCCCACATTACCAACATACCCCCAACAACTTTCTTGTGCCCAGAATTATCCCTGTGCGGTTGGACAAACAAGAATCTTAGTCATGTACAGATTTACATATAAAATATTTTATTAAAAAAAAAAACAACACATAAAACTGAAGGGAGTCTGGTGCTGTGGTCACTGCCATGAAGTTGGGGTTACTGTCATTCAGGACTCAGGACACAGTTACACATGTGGGATCGGCTTGAATTGAACAGGGTTAGTGGCACCACGTGTTACGCTTTGTGTTGTACAGGGTTAGTGGCACCAAGTGTTGCTGGCCTTGCATATGGAAATATGCCTGACTGATGAAAGGGAGTTTGGTTCTGTGGTTGCTGCCACGAAGTTGGGGTCACTACCATTCAGGACTCAGGAGAGAGTTCCACATGTGGGATCGGCTTGTGTTGAACAGGGTTAGTGGCACCATGTGTTGTGCCTTGTGTTGAACAAGGTTAGTGGCACCACGTGTCACAAATTTGAATTGCGAGCTCTGTTGCCAGCTGTGTAGAGTGTTATTGAGTGTTTGTTGGCACTTGAAGATGAATTTCTTAATTGTACTAAAGCTATAACTGATATAAAAAAGTTCTTGAAGCAAGGATACAAAAAGGATATTAGGTTTTAGGCCTGTGATAGTTACTTGCCTAGTGGACTCTGTAATTAATTAATGAAGAGTTAATTTTAATTGTGAGCCCTACTGACCGCAGTGTAGGTGAATCATGAAAAGATTAAATATGTATAGAATACACTGTCGAAGTGTATGAGCCTGTGATGCTGCTTGGTGCGGATGGGCCGCAGTGGGAGCTATGTCTGTTGCCTACTGCGTCATCTGCATTCGCAACTGTATCTGAATTGTGAGCCCTGCTGACCGCAGTGTAGGCCAGAGGTAGTGGTGAGCAAGGGCCCACAGCCACATGCATAGGTTGGTGGTCCCAACGGCCTGCGTAGTTTAGGTTCAGTGGCACCACTTGTCGCCGGGCTTCCATATGCAAATACCCGTCACTAATCGCAGGGAGTCTGGTGTTGTGGTCGCTGCTACGAAGTTGGGGTCACTGTCATTCAGGACTCAGGACACAGTTCCACATGTGGGATCGGCTTGTGTTGAACAGGGTTAGTGGCACCATATGTCGCCGGCCTTGCATATGGAAATATGCCTAACTGATCAAAGGGAGTATGCTGCTGTTGTCGCTGCCACGGACTTGGGGTCACTGACATTCAGGAGTCAGCACACAGTTCCACATGTGGGATTGGCTTGTGTTGAACAGGGTTAGTGGCACCATGTGTCACCGGCCTTGCATATGGAAATATGCCTGTTAGACCTGTCAGCCCTTTGGGTGGTCCCTCCTCATCATTATTTATTTTGTCCCACTTTTGCCTAAAACCCTGTTGGTATTTTTCCTTTTTGGGAACCACCAGATTTTTTAGTGTTGCTGCAGATTCAGGGAGCCATTTTACCTACCCCTGGAACTTCTGTCTGAGGGCCTGGAGCACAAAATGGTGGCCATCTGTGACATCACCAGCACCCACTGGAACCTACTAGCACCTTCCAGAACATTCCAGAACCCTGTGACAGTTGGAGGCGGTTTAGAATGTTGGGAAGCTAAGACAGAGAGTTGGCAGTTGGAGCTGGCAGTTGGCACCTGACTGGTGAGGAGTGAGCAGCAGAAACCTGAAGGAGGAAGGAGTGAGGCAGCAGGGGTGGAAACTTGTGCCTGGAGTGGGGTCCATAAACCCACCCTTGATACTAGTCCCTACTGACTGAGCCCAGCCTGAAGCCCTGTGTGGGAAGAAGCAAGAAAAACCATCTTAAGGACCTGGACAGCAGGAACAGGCCTTAGAATCCAAGAACAGCAAGATCCTGACCTGGATACTGGTTTCCCTGGAGTCCGACGTCGAGAAGCCTGAGACCTGGAGCCCGAGGTGGAGAAGCGGCGCTGACTGGAAAAGCAGACGTCGTACCCGGAGCCGCCAGAGGTCGAGAGAGGGCGCCGACGGAGGTCGTAGAGAGTACCAGAGGTCGAGGAGGAAGTCACCCGAGGTCGAGTGAGCGGCGTCGACGGGGGAGTGAAGTCCGCCCTCCGGAGTCGCCGGAGACCGAGGTGAAGCGTGCCGGAGGTCGGGAGTGGAGATCGCACTCCGGAGTCGCCGGAACCTGAGAGAATCGTGCCGGAGGTCGGGAGTGGAGGTCGCACTCCGGAGTCGCCGGAACCTGAGGAGAGGAGCACCGGAGGTCGGGAGTGGGGATCGCACTCCGGAGCCGCCGGAAGTCGACATCGAGCCAAGGCCGGCCGACGTCATCGAACCAGAGGTCGCCATCGGACCGGAGCCGCCCGAAGTCGACATCGAGCCAAGACTGCCCGACGCCATCGAATCGGAGGTCGAGATCGAGCCGAGGCCGCCGACATCGAACCGGAACCGCCTACCGGCGTCGTCAAGAACTGACATTGTGCCGAGGCCGCCGACATCGAACCGGAACCGCCTCACGGCGTCGACACGACTCCAGCGGCGTCGGAGCTTCAGAAAAAGGGCAGTAAGTGGAATAGAGGGCGCCTAAGGCCCTGTGGAATCCTAAGAGACTACCCTAGGGGTTAGAGAGGTGCTGGAACCAGCTTGACTGTGCCAGGGGTGAGCTGAGACTAATTCAGAGGGGTTGTGTAGAGTGAGAGAGCCAGGTCTCTAGTATTCCCCCCTTGATCTACCTCAGTTTAGGCCTCAGCATTGACCAAGCTAGGGAGCAGACACCCTCAAGCCATCCACCTAACCACAAGCTGTGCCTGGGCCAAATCAGCCCATAGTAATCTCAAATGTGATCTGATTCTATAAGTGTCACTGTCAGCTTTTAATTATTTATTGAGAGCACTGTATCTATTGTATTTAACCTATTTATTGCTTCACTGTATTTATTGTTCCACAGTATTTATTGTCGCACAATATTTATTGGTTTACCGTATTTATTGCCTCAGAATATTTAATTGCCTGTATGTATTGCACTTATATTTATGCCTTAATTATTTATGATCACCCCTATTTATTGAATCATTAAGCCAGTATTTATTTGACCTGCACTATTTAAAAAGCCTTGTATATTGTGATTGTGTTATTACTTATTTAATCAGCAACTAAGAGAAAAAGAAGATAAAGAAAGATATTTTCATAATTTTTACGGTGTAGAGTCGTTTTTGGAACGGATGCACGCATGGTTATTGTATGGGTATGACGTATGCTTAGCACGGTGCCTGATTCCTGACCACTCGAGCCAAGCTACCACTGTGTATGTCTGGAGAGACCCCGTTACCACCACCCTTCCCGGTGTGGGAGTGGAGTATTTCCAACATTAATTGGTGTTCAGTGGTGGGATAGAGCTGTGCCTACGTATACTCAACAATAACTGTGGGTAGTCCATAGGCCTACACCGGGAGTTTTCTCAAAGCGGCCTTCCTAATTGTGGGTTTTTGTTTTTTCCAAATTTACTCTGGTGGTGGGAGGAGGTATTATATAAGGTACCCCCCTGCATAGTTACTGCAAATAACTGTCCTCTGACCTGAGTGGGCAAGATGGAGTTTGTACTGGAGAATTTAGAAACGTACACTGTGGCCCAACTCAGGGAGTTTTGTCAGCGGGAGGGGGTGTATTGTCCCCCAGGAGCAAAGAAGGGTGCACTCCAAACCAGCTTAAGGGCTTGGGGGGAGGCACGACGGGAAAGCAAGGCTGAGGAGGAGGACAGGGATAGAGAGCCCGACAGTGAGGGAGCTGGTTTGTACCAACCTGAGGTGGGGAACCTGTCAGCGGGGCCCAGGACACTTTCCAGGAAGGGCAGCAGTGCCTCTAGCGGTGGCTTGTCTGAAGTGGAGTTAACAGACCGGAGGGAGAAAAGACAGCTCACATGGGACTTAGCAAGGCTGGAGAAGGAGAAGGAGGAACAGAGGATGGCTCATGAGATAAGGCTGAAAGAGATAGATCTTCAGATCCTGAGAATCGGGGCACACCCTGTACCTAACGGTGGCAGCGAAGAACGAGAGTACACCAGGGAACCCAAACCCTACCTGCCAAAGGACATAGTAGCTAGCTATGGGGTAGGTGACGATATCACCAAGTGGCTAGCGGCCTATGAGGTCTCGTTAAGGGCCCATGGGGTTCCAGAGATGTACTGGGGAGGGGGATTGTACAAGTACATGCCTCCAGCTGGTAGGGATGCATTATTGGCCCTCGAGGAGGATGAGCAGACCCACTACCCCACCATGAAACTGGCGCTCATAAGAAAGTTTGGACTAACACCCGAAAAGTACAGACAGAAGTTCAGGGGTAGTCACAAACTGGGCACACAGAATTGGGTGGTCTTCCTGGACTATGCAAAGAAGGCACTAGAGGGTTGGATTCAGGGCAGTGAAGTGAGGAACTACGAGGGGTTGTTTGATCTAGTACTGAAGGAACACCTGCTCGAGAAATGTTTCCCTGAACTGCGTCAACACCTGGTGGATAGCAAGCTGACCAGTCCCCGGAAGCTTGCTGAGGAGGCGGACATTTGGGCTAGTACCCGGGTGTCCACAAGGGGGACTGGAGGGGATACTCAAAAGGCCGGACAGGGCGCCCCCCAGAAGAAAGAGGGAGGGGAAAAGAAAAAGGAGTTCTCCAAAGGCCCCCAAAATAACTTCCAAGGGAAGGGAACAGGATTCACCCCTAGGGCTAACCCACCCAGAAACCCTAATCCTGGCCAGAGTCAGCAGCCAAGGGTTGTCCATTGCTACGAGTGCGGTGGCGTTGGACACTATAAAGGAGATCCGAAGTGCCTGAAACGACCACCCCCTCCCATTGGAGGAAAGGCCCCCGGAGTAGCTAGTGTAGTGCTCGGGGAGGAGATGCCTTTAATTAAGGGAAGGGAGTGGGCGGGTGTCACTTTAGTGTCCCTGGGAGAACGGGAGATGGTTCCTAAGATCCAGGTGCCCGCAAATACCGTAAAGTATGGGCAGTGGGTCACCATCAACGGCCAAAGAGGGGAGGCTCTGAGAGACACAGGAGCCAGTATGACTATGGTACGTAGTCAACTGGTGTCTCCAGAGCAGGTAATTCCCGATGTACTCCACCCAGCCGCGATGGCTGACGGCAGAACAGGCCACTATCCAGTGGCCGAGGTTCCCTTTGAATGGGGGGGGATTGCAGGTTCACTTCGAGTTGCCGTAAGCCCTGCCGTGCCAGTCGATTGTCTACTGGGGAATGACATGGAGCACAACGCTTGGAAGGAGGTGGAATACCGGACTCATACTGAGATGCTGGGTACACCTGACTGGGCCTGTGTGAGCACAGGGTCCGCGACTACCCGGAGAGGGAGTTCATTTCGGCTGGAGCATGGAACAAAGGCCCAGCCAGCTGCCAGTCAAGGGAAGAACCGAGGACAGGAGGAGCCTGCCTCGGCGTCCACACCCCGTAGGACGGATAGGCCACCGGAGGTGGTGGACCAGGAGTCTGCGGTGGGGGACGTTACCAAACTGGAGGACCTACCTATCCCGGCCGAGTGGCACGTGGAGGGAGGCCCGTCCAGGGAGGAATTCTGCCAGGGCCAGAGGGAGTGCCCTACCCTTGAGGGGCTGAGGCGACAGGCCGAAGCCCAGGCAGCAGGGAACGTTGAAGGGAACTACAGTGTTTACTGGGAGGATGGTCTCCTCTACAGTGAACCCAAGGCACCCCTACATGGATCGTCACGAGCCTTGGTAGTCCCTCAACGTTATCGAGCCTTCCTTCTGGAGTTGGCTCACGAGATCCCCTTGGCAGGACACCTGGGGCAAGACAAGACCTTCGCCCGTCTTGTCCCACACTTTTATTGGCCTCAAATGAAAGTGTCGTCCGATACCTACTGCTGGACATGTGTGTCTTGCCAAGCCAGTGGGAAAACAGGGGTGAAGCTGAAAGCTCCCCTGGAACCACTTCCTGTCGTTAGCACCCCCTTTGAAAGGGTGGGCATCGACATTGTGGGTCCGTTAGATCCGCCAACGTCAGCTGGTCACAGGTTTATCCTGGTCCTGGTGGATCATGCCACACGGTACCCAGAGGCAATACCTCTGAGGACCATAACAGCACCTGTTGTGGCTAGGGCCCTGATGGGAATCTTTACCCGAGTGGGTTTTCCCAAGGAAGTTGTGTCCGACAGGGGGACCAACTTCATGTCAGCGTACATGCGGGCGATGTGGAAGGAGTGTGGAGTGACCTACCGGTTCACAACTCCTTACCACCCCAGACCAATGGTCTGGTGGAGAGGTTTAACAAAACCTTGAAAGGCATGATCAGAAGTCTGCCTGAAAGCCTGCGGAGGAAATGGGACGTCCTCCTACCCTGTTTATTGTTTTCTTACAGGGAAGTGCCACAGAAGGGAGTGGGCTTCAGCCCCTTCGAGCTTTTGTATGGGCACCCTGTACGTGGACCTCTCAACCTGGTGAGAGACGGATGGGAAAGAACTCCCAGAAAGCTTCCCCAGGATGTGGTGAGCTACATGCTGGCCTTCCGGAGCCAAATGGCTAAGTTGTGGAAGCAAGCTTCTGACAACTTGGAAGCCAGCCAAGCAGTAATGAAGGCGTGGTATGACCACAATGCTCACCCGGTGGAGTTGGAGCCTGGCCAGAAGGTGTGGGTGATCGAACCAGGAGAGCTTAGTGCCCTCCAGGATCGCTGGTCAGGACCCTTTGAGGTGTTGGAGAAGAAGGGTAAGGCTACCTACTTGGTGGACCTGAAGACCCCTCGTCAGCCCCTACGGGTGCTGCACGCCAACCGCCTCAAACCCCACCATGAGAGGCCCGAAGTCATCTTGATGATGGTGACTGACGGAGCAGAGGACGTGGAAAGCGAGCCTCTCCCCGATTTGTTTGCGTCTCAAGAGAAGGATGGGTCGGTGGAGGGAGTGATTCTCTCCCCATCTCTAACTCCTGAACAGCGGGAGGACTGCCGCCAGGTCCTGGGGCAGTACTCTTCGTTGTTCTCCCTTGTCCCGGGTAGGACTCACCTGTGCGTCCATGACGTGGACACAGGAGACAGCCCACCTGTGAAGTCCAAGATCTACCGGATGTCAGACAAGGTGAAGGCCAGCATTAACAGTGAAGTCACTAAGATGCTGGAGCTAGGAGTGATCGAACCTTCTAGCAGCCCCTGGTCCAGTCCGGTGGTGTTAGTACCAAAAGCTGCACCACCGGGTGCCCAACCGGAACTGAGGTTCTGTGTGGACTACCGGGGACTGAATTCAGTAACCAAAACTGATGCTCATCCGATCCCTAGGGCGGATGAATTGATTGACCGGCTGGGAGCTGCCCAATATCTAAGTACCTTTGACCTAACTTCTGGGTACTGGCAGATCTCTTTGACTGATGGAGCAAGGGAAAGGTCAGCCTTCTCCACGCCCAATGGCCACTACCAGTTCTGTGTGATGCCCTTTGGGCTCAAGAACGCACCTGCCACGTTTCAGCGCCTGGTAAACCAGATCCTCACCGGAATGGAGAGTTTCTCTGCTGCTTATCTGGATGACATAGCCGTCTTCAGTAACAGCTGGGAGGATCACTTGCGTCACCTGCAAGCTGTTCTCCAGGCCCTGAGACAAGCTGGATTGACGATCAAGGCCAGCAAGTGCCAGATCGGGCAGGGGTCGGTAGTGTACCTTGGACACTTGGTGGGTAGGGGAGCGGTGCAACCCCTCCAGGCGAAGATCGAGGCCATCATGGCCTGGGAACCCCCCAAGACACAGACTGAGGTCCGAGCTTTTCTGGGCCTCACGGGATACTACCGCCGCTTCGTGAAGGGGTACGGTACCATCGTAGCCCCCCTCACGGAGCTCACGTCCAAGAAACAACCTCGACGGGTAGTCTGGACGGAGGCTTGTCAGCAGGCCTTTGTGAGATTGAAGAAAGCCATGTGCGAGGCCCCGGTCTTAAGGGCCCCAGACTTTTCCAAGGAGTTCATTGTCCAGACAGATGCATCAGAACATGGCATTGGGGCAGTGTTATCGCAACTCAATGAAGAGGGTCTGGATCAACCCGTGGTCTTCCTATCCCGGAGACTACTCCCCAGGGAACAGAAGTGGAGTGCAATTGAGCGTGAAGCCTTTGCAGTGGTATGGGCTCTGAAGAAGTTGCGGCCATACCTGTTTGGCTCGCACTTCCTGGTTCAGACCGACCACAGACCCCTTCGTTGGCTGATGCAGATGAAGGGGGAGAATCCCAAGTTGTTGAGGTGGTCTATTTCCCTACAGGGAATGGACTTTCAGGTGGAACATCGGCCTGGAGTGGACCACGCCAATGCAGACGGTCTCTCAAGGTATTTCCGCCTTAGTGATGAGAACTCCCAAGGGGTTGGGTAGCTCTCCCCACTTTCAGCTGGGGGGGACGCGTGTTAGACCTGTCAGCCCTTTGGGTGGTCCCTCCTCATCATTATTTATTTTGTCCCACTTTTGCCTCAAACCCTGTTGGTATTTTTCCTTTTTGGGAACCACCAGATTTTTTAGTGTTGCTGCAGATTCAGGGAGCCATTTTACCTACCCCTGGAACTTCTGTCTGAGGGCCTGGAGCACAAAATGGTGGCCACCTGTGACATCACCAGCACCCACTGGAACCTACTAGCACCTTCCAGAACATTCCAGAACCCTGTGACAGTTGGAGGCGGTTTAGAATGTTGGGAAGCTAAGACAGAGAGTTGGCAGTTGGAGCTGGCAGTTGGCACCTGACTGGTGAGGAGTGAGCAGCAGAAACCTTAAAGAGGAAGGAGTGAGGCAGCAGGGGTGGAAACTTGTGCCTGGAGTGGGGTCCATAAACCCACCCTTGATACTAGTCCCTACTGACTGAGCCCAGCCTGAAGCCCTGTGTGGGAAGAAGCAAGAAAAACCATCTTAAGGACCTGGACAGCAGGAACAGGCCTTAGAATCCAAGATCCTGACCTGGATACTGGTTTCCCTGGAGTCCGACGTCGAGAAGCCTGAGACCTGGAGCCCGAGGTGGAGAAGCGGCGCTGACTGGAAAAGCAGACGTCGTACCCGGAGCCGCCAGAGGTCGAGAGAGGGCGCCGACGGAGGTCGTAGAGAGTACCAGAGGTCGAGGAGGAAGTCACCCGAGGTCGAGTGAGCGGCGTCGACGGGGGAGTGAAGTCCGCCCTCCGGAGTCGCCGGAGACCGAGGTGAAGCGTGCCGGAGGTCGGGAGTGGAGATCGCACTCCGGAGTCGCCGGAACCTGAGAGAATCGTGCCGGAGGTCGGGAGTGGAGGTCGCACTCCGGAGTCGCCGGAACCTGAGAAGAGGAGCACCGGAGGTCGGGAGTGGGGATCGCACTCCGGAGCCGCCGGAAGTCGACATCGAGCCAAGGCCGGCCGACGTCATCGAACCAGAGGTCGCCATCGGAACGGAGCCGCCCGAAGTCGACATAGAGCCAAGACTGCCCGACGCCATCGAATCGGAGGTCGAGATCGAGCCGAGGCCGCCGACATCGAACCGGAACCGCCTACCGGCGTCGTCAAGAACTGACATTGTGCCGAGGCCGCCGACATCGAACCGGAACCGCCTCACGGCGTCGACACGACTCCAGCGGCGTCGGAGCTTCAGAAAAAGGGCAGTAAGTGGAATAGAGGGCGCCTAAGGCCCTGTGGAATCCTAAGAGACTACCCTAGGGGTTAGAGAGGTGCTGGAACCAGCTTGACTGTGCCAGGGGTGAGCTGAGACTAATTCAGAGGGGTTGTGTAGAGTGAGAGAGCCAGGTCTCTAGTATTCCCCCCTTGATCTACCTCAGTTTAGGCCTCAGCCTTGACCAAGCTAGGGAGCAGACACCCTCAAGCCATCCACCTAACCACAAGCTGTGCCTGGGCCAAATCAGCCCATAGTAATCTCAAATGTGATCTGATTCTATAAGTGTCACTGTCAGCTTTTAATTATTTATTGAGAGCACTGTATCTATTGTATTTAACCTATTTATTGCTTCACTGTATTTATTGTTCCACAGTATTTATTGTCGCACAATATTTATTGGTTTACCATATTTATTGCCTCAGAATATTTAATTGCCTGTATGTATTGCACTTATATTTATGCCTTAATTATTTATGATCACCCCTATTTATTGAATCATTAAGCCAGTATTTATTTGACCTGCACTATTTAAAAAGCCTTGTATATTGTGATTGTGTTATTACTTATTTAATCAGCAACTAAGAGAAAAAGAAGATAAAGAAAGATATTTTCATAATTTTTACGGTGTAGAGTCATTTTTGGAACGGATGCACGCATGGTTATTGTATGGGTATGACGTATGCTTAGCACGGTGCCTGATTCCTGACCACTCGAGCCAAGCTACCACTGTGTATGTCTGGAGAGACCCCGTTACCACCACCCTTCCCGGTGTGGGAGTGGAGTATTTCCAACAATGCCTAACTGATCGAACGGAGTACGCTACTGTGGTCGCTGCCACGGACTTGGGGTCACTGCCATTCAGGACTAAGGACACAGTTCCACATGTGGGATCGGCTTGTGTTGAACAGGGTTAGTGGCACCACGTGTCGCCGGCCTTGCACATGGAATTATTCCTAACTGATCAAAGGGAGTCTGGTGCTGTGGTCGCAGCCACGGACTTGGGGTGACTGCCATTCAGGACTAAGGACACAGTTCCACATGTGGGATTGTTTGGCTTGTGTTGAACAGGGTTAGTGGCACCACGTGTCGCCGGCCTTGCATATGGAAGTATGCCTAACTGAACAAAGGGAGTTTCCTGCTGTGGTCGCTGCCACAGAGTTGGGGTCACTGCCATTCAAGACTCAGGACACAGTTCCACATGTGGGTTTGGCTTGTGTTGAACAGGGTTAGTGGCACCACGTGTCGCCGGTTTTGCATATGGAAATAAGTCTAACTGATCAAAGAGAGTATGCTGCTGTGATCGCTGCCACGGACTTGGGGTCACTGCCATTCAGGACTCAGGACACAGTTCCACATGTGGGATTGGCTTGTGTTGAACAGAGTTAGTGGCACCACGTGTCGCGCTTTGTGTTGTACAGGGTTAGTGGCACCACGTGTTGCTGGCCTTGCATATGGAAATATGCCTGACTGATGAAAGGGAGTATGCTGCTGTGGTCACTGCCACGGACTTGGGGTCACTGCCATTCAGGACTCAGGACACAGTTCCACATGTGGGATCAGCTTGTGTTGAACAGGGTTAGTGGCACCACGTGTCGCGCCTTGTGTTGAACAGGGTTAGTGGCACCACGTGTCACAAATTTGGATTGCGAGCTCTGTTGCCCGTAGTTTAGATTGTTATTGAGGGTTTGTTGGCACTTGAAGATGAATTTGTTGATTGTACTAAAGCTATAACTGACATAAAAAAATTCTTGAAGCAAGGATACTAAAAGGATATTATGTAGGTTTTAGGCCTGTGATAGTTACTTGCCTAGTGGACTCTGTAATTAATGAATAAAGATTTAATTTTAATTGTGAACCCTACTGGTCGCAGTGTAGGCGTATCATGAAAAGATGAAATATGTATAGAATACACTGTCGAAGTGTATGAGCCTGTGATGCTGCTAGGTGCGGATGGGCCACAGTGGGAGATATGTCTGTTGCCTACTGCATCATCTGCAGCATATTTCCCTTCAATTATTTTTTCTGTAACATGTTTTTTAAAACTATAATGTTGCAGTATTTCATACAGACATATGTTTGCCAGGTAAGGACTTCTATTTGGATAGTATACGAGGAACAGTAATTGAATTTTCTGCAATATATTGAATATCCATATTTGGATTCTACATCTTCAAAATTACTGGATTGTAATCATTAATGTACTTTGATTCTTGTGTTCTTTTTATATTATAAGTATTTTTGGGTGATTTTCGAGTGATAGTATGCCTCACTGCTGACATAAAACTGTTCACTCTTCCTTGCGATGATTTATGGTGCGCTGAGTTAGTAGTACCTTTGGCACTCAGTGTGTTCGTACCCTGCGATGATGCGTGGTCTGGGAGGGCCGCACTCGGACCAATGTCTTTTGTCTATTGGATTCTGCCTCAATAAGTCCATGTGACAATGACTTATGGTGCACTGAGTTAGTAGTACCTTTGGCGCTCAGCGTTTACGTATCCTGCGATGATGCATGGTCTGGGAGGGCCGCACTTGGATCAATGTCTTTTGTCTGTTGAATTCTGCCTCAGTAAGGCCACGTGTTGATGACTTGTGGTGTACTGAGTTAGTGGTACCTTTGGCGCTCAGCGTGTACGCACCCTGGCATGATGCGTGGTCCGAGAGGGCCGTACTGGGAGGAATGTATCTTGAGTACAGGACTGCGTCATCTGCAATGGCTACTCCATCTGAATTGTGATGCCTGCTGTCCGCAGTGTAGATCAAAGGCAGTAGTCGGTACAGACATAAGTCTCCGGTGCTGTGCCGCGCCGCTGGGTTCGCAGGGGGCCTGTGTCAAGGAGACCTGCGGTCATGGTGGCAGCCTCGTGGCAGGGTGAGGCCCACCGCTCTGGCACAATCGTTGGTCTTCACAGTTCACAAGTGAACCACGCCCAGAGCCTCGGTCTATTTATTCACACTCCTACGCTGAAGTGGCGTACGTCAGACCATCCCACTCCGGTTATGCTTATGCTTACAGGGGGGACGATACAGCTACATGACTGAGATCGTCCCTAGTGTTTGACGTAGCATGGTTGGGTCCACTGTCCACAACACTACAAGCACCAGTAGTATTTGTGCAGATGGAGAGGTGTGTGTTCTGCATACTGAGATGTGTCCAGCACATCACCGCTACACTTTGCATTGTGTGCATTGTTATTTATGGGTGAATTGCTTCCTTTACATATAGTTTGTTCACACCTGTCCCAATATTCAGCTATTGTGTGGCTGAGGGGCCATGCCGTTTTTGGAAAGTTTGCTGTCTTGTTTTGCACTGCCTCGGTGGTAGAGGGGGAAGTCCTGGGGGTGGTGGTGGGTGTTGTGGCATTTTTGGGTGTCGGAGCTGCTTGATCAGTAGGTTTATGACATGTGTTGGTCTTCAGATGTGGCTCTGGGCTGGGGTCCCTTTCATACTGTATGTAGTTGTTTAATATTTAAAAAACAGGAAGACATAAAAAAAACACAAAAACTATTTTTAGGATATTAAAGTTACAAAATATCACATTTTAAATTTTTTTTAATGAGAACTTTATAATTAGAAATTAATATTTAAATAACCTTTGAAATTCACAAAAAAAATAGGTCTCAGGAAGACTAAAGATAGAAATTAGTATTTAAAAAAAATTCAAATTTACTGAAAAAATGATTGCCACATTTCCAAACATTGAGCTATTATATGGTTAAGGGACCATGCCGTTTTTGGAGGGTTCGCTGTCCTGTTCTGCACTGCCTTGGTGGTAGTAGGGAGAGGGGTTGTACGGGGGGAGGGTCCTGAGGGTTGTGGCAGTGGATGTTGTTCTTCTTGGGTGTCGGAAAAAACTATAGGTTAAATGAACATTATAGTTAGAAGTTAGCATTAAAAAAACTTTAAAATTCACTGAAAAAATATAGGTTTCAGGCATGTTATAGATAGAAATTAGCATTTCAAAAACCTTTGAAATTCACTGAAAAAACCATAGGTTTCAGGCTTGTTATAGTTACAAATTAGCATTTAAAAAACATTCAAAATTCACTGAAAAAAACATAGGTTTCAGGGACGTTATAGTTAGAAATTAGCATTTAAAAAACTTTAGAAATTCACTGAAAAAATCCATAGGTTTCAGGGACGTTATAGTTACTTGGACATTTGACTCATATAAAACCAGAGAAAATCGCCCATTATAGTTAGTTGAGCTAACTATAACTCACGCGCCCGCAATGCACTGGTGATGACGTCACATATTACATCACTCATGACATGGTCAGTGACATCACTCATGACATCACTGGTGACATCTAAAATGACATCACTAATGTGATCAAGGCTGTGTGTCAACAGCCGAAACATTATGCTGACCGTGGAGAAATAAATTAAGCACGGAAAATTTTGCTTGGCACCTTGTGGTCTGTACCTGTTAACTAAGGAAGAAGACAGGACTGTTGAAAGTGTCCCCCTGCGAGAACGCAGTTGACAACCAGGTGAATCCTGTACTTTCAACAGCATCCTTTATTTCTTAATAACCGGACATTTTTCTGCTTGTTCAAATAAACAGCCCTACGCGTTTCAGCGCCCCTGCACCTTGGTCACGGGCTCCTGGCAGTGTCAGTAGGCGGAGGAAAAACAGGAAACGAGTCACCTCATATAAGCAATCTCAGGAAAGGTTACACCCTCTGGTGGGAATTTCGTTTCACAGCATTCTGGGACTCGTAGTTTTCCTGTTTTAAATTTATGTCCTCCGGTGGTTTCCGACTACACAAACACCCAATCTTGCACATTTAATGCTCTCCAGTGAGCTACAAACATAGAACTCCGGTTTGCTTTGTGAAACTGCTTGCCCTGCATCATCAAAACACAGCCAGTCTGTGTGAAGCAGCCTGCATTTCCTTCAGCGAGAGTGCAGTTCTCTCGGCCGGGACTGGCCGAATTAATTACCCAAAAGAAGTGTCCCCCTGCGAGAACGCACTTGACAACCAGGTGAATCCTGTACTTTCAACAGCATCCTTTATTCCTTAATAACCGGACATTTTTCTGCTTGTTCAAATAAACAGCCCTACGCGTTTCTGCACCCCTGCGCCTTGGTCACGGGCTCCTGGCAGTGTCAGTAGGCGGAGGAAAAACAGGAAACGAGTCACCTCATTTAAGCAATCTCAGGTAAGGTTACACCCTCTGGTGGGAATTTTGTTTCACAGCATTCTGGGACTCTTAGTTTTCCTGTTTTAAATTTATGTCCTCCGGTGGTTTCCGCCTACATAAACACCCAATCTTGCACATTTAATGCTCTCCAGTGAGCTACAAACATAGAACTCCGGTTTGCTTTTTGAAACTGCTTGCCCTGCATCATCAAAACACAGCCAGTCTGTGTGAAGCAGTCCGCATTTCCTTCAGCGTGAGTGCAGTTCTCTCGGCCGGGACTGGCCGAATTAATTATCCAAAAGAAGTGTCCCCCTGCGAGAACGCACTTGACAACCAGGTGAATCCTGTACTTTCAACAGCATCCTTTATTTCTTAATTACTGGACATTTTTCTGCTTGTTCAAATAAACAGCCCTACGCGTTTCAGCGCCCCTGCGCCTTGGTCACGGGCTCCTGGCAGTGTCAGTAGGCGGATGAAAAACAGGAAACGAGTCACCTCATTTAAGCAATCTCAGGTAAGGTTACACCCTCTGGTGGGAATTTCGTTTCACAGCATTCTGGGACTCGTAGTTTTCCTGTTTTAAATTTATGTCCTCCGGTGGTTTCTGCCTACACAAACACCCAATCTTGCACATTTAATGCTCTCCAGTGAGCTACAAACATAGAACTCCGGTTTGCTTTGTGAAACTGCTTGCCCTGCATCATCAAAACACAGCCAGTCTGTGTGAAGCAGCCCGCATTTCCTTCAGCGAGAGTGCAGTTCTCTCGGCCGGGACTGGCCGAATTAATTATCCAAAAGAAGTGTCCCCCTGCGAGAACACACTTGACAACCAGGTGAATCCTGTACTTTCAACAGCATCCTTTATTTCTTAATAACCGAACATTTTTCTGCTTGTTCAAATAAACAGCCCTACGCGTTTCAGCGCCCCTGCGCCTTGGTCACGGGCTCCTGGCAGTGTCAGTAGGCGGAGGAAAAACAGGACACGAGTCACCTCATTTAAGCAATCTCAGGTAAGGTTACACCCTCTGGTGGGAATTTTGTTTCACAGCATTCTGGGACTCGCAGTTTTCCTGTTTTAAATTTATGTCCTCCGGTGGTTTCCACCTACACAAACACCCAATCTTGCACATTTAATGCTCTCCAGTGAGCTACAAACATAGAACTCAGGTTTGCTTTGTGAAACTGCTTGCCCTGCATCATCAAAACACAGCCAGTCTGTGTGAAGCAGCCCGCATTTCCTTCAGCGAGAGTGCAGTTCTCTCGCCGGGACTGGCCGAATTAATTTTCCAAAAGAAGTGTCCCCCTGCGAGAACGCACTTGACAACCAGGTGAATCCTGCACTTTCGACAGCATCATTTATTTCTTAATAACCGGACATTTTTCTGCTTGTTCAAATAAACAGCCCGACGCGTTTCAGCGCCCCTGCGCCTTGGTCACGGGCTCCAGGCAGTGTCAGTAGGCGGAGGAAAAACAGGAAACGAGTCACTTCATTTAAGCAATCTCAGGTAAGGTTACACCCTCTGGTGGGAATTTCGTTTCACAGCATTCTGGGACTCGTAGTTTTCCTGTTTTAAATTTATGTCCTCCGGTGGTTTCCGCCTACACAAACACCCAATCTTGCACATTTAATGCTCTCCAGTGAGCTACAAACATAGAACTCCGGTTTGCTTTGTGAAACTGCTTGCCCTGCATCATCAAAACACAGCCAGTCTGTGTGAAGCAGCCCGCATTTCCTTCAGCGAGAGTGCAGTTCTCTCGGCCGGGACTGGCTGAAGGAAATGCGGGCTGCTCTGGTCAGGCATGTGCCTTTTGCATATATGGTGTCAATCCATTCAGTAGTTCCTGAGAAAATCAAAAGTAAATTCACATATGTATCTGGGCGGAGCATAACCACACATCTCATCGTGAGATCTGATTGGCTGTCAGCACTTCATCCAAGAAGTGTTGGCAGCCATCTTGGGACCAATATACATGATAGCACCTCATTAAAGAGCATTGCAGTTAATAGAAGGTTTTAAGACTTTAGTTACATTATAAATCATTTGTTGATGGTACCATACTAATTATAGGAATTGTGGTGTGTTCTAAGGTGATTTTACCATGTGAAAAAGCCTTCTGCTGTGATATCATGAATCATGTTTGAGAGAAAACTATTTTCTCATGCTTTTCCCACAGAAGGTGATCTATAAGCTAAACTGAGAGCATATTTTCTGTAAATTCACATTATCTTTCTCAGTCATGTGAGAATGAAGTCTGATATTCTCAGTAAAACATGTACATCCAACAAGGGTAGAGACTGTCTGTTGATTCCTTTGTGTTCTACTGCAGCTTCCCAGAGTGTTCTAAAGAACAACTAGAGCGCTAACAGTCCTACTTATGACAAACGTATGGCACACCTGAAGCCATCTTGGTTGGGATAAAGTGGTAACTCTTAAAACATTTAATTTAAAAAGGAACAAAATGAGGGGGTTCATTTTGCCATAGAAAGTATGATTAGTGCTGCAGAAAGAAAAATTAGGGCACATTTTGAGTGACTTCTCAAATCCTCTTCTATTTCATTAAAAATTTCTGAAATGCAGACTGAAACATGCACTTTCAATACCAGCAGCAGACTTCCCTGGTGAGCAGTAGCTTTACTACAGTGATCTAATAAGCAACTAGAGTGCTAACATTCTGAATTTATGGCAAATGTGTGACACATCTGAATGCCTTCTTGATGGAATCAAAGTAAAAAACTGAAAGTATTTCCTACTGAGGAGACTGTAGTAAATGAGGAAATTAGGAAACATCATAACAAATAAGTCTCCCAAAATGGCCACCAGAGACAAAAGAGCCCAAATGTAGCCCAAATATCACCCAGATGTAGCCCAAGTATAGCCCAATGACAGAATGTCCCAGAGTTTTCTAACGAACAACTAGAGCACTAACAGTCTGACTTATGACAAAAGTATGGCACACCTGAAGCCATCTTGCTTGGAATAAAGTGGTAACACTTAAAACATTTAATTTACAAAGGTACAAAATGAGGGGGTTCATTTTGCCATAGAAATTATGATTAGTGGTGCAGAAAGAAAAATGAGGGCACATTTTGACTTCTCAAATCCTCTTCTATTTCATAATAAAATTCTGACATGCAGACTGAAACATGCACTTTGAATACCAGCAGCAGACTTCCCTGGTGAGCAGTAGTTTTACTACAGTGATCTAATGAGCAACTAGAGTGCTAACATTCAGAATTTATGGCAAATGTGTGACACATCTGAATGTCTTCTTGATGGAATCAAAGTAAAAAACTGAAAGCATTTCCTACTGAGGAGACTGCAGTGAATGAGGAAATTAGGAAACTTCATAACAAATAAATCTCCCAAGATGGCCACCAGAGACAAAAGAGCCCAAATGCAGCACAAATATCACCCAGATGTAGCCCACATGCAGCCCAATGACAGAAGTGTGCAAAACACTTATTTTTTGTGTATTTGCAGGTATTGGAGTGCTTTACATGAGCATTGGTTACATCACACAAGATCAAATTCATTTTGGTTGTAGACATGGGGAGATTAAGTGATTTGACCAGAATCACAGAATGTTGAGCTGAAGCAGAAACTCCAACCTAGTTCCCCAGTTGCAAAGTCTGCAGCTCTGGAAGTAACACCACATCCTCTCCCCTAGGTGCAACATTTAATCAAGTTGTCAACTGGATAAAAAAACATAAAGATTACAAATAATTTAAAAGTTCTTTGTGGCTATTTGAAAACTCAGAAAATATGTCCTCATTTTAGTTTTTTAGAGCACTAACCATAATTTTGATGCAAATAAGACCCTCTCATATATGTAATTTCTAAAGGAAATACTCTAGGTATTACATCAAGATGACGTCAGGCGTTCCACACTTTTGTAATAAATATAGAATGTTAGCAATCTAGTTGTTCATTGGGATACTGTTGAGAGGCAGAGGCCAGGGGCACGGACTCTGAAAATTGAAGGCAGGTAGGAGAGTGCAGATGCAACAATTTGACCACACTGGGCAGGCAGGAAG
Source organism: Triturus cristatus (assembly GCF_964204655.1). Classification (NCBI taxonomy): domain Eukaryota; kingdom Metazoa; phylum Chordata; class Amphibia; order Caudata; family Salamandridae; genus Triturus; species Triturus cristatus. The sequence continues at coordinate 522,475,398 of NC_140581.1, forward strand.
GGCAGTGGCAGCACAACAGACTATGGAGGGCAGTGGAAAGGGGGGCAGGGGCAACAAACCAACAATACAGGACTGGCAAGAGAGGCTGTGGCAATACAATAGACCATTGTGGGCAGAAGGAAGAGGCAGTGGTAGTACAACCATACATGCCAACAGACCCATTTCAGCCAGGAAACGTCCAATGTTTTTAAGCTCAAATGGGCTTTATTTGATCTGTCTCCTGTCTACAATCTCCTCTTTTTCAATGTAACTCAAAGGGGAAAATCAATACCCCAGTTTTTTTTCAAAATCTCCCTCTTACCAAGTTCAAAATGTTCGCAAGTATGGTACATTGGATCATGGTAGGCAGGAAGAATTGGGGTAGGGACATGGACTCGGATAACAGAGGACAGGAGGGACATGGAGAGGTGCACCAAACTGACCCAACAGGGCAGGCATCAGGGTTTGTAGCAGCACAATACACCACACAGCGCATGCGGGACGGGAGTGCAGCACAACAATCCATAGAAAGCAACAGGGAGGGGACAGGACCATGCATATGGACAACAGAGAACAGAGGGGAAAGAGGCAATGGTAGCTAGCTGACCATAATGGACAGACAGGAGAGAAAGCTGCAGCATAACAGACCATAAAGGGCAGGAGGGATGGATCAGGGGCATTACAATGGAAGAGACAAGCCAGGAGGGAGGGAATAGGGGTCTGCACATGGAAACAGAGGGCTGTGGGCAAGGGGGCAGGGCAGGAGCAGCAAGATGACCATGGAGGTCAGGCAGGTTGGGCACTAGAAACAAGACACACCATGGAGAGCAACAATGAGACTATGATGGCATACACAGACAATGGAGGGAAGGTGGGAGGGGATCAGGGGCAGCTAGCTGACCACACAGAGAAGGTAGGAGGGGCCATGGCCGCACAGAAGACTATGCATGGCAAGCGGGAGGGTTAGTGGGAGCACAATGGCTATGATGGGCAAGAAGGAGGGTGCAGGGGCATGCACAAAGGACCATGGAGGATAGAAGGGAGGGTCAGGACCTGGGCACAGACAAGAGAGTTCAGGGGAAGGGGCCTCACAACAGACCGCACGGGGCAGGCAGGAAGAGCAGTTGCAGCACAACAGACCAGAGAGGGCAGAAGGGTGTGGCAGTAAAATGGACCATGGAGTACAGGAGGAATGGGATAGGGGCATAGCAGGGTGTCATCTGACAATGCTAGGCAGGTGGGAGGGGAGTGGCAGCTCAATAGAACACTCAGAGTAGATAGGAGTGGCAGGTCCATGGAACATGGTGGGCAAAAAGGATGGAGCAGGGGCATGCACAAAGACATCGGAGGGCAGGGGGAAGGAGAATAGGGGCAGCAAGCTAAGCACAGAGGCTAAGCAGGAGGTCAGTGATGGGCCATAGAATTGGGCAATGGAGGGCAGGAGGAGTGGACTGGTACATCATGCTAAATGGAGGGCAGGGGCAGCACATCAGACCATGCATGGCAGGAGGGAGGAGGCTAGTCCATGGATTCAGACAACAGAGGATAGGGAGGAGGTGGATGGGGCAGCAAGCTAACTGTTCAGAGAAGGTGGGTATTAGGAACTTTATTGTTTTTAAAATGTGTGCCTGTGCGAACTACTTAAAATATGAACAAGTATGCAGCATAATCTCACTTTTATTCAGGAAGAAGAGGACGTTTGTGACTGTGACTCCGGGCTCACTTGGCAGAAACACCCCCTGACCCTCCACCCCCATCGCAAAATGTAATGCCCGTGAAAAGGGTAGGTGGGCGCAGTGTTATATAGAACATAGTCCTGAGAGCACGATTGAAAATGAAAACTAGATATAGTATATGGTATAAACTATGCACCAAAAAGTGTGATATAAGATGAACCGGGGCGTGAAATATAATATGCGATACATTGTGCGCAATGAGAGATTCATTGGAGAGCGCGAGATAGAACAGGCACTAGCGTGTGCTATGCGATATGCGCCTTGGAGTGTAATATGCACAGGGCAGTGTTGTGTAACCTAACTAGTCTCTAAAGTTGTAATATAAAATATGTGCTGGGGAGTGTAACGTTGCATATGCACTGTGACAAAGATATGGATCCCAGATTGTAATATGTATGGCATAGTGCTGTGCGTTATAACATAGGCATCGAGGAAGGCACGTTAGATGGGGCTATATAACCCGTGCGAAGGGAAGTGTTGCATGACATTTTCACGGGGTGGTGTTACAGTGCACATGGGCTAGAGAGTGTCATAGCATACACACTAGCTGGTGGAATCCAACACAGAGGTGTGAGGCACTCGGCGGGCACTGGTGGGTGTAACACAGCATTGGGCTCAGCCAGGAGCACGCTGTGACTCTCAAGTGAGGTTTGTCTCCTTTCCAGAGAGAAAAATAAAAAGTATTACACATCCGGTGGTGGATGTGTGTTTTATTAACTGTGAGGGGGGTTTCTTGCATAGTTTGGTTGAATTTTTGTCGAATCCCCTTTGAATGGCTTGGTGTGCGTGTATATTAAATGTGCCCGTCAATAGCTACCCATGTTTGTATAAATAAACGACAAGGGTGTCTACTTGGAGAGTACCCACCGGCGCCGGGATTAGGCACGGTAGGGCGTCAGACACGTCAGAGCTTCACTAGCGGTGTAAATGCATTCCATGTGGATTCATTCTATGCATAGGCGCCTTTTAATGAATATCACGCAAATTGTCATGGTGATAGGTACATACGGTTTCTATAAATATATATATTTTTTAAATAATAAAAAACAAAGGCCGGCCCCGGGGGATGGGGTCCCCGGGGCCATAAGTGGCCTGAGGAGGGGGGCAACGCAGCCCCCTCCTAAAGAATTTTTTTTTAAAAAGCGCATGACCCGGGGTTTGGTGTCCCCGGGGCCGATTAAGGCCTTGGGAGGGCACATTTATTTGTTTCAACAAAAACAATTAGGGTGCAGGCCCTGTGGGATGGGGTCCCCAGGGGCAGTAAATTAGAAAAAGAAGGGGGGCCACACAGCCCTCCTTCTTAAAAAAATAAAATAAATAAAAGACTGGCATCGCGCCGGAGGCCACGCCCCCTCCTTGCAGCACTCTGCAAACGCGCCCCCTGGCGAGTTGTAAGTTGGGGAATTAATTCCCCTTCAATACTGAGGGTCCCTGAGGGCCAACTAGCCCAACAGGTATCTCCAGTATGCGCCAGGGAGCTGCGTTGCAGACAGGAGTTCTGAGGCCACGCCCCTTTTTACACCTCTATGCAACGCAGCTCTGTGGCGCTTACTGGAGGTACCTAGTGGGCTAGTTTGACCCTAGGGACCCTTAGCATTCAAGGGGACTTAATCTCTCAACTTAGAACGGCCACAGGGCGCGTTTACACAGTGGTGAATAGAGGGGACAGGGCCTGAGGTGACGTGTGCAAACACGCCCTGTGGCGCGTTATAAGTTGGGTAAATAATTCCCTTTCAATCCTGAGGGACCCTGGGGGCCAACTAGCCCACCAGGTGCTTCCAGTAAGCACCACTGCTCTGCGTTGCAGATAGGTGGTGCAGGCCGTGCCCCTTTTTACACCTCTCTGCAATGGCGCTTACTGGACGTACCTAGTGGGTTATTTTGCCCCTAGCGATCCTCAGGATTCAAGGGGACTTTACCTCCCAACTTAAAAAACGGCCACAGGGCGTGTTTATACAGTGGGGAAGGGAGGGGACGGGGCCTGAGGTGACGTGTGCAAACACGCCCTATGGCGCGTTTTAAGTTGGGGAAATAATTCCCCTTCAATCCTGAGGGCCCCTGGGGGCTAACTAGCCCACCAGGTGCTTCCAGTAAGCGCCACTGAGCTGCGTTGCAGAGAGGTGGTCCAGGCCGTGCCACTTTTTACACCTCTCTGCAACGCAGCTCTGTGGCGCTTACTGGAGGTACCTAGTGGGCTAGTTGGACCCTAGGGACCCTCAGGATTCAAATGAACTTAATCTCCCACCTAAAAACGGGCACAGGGCGTGTTTACACAGTGGTGGATGGAGGGGACGGGGCCTGAGTTAACATGTGCAAACAAGCCCTGTGGCACGTTTTAAGTTGGGGAAATAATTCCCCTTCAATCCTGAGGGACCCTGGGGGCCAACTAGCCAACCAGGTGCTTCCAGTAAGCGCCACTGCGCTGCATTGCAGAGAGGTGGTCTAGGCTGTGCCCCTTTTTACATCTCTCTGCAACGCAGCTCTGTGGCGCTTACTGGAGGTACCTAGTGGTCTAGTTGGACCCTAGGGACCCTCAGGATTCCCAACTTAAAATGGCCACAGGGCGTGTTTACACAGTTTGGAAGTGAGGGGACGGGGCCTGAGGTGACGTGTGCAAACACGCACTGTGGTGCGTTTTAAGAGGTAGTTTTAATCCCCTGCCCTATTATATACTAGGGGCTTACAGAGGAGGTCATGCTGATCACAGGGGGACCCCAACACATAGTGTTCCCTAGAGTATGTAGGTGTTTTCACTGTATTCTGAGTGTCTTTTAACATAGCACTGGCTCTAGGACTGGTTAGTCAGACTTAGTTCCCACCAGTATCCGTCTGAAAAAGTTGAGGGTACAGGATGATTTTGCAACAAGGCTTCTTTCTGCTCTTCTGTTTGTTCTTTCTGCACGTTATCCTAATTCCTGCACTTTTCTTCGTCTTTGAGGACTTCTGTTGCTTCTTTCTGCATTTCTTTTTTTCTTTCTGTGCGTTTTTTCTTCTTTCTTCACATGTCCTATCTCTGTAGGCATAGTTAGAAATTAGCATTTAAAAAACCTCTGAAATTCACTGAAAAAACCATAGGTTTCAGGCACGTTATAGTTAGGAATTAGCATTTAAAAAACCTAAGAAATTCACTGCAAAAACATAGGTTTCAGGGGCGTTATACTTAGCTGGACTTTTCACTCGTACAAAACCATTGAAATTCCCCCGTTATAGTTAGTTCAGCTAACTATAACTCGCGCGCCCGCAATGCACTGCTGATGACGTCACATATTACATCACTCATGACATGGTCAGTGACATCACTCATGACATCACTGATGACATCTCAAATGACATCACTGATGACATCATCCTTGTGATAGAGTGGCAGACCTCCTCTCCCCCTAATATAACCTTTGATACACACATTCAAAAATAGAAACTAAAATTTTCAAAGCAATGGACATACCAATATCAGTTACAACAACCTATCCAGTAATTATAAGATCCACATACACATCCACTCATTCACCAACAGTCCTATACTGTCACTCATACATGTACTCACTCATCATATGTACTCATACACCTATACATCCTGTTACACAATGCCACTCATCCATAGAGTTACTCACACACATAGTCACTCATGCTAATAAAGAATCAAACATCCATTCACTTGCATATACAGTTATACACTGTGGTAAAACATCAGAGGTAGGGGGTATAATAAGTTACGACCCGTTATTGTGCAGAGTATGTCTTTTTTTGGTTATTCGCTATTTCTCAACCGTCCGGGTTATTCTGGTGTCTTCCTGCTTTGTGGGCCCGGCGAGGGGTTCTTCCTTCCCTGGATGTTCTCCTCCGCCGTTCCGTAGATAGGGGAAAAGAAGGAACAAACAGAGGAACACACGGGTGAGTAGGTTTGTAGGTGGGCGTAGGATAAGTGAGAGGCACGGGAGTGGAAGGGGAAGAAAAAGAAAAACCTAGACACCCAGCAATCTGCCTCGCACAGCCCCGTGACCTCCCCAACTGAAATCACTCAGTCCCTCCCCGTGAGAAAGAAAAATGCAGGACTCGGTCCTCCGGGAACGTGGCGGGGCGAGTCTCGTTTCTGTTGGCCTCCTGGCTCCTCCGGCTGCTCGGCTCCACTTTCTTCGGTCCCTCCGCTCGATCTCTCGCCTTCTTCTCCATTTCCTCACTTCTGCTCGACCTCCGTCTCTCCAACCCCGACTCCTCCACCGGCTTTCGCGCTGTCGTCCTCTTCCGGGTTCCCTTTACGCGCCAGCGCCTCTGTGGATTGGCTCGTCGATGCTGACGTCGTATACGCGGACTCCTCCTCCAGGTAATTCCAGTTCGGGTTAAAGGGGCCGCTTGAGTCCTGTGGCCGGGGTGGAAACGAACAGCCGTTACCGTCTCCACCCCGTCCTTCCTCCGTGGTGACCCCGTGACATACACATACCACCACACTTACTTCTACAGAAACTTACACATACTTAGTCTTTTAAACAATCACTTATAGAAACACATACTTATTCATACAGGAACTCTTTCAATCTCTCACTCTCACATATACTCACTTATATACACCAATAGTCATATATACTAGTTTAAAACATATGTAGCTACTCATAAAGACACTTTTGAGACAGTCATTCAATCACTAACACACCCATGCACACACTCATCCACCCATACAGTCCTGCACACATGCTGTCTTCAACACATACAAACAGTGAGTCACTCATTCATGCACCTATGCACTACGTAATACCCCCCACCGAACCATACAGACACTCAGACACTCATACTGATACTCAAAAAACCAACTAATAACCTATATAGACACTCATGTAGCTACTCACCAACCCATGCAGCCACTTATACACAAAGTGAGAGACTGATACAGATATTTACATATTTAAACATTACTCACTAAGCCATGTATTCCCTAAGATACACTTAATCAGACAGTTATACAATCAATTTTTCAAAAACAAATCATCCATTTAGACACTTATATACCCATTTATTCTTCCATCGACCTTGAGATATACATATATAAAACATATGTAATTTTCAGAAAAACACACATTCACTGGATGATGTCATCAGTGATGTCATTTGAGATGTCATCAGTGATGTCATGAGTGATGTCACTGACCATGTCATGAGTGATGTAATATGTGACGTCATCAGCAGTGCATTGCGGGCGCGCGAGTTATAGTTAGCTGAACTAACTATAACGGGGGAATTTCAATGGTTTTGTACGAGTGAAAAGTCCAGCTAAGTATAACGCCCCTGAAACCTATGTTTTTGCAGTGAATTTCTTAGGTTTTTTAAATGCTAATTCCTAACTATAACGTGCCTGAAACCTATGGTTTTTTCAGTGAATATATATATATATATATATATATATATATATATATATATATATATACACTGAAAAAACCATAGGTTTCACACATGTTATAGTTAGCTGGACATTTCACTTGTAAAAAACCAATAAAATTCCCCCGTTATAGTTAGTTCCGATAACTATAACTCGCGCGACCGCCACTCTATCACAAGGATGATGTCATGAGTGATGTCATGAGTGATGCAACTGACCATGTCATGAGTGTAATATGTGACTTCATGAGCAGTGGATTGCGGGCGCGCGAATTATAGTTATCTGAACTAACTATAACGGGGGAATTTCATTGGTTTTTTACGAGTGAAATGTCCAGCTAACTATAACATGTGTGAAACCTATGGTTTTTTAAGTGAATTTGCAAGGTTTTTTAAATGCTAATTCCTAACTATAACGTGTGTGAAACCTATGGTTTTTTAAGTGAATTTGTAAGGTTTTTTAAATGCTAAATGATGTATGTTTTATTATATTTTTATATATATATATATTTTTAAGCTTTTTCACCGTGCGCGCAACCCGCGATTTTTTGAAAAAAAAATAAAATGTTTTTTTCACCCTTCGGGGTCCTTCAGGGACCCCCTGACAAAGACTAGGGGGTCAGGAACCCTCTACCCTGCCCCCTTTTCACGTTCTCCACCTTTCTTTTTCACTGTCAGACACAAAACACACAAAATGGCGGCCGACACTTCCTGATTTCGACCGATTCGAACATTGACTGACATGTAACCACCAATCAGAATTACGCTTGCGCACGTTAAGGTGCGCGCACGGTGCGCGCACGGTGCGCGCCTATAGATATGTAAGTACATTTAACTGCAATTTTCTCAGGAACTACTGAACAGATTGACTCCATATATGCAAAAGGCACATCACTGACCTGAGGACTACCTCTTTGCCAAATTTCAAGTAATTCTGTTCAGCCGTTCGGGCTGTACCTTTGACTAAAGGTCCTACGGGAAAATGTATGGGGAAAACGTGTTTTGGGACCCCACTTTTTTCTCAGCCCCCGCTTGAAGAATCACCCCGAGACTTTCAGGGTAGGAGCTGAGCAGAGCGCCCCATTCGTTTTGAAAATTTCGCGAGGATTCGTCAACCGGCGTCAAAGTTATTCAAAATAGAATTTTCAGATTTCCTATGGAAACTCGGTCCTAACTATAACTATCTACTGGCGGCCACCAGTAGATAATATATAGATATATATATATATGAATGTGTATATATATATATATTCACTGGAAAAAATGGGTTTCAGGGAGGTTTTAGTTAGAAATTAGCATTTAAAAAAAAGTAAAAATTTCATTGAAAAACAACAAATGTTTCAGGGACGTTATAGTTAGAAATTAGCATTTAAAAAACCCATAGAATTTAATTAATTTATTATTATTTTTTTAATTTTTTATTGTAGATCTAGTCTTCCAAGAAGCTAAAACTGTGCTCCTCTAATGATGCAGTAGTTGTTGAACTTGGGATTTTTCGTTCATTCTGGTTAAAGTAGTTATGAATGACCTCAGCCCATCTATTTTTCATAAGGTTTGCATTATTTATGACATTGGAAGCCGGCTAAGGCTGTTCACAATCCTACAGTAATCTCTTGAGTTCTTCCTGCTAAGGTATTTTTGTCTGCCCGTCTCTCAGGATGAATGTATGATGTTTCAAAACATACATTCACCAGGCATGGCTTTACAATGTAGTTGTTACAACAACCACGTTGTTATAAGGCGTGCCATTACATCGCAAGTCATATCAACAACTTGCTGTAGGGGTGCGCTGGACTTAGGAATAGTATTAATTACTATTCCTACTCCAGTAGGGGAGGTGTTGGATTTAAAATCCAACACATTCCCTGGTGTTGCACGCCCCCTACAGCAAGTCGTTGATACGACTTGCAATGTAATGGCACACTTGGTAACAACGCGGTCCTTGTAACGACCCCATTGTAAAGCCATGCATTGCAGAAACAGCGATGTAAACACTGTTTCCCCTCAGGACTTTACTTCTCTCTCTACCACTCTTTTTACCTGTCTCTACAGCTCTACCACACTCCCTCTACTTAAACAAACTCTCTCTGGGTCTTTTCTCTCTCGCTAACTCATCTTTCTCTACCCAACCTCTCTCTGACCACCTGAAAAAATTTCCATAGAATGGTGACAATCTTTGGATTAGTACATTGGCATTCCATGTTGCAGCAAGAATGTTAGCTGCAAAGTGGGAGAGCTCAAAATATCCCCAAATTAAAGTTCTATATTCAGGCGCTATGTGCATATGTCTTATTTTGATATGATAAATAAAAAAAGTAATGTGTGTAATGCTTGATTTCAATCTAACCACTAGTAATTTCTTGGGGTTACAACCCACTATACTATTATTTTACACACCATACCACTTTAGACAGTAAACAGCCATATGCAAATCATTATTTATCCTGCTCCAGTAGGAATAGTCCTGCCCTAACTACCAGGCCATATCCTCTGTGAACTAGAATACAAGTAACCCCCAGGCTGGTTTTTGCCTGCTTGGGCACCATCAATAGGGTACAACTTGGTTTTAGTGGCACAGTGAGCGAGGGACCCGTGCCTAAGCACATGCCCCATAATTAGGGCATCATAATGAGAAATACAAACAAGCATTTGCAATGCAAAAGGTCTCGCATTACTGATAGTTTGAGCTATTTGAGCTATTGGCATTGCATTATTATTTGCAACTCCAATAGGTCAAACTTTCAGTAATGCTAGACCTATTGCATTGCAAATGCTTGTTTATCACTGCAAGCATGTGGTATCACACAATTCAAAATAAATACATATGTAAAGTCAAGGGCAAGCTACAGTAGGTACAGCACGATAAAGCATTATTTAATATTTATTGAGTTGCTCTTCAATCAGTAATATTAATACTTGGTAGAGAAAATCAATACTATTCTTGTGGGAAACTGCAAAAGAGAGTTAAATGATATGTGTCAAAACATACAAGTTGTGTATTTTGGCTATATATTGGTATAATTCTGCTTAAAGTAGTTACTTGCCAGCAGGTAATAATTGTGAACCACTGACGAGGGCAAGTGAAGTATATGCAGCAGCAAAGGGACAATTTATGCAGCAGGGTTGACTTAATTAAGCTGCAAGATAAAGCAAATTATACAGCATGTGGTACATTTTGTGATAGTATTTACTATTTTCACATTTTTACACCTGTTAACAGTGTCTGGGCATAGGTTGCACATCATTAGTGTTGGTTTATCTCCCAGATATAGTAATAAGCAACAGAAAGGTAATTATGTGAAAAACTCTGCGACAGCACAAACACATAATTCCAGTGGCTCTGAGTATAGCTGATTTACGGCACTGCAGGACAAACACCAGTGCTATGCACACCGCCACTGAGTATTGTTATTAAAGTGCTGGTGGCACCATAGGAAGGGGGGGTATGGGTATGCTGAGGAATGGAGAGAGGGAGGATGGATTATGTTTCTGAGTAGCTGTGAAACTGCTGCCCCTCTGCATCAAAGTGGAGTCATCTGCACAAGTACTATTTAAGTGGCTTACTCAGTTTAAATTGTAAAACGTTGGTAGCAGTGCTGTAGTTCGTTCTGCTCTTCACGGAGCCACTGTTACAGGTATGCTTGCAGCCCCTAGTTCAATGTCTTGGCTTGAGCACAGTGGTTGGTGTTTTCCATAGGTGAGCTTACTCTCAGACCGGAAGCAAGGTCAGTTCTCGGCGAGGGGCAGGAAGCCTGCTAAAGTCACCTGAAGCTTGCTCCAGATGTGGCAAGGGATGGCCGCTAGACACAGATTACATCAGGAATGCACCAGAGTCACATTACATATATAAACGAGGTATGTGGTCTATTGCGAGTCTCCCAACAAATAACTCCCACGGCTCCCACTGGCAGCTGTACAGACGGTGCAGTCTTATTTTGGGACCCACTACTGGAGGTTTGACCCGCCCGTACAAATCCATCACCACACCTGACTGAGCACTGCGGAGGCCCATAATTAGTGGGTGGAACTGGTTGCCAGGCAACAACAAGGCACTTGTAACCATTACAGGCATTTTTTCCTTAAGCGGTTTTATCTACATTTGAAAAAATGCTTGTTTTTTTTAATAGTGTGAGCCTGGCCCAAAGGTATAGTCCAAAGTGAGCAGCTCAAGCCACCATACTCAATGTCTTGCTGTTTCAAGCAGCAGCCTGTGACCTATTGTCTAAGGTACAGCTTACAACTACATTGATGTAGGGGGTAGTAGGTTGGCTCTTCCACAAACTGTCTTTTATGACTAATTGCTGCAATTTGGGAACCACTGACTTCCATTTTGCGGGCCTGACATGTCCAAGTGCAGAAGAAAAGGAGATAGGAGAGCTGAAGAAAGGGACATGTGGGGGCGGAAGATGAGGATGAAGAAGGGGACAAAGGAAAGGAAAGGGACACAGAAGAGTAAAAGGGAAGGAAAGGAGCACAGAAGGGGACATACACAAGAAGCAGATGAAAGGGACACATTGGGGACCAAGGATAGGGACACAGAAGGGGCAGACACAAAATTGGCCAGAAGGGAGCAGAAGAAAAAGGACACGAAGGGGAGTAAATGAAATGGAGTGCAGAGGGCGGCAGATAAAGTGGGACGCAGAGGGTGACATGGAGACAAAAGAAAGGAAACAAATGAATGCGGGATACCCAGCAAGGGTCAACAGAACGAGGACAAGTGTACTGGTTCACAAATATATAGGTCATCATCGGTGAAGCGCCCAGCCTGATTTCATATACATTTTTCTATAAAACTTTTCCCATTACCCTGGACAAATATTTTTGCTCAATGTAATTAGTGGGGAAAGTTGAGACTTGACCTTCGCTTCAATGAGAAATGACACTCATCACAGTCACTGTGGGGAAACTCAATACAAAACATGAGCAATAGTTTTCTCGTGACATAGGGTTAATGGCTCTTGTTTACAAAGTGACACGGTACTGAATGCGAAAAAGTAAGGGGAATGGTGGGGCAAGATAAAACGAGACAAGCTTCCAGAATAAGCAAGTGAAGTACTAGGGTGCACACAAAGGGTGCGCCGAGAGCACAAACTCACAGGGACCACTGGGTGTACAGCAAGAGGAGGATTGGGGAATGGGATACAGAGGGGGAAACAACACGCCACTAGAGTGTAAAAGTAATCATGAGGTTTACAATTACGGTTATGGACAGTGTTGGGACACACAGCACAATGAATCCAACACTGCCTCGTCCCCGTGGCAGTCTGTTGCAATTCTCTTTTGCCCCTATGAGCTCCGGATTTTAGTCAGTGTGCTCCTCTCCCATTCATATTTCATTCTCGCCTCTAGTCTTACCTCCGGGATCCCATGGTGTTTTTCAACAGCAGGCCAGCGGCTTTAGAAACGAGCAGCCACGGTGAAGGCGCCTCGAGGCTGCCGGATCTCAGTGCTGCTCGTCATGGGTGACTGAGAGCAGCCGCGAGTGCGAGGCAGCCGGCCAAGCCATACCCGGAAGTACACCCGATTCATGTTTACGCAAGATGGCAGGAGCAAGAACAGAGCCTGTGGCGGTGCTGGACTTTGTACCCGGCCAGCTTTGAAACAGGTTTGTTCCCTGAAACGGCAGAGTTGTGCTTCACAGCAGCTGCGTCAGAGGAGGCATTTCATGTGTGTTTGATTTGTGGCCACTCGTGCAAGTAAACAAGCACGGAATCGAAACCAGTGGTGTGCGCGCACCACAGAGGAGCAGGGGCGAGGGAGCGCGGCAGTGAGGCAAACGCGCACTGCTGCGCGTAACAGACACCAATGGGAAGTGGGCAGAGCAAAGGCGGGACATGCGCCCGCCTTTGTCCAATTGCATACTGAGCGGGGGCGGGAATCGAAACCAGTGGTGCGCGCGCACCAACGCTAGGCGCGAGACCTAAAAAGGGATGATTGGAATGCTTTCATTAATCTCACCCACAGGAGATTACTTAGGGTTGCATCCCAGTTTATTGTTGTTTTGCCATCCATGCCACCTCAGGAACCAGCCATGTGCAAATAAGCATTGATCCTACTCCAACAAGAACTGTCTAGACCGAACTGCCAGGCTAGTTCCCCTCTGATCCAGAAACTATCAACCCCAGACCATTTTCAACCATTTTGGGCTTTGTCGGTAGGGTGCAGATTATTTTAGTTATGAGGCACTAGACCAGTAAACATCTACAAAGTATCCCGTGCTATATCTTTCCTACAGTGTAAGGAACAGTTTGTTAGACACATAATTCGATGTAAAATGTTGTGAAAGACAAGACAATCTAAATCCAAACACAATAAGAAAAGACTTCATCAACGATTTTTCAAGCTTTCATTTTATAGTATTTAGATGGCAGATGCTAGGCAGCTTGAGCGTCTCTTTGTTTTTTCAGGCCCCCATCTCTTGAAAATTTACTAAATTATTCAATATTAGCCAGCATAACGATAGTCTGATTTATAGGAAAATTAGAAATAACTTTTAAGTTGGTCCAAACAAAAGGCCCCAAAATGTGACTTGGCTAGGACCTCAAAACTTTGAAACCAAGGAGAGGGGCTCTAATGGTCCAAAGGGACAGAGCACCTGTTTAACTTAATAGTTAAAATCAAATTTTCCCTTTGGAAATCCTTTTGCACACTTATTCTTCATACTGCAATCATACCAATGAATATCTAATGTTCCACTTATCTCCCAATTTTACAAATAAAAGCTCTAATCAGAGTGTGTAGGCACTTATGTGCATATTTAACAGATCATATCACGCATAGATAAAAATATAAAATAAAAATACATGTCATTATGAACAATAATACAATAAAATGAAACACTTGGGTTGTCAGATAGACACCAATTCATAAATGAACCACCTCTCTGGACAGAGACAATAAAATGTGTCTTACAACAGTTAATTTGAAACTATTGTAGACAGCACCCCGCAGGAGAAAGACTTCCCTGTCCTTTTTTTGGTTGCTGACTCTCTTAAATTTAACAAAAATATTTTGCGTCGATGTGTTTCGGTAGAAATGTGCAAATAAAGCCACCTTCTTCAGGACTAACAATTTTCTTCACTTATCCAAATCGCTCTCTGATATAATTATAATACACCGGTGCTACAGCACTCGGGAAGGTGTGGCTCCTATGTGAATTCGGAGATGCACACTTCAATAATTTGATGTGGTACCAGACTCCTTCATTTTTCCTTATTTTATCTTGATTGAAAGGATACTGTATTTATATGTATTCAATTCCAGTTAAATCACCCCCTCTCAGATATTAGATGGTTATGGGGAAATATTGATGGTTTCATACGTGAACCCAACCGGAACACGTCTCGGTTGTCCTTTTGTACAAATGGTGGAAAGAGAGCTTTAAGTCACTCTCTCTGCCTGTCACCCGGAGCACAATATTATTGGCTCTGTCTCTATGCAGGCCTTGCTTACTCCAGGGTCTCTGCTGGGCTGTATTTCCGAAGGTAACGATTTTAACTATTAAGACCTCAAAACTCCTTAACATGGCACTGAGACTCAACATCCAACACTTGAGCATATAACTATATAATGACACTTGAAAGGATATGAATTAACCATTATGCAAACTGAAATAAACAGGAATACACAGTTTATGGCATGGTAACCAACACTATCTCCTACCTCTTTGACTCCCACACAATGTTCAAAGAGTCTGTAGGTACAAAAGTGAGGGTCCACAGTCCTTCTCTAACCCCTGTTGAATATATAGTTCCTTTCTTACAATAAGTAAAAATCAATATATACAAGAATAGAGACAGTACTTCCTTTCAGTATTCGAAAGCCCATGTGTGCTTTTCACAGCCTTTAACAAAAATGTAATTGTTCCTAATGGAAGGATATGTTTCAGTTGTAAATTAAGCTCTAAATGAAGTGGCCTTGCAGATGAAGTCAGATAAAGTAAATGTCGAAAAGGTCCAGAGGTTTCCTCTATACATTTAAAAAGCTTTAGACAGGCTGAGCCTTACTTATGGATAAAACATTTTTAATTGTGATGTTAAAGGATGGAGCGACATTGGCAGTAAAATTGGAAATAATTATTTCAAATAGAAAAAGTCAAAGATTCCAACTAGGGACCCTATCGGCACACATTTATTTTATTCATGGAAACTATAAGAAAACGTATAAATGTTATTTAGCCTGATGCTCAAAGCCCTTTTGGGGGTTGCAAGTCCTGCAGTTCACACAATCATAGAGTTTGTGACCGCAAAAGTGCTTTATACAATGTAAACAAGCCCTTAATTAGTTTTAAAAAGTCTTTGTGGCTTGGAAAATGGTTTCCTATCAAATGAAAGTATATCTTCTTCAATTGGTAACACTTTCTCTATAGCTGTCATGCCTGGAGCTAAGTAAACATTGATTATAATTATACCAATCACATCCCCTTCTTCAAAAGAGAGTGAACTGTCAGACTTAGGTCATTATGATAGCAGTTAACCCCCCAACAAGCAGGCGGCGGTCCGACTGCCACATTAGGATGCAACCACCGAGCTGGCAGTCGCAAACTGCTCCTTTTCACACCAGCTTGTGCTGTGGGCCACGAAAAGGGCAGCAGCAGAATCCACAATGAAAAGGAGCACTTCCTGCATGTCCATGGACCATATGCCATGCACCATGTTGTGTCTGGCACACAGAACAGAGGTGTGTGCAGGCACAACATGTGCCTCCAAAGCCACTTTAAAGTGGCCCACAACGGATGTGGGCCTTGTTTGGGGCCCATCAAATTCTGTTTCCGACAGCCTTTCCATAGCCATCTTCCAGCCAAGAAAAGGTTGTCGGAAAGGGACATTATAATCCCGACTCCAGTGCCTGCCTCGGCACTGACACTGTTCGGGACTACTAATCCGACCACTGCCCCGTCGAGCTCACTGATCCTGCTGGAGGATGCAGTCTTCACCCGATCACTGTGGGTCTGACTGTCAGTATTGCAACACAGCAGTCGGACCGAGGGGCTGTCAGCAGGTGAACTACCTCTGATGGCTTCTCAGTGGTGGTCTGCCCGCTATCATAGTTAGCCCCTTAGTCTCAATATGAGTGGAGGAGCAAATGTTTTAGGTTAACAAAAGTGACAAGCCCCCACCTGATCTATCCTTTAAAGACATACTAATAGCAGGATAGAAGATTTAAACTCAACATAAACAAGGAGCAGGTATAGAGATGCTGTTACTCAGCCACCCAAATTAATTAAGTTGCAAAACACATTGATATAATTGGAGACATTTTTCTCACCATGTCCCATATATGCTGGTTAAATTATGGAGCCCATTACTCCAACACCTATGGAGGTGTTGTCCCAAGCGAAAAGATTTCCTGAAAGATCTTGGGATACTCCCCTTTGGTAGGATCCTAGCGAAATTGTCTTGGATGCACAAGACAGAAAACTAACAACTCAATTGTTGATAACTGAAATGCCTCAAAGTATTGTTTGGGGAACAGTAGAGTGTGCCCTAAAATAGCTATAACTCATATATTCACCATGTACTGCTAATTTCCTCACATATTGCATCACTCATGACATGTTTTATGACATCTGAAATGACATCATTGATAACAACACTGTGCATGGCAAAGACGCGAATTTCAGTGTTTGTGTTTGCTTAAAAGGGTACGTTTCATGTGTAGTAGATAGTTATAGTTAGGACCGAGTTCCCATAGGAAATCTGAAAATTCTATTTTGAATAACTTTGGCGCCGGTTGACGAATCCTCGCGAAATTTTCAAAACTAATGGGGCGCTCCACTCAGCTCCTACCCTGAAAGTCTTGGGGTGATTTGTCAAGCGGGGGCTGAGAAAAAAGGGGGTCCCAAAACGCGTTTTCCCCATGCATTTTCCCATAGGACCTTTAGTCGAAGGTACAGCCTGAACGGCTGAACAGAATTACTTGAAATTTGGCAAAGAGGTAGTCCTCAGGTCAGGCATGTGCCTTTTGCATATATGGTGTCAATTTGTTCAGTAGTTCCTGAGAAAATTGCAGTTAAAAGTACATAAATATCTATATGCGCGCACCGTGCGTAATTCTGATTGGTGGTTAGATGTCAGTCAACATTCGAATCGGTCGAAATCAGGAAGTGTCCGATGCCATTTTGTGTGTGGCAGTGAAAAAGAAAGGTGGAGAACGTGAAAAGGGGGCAGGGTAGAGAGTTCCTGACCCCCTAGCCTTTGTCAGGGTGTCCCTGAAGGACCCCGAAGGGTGAAAAAAACATTTTATTTTTTTTCAAAAAATCGCGGGGTGCACGCACGGTGCGCGCACCCCCAAGCCGCTATTTTGAGTTTTAGAGGCAGAAGAGAGCTAAAAACACAAGTGGAGAACGTGAAAAGGGGGCAGGGTAGAGAGTTCCTGACCCCCTAGGCCTTCTCAGGGGGACCATGAAAGACCCCTTAGGTCCCAAAAAAAAAAAATGTTATAAATATTGCGGGGTGCGCGCACGGTGCGCGCACGGCGGCAATAAATTCATAAAAAAAAAATAGAATTAAAAATCAAGTTTAAGTGTTTAGATGTTGGTTGGCTCTAAAAAGAGCCGTTATGTTCATTGAGTGTTTTTTTGTACCTACAAGTAAGTACCGATGCAGAGTCTAAAGTTCAAGAGGAAGATTCTGTTCCCTTCATCTGTGAAATGTACACCGTCTCCTCTATAAATGCCTTGCATGTTGTAACGCAAGTTGTTGTGGTATATAGAACCCATACCATAGTCTCTGAGGAAAGCAGAAACAGACTTATTGACGTGCTTTTTTGCTTTCTCAATCTGCGGACAATATTGGTTGGACCAGTTCCACTTTTGCCTTTGGCATATATTAGAATATACAAAGGTAGTTGGTGGAAAAAGTGACATCAATTGCACAAAGGTGTCCTTAACAAGCATTTCCAGACCTACCCCAGTTAAAGTGCCTAGGTCATTTCCACCACAGTGCACAATTATAAGGTCAGGCTGTGGGAGATGTAGAAAGGATTTCACCAAAGGCATTAATTGGTGCCACTTTAACCCTCTCTGACCAATCCATTTAATGTCTACATTTGGCAAAGCAAGGTCTTTCCCAATACTTTTTTTTTCTGCATACTTTTCACTCCAGTAGACATAGCTATGACCTACAATCCACACTGTGAACATCTTTCAAGGAGATCTGGATGCACTCAGAAGGTGTCTTTCAGTAGAATGGCAATATGAAAAGAAAGATAGTTGTAAAATGGAGGCTTACATACTTTTTTTTAATAAAAAGAACTCATTGGCTGTTTCAGACCATTCAACACTAAAAACTAGGCTGTATGTTTAAATTTTTAAAAGCATGTTTTGTATTGGTTCAGAAAAATGTGTTCCCACAGAAGATTATTTTGGATATGCTGTTAGGTTTGAAAAGTCAAGCACTCTTGCTCTCTGGATTAGAAACATTGTGTGCTGAACTTCTGACCTCTCTGCTCACACCAGTGTTCCATGATCTGTTGCTATGGTAGCAGGCAGAAGTCATGTTGGGGGTAGGAATAATTTGAAAAGGGTTGAAATTTGCAACCAATAGAAATGTGTGTTTCCATTTAAAAAAATGTGGGAAGCAATGTGATTTGAAGTTAACATGTATATGTGTGAAAAAAGAGAGGGAAATTTTGCCATTTAGTGGTTCTAGTGAGAGGAGTACAGCTCAGAGATTCTGGCTCTGATAATCTGCTGTGTGAGTGGCACATTTCTTTCTCAACTAACTACTTTTAAAGGCAAGTTATGAATTTGAGAGGGTATGTATGTGGTGTATTTTGATATAAATAGGAGAAATTTGTTTCTTCTTTTAAAGTTGTGTTTTACATTTTATGTTTTGGAAGATATTTAACTGCCTTGAACTTGTAAGATATTATGGAGTATGTCTTCACCATAAGTTAAGGTGTACTGGTATCACCCAGGAATACTGTTTTGTGCCTAGAATCACACCATGAGTCTGTGTGCACACAGGAATTGTTGTCAGAGATTTAATTTGTGTTGCTCTGGTTGTGTAAGACTTGCGCTCGTAGGAAAGGGGCAGCTTGTTTTCTTGAACTGTGATGGTTAGCATTCAGCAAAAATCACTATCTCACAGATACGAGGCAAATGCTAACACATTTGAAAACAACAGGGTAGATTTTCCTTCCACTCCTGCAATGGGTGAGGAAGTTCCTACATGTTCAAAACTCCAATTAACCCTTAGCACAGGTGATCTTACATACATCTATGCAGTCTTCATGCAGTTGTGCAAGCGTCCATGCAGATCTCTCTTGCACCTGACAATACACAGTCTCCAGAAACACACTCTTAGCACACAGCCAGCTGCTTCTCCTGCACTCCCATGCTTACTATTCAGCACTGTGTGGTATTTCAGATAGCAGTGTGTAACGCTAACACATTCAACATCACCAAGGCTCATTTCCTTTGCTGTAGTCTAATCACTCACCCAGGTTCCACATGCTCATGGTCTCAAGTAGCTGTTAGGACATGTGCTCTTTTCTGCCTCTCTAAACTATAAGGAAAATGTGTCAGGCTGTTACAGTAATTATCACTTGCTCTACCACAGTAGTAAATGTGCTTTGAAATTGCCAATCAAATATTGTTTTCTGCCTAGAATCACACCATGAGTCTGTGTGCACACAGGAATTGTTGTCAGAGATTTAATTTGTGCTGCTCTGGTTCTGTAAGACTTGCACTCGTAGGAAAGGGGCAGCTTGTTTTCTTGAACTGTGATGGTTAGCATTCAGCAGAAATCACTATCTCACAGATGCTAGGCAAATGCTAACACATTTGAAAACAACAGGGTAGATTTTCCTTCCACTCCTGCAATGGGTGAGGTAGTTCCTACATGTTCAAAACTCCAATTAACCCTTAGCACAGGTGATCTTACATACATCTATGCAGTCTTCATGCAGTTGTGCAAGCGTCCATGCAGATCTCTCTTGCACCTGACAATACACAGTCTCCAGAAACACACTCTTAGCACACAGCCAGCTGCTTCTCCTGCACTCCCATGCTTACTATTCAACACTGTGTGGTATTTCAGATAGCAGTGTGTAACGCTAACACATTCAACATCACCAAGGCTCATTTCCTTTGCTGTAGTCTAATCACTCACCCAGGTTCCACATGCTCATGGTCTCAAGTAGCTGTTAGGACATGTGCTCTTTTCTGCCTCTCTAAACTATAAGGAAAATGTGTCAGGCTGTTACAGTAATTATCACTTGCTCTACCACAGTAGTAAATGTGCTTTGAAATTGCCAATCAAATATTGTTTTCTGCCTAGAATCACACCATGAGTCTGTGTGCACACAGGAATTGTTGTCAGAGATTTAATTTGTGTTGCTCTGGTTCTGTAAGACTTGCACTCGTAGGAAAGGGGCAGCTTGTTTTCTTGAACTGTGATGGTTAGCATTCATCAGAAATCACTATCTCACAGATGCTAGGCAAATGCTAACACATTTGAAAACAACAGGGTAGATTTTCCTTCCACTCCTGCAATGGGTGAGGTAGTTCCTACATGTTCAAAACTCCAATTAACCCTTAGCACAGGTGATCTTACATACATCTATGCAGTCTTCATGCAGTTGTGCAAGCGTCCATGCAGATCTCTCTTGCACCTGACAATACACAGTCTCCAGAAACACACTCTTAGCACACAGCCAGCTGCTTCTCCTGCACTCCCATGCTTACTATTCAGCACTGTGTGGCATTTCAGATAGCAGTGTGTAACGCAAACACATTCAACATCACCAAGGCTCATTTCCTTTGCTGTAGTCTAATCACTCACCCAGGTTCCACATGCTCATGGTCTCAAGTAGCTGTTAGGACTTGTGCTCTTTTCTGCCTCTCTAAACTATAAGGAAAATGTGTCAGGCTGTTACAGTAATTATCACTTGCTCTACCACAGTAGTAAATGTGCTTTGAAATTGCCAATCAAATATTGTTTTCTGCCTAGAATCACACCATGAGTCTGTGTGCAAACAGGAATTGTTGTCAGAGATTTAATTTGTGTTGCTCTGGTTCTGTAAGACTTGCACTCGTAGGAAAGGGGCAGCTTGTTTTCTTGAACTGTGATGGTTAGCATTCAGCAGAAATCACTATCTCACAGATGCGAGGCAAATGCTAACACATTTCAAAACAACAGGGTAGATTTTTCTTCTACTCCTGCAATGGGTGAGGTAGTTCCTACATGTTCAAAACTCCAATTAACCCTTAGCACAGGTGATCTTACATACATCTATTCAGTCTTCATGCAGTTGTGCAAGCGTCCATGCAGATCTCTCTTGCACCTGACAATACACAGTCTCCAGAAACACACTCTTAGCACACAGCGAGCTGCTTCTCCTGCACTCCCATGCGTACTATTCAGCACTGTGTGGTATTTCAGATAGCAGTGTGTAACGCTAACACATTCAACATCACCAAGGTTCATTTCCTTTGCTCTAGTCTAATCACTCACCCAGGTTCCACATGCTCATGGTCTCAAGTAGCTGTTAGGACATGTGCTCTTTTCTGCCTCTCTAAACTATAAGGAAAATGTGTCAGGCTGTTACAGTAATTATCACTTGCTCTACCACAGTAGTAAATGTGCTTTGAAATTGCCAATCAAATATCGTTTTCTGCCTAGAATCACACCATGAGTCTGTGTGCACACAGGAATTGTTGTCAGAGATTTAATTCGTGTTGCTCTGATTCTGTAAGACTTGCAGTCGTCGGAAAGGGGCAGCTCATATGATAGGATTTGAAAAGCTCAAAAAAATATAGTAATATATTCAAATTACATTAAAGGTATTTTTTTTTTGTTTCCTTTAGGTATTGCTGAACAACACTGAAATAAATTAAACATGCCTATAAAATCAAGAAAGAGAAAAGAACATCAAAAACATCTATATTTGAAGACAAATGGACAACAAAAATTAGTTGAAGATCCTCATGCTGGAAAAAAGAAAAATTCTTCTGGTAAGCAGACTAAGGATTTTTTTTTAAATATCCTCAAACTTAGAAAATAGTGTTTCAAGAAGAAAACAACAAGACAATAGAAAGGAAATACTAAATGCTAATGTAGAATCAGAAGCAAGAAAGAATGACTTAAAAAGAAAAACAGAATTTCAAAACATTCGTAAAAAAATGTTTCAGAGAAGAGTGGTGTTCAATTTGCTAAAGGATGCGAAAAAAAATAGGAAGAAAGCAATATTTTATAAGAAAAAGAAACATATTGAATCAATTGTTGCAAAGGCTTTGGAATTAATAAGAAAACTATTCATTTTAATTTTGAACAGGATCCGTACATTAGATAAAATAGTCAATGTAATGAAGTCAAAAAGCAAAAGGAAAAGAGTAGTGAAAAAAAATAACTTTTGTAATGTGTTCTTAGGAGAATGGAAGCATAGTTCAAGTACTGAACCATTTTTTAATGAAGAGAGTTATCTTCAAAGTAATAGTTTGCTGTATGCAGTTGACACCAGTGGTCGAACTTATGAAGTTAAAGATGGTTGTGTAATGGAAAAGGAGAAAATGGTTCCAAGAAATGAGGAAGAAGTGTTAGCTGATGAGGTTATGGGGAAACGTCCTAAAGCCCCAGTGTACACTTGGAATTGTAGTAGTATTTGTACTGTACGACAAGAATCTATTGATAAATTACGTGACTTTCTAAGAGAATATAGTAAAAAAAAGTGTTAAACAGAAGATTAAGGTGCTTCAAAGACTAGATCCATGCAGAGTGAGAAAGAATACTGGTTTGCAAGGACATTCTCTGGCTTGTCTTTCTAGGAAAATTTGTCAAAGTGTTTTTCACCATTTTAGGATGCTGGCAGTACTTCATACTGAAATGAGAAAGTTTGTGAGAAGATTGTATTTTGCTAAAAGTCCAGCACTAAAGTTAAATGAGTTGAATAGTGCTCTGTTGCGTGGATCTGTATCAGATGTAGAGAAGGTTACTGATGATATTCAGTTTTGTTACTTTGGTCCAGAACAAGAAGTGCAGGAAATGACACAGTATTGAAGAAAATGTGGAAGAGAATGTAGAACCCACTGTTAGTAAAAATTTTGAAGATCAAATGACAAAATGTACTATCATCTCTAATGAAAGACCAAATATTACTTGTATTTGTTGCCGGAGAAGCCATTATAAAACTCAAACAAGGAATGTTGATCTCTATAAAAAAAGAGAAAAAGAAAATAATTATGAGTGGAAGGATTTTGCTACATATTTGTTTCTGGAATTTTTTTTTGATTTGGGTGAAGATCAGCGTATTTGTAAATACTGTTATAACAAGATAGAAGAAAATAAAATGCCAGCTAGAGCTGTACATAATAATTTAGAATTGGTTGATATTCCTGCAGAACTTAGTGATTTGAATACGTATGAGTCTATACTCATTCAATGTGTCCATCCGTTTCAGACTATAGTTCGTATGGAGCACTAAACAGGTAAATTACCTCCTTCAGATTTACAAAGAGGTTTAAAAGGAAGAGTTGTCTATTTGCCATTAGATTTGAAAAAAAATATTGAAACAATTGATGCAGATAGTTTGGAAACTGAACCATTAGTTATTCTGGTTAATGGTGTACCTACAAAGAATAAGAAAATTTGGCAGGAGCTAGTAGTTGTACAAAAAGTACAAAGAGCAAATTTATATTTGAAAAGAAATAATAAGTACTATGAATCAATTTATATGGATGAAGATGAAGAAGTTTTACTAGCAGACACAGGAATACCAACTGGGCAAATTGAAAAAGTAGATAAGTCAAAAGAAGAAGAAATTTATGAACATTTCAGCATACATCCTCTTCATTCTAAAGAAGTTATGGGAAACACTATTGATCTGTTTCAGATGAAAAAAGCTAAAGGAACTCCCGTGAGTGTATGGGAGGAGAGCTTGGAAGCTCGTTGTTTTCCCCAGTTGTTTCCTACAGGAAAAGGTGGACGATATGATGAACGTCCAGTACAGATTCCTGTTTCTGAGTATCGGACTACAAGATTATATGCAGAAGATCCAAGATTTCGTCAAAGTATTCCTTATTTGTTGCATCTTTTATTTGAAAGCGACTTGTCTGCACTATCCTATGCAGTAAATCACATTTCAAAAACAGGAGTACATCTACATAATGTGTCTGCAAAGGATTTTATGAACAAAGTGCAACAGCGAGATGATCATTTGGAATCTCAATTGATTAATCTGATGGCTTGTCAGCGTGGAAATAATGAATATTGGTACCGACGCCATGGAGAATTGAAATGTATGTTACGGAATTTAGGAACTCCTACATGGTTCCTTAACCTAAGCTGTGCTGAGTACGCTTGGGATGATTTACTGGATTTTCTTCGAGAGGCAAATTCAAATATTGAAAACATCCAATACAAGACAGCAGGAGAATTGTGCTCATTGGATCCGGTTAATGTTTGCAGATATTTCAATCATAGATTTGAGGCTATGATGTCCTTCATCTGCAATAAAAAAAATCCACCTCTTGGAGAAGTTGTGGATTTCTTTTGGAGAAAAGAGTACCAAGCAAGAGGTGCTCCTCATATTCATATGCTGTTGTGGATCAAGGATGCCCCAAAATTTGGAACAGATTCTGATGATGCAGTTTTATCTTTCATTGAAGAATATGCAACATGTGCTATACCTAAAAGCACAGAAGAAAAAAACTTAAAAGAGCAAGTTTTACGTTTCCAAAGTCATCGGTGTGGAAAATACTGTCGACGAAAGTACAAGAGTAAAGATATATTCTACACAAAATGTTGATTTGGATTTCCACGACCTGTTCTTTCAAAAGGAAGAGTAAACAGTTTTATGTCAGCTGTGCGACATACCATTTCAAAAAAATCTCCGAAAAATACTTACAACCTAAGAAGAAAAGAAGAGTCAAAATATATAAATGACTACAACCCAGTCATTTTATCCACGTGGAATGCTAACATGGATATTCAGTATGTAGCTGACAATTCTATTGCTGTTGCTCGGTATGTCACATCTTACATCACTAAATCTGAGAAAATGGAATTGAAAGAAATGTGGGAAGAGATTTCTCACGAGAAGACTGTCAGTAAAAAGTTTCAGTTTAAAGATGTTATCGCATCGAGAAATTGGGTCATACGAATGCTCAGATAGGTTATCATCTGCAAGTCTGTACTCCAAATCCAGAATAATAATTTGGGTAAGTTTAGGCCTTGCAGGAATGCGAAATCGGGTACTGAAATCTATTCGAGAAATTGAATATTTAGCAGAGAACGAACCAGAAAGTACAGACATTTTGAAAACAAATATGTTGGACACATATTACCCAAACAGAAGTCATCATCTTGAGAACATGTGTCTCTATGAAGTGCTGCAGAACTACATTTTTACACGGAATGTCACAGAAGACATCAACAATGGAAAATATAAAGTCATTGGTGTGGAAGGATGTTTGGTGAAACAAACAAAAGGAAGTTTGATTAATCACAGGAAGCTGAGTTGCGACACTACTGACAAAAAGGAATTTTACTACTTAGCACTTTTACAGCTGTTTAAACCATGGCGTTCAGAGGATGAATTACTTGGAGATTTTCAGAGCTATGAAGATTCCTTTAATGCATGTAAAGATAGCATAGAATGCAGTACTTTCACAAATTATGTACAAATGTTAAATGAAGAAATTGAACAAAAAGCTACAATTGCAGCTGAAGTAGCTAGAGACACTTCTCAAGACAGTCAAAGTTCTGGTACGCTCAGTCAAGATCCCCTAGGACAACCAATCGTAGAAAATGAAGCTGCAATAGCCATGACTGAAGTGGAAACAGTTATGAATCAAGCTCAGGAAGATTTAATATACTTACCAAATTTGGAACAACAACTGAATGATGAACAACAACAAATTTATGAAGAAGTCACCAAACAAATTGATCATGGATTACTACATGAAAATAAAGAGTGCTCATGCGCATCATTTGAACCAATCAGAATGTATGAGTGGGCAAGCTGGAACTGGAAAAAGTTTCTTAATTAAAGTAATTAGAAGCTACCTACAGAAAAAAACTAATTCAACTTTGTCTTGTGTTGTTACTGCTCCAACTGGGTTAGCAGCATATAACATAAAAGGAATTACCTTACATCGTTTGCTAATGTTACCAGTAGAGCATGAGAACAAAATAGAATACCACAAGCTAACAGGAGAAGCATGTTTTGAAGTTTCAAGAGTGTTGAAGAAAATGAAAGTTCTCATTATTGATGAGGTAAGCATGGTATCAAACTTAATGCTTGCCTTTGTGCATTTAAGAATGCAGCAAATTCTAAAGACAGACTATGACGTGTTATTTGGAGGAAAACATGTTATAGTTTTTGGGGATCTACTGCAGCTCACTCCAGTTAAAGGACAACCAGTATTTAATACTCTTGCACATGAAGACACAAAAAAGTCATTAGGAAGTATAAGTAATGTGAATATTTGGTCATACTTTGAGTACAAAGAACTCATTACCAATATGCGGCAAGCAAATGATGCTGATTATGCAAGCATTCTCAAAGATATCAGAATTGGACTACTCACAGAACATGGCAGAAAAGCTTTACAGAGTTGATTGCTATTTAATTTGTTTCCAACAGAACAAATAGTTCCAGAGAAAATATACAAGGAAATTGCAGAAAAAAATACTGTAATCTGCTTAATGCCAAAACTACATGAATGCTCTATATTCAATGAAGAACTTTTGAAATTGGAAAATGAAGAGATTATGAAAATGGAAGCCGTGGATAAAATACAGCATGAAGGAACAACTATTATATTGACAGGCATATTGAAAACTAAATTGGATTCTCTAGAGAAACACATATCGAAAACAGCTGGTTTAGAAAAGAATCTGTATGAACTGTCGAGTAATTTTAAGACGTAATTTGAATGTAGAAAAAGGTTTAGTGAATGGAGCTATGGGTAAAGTTGTGGGTTTTGTTAATTACCAGAAAAAAGATGGAATAGAATTTTTAAAAATAAAATTTGATCAGATTGAAGAGGTTAAAGACATTAGTCGTTGTTCAGTTCGTTTTTTGCTTGTGAAAGACTTATATGTACGTAGGAAGCAGTTTCCGTTTTCTCTAGCATATGCTGCAACTATTCACAAATCTCAAGGATTAACTGTAGATAGTGCTTTTGTAAACATTGGATCTAGTGTGTTTAAAGAAGGTATGGCATATGTTGCTTTGTCACGAGTGAAAAAATTATCTGGTTTATTCATGATAGACTTTGATGACTCAAAAGTTAGTGCTAATGCAAATTGTGTAAAGGAGTATAATAGATTAAGAAGAAGCTATGCTCCTCATTTAGGTCAGTATCCTGTGTTTGAAAAACGTGTTGTTTGTCGGAAAAGGAGAATTGAGAATAACTGAAATGAGGATGTACAGAAGAGAAAACAAAAGGAGAGTGATGTGATTGCAAGGAAAAAGAAAAAGGACAATGTTGAAGAGGTTGTTGGTTGTCATTTTGAAAATAGCTCTGGTGTCAACTGCTACGCTAATGTAGTGCTGAATGTTGTATTTTATCTTGAAAGTTTGCAAGAGCAGATAATACTAAATCATGAAAAAAGATTTTGTTCTCTGCTGAGTTTCCTTTATGAGAAGTTGAGTAATGATAAAACTAAAATAGAAAGTGCTTCTGATGTTAGAAATCTTTTAGATGTATGTTCTGGATGTACACAGTTTACTCAAAATGTCCAGCAAGATGCACAGGAATTCTTAATGTATATGCTTATGGTACTGGAAGATGAAGGGGTAGAAATAGAAAATATGTTTGGTCTCTCTTATAAATGGGAACTTTGTTGTGAAACTGTATGAACACATGCAGCACTAATGTTGATTCTGAAAGGTTCATACATTTAACATTACCAGAGAGTAAATCAGTGACTTTTAGTAAATTAGTTAAAGATGCAAATCACAACATGGAATGTTCTCAATGTAAATCAGAAATGTTATCAACGTTATTTTTAAAGAAATATGGACAGTATATAATTTTAATGATGCAACGTTGTAGAGCTGATGGAACAAAATTGGACACTTTTATAAAGAAGTTTGTAGGAAATCAATTATCAATATCAGGAAAGACTTTTGTTGGAGTTGCAATAATTTTCCATGATGGACCTTCTATAACTTCTGGTCATTACACAGTTTATCTAAAATGTGAAAAGGGTTGGACACTGTGTAATGATTTTCAATTGATTTTCAAGCAACGTTTGCCTGCAGAATTACCAAATTCCTACTTAATTTTTTTAAAACCAAAATTTTAGATACAAATTGCAGCATCTGAAGAAACCATTATTTCGATTTTATAGGATTATCATTGGATATTTCACCAAAAAACGGTTTAAAAATTACCATTTGGCCTCATGGAAAGGTAAATGTTTCTATTGTGGACTTCTTTGACAGATATTATTTTGGTGTATGTGCTTAAGCAACAAGATTTATAGACGTTATTTATTGCATATAGTTATTGTTCTTAGAAGATATTTTTAATATATATGTTACATTTCTATCAAGGTATGTTTTACTGAGGATAGATTCAGGGCTTTTTTAAACAATCTTTCAGATTGTTTATTTTTTTGCCCGCTGTTAAGTGATGAATGCAATTGATATCACTATTTTCAGTGAAATTCAATATATTCTGAAAACAGCAAAAAAAGGGCAAAAAATTACTTTGTTAAATATGAAAATATGTGTACTGTATTCTAAAATGTATTGTTAAATATTACTACTTTTTTTCTTTTTTTTCAGGTCGAGAAAGAAAATTTAGGAAATTGAATCCATTTTTCTTGTAATTAAAAAAACACATTTATTTCTAATTAAGTTATTTTGTTGGTCAGGTAAGTTTAAAATATCTGTATTTCTCACCCCTTCACTTTCATGCTCCCTTTTCTTCACTTCTCCTCACTCTGCTTTTCTCATTCCCCTTCCCTCTCTCTTCTTCCTTTACTGCTCTTTCGTAACTCCCTCACTCCTTCTCTACTACTCCCCTAGGTTTACTGCCTCCATCACTATTTTTTCAACCATGTTTCTCTCCCTGTCTCCATATGACTCAGTCATTCTAACTGCCTTACTCCTTCTCAGTTCCTTGCTCTCTGTCTCTGTTTCTGTCTCTCTCCCTTTGTCTGTCTTACCCTTAATTTCCTTAACATCTCTGGGGCAGATTTATGTTTCCAGGCGCATCCCTGCAAATCAGCAGGGATGCGCCAGGAAAGATGCGTCACACAAGTTTACCCTTGCGCCACCACAGATGCGCCGCATTTACAATGCAGCGCATCATGGCGCAAGGAAAAACAGATGCGTGACGCATCTGATGGCATAAGGGCGGCGCATTGCTGGAGTCGTGTCGCAAGCACGACGCAACTCCAGCAATGTTTAGGGGCTGCCCATACCTAACATGCTGCGTCATGCCTTACGCCTGCTTCAAGCAGGCGCAAGGTTTTGACGCAGCAGCGTCGGAAAAGTGACTGAGTGAAATCTTGTAGATTTCACTACGTCACTTTTCTGAGGCTTTTTCTGCTGGAACGGCCACCCTGCATACATTAAACCTGACGCAGGTTTATTGTGGCGCAGGGCTTTACACCGTGACGCATCCCCATAGATGCGTCACGATGTAAATAGGGTGCAATGTGGTGCAGGGTTTACGCCGACGCTGCGTCACAAAAGTGATGCAACGGCGGCGTAAAAGTGGCGCAAGTCTAACATAAATCTGCCCCTTTGTTTCTACCACTCCCCCTCTCTCCATCACTCATTTTCCATCTATGTTAATTTTTTAACCTTCTCCGTCATTCTTCTTCCCTCACCTTCCCTAACTGTCACTATCCTTTACTCATAGTCACTCCTATTCTCCTACTTCACTTTCTCCTGTCTGTATCTCACACCCCTTCATCTTTTCGCATTCTTTCCTTCACTCTCCCTCACTCTCCTTTGCTCATTGAAATCCTGACTCCCTTTCTCTCACTCCAGTTTCCTAAATCCCTCCATCCCCTCACTCCCCATCTCTCACTTTCCCTTACCCCCTTATCTAATCCTCATACCCCTTATCTCACCATCACTCCACTTCTCTTACTTTCAATCCCTTTACTCTGCTGTACTTCATCCGCTTCATCTGTTACTCCCTTTTCCTATCTCCATCCCTTACTCCCCTTTTCTCACTTCCCCTCCATCACTCTCCATTACTCACTGCCATTCCCTTACTCATTCACTCTTCTTACCTGTATCCTCTACCCTTAGTCCTTTTGTTGCAGTCAGTCTTTCACTTCCCTTTCATGACTGATCATACTTTCCTTTTCTCACTCATTCTGTCTGTCCTCCTCCTCTTCACTCAGTCATTTCAATCATTTCAATCATTCATGTATACACTACACATTCATTCAATAAAATTACAACACAGTATATTAGGAATATAGCTCTTCTTGGAGAAGTGAAGTGAGTTCTGAAAAGAACTGTTTTTTTTGTCTTTTTTGTTTTGTATTTTGTTTTTAGTTTTTTTAACAATTTTGTATTTTTTTAAATTTTTTTAGAGCACCAAAAAAAAACTGGTGATGAAAAACTGTTCAACAGGAACAAAAAAAAAATGAAAAAAATTATGGGCTGGAGCATGTGTGCTGCTGTATTCTGTTTTCAATCAAGTTTATGCTGCTCTCACCGTAGAAAATAACAGCATTGCACACATTGCAATGTATGTGCACCTTCTTGAAAAGCGGGCGGATGTCCAGTTGCCTGGTGCACGGTGAATCTGCGGCCGCAGAAGATGTGCTCGGTTGAGCAGGTGGAGGGTTGTCCCTTAGGGCTCTAGTTGTTTCTCGAGTATAGCGGATAGGATGCACTGTTTTGAAGTGTCTCAGCATGGAATAAATACTAAAGGAGTATTTTTTGTTCGGATCTCCTCTAGATAGGACACTTCCACAAATAGTGCATGTCACCTTCGGTGCATTCACCTTCTTTTGGCCCTCTAGAAATGTGAAATAATTCCAGATGAAAGAGTATTTTTGTTTGCTCTTCCTTGGTGGTTCCACAAAGGTCTCCTCCTCACTCCCTGAAGTTGACTGCTGTTCTGCCATTTTCAAGTAAGATTTAACTCGAGTAGCTGTTCAGCAACCTTCTCCCAGGAAATAAGAAGAAATAGTGAGGGGAGTGGGTGTGGTGTTTGAAGATTCTGGAACAGAAACTATTTTGAACCAATGAAAAGTGTTGTTTCATAATCACATGACTTGCCGTGCACGCACGGTGCTTGCACGCATGCGCGCACGGTGCACGCACGGATCGGAAATTAATTACTTTTAACCAGATTTCTAAAACATGAAAAGGAGGCAGGGAAGACACTCCCTGACCCCCTAGACCTTCTCAGGGGGTCCCTAAAGGTCCTCGTAAATCATAAAAAACCATTTTGTTTAATAAAAAAAAATTGCCGGTGCGCGCACGTTGCTCGCACGCATGCGTGCACGGTGGACGCACGCATCAGAAATGAATTACTTTTAACCCGATTTCTAAAACATTAAAAGGAGGCAGGGAAGACACTCCCTGACCCCCTAGACCTTCTCAGGGGGTCCCTAAAGGACCTCGTAAATAAAAAAACAAACATTTTGTTTAATAAAAAAAAATTGGCGATGCGCGCGCGGTGCTCGCACGCATCAGAAATAAATTACTTTTAACCCAATTTCTAAAACATGAAAAGGAGGCAGGGAAGACACTCCCTGACCCCCTAGACCTTCTCAGGGGGTCCCTAAAGGACCTCGTAAATAAAAAAAAAACATTTCCTTTAATAAAAAAAATTGCCGGTGCGTGCACGGTGCGCGCACGGTGCTCTCCGTGAAAAACCATTAAAAAAAAAAAACATTTTAAACTGTTTATAAGTTTATAGAAGATATTAACTATGCTGTTCAACTTTATCCAAATTCAAATAAAAAGAGCTGAGCCATTCCCTATTACAGGATACAGTCAATCTATAACTATATACATAGGTAGTTTATTGTAAAATAAATAGATTAGAAATATAATAATACATAGATAAATTAGCATTTAAAAAACCTTACAAATTCAATACAAAATACATAGGTTTCACACACATTATAGTTAGAAATTAGCATTTAAAAAACCTTGCAAATTCACTTAAAAAACCAGAGGTTTCACACACGTTATAGTTAGGAATTAGCATTTAAAAAACCTTGCAAATTCACTGAAAAAACCATAGGTTTCACACACGTTATAGATAGGAATTAGCATTTAAATAACCTTGCAAATTCACTGAAAAAACCATAAGTTTCACACACGTTATAGTTAGGAATTAGCATTTAAAAAACCTTGCAAATTCACTGAAAAAACCATAGGTTTCACACATGTTATAGTTAGCTGGACATTTCACTCGTACAAAACCATTGAAATTCCCCCGTTATAGTTAGTTCAGCTAACTATAACTCACGCGCCCGCAATGCACTGCTGATGACGTCACATATTAAATCACTCATGACATGGTCAGTGAGATCACTCATGACATCACTGATGACATCTCAAATGACTTCACTGATGACATCACTGATGACATCATCCAGTGAATGTGTGTTTTTCTGAAAATTACATATGTTTCATATATGTATATCTCAAGGTCGATGGAAGAATAAATGGGTATATAAGTGTCTAAATGGATGATTTGTTTTTTAAAAATTGATTGTATAACTGACTAATTAAGTGTATCTTAGTGAATACATGGCGTAGTGAGTAATGTTTAAATATGTAAATATCTGTATCAATCTCTCACTTTGTGTATAAGTGGCTGCATGGGTTGGCGAGTAGCTACATGAGTGTCTATATAGGTTATTAGTTGGTCTTTTGAGTATCAGTATGAGTGTCTGAGTGTCTGTATGGTTCGGTGGGGGTATTACGTAGTGCATAGGTGCATGAATGAGTGACTCACTGTTTGCATGTGTTGAAGATAGCATGTGTGCAGGACTGTATGGGTGGATGAGTGTGTGCATGGGTGTGTTAGTGAGTGAATTACTGTCTCAATAGTGTCTTTATGAGTAACTACATATGTTTTAAACTAGTATATGTGACTATTGGTGTATATAAGTGAGTATATGTGAGAGATTGGAAGAGTTCCTGTATGAATAAGTATGTGTTTCTATAAGTGATTGTTTAAAAGACAATGTATGTGTAAGTTTCTGTAGAAGTAAGGGTGGTGGTGTGTGTATAACTGCATATGCAAGGAAATAGATATTTGATTCTTTATTAGCATGAGTGACTATGTGTGTGAGTAACTCTATGGATGAGTGGCATTGTGTAACAGGATGTATAGGTGTATGAGTACATATGATGAGTGAGTACATGTATGAGTGACTGTATAGGACTGTTGGTGAATGAGTGGATGTGTATGTGAATCTTAGAATTACTGAATAGGTTGTTGTAACTGGTATTGGTATGTCCATTGTTTTGAAAATTTTAGTTTCTATTTTTGAATGTGTGTATCAAAGGTTATATTAGGGGGAGAGGAGGCCTGCTACTTTATCACAAGGATGATGCCATCAGTGATGTCATCAGTGATGTCATTTGAGATGTCATCAGTGATGTCATGAGTGATGTCACTGACCATGTCATGAGTGATGTAATATGTGACATCATCAGCAGTGCATTGCGGGCACGCGAGTTATAGTTAGCTGGACTAACTATAACGGGGGAATTTCAATGGTTTTGTACGAGTGAAAAGCCCAGCTAACTATAACGCCCCTGAAACCTATGGTTTTTTCAGTGAATTTCTAAGGTTTTTTAAATGCTAATTCCTAACTATAACGTGCCTGAAACCTATGGTTTTTTCAGTGAATTTCAAAGGTTTTTTAAATGCTAATTTCTAACTATGCCTACAGAGATAGGATATGTGAAGAAAGAAGAAAAAACGCACAGAAAGAAAAAAAAAGATATGCAGAAAGAAGCAACAGAAGTCCTCAAAGACGAAGAAAAGTGCAGGAAGAAGGATAACGTGCAGAAAGAACAAACAGAAGAGCAGAAAGAAGCCTAGTTGCAAAATCATCCTGTACCCTCAACTTTTTCAGACGGATACTGGTGGTAACTGAGTCTGACTAACCAGTCCTAGAGCCAGTGCTATGTTAAAAGACACTCATAATACAGTGAAAACACCTACATACACTAGGGAACACTATGCGTTGGGGTCCCCCTGTGATTAGCATGACCTCCTCTGTAAGCCCCTAGTATATAATAGGGCAGGGGGATTAAAACTACCTCTTAAAACGTGCCACAGGGCGTGTTTACACACATCACCTCAGGCCCCGTTCCCTCCCTTCCCCACTGTGTAAACACGCCCTGTGGCCGTTTTAAGTTGGTAGATTAAGTCCTCTTGAATCCTGAGGGTCCCTAGGGTCCAACTAGACCACTAGGTACCTCCAGTAAGCGCCACAGAGCTGCGTTGCAGAGAGATGTAAAAATTGGCATGGCCTGGACCACCTCTCTGCAACGCAGCTCAGTGGCGCTTACTGGAAGCACCTGGTGGGCTAGTTAGCCCCCAGGGGCCCTTAGGATTGAAGGGGAATTATTTCGCCAACTTAAAACATGCCATAGGCTGTGTTTGCACACGTCACCTCAGGCCCAGTCTCCTCCCTTCTCCACTGTGTAAACACGCCCTGTGGCCGTTTTAAGTTGGGAGATTAAGTCCCCTTGAATCCTGAGGGTTACTAGGGGCAAAATAGCCCACTAGGTACGTCCAGTAAGTGCCATTGCAGAGAGGTGTAAAAAGGGGCACGGCCTGCACCACATCTCTGCAACGCAGAGCAGTGGCATTTACTGGAAGCACCTGGTGGGCTAGTTGGCCACCAGGGTCCCTCAGGATTGAAAGGAAATTATTCCCCCAACTTAAAACACGCCGCAGGGCGTGTTTGCACACGTCACCTCAGGCCCCGTCCCCTCCCTTCCCTACTGTGTAAACACGCCCTGTGGCCGTTCTAAGCTGAGAGATTAAGTCCCCTTGAATCCTAAGGGTCCCTAGGGTCAAACTAGCCCACTAGGTACCTCCAGTAAGTGCCACAGAGCTGTGTTGCAGAGAGGTGTAAAAAGGGCCGTGGCCTCAGAACACCTGTCTGCAACGCAGCTCCCTGGCGCATACTGCAGAAACCTCTAGTTGGCCCTCAGGGACCCTCAGTATTGAAGGGGAATTAATTCCCCAACTTACAACTGGCCAGGGGGCGCGTTAGCAGAGTGCTGCAAGGAGGGGGCGTGGCCTCTGGCGTGATGCCGGTCTTTTATTTTTTTTATTTTTTAAGAAGGAGGGCTGTGTGGCCCCCCTTCTTTTTCTAACTTTATTGGCCCTGTGGACCCCATCCCCCAGGGCCTCCCCCTAATTTTTTGGGGGGATTTGGGGAAAACAAAAATTTGGAAGGGGGCCCCCCTCACAAGGGCTTAATCGGCCCCAGGGATTCATTAAAAGGCGACTATGCATACAATGAATCCAAGTGGAATGTATTTATACCGCTAGTGAAGCTCTGACGTGTCTGATGCCCTACCGTACCTAATCCCGTCGCCCCCGCCGGTGGGTACTCTCCAAGTGTTTTATTTATGCAAACATGGGTAGCTATTGAAGGGCACATTTAATACACAGGCACACCAATCCATTCCAAGGGGATTCGACAAAAATTTGACCAAAACTATGCAAGAAACCCCCCTCACGGTTAATAAAACACATATCCACCGCCGGATGTGTAATACTTTTTATTTTACTCTCTGGAAAGGAGACGAACCACACTTGAGAGTCACAGCGCGCTCCTGGCTGAGCCAAATGCTGTGTTGCACCCACCAGTGCCCGCCGAGTGCCACACACCTCTGTGTTGTATTCCACCAGCTAGTGCGTATGCTATGACACTCTCTAGCCCATGTGCACTGTAACACCACCCCATGAATATGTCATGCCACACCTGCCTTTGCACGGCTTATATTGCCCCATCTAACGTGCCTTCCTCGATGCCTATGTTATAACGCACAGCGCTATGCCATACATATTACAATCTGGGATCCATATCTTTGTCACAGTGCATATGCAACGTTACACTCCCCAGCACATATTTTATATTACAACTTTAGAGACTAGTTAGGTTACACAACACTGCCCTGTGCATACCACACTCCAAGGCGCATATCGCATAGCACTCGCTAGTGCCTGTGCTATCTCGCGCTCTCCAATGAATCTGTCATTGCACACAATGTATTGCATATTATATTTCATGCCCCGGTTCATCTTATATCACACTTTTTGGTGCATAGTATATACCATACACTATATCTAGTTTTCATTTTCAATCGTGCTCTCAGGACTATGTTCTATATTACACTGCGTTCACCTACACTTTTCACGGACATTACATTTTGCGATGGGGGGTGGAGGGTCAGGGGGTGTTTCTGCCAAGTGAGCCCAGAGTCACAGTCACAAACGTCCTCTTCTTGCTGAATAAAAGTGAGATTATGCTGCATACTTGTTCATATTTTAAGTAGTTCGCAAAGACACACATTTTAAAAACAATAAAGTTCCTAATACCCACCTTCTCTTAACCATGCATGGTCTGATGTGCTTCCACTGCCCTCCATTTAGCATGATGTACCAGTCCACTCCTCCTGCCCTCCATTGCCCAATTCTATGCC
Organism: Triturus cristatus; assembly: GCF_964204655.1. Lineage (NCBI taxonomy): Eukaryota > Metazoa > Chordata > Amphibia > Caudata > Salamandridae > Triturus > Triturus cristatus. The sequence continues at coordinate 522,512,105 of NC_140581.1, forward strand.
CCATCATTGTCCTCCTGCTCAGCCTCTGTGCTTTGCTTGCTGTCCCTATTCTCCTTCCCTCTGCCCTCCGATGTCTTTGTGCATGCCCCTACTCCATCCTTTTTGCCCACCATGTTCCATGGACCTGCCACTCCTATCTACTCTGAGTGTTCTGTTGAGCTGCCACTCCCCCTCCTACCTGCCTAGCATTGTCAGATGACTGTAACCTGTCCCTGCCACCTCCACCCTGCCTGTCCACATGCCATGCCTCTATCCCCTTCCTCCTGTCCTCCATGGTCCATTTTACTGCCACACCCGTCTGCCCTCCCTGGTCTGTTGTGCTGCAACAGCTCCTCCTGCCTGCCCCGCGCGGTCTGTTGTGAGGCCCCTTCCCCTGAACTCTCTTGTCTGTGCCCAGGTCCTGACCCTCCCTTCTATCCTCCATGGTCTTTTGTGCATGCCCCTGCACCCTCCTTCTTGCCCATCATAGCCATTGTGCTGCAACTAACCCTCCCGCTTGCCATGCATGGTCTTCTGTGCTTCCACAGCCCCTCCTACCTTCCCTGTGTGGTCAGCTAGCCACCCCTGACCCTCTCCCACCTTCCTTCCATGGTCTGTGTGTATGCCATCATAGTCTCACTGTTGCTCTCCATGGTGTGTCTTGTTTCTAGTGCCCATCCTGCCTGACCTCTATGGTCATCTTGCTGCTCCTGCCCTGCCCCCTTTCCCCAGCCCTCTGTTTCCATGTGCAGACCCCTATTCCCTCCCTCCCGGCTTGTCTGTTCCATTGTAATGCCCCTGATCTGTCCCTCCTGCCCTTTATGGTCTGTTATGCTGCAGCTTTCTCTCCTGTCTGTCCATTATGGTCAGCTAGCTACCATTGCCTCTTTGCCCTCTTTTCTCTGTTGTCCATGTGCATGGTCCTGTCCCCTCCCTATTGCTTTCTATGGATTGTTGTGCTGCACTCCCATCCCGCATGCCCTGTGTGGTGTATTATGCTGCTGCAAACACTGATACCTGCCCTGTAGGGTCAGTTTGGTGCACCTCTGCATGTCCCTCCTGTCCTCTGTTACCCGAGTCCATGTCCCTACCCCAATTCCTCCTGCCTTCCATGATCCAATGTACCATTCTTGTGAACATTTTGATCTTGGTAAGAGTGAGATTTTGAAAAAAAACTGGGGTATTGATTTTCCCCTTTGAGTTACATTGAAAAAGAGGAGATTGTAGACAGGAGACAGATCAAAGAAAGCCCATTTGAGCTTAAAAAGATTGGACGTTTCCTGGCTGAAATGGGTCTGTTGGCATGTATGGTTGTACTACCACTGCCTCTTCCTTCTGCCCACAATGGTCTATTATATTGCCACAGCCTCTCTTGCCAGTCCTGTATTGTTGGTTTGTTGCCCCTGCCCCCTTTCCACTGCCCTCCATAGTCTGTTGTGCTGCCACTGCCCTTCCTGCCTGCCCAGTGTGGTCAAATTGTTGCCTCTGCACCCTCCTACCTGCCTTCAATTTTCAGAGTCCGTGCCCCTGGCCTCTGCCTCACAACAGTATCCTAATGAACAACTAGATTGCTAACATTCTATATTTATTACAAAAGTGTGGAACGCCTGACGTCATCTTGATGTAATCAAAACTGTAATACCTAGAGCATTTCCTTTAGAAATTACATATATGAGAGGGTCTTATTTGCATCAAAATTATAGTTAGTGCTCTAAAAAACTAAAATGAGGACATATTTTCAGAGCTATCTTTATGTTTTTTTATCCAGTTGACCACTTGATTAAATGTTGCACTTAGGGGAGAGGATGTGGTGTTACTTCCAGAGCTTTATTTGGAGATTTATTTGTTATGAAGTTTCCTAATTTCCCTATTTACTGCAGTCTCTTCAGTAGGAAATGTTTTCAGTTTTTTACTTTGATTCCATCAAGAAGGTATTCCGATATGTCACACATTTGCCATAAATTCTGAATGTTAGCACTCTAGTTGCTCATTAGATCACTGTAGTAAAGCTACTGCTCACCACGGAAGTCTGCTGCTGGTATTAAAAGTGCATGTTTCAGTCTGCATGTCAGAATTTTTTAATGAAATAGAAGAGGATTTGAGAAGTCACTCAAAATGTGCCCTCATTTTCTTTCTTCAGCATTAATCATAATTTCTATGGCAAAATGAACCCCCTCATTGTGTTCCTTTTTAAATTAAATGTTTTAAGTGTTACCAGTTTATTCCAATCAAGATGGCTTCAGGTGTGCCATATGTTTGTCATAAGTAAGACAGTAAGCGCTCTAGTTGTTCTTAAGAACACTTTGGGACATTCTGTCATTGGGCTATACTTGGGCTACATCTGGGTGATATTTGGGCTACATTTGGGCTCTTTTGTCTCTGGTGGCCATCTTGGGAGACTTATTTGTTATGAAGATTTCTAATTTCCTCATTTACTGCAGTCTGCTCAGTAGGAAATACTTTCAGTTCTTTACTTTGGTTCCATCAAGAAGGCATTCAGATGTGTCACACATTTGCCATAAATTCTGAATGTTAGCACTCTAGTTGCTCATTAGTTCACTGTAGTAAAGGTACTGCTCACCAGGGAAGTCTGCTGCTGGTATTCAAAGTGCATGTTTCAGTCTGCATGTCAGAATTTTTTTATGAAATAAAAGAGGATTTGAGAAGTCAAAATGTGCCCTAATTTTTCTTTCCGCAGCACTAATCATAATTTCTACGGCAAAATGAACCCCCTCATTTTGTTCCTTTGCAAATTAAATGTTTTAAGTGTTACCACTTTATTCCAATCAAGATGGCTACAGGTGTGCCATCCTTTTGTTATAAGTAAGACTGATAGTGCTCTAGTTGTTCGTTAGAACACTCTGGGACATTTTGTCATTGGGCTATACTTGGGCTACATCTGGGTGATATTTGTGCTACATTTGGGCTCTTTTGTCTCTGGTGGCCATCTTGGGAGACTTATTTGTTATGAAGTTTCCTAATTTCCTCATTTACTACAGTCTCCTCAGTAGGAAATACTTTCAGTTTTTTACTTTGATTCCATCAAGAAGGCATTCAGATGTGTCACACATTTGCCATAAATTCAGAATGTTAGCTTTCTAGTTGCTCATTAGATCACTGTAGTAAAGCTACTGCTCACCAGGGATGTCTGCTGCTGGTATTGAAAGTGCATGTTTCAGTCTGCATGTCAGAATTTTTTTTATGAAATAGAAGAGGATTTGAGAAGTCACTCAAAATGTGCCCTAATTTTTCTTTCTGCAGCACTAATCATACTTTCTATGGCAAAATGAACCCCCTCATTTTGTTCCTTTTTAAATTAAATGTTTTAAGAGTTGCCACTTTATTCCAATCAAGATGGCTTAAGGTGTGCAATATGTTTGTCGTAAGTAGGACTGTTAGCGCTCTAGTTGTTCTTTAGAACACTTTGGGAAGCTGCAGTAGAACACAAAGGAATCAACTGACAGTCTCTGCCCTTGTTTGATATACATGTTTTACTGAGAATGTCAGACTTCATTCTCACATGACTGAGAAAGATAATGTGAATTTACAGAAAATATGCTCTCAGTTTAGCTTATAGATCACCTTCCAAACCTCTGTGGGAAAAGCATGAGAAAATAATTTTCTCTCAAACATGATTCATGATATCACAGCAGAAGGCTTTTTCACATGGTAAAATCACCTTAGAACACACCACAAGTCCTAAAATGAGTATGGTACCATCAACAAATGATTTATAACGTAACTAAAGTCTTAAAACCTTCTATTAACTGCAATGCTTTTTAATGAGGTGGTATCATGTATATTGGTCCCAAGATGGCTGCCAACACTTCTTGGATGAAGTACTGACAGCCAATCAGATCTCACGATGAGATGTGTGGTTAGGCTCCACCCAGATATATCTATCTTTTTAACTCTAATTTTCTCAGGAACTACTGAACGGATTTACACCATTTAAGCAAAAGGCACGAGTCTGAATTGAGGACTACCTCTTTGCCAAATTTGGTGTAATTCCGTTCAGCAGTTCGGGCTGTAGCTGCGTCAACAGGTCCTATGGGAAAATGCATGGGGAAAACACGTTTTGGGACCCCGCTTTTTTCTCGGCCCCCGTTTGACGAATCACCGTGAAATTTTCAGGATAGGAGCGGACCGGAGCTGGCCAAAAGTTTAGAAAATTTCGCGAAGATTTGTCAATTGGCGCCAACGTTATTCCGAATAGAATGTTGCGGATTTCCTATGGAAAATAGGTCCTAACTATAACTACCTACTGGCGACTGCCAGTAGGTAATATATATAAAATATATAATGTACATATGTATATTCTTTCTTGTATATATATATCTCATGTGGTCAAGGCTCCCCAGAGCAAAAACGTGTAATGCTGCTGGTGCTTATTTGAACTCAATAAACAGAAATCTGCACTTTCTTGTGGTCCGTGCTCCTGTGCCTGCCTGCTTGAGGACATCGGAGGATGGAGTTTTTGCACGATATTTCTATATATATATATCCGAGAAAGAAGTGACTCAAACGGATGGGCTCACCAAAGAACAAAAATGTATTTCCACTACACCAAAAAGCATCATGAGTAAAGATTCCATTTGAAATGTGGAATCAATTCAGTCCTGATATTTTCTTGAGATATGCAGCAATCAGGTGGTATTGACAGTGATTTTTAGGCCATCTTGATGCAGTTACACACATACACAACCACTCACACATCCACTCATGCACTTATACAGCCACTTACACACCCACTTACAGATCCCCAAAACTGCCCACACACCCATACAGCCACTCCTACACCCACTTACACAACCACACAGCCACTCACATACCCATATATCCACTAAGACACCCACACAATCACTCACACAGCCACTCATGCACCCACACACAGGCAGTTATACACATATAAAAAGTGCAATAGCATATGTTACCATTAAATGTTTTTCTATTGAATGTGTGCAATATAATAACAGCTAAACAGATCTATAATGCAGCTACTCACACACCCACAGAACCATTCACACACCCACTCATCAACCCACACTGCTAGTCATACACACTCTTGCACAACCACTAATATACCCAAGGAGCTACTCACACACCCACTCACATACACATACAGCCCCTCACAGACCCACAAAACCACTCACAGGCCCTTGAAATCACTCACACACACCCTCACAGACAGTTTCTATTTTTGAATGTGTGTATCAAACGTTATATTAGGGTGAGAGGAGGTCTGCCACTCTATCACAAGGATGATGTCATCAGTGATGTCATTTGAGATGTCATCCGTGATGTCATGAGTGATGTCACTGACCATGTCATGAGTGATGTAATATGTGATGTCATCATCAGTGCATTGCGCGCACGCAAGTTATAGTAAGCTGAACTAACTATAACGGGGTAATTTCAAGGGTTTTGTACGAGTGAAAAGTCCAGCTAACTATAACGCCCTTGAAACCTATGGTTTTTTCAGTGAATTTCTAAGGTTTTTTAAATGCTAAGTCCTAACTATAACGTGCCTGAAACCTATGGTTTTTTCAGTGAATTTCAAAGGTTTTTTAAATGCTAATTTCTAACTATGCCTACAGAGATAGGACATGTGAAGAAAGAAGAAAAAACACACAGAAAGAAAAAAAAGAAATGCAGAAAGAAGCAACAGAAGCCCTCAAAGACGAAGAAAAGTGCAGGAAGAAGGATAACGTGCAGAAAGAACAAACATAAGAGCAGAAAGAAGCCTTGTTGCAAAATCATCCGGTACCATAAACTTTTTCAGACGGATACTGGTGGTAACTGAGTCTGACTAACCAGTCCTAGAGCCAGTGCTATGTTAAAAGACACTCATAATACAGTGAAAACACCTACATACACTAGGGAACACTATGCGTTGGGGTCCCCCTGTGATTAGCATGACCTCCTCTGTAAGCCCCTAGTATATAATAGGGCAGGGGGATTAAAACGACCTCTTAAAACGTGCCACAGGGCGTGTTTGCACACATCACCTCAGGCCCCGTTCCCTCCCTTCCCCACTGTGTAAACACGCCCTGTGGCCGTTTTAAGTTGGGAGATTAAGTCCCCTTGAATCCTGAGAGTCCCTAGGGTCCAACTAGACCACTAGGTACCTCCAGTAAGCGCCACAGAGCTGCGTTGCAGAGAGATGTAAACATTGGCATGGCCTGGACCACCTCTCTGCAACGCAGCTCAGTGGCGCTTACTGGAAGCACCTGGTGGGCTAGTTAGCCCCCAGGGGCCCTTAGGATTGAAGGGGAATTATTTCCCCAACTTAAAACATGCCATAGGCTGTGTTTGCACACGTCACCTCAGGCCCAGTCTCCTCCCTTCCCCACTGTGTAAACACGCCCTGTGGCCGTTTTAAGTTGGGAGATTAAGTCCCCTTGAATCCTGAGGGTTACTAGGGGCAAAATAGCCCACTAGGTACGTCCAGTAAGTGCCATTGCAGAGAGGTGTAAAAAGGGGCACGGCCTGCACCACCTCTCTGCAACGCAGAGCAGTGGCATTTACTGGAAGCACCTGGTGGGCTAGTTGGCCCCCAGGGTCCCTCAGGATTGAAAGGGAATTATTCCCCCAACTTAAAACACGCCGCAGGGCGTGTTTGCACACGTCACCTCAGGCCCCGTCCCCTCCCTTCCCTACTGTGTAAACACGCCCTGTGGCCGTTCTAAGCTGAGAGATTAAGTCCCCTTGAATCCTAAGGGTCCCTAGGGTCAAACTAGCCCCAGAGGTACCTCCAGTAAGCGCCACAGAGCTGTGTTGCAGAGAGGTGTAAAAAGGGCCGTGGCCTCAGAACACCTGTCTGCAACGCAGCTCCCTGGCGCATACTGCAGAAACCTCTAGTTGGCCCTCAGGGACCCTCAGTATTGAAGGGGAATTAATTCCCCAACTTACAACTGGCCTGGGGGCGCGTTAGCAGAGTGCTGCAAGGAGGGGGCGTGGCCTCTGGCGTGATGCCGGTCTTTTATTTTTTTATTTTTTAAGAAGGAGGGCTGTGTGGCCCCCCTTCTTTTTCTAATTTATTGGCCCTGTGGACCCCATCCCCCAGGGCCTCCCCCTAATTTTTTGGGGGTATTTGGGGAAAACAAAAATTTGGAAGGGGGCCCCCCTCACAAGGGCTTAATCGGCCCCAGGGATTCATTAAAAGGCGACTATGCATACAATGAATCCAAGTGGAATGTATTTATACCGCTAGTGAAGCTCTGACGTGTCTGATGCCCTACCGTGCCTAATCCCATCGCCCCCGCCGGTGGGTACTCTCCAAGTGTTTTATTTATACAAACATGGGTAGCTATTGAAGGGCACATTTAATACACAGGCACACCAATCCATTCCAAGGGGATTCGAAAAAAATTTGACCAAAACTATGCAAGAAACCCCCCTCACGGTTAATAAAACACATATCCACCGCCGGATGTGTAATACTTTTTATTTTACTCTCTGGAAAGGAGACGAACCACACTTGAGAGTCACAGCGCGCTCCTGGCTGAGCCCAATGCTGTGTTGCACCCACCAGTGCCCGCCGAGTGCCACACACCTCTGTGTATTATTCCACCAGCTAGTGCGTATGCTATGTCACTCTCTAGCCCATGTGCACTGTAACACCACCCCATGAATATGTCATGCCACACCTGCCTTTGCACGGCTTATATTGCCCCATCTAACGTGCCTTCCTCGATGCCTATGTTATAACGCACAGCGCTATGCCATACATATCACAATCTGGGATCCATATCTTTGTCACAGTGCATATGCAACGTTACACTCCCCAGCACATATTTTATATTACAACTTTAGAGACTAGTTAGGTTACACAACATTGCCCTGTGCATACCACACTCCAAGGCGCATATCGCATAGCACTCGCTAGTGCCTGTGCTATCTCGCGCTCTCCAATGAATCTGTCATTGCACACAATGTATTGCATATTATATTTCATGCCCCGGTTCATCTTATATCACACTTTTTGGTGCATAGTATATACCATACACTATGTCTAGTTTTCATTTTCAATCGTGCTCTCAGGTCTATGTTCTATATTACACTGCGTTCACCTACACTTTTCACGGGCATTACATTTTGCGATGGGGGTGGAGGGTCAGGGGGTGTTTCTGCCAAGTGAGCCCAGAGTCGCAGTCACAAACATCCTCTTCTTGCTGAATAAAAGTGAGATTATGCTGCATACTTGTTCATATTTTAAGTAGTTCGCAAAGACACACATTTTAAAAACAATAAAGTTCCTAATACCCACCTTCTCTTAACCATGCATGGTCTGATGTGCTTCCACTGCCCTCCATTTAGCATGATGTACCAGTCCACTCCTCCTGCCCTCCATTGCCCAATTCTATGCCCCATCATTGTCCTCCTGCTCAGCCTCTGTGCTTTGCTTGCTGTCCCTATTCTCCTTCCCTCTGCCCTCCGATGTCTTTGTGCATGCCCCTACTCCATCCTTTTTGCCCACCATGTTCCATGGACCTGCCACTCCTATCTACTCTGAGTGTTCTGTTGAGCTGCCACTCCCCTCCTACCTGCCTAGCATTGTCAGATGACTGTAACCTGTCCCTGCCACCTCCACCCTGCCTGTCCACATGCCATGCCTCTATCCCCTTCCTCCTGTCCTCCATGGTCCATTTTACTGCCACACCCGTCTGCCCTCCCTGGTCTGTTGTGCTGCAACAGCTCCTCCTGCCTGCCCCGCGCGGTCTGTTGTGAGGCCCCTTCCCCTGAACTCTCTTGTCTGTGCCCAGGTCCTGACCCTCCCTTCTATCCTCCATGGTCCTTTGTGCATGCCCCTGCACCCTCCTTCTTGCCCATCATAGCCATTGTGCTGCAACTAACCCGCCCGCTTGCCATGCATGGTCTTCTGTGCTTCCACAGCCCCTCCTTCCTTCCCTGTGTGGTCAGCTAGCCACCCCTGACCCTCTCCCACCTTCCTTCCATGGTCTGTGTGTATGCCATCATAGTCTCACTGTTGCTCTCCATGGTGTGTCTTGTTTCTAGTGCCCATCCTGCCTGACCTCTATGGTCATCTTGCTGCTCCTGCCCTGCCCCCTTTCCCCAGCCCTCTGTTTCCATGTGCAGACCCCTATTCCCTCCCTCCCGGCTTGTCTGTTCCATTGTAATGCCCCTGATCTGTCCCTCCTGCCCTTTATGGTCTGTTATGCTGCAGCTTTCTCTCCTGTCTGTCCATTATGGTCAGCTAGCTACCGTTGCCTCTTTGCCCTCTTTTCTCTGTTGTCCATGTGCATGGTCCTGTCCCCTCCCTATTGCTTTCTATGGATTGTTGTGCTGCACTCCCATCCCGCATGCCCTGTGTGGTGTATTATGCTGCTGCAAACATTGATGCCTGCCCTGTAGGGTCAGTTTGGTGCACCTCTCCATGTCCCTCCTGTCCTCTGTTACCCGAGTCCATGTCCCTACCCCATACCTCCTGCCTTCCATGATCCAATGTACCATACTTGTGAACATTTTGATCTTGGTAAGAGTGAGATTTTGAAAAAAAACTGGGGTATTGATTTTCCCCTTTGAGTTGCATTGAAAAAGAGGAGATTGTAGACAGGAGACAGATCAAAGAAAGCCCATTTGAGCTTAAAAAGATTGGACGTTTCCTGGCTGAAATGGGTCTGTTGGCATGTATGGTTGTACTACCACTGCCTCTTCCTTCTGCCCACAATGGTCTATTATATTGCCACAGCCTCTCTTGCCAGTCCTGTATTGTTGGTTTGTTGCCCCTGCCCCCTTTCCACTGCCCTCCATAGTCTGTTGTGCTGCCACTGCCCTTCCTGCCTGCCCAGTGTGGTCAAATTGTTGCCTCTGCACCCTCCTACCTGCCTTCAATTTTCAGAGTCCGTGCCCCTGGCCTCTGCCTCACAACAGTATCCTAATGAACAACTAGATTGCTAACATTCTATATTTATTACAAAAGTGTGGAACGCCTGACGTCATCTTGATGTAATCAAAACTGTAATACCTAGAGCATTTCCTTTAGAAATTACATATATGAGAGGGTCTTATTTGCATCAAAATTATAGTTAGTGCTCTAAAAAACTAAAATGAGGACATATTTTCAGAGCTATCTTTATGTTTTTTTATCCAGTTGACCACTTGATTAAATGTTGCACTTAGTGGAGAGGATGTGGTGTTACTTCCAGAGCTTTATTTGGAGATTTATTTGTTATGAAGTTTCCTAATTTCCTCATTTACTGCAGTCTCTTCAGTAGGAAATGTTTTCAGTTTTTTACTTTGATTCCATCAAGAAGGTATTCCGATATGTCACACATTTGCCATAAATTCTGAATGTTAGCACTCTAGTTGCTCATTAGATCACTGTAGTAAAGCTACTGCTCACCACGGAAGTCTGCTGCTGGTATTAAAAGTGCATGTTTCAGTCTGCATGTCAGAATTTTTTAATGAAATAGAAGAGGATTTGAGAAGTCACTCAAAATGTGCCCTCATTTTCTTTCTTCAGCATTAATCATAATTTCTATGGCAAAATGAACCCCCTCATTGTGTTCCTTTTTAAATTAAATGTTTTAAGTGTTACCAGTTTATTCCAATCAAGATGGCTTCAGGTGTGCCATATGTTTGTCATAAGTAAGACAGTAAGCGCTCTAGTTGTTCTTAAGAACACTTTGGGACATTCTGTCATTGGGCTATACTTGGGCTACATCTGGGTGATATTTGGGCTACATTTGGGCTCTTTTGTCTCTGGTGGCCATCTTGGGAGACTTATTTGTTATGAAGATTTCTAATTTCCTCATTTACTGCAGTCTGCTCAGTAGGAAATACTTTCAGTTCTTTACTTTGGTTCCATCAAGAAGGCATTCAGATGTGACACATTTGCCATAAATTCTGAATGTTAGCACTCTAGTTGCTCATTAGTTCACTGTAGTAAAGGTACTGCTCACCAGGGAAGTCTGCTGCTGGTATTCAAAGTGCATGTTTCAGTCTGCATGTCAGAATTTTTTTATGAAATAAAAGAGGATTTGAGAAGTCAAAATGTGCCCTAATTTTTCTTTCCGCAGCACTAATCATAATTTCTATGGCAAAATGAACCCCCTCATTTTGTTCCTTTGCAAATTAAATGTTTTAAGTGTTACCACTTTATTCCAATCAAGATGGCTACAGGTGTGCCATACTTTTGTTATAAGTAAGACTGATAGCGCTCTAGTTGTTCGTTAGAACACTCTGGGACATTTTGTCATTGGGCTATACTTGGGCTACATCTGGGTGATATTTGGGCTACATTTGGGCTCTTTTGTCTCTGGTGGCCATCTTGGGAGACTTATTTGTTATGAAGTTTCCTAATTTCCTCATTTACTACAGTCTCCTCAGTAGGAAATACTTTCAGTTTTTTACTTTGATTCCATCAAGAAGGCATTCAGATGTGTCACACATTTGCCATAAATTCAGAATGTTAGCTTTCTAGTTGCTCATTAGATCACTGTAGTAAAGCTACTGCTCACCAGGGATGTCTGCTGCTGGTATTGAAAGTGCATGTTTCAGTCTGCATGTCAGAATTTTTTTTATGAAATAGAAGAGGATTTGAGAAGTCACTCAAAATGTGCCCTAATTTTTCTTTCTGCAGCACTAATCATACTTTCTATGGCACAATGAACCCCCTCATTTTGTTCCTTTTTAAATTAAATGTTTTAAGAGTTGCCACTTTACTCCAATCAAGATGGCTTAAGGTGTGCAATATGTTTGTCGTAAGTAGGACTGTTAGCGCTCTAGTTGTTCTTTAGAACACTTTGGGAAGCTGTAGGCCTGGGCGGCAAATTCCGTTCCGCTCGCGGAATTTGCGGAATTTGCGTAATTTCGCGTTCCGCGGAGAACGCGAAATTGCTCAAAAGTCTGCTTTCCGCGATTTAACGAAAATTTTGCTTGTTCGCGTTCTCAAAATGCATGTTCGCGAGATATTTCTCCTCGAGCACGCAAACAGCAATTGCGAACAGGAAAAAAGCATCGCGAACAAGCAATTCCGCGCGTTCGCGGAATTTCTGCGTGTTCGCGGAGATTTTTTACCGTTTCGCGGAGATTTGCGTAACGCAATTACGCAAATTCCGCCCACCCCTAGGAAGCTGCAGTAGAACACAAAGAATCAACTGACAGTCTCTGCCCTTGTTTGATATACATGTTTTACTGAGAATGTCAGACTTCATTCTCACATGACTGAGAAAGATAATGTGAATTTACAGAAAATATGCTCTCAGTTTAGCTTATAGATCACCTTCCAAACCTCTGTGGGAAAAGCATGAGAAAATAATTTTCTCTCAAACATGATTCATGATATCACAGCAGAAGGCTTTTTCACATGGTAAAATCACCTTAGAACACACCACAATTCCTAAAATGAGTATGGTACCATCAACAAATTGTTTATAATGTAACTAAAGTCTTAAAACCTTCTATTAACTGCAATGCTTTTTAATGAGTTGCTATCATGTATATTGGTCCCAAGATGGCTGCCAACACTTCTTGGATTAAGTACTGACAGCCAATCAGATGTGTGGTTAGGCTCTGCCCAGATACATATGTGATTTTGATTTTGATTTTCTCAGGAACTACTGAACGGATTTACACCATTTAAGCAAAAGGCACGACTCTGAACCATGGTCTACCTTTCTGCCAAATTTGGTGTAATTCCGTTCAGCAGTTCGGGCTGTAGCTGTGGCTAAAGGTCCTATAGGAAATTGCATGGGGAAAACACGTTTTGGGACCCCCCTTTTTTCTCAGCCACCGAGGTATTTGTCTCCGGGAGATCCATTTGTAGATTTTCCAAGCTGTTTTTTCTAGATAGTTTTCTCGCTCTGTTTCTGTATTTTCTCTTTTTTTCATTCTTTGCCCTTTATTCATCATGAAACAATATATGGATAGAGGAATCATGTTTTATCCGCATAACTTGATATGTTTTGACCTCTAGCCTCCTAGGGGACCGTAGTTTTTTTTAATGACAGTCTCTTATCTAAGTGTAGATAGTATAAGGTTTTATTCAAAGTATGATTTTTGATTTACCACCTTAGATTATTGAGGCCGAACCTATGGATACTCCTATGTGTATTTCTTTTTTTTCTATAGGTAGTATGGCCGCCATATATCCTGCTTGTGGCACAAGTTAGCACCTTTTTTAACTCCTTTTTTGAGGCACATTTGTGCTTCGATAAGCGTTGTTCTGGCTGTATGACAACTACCCTCTAGCCATAATATTATCTAATAATATCAATAGAACAATATGTAGACATTGAATATATGCTTAGCTTTGCATAAATATGGATATAGGTACTGGTCATCCTTACATAGAGTGTCTGTTTTAACCTATTCGTACACCAATATAGCTGCATTTGGACATTTGTATGCGATGTTTTGCACATAACTTGGTTTTTGAACCTGTTATAACATCTCATTTCGCATTCCTTTATTTGCACTACAATATAGCTGTATTTGCACAAATGTCAAGCGATGTTTTGCACATAACTAGGTATTTGAACCAGTTTCAATGTATTCAATGCTGAATTTGCACATTACTTGCATTCTTTGCTCACAAGTGCTCTTTGCACATAAGTATTTACATTTTCAAAACTAAGTTTTTATGAGGCATGTTTTCATCCATTTGTAACATGTTATGTTTATAGGATGGAATTTGCATTTTGCCCTGTATTTCATATGTCTATCAGTTTAAAAAAACAAAAATTCTGATGAATACAAGTGGAGGTTTAGAGAATAGAGCAGATTATATTAGCTCTGTGTGTAAGCTGGCTATTTGCAAATGACAGTACAAACAAATGCTAATTAAGACGGCGAAAATATACGTAGCCGTCTCTGTAAATTAGAGTAGCTCTGCAAGCTTTTTAACACACTGTATTTTTTGTCATTACAAATTGTGGTTTCAAGGGGACGAACACCTTACATTAAGTATTTTGTCTATGTCCAGCATCTGTGCCTTTAAAATTATGTTTTAGCTTCCCGTTTGTTAAGTGATCAAGGACACAGCCTAGTGTCCAAAACGCGTCTGAGGCAGCACCGTTTGATCACAGCAGTAAAATAAACAAGAATTCTGGCATCAGCTTATTGAAGTGTCCGTGTTCCTGTTTGTGCAAGGAAGCACTAGGGGGAAACAGAGTGGATATATATATATATATATATATATATATATATATATATATATATATATATATATAGCTCCAAGGTTCCCACCTGTGGAGATGCACTCTGACATCCACTGCAGCAACCTTGATGAGGTAAAAGCCGGATCGGCGGGCGGATCCAGCTCATTGCACTCTTCAGAGGTGCGACAGTCATTTTGGCATAGAGGCCACACCTCCCACTTAAAAATATGAGCCCTCCAATGGGCGACTCAAATGAGTCCACGTGCCGCTGTTGGAGATGTTTCAAGCCCACCAATGGCCTCCACTCGCACATCCGGCTTGTCAATCCTCTATGGATGCCTCCACATTGAGACTCCGTGATTCGGAGCTCCGTGGCCCCAAATTTTCAGGTGGTGCATCTCCCATGGCTGGGAGGCCGTGTAAAAATCAAAGCTCCAAGGTTCCCACCTGTGGAGAAGCACTCTGACATCCACTGCAGCAAACCCCGGGGCTTATCTAAATGATTTGCGGGGGGGCTCATGGACCCCGCAGCCCCGGGGACCTCCACCCCCTGGGGCTTGTTTTTAAAAATAAAATAAAAAACAAACCTGTGTGGGGGAGCTTAAACCCCTCCACATGCCCCGGGGACCACCACCCCCGGGGCTTTGTGAATGGTGGGAGGGTGGCCACGGGCCCTGCTCCTGGAGCCCTGTCATGGCCCTGGGGACCGCCACCCTCCAGGGCCAGCTCCTGCAGTGGCCTGGGGTGCCCACCCCGGGACACTGCTGTTTGCGATGGCAGGGCGGGAGCCTCGCTCTCTCTTCCAAATACCAAAGCAGATTGCTTTTCCGCACGGGGAGCTGCATCTTAGCAGCTCCCCTTGTGGAAAAGCAATGCCGGCTCCCGCAGGACGCGGGGAGCTGGCTGGGACTGTGGGGGCATTTTTTTAAAATGCCCATGCCTGGGGGATAGGGCCCCTGGGGCCCAGAATTGGCCACAGAAGGGGGGCCCACGCGGCCCCCTTCCCGTTAATATATTTTTTTTTAAGTTGAGGGTCAGGCCCTGATGGATGGGGTCCCGAGGGCCCCAAAAAAGTAAAAAGAAGGGGGGCTACACAGCCCCCCTTTCCCCAAATTTTTTTTTAAAGACACGCGATCGTGCCTAGGCCCCGCCCTCTCATGGAACCACTCTGCAAACGCGCCCTGTGGCGCGTTTTAAATTGGGGAATTAAACCCCCTTCAATACTGGGGGTCCCTGGGAGCCAATTAGCCAACCAGGAAGCTCCAGTATGTGCCAGGGAGATGCCACACCCCTTTTTACACCTCTCTACAACGCAGCTCTGTGGCGCTTAATGGAGGTACCTGGTGGGCTAGTTGCACCCCAGAGACCCTCAGGATTCATGGAGAATTAATCCACCAACATAAAATGCACCACAGAGCGCGTTTGCACAGTGGTGAAGGTAGGGGGCGGGGCCTGAGGTGACATGTGTGCAAACAGCCCTGTGGCGTGTTTTAAGTTGGGAAATTAATTCCTCTTCAATCCTGAGTGTCCCTGGGGGCCAACTAACCCACCAGGTACCTCCAGTAAGCACCATGGAGCTGCGCTGCAGAGTGTTGCAAAAAGGGGCGTGGTCTCTGAACACCTCTCTGCAACGCAGCTCTCTGGCGCATACTGGAGGTACCTTGTGGGCTAGTTGGCCCCCAGGGATCGTCAGGATTGAAGAGGAATTAATTCCCCAAATTAAAAAGTGCCCCAGGGCGTGTTTGCAGACATGTCACCTCAGGCCCCGCCCCCTTCATTTACCATTGTGTAAACGCGCCCTGTGGCGAGTTGTAAGTTGGGGAATTAATTATCTTTCAATACTGAGGGTCCCTGAGGGCCATCTAGCCCACCAGGTATCTCCAGTATGCGCCAGGGAGCTGCGTTGCAGACAGGTGTTTTTTACAACACTCTGCAACGCAGCTCCGTGGCGCTTACTGGAGGTACCTAGTGGGCTAGTTTGACCCTAGGGACCCTAGGGACCCTTAGGATTCAAGGGGACTTAATCTCCCAACTTAGAACGGCCACAGGGCGTGTTTACACAGTGGTGAAGGGAGGGGACGGGTCTGAGGTGACGT
The DNA here is from genome assembly GCF_964204655.1 of Triturus cristatus. Taxonomy (NCBI): domain Eukaryota; kingdom Metazoa; phylum Chordata; class Amphibia; order Caudata; family Salamandridae; genus Triturus; species Triturus cristatus. The sequence continues at coordinate 522,528,303 of NC_140581.1, forward strand.
GTGCAAACATGCCCTGTGACGTGTTTTAAGTTGGTAAATTAATTCCCCTTCAACCCTGAGGGCCCCTTGGGGCCAACTAGCCCACCAGGTGCTTCCAGTAAGCGCCACTGCACTGTGTTGCGGAGAGGTGGTCCAGGCCGTGCTCCTTTTTACACCTCTCTGCAACGCAGCTCTGTGGCACTTACTGGAGTTACCTAGTGGGCTAGTTGGAGCTTAGGGACCCTCAGGTTTCAAGGGGACTAAATCTCCCAACTTAATATGGCCATAGGGCGCGTTTACACAGTGGTGAAGGGAGGGGATGGGGCCTGAGGTGATGTGTGAAAACACGCCCTGTGGTGCATTTTAAGTTGGGGAAATAATTCTCCTTCAATCCTGAGAGCCCCAGGGGGCCAACTAGCCCACCAGGTGCTTACAGTAAGTGCCACTGCGCTGCATTTCAGAGTGGTGGTCCAGGCCATGCCCCTTTTTACACCTCTCTACAACGCAGCTCTGTGGCACTTACAGGAGGTACCTAGTGGGCTACTTGGACCCTAGGGACTCAGGATTCAAGGGGACTTAATCTCCCAAATTAAAACGGCCACAGGGCGTGTTTGCACACATGTCACCTCAGGCCCCCCCATCCCTTCACCAGTGTGCAAAAGCGCCCTGTGGTTCATTTTAAGAGGTAGTTTTAATCCCCCTGCCCTATTATGTTCTAGTATCTTACAGAGGAGGCCATGGTAATCACAGGGGTACCGCAATGCATAGTGTTCCCTAGTGTATGTAGGTGTTTTCACTGTATTCTAAGTGTCTTTTAACATAGCACTGGCAGTAGGACTGGTTAGTCAGACTCAGTTACCACCAGTACCCGTCTGAAAAAGTTGAGGGTACAGAATAATTTTGCAACACGGCTTCTTTCTGCTCCTCTGTTTGTTCTTTCTTCACTTTTTCCTTCTTCCTGCACTTTTCTTCATCTTTGAGGACTTCTGTTGCTTCTTTCTGCTTTTCTTTTTTTTCTTTCTGTGCGTTTTTTCTTCTTTCTTCACATGTCCTTCCTCTGTAGGCATAGTTAGAAACTAGCATTTAAAAAACCTTTGAAATTCACTTTAAAAACTATAAGTTTCAGTCACATTAAAGTTAGAAATTAGCATTTAAAAAACCTTTGAAATTCACTGAAAAACCATAGGTTTCAAGCACATTATAGTTAGGAATGAGCATTTAAAAATCCTTAGAAATGCAATGCACTGCTGATGACGTCACATATTACACCACTCATGATGACATGGTCAGTGACATCACTCATGACATCACTGATGACATCTCAAATGACAAAAAGCGGCCACGCTCACTGGGGCAGGTGTTTACGATCACAAGATACATTTAAACTGCCGTTGTTGTCCGCTTTGTTTGTGCCCATTGAAAAAATGTAAGAGCACGAAACGTGTCTGGGCTGGAGATTTTATCTGTGTTTGGGCATCAATTCAGGACTCATATGGCAGACTCAAATAACTATTTGAAGCAGGATCAATTTGATGTGGGCCTTTCCAATGTGGGTAACTTTTGTGGCAAAATTGGAACGGCGGACCCAAGCCGTGGATTGTGCACTGCTGCATGAAAGCAGACCCGCAGTGCCGCCAACCGGTGGGATCGTCATGTGGGACAAGAGCACTATTGGAGGCAGAAAAGTGGTGTGGAGAACGTAAGAAGTGCCTGACAACCCACTGGGGATGAAATATGTTTTATTGTTGCAACAGACACACAGCAACTCACTGTAGAAAGATCTCAATGTACTACAGGCACCAGCATGCGGTGCACGTGCCCACACCCACTGGGCAGGTGTTTACGATCACAAGGTACATTTAAACTGCCATTGATGTCCGCTTTGTTTGTGCCCATTGAAAAAGTGCAGGAGCACGAAACGCGTCTGGGCTGGAGATTTTATCTGTGTTTGGGCATCTATTCAGGACTCATATGGCAGCCTCCAATAAATATTTGAAGCAGGATCAACTTGATGTGGGCCTTTCCTATGTGGGAAACTTTTGTGGTAAAATTGGAACGACTGACCCAAGCTGTGGATTGTGCCCCGCTGCATGGAAGTAGACCCGCGGTGCCGCTACCCGGCGGGATCGTCAATTCGGGACAAGAGCGCTATTGGAAAGTAATTTGTTTTCAAAATAATATCCTGTTAGTAAAGTGTGGTGTTTCATATTGGTTATAAAATATGCATAAAGTATGACCTGTTGTTATATAAGTACTTTATATATGTTTAGGAATTTTTCACAAAGAAGAAATGTAGTTTGTCATCTTTAAAGGACTGTATGGTTTTAAAAATGAGGTACAGCGTTAATTTGGGTTTGTTAATGTATTCAGGCAAGATAAACAAAATATCCCACGTTTGCAAATTATACTTTTTATTGAAGTAGTGGGGAGGGGCGGTAGGAGATGTATGTGTTATTAAGTTAAAAGCGATAAAACCAAACCCAGAAATGTTATGTGGACAGGTTGTGGTCTCACTTTTGACAGTGAGAGGTAGATTTGAATGTAAGTCTAGGTAGGTTGTTGTACTGTGAGGCCGTCTACAGTGTTTGGAGATTACATGGAGAGGAGATGGAGATAGTAAAAGTGATACGTTCTTTTTATATGAACGCCTAGTTTGAATCATTTGAATATAGGTTGAGATATAATATGAACATGGTTTCTGGTTTGCATTTGGGTATAGTTAATATTTTTAGTAGTTTGTGACTTGTGAATAATAAAAAGGTAGATATACTAAAATATATGGTAGTAAACGTATTAATTATTGTCTGTTCTTATGAAATAGAAGTGGTTGGGGAGTGTTTCTTTAGAAGAGATGTTTTATAAATGTGTGAGAGATAAAAAAGAAATGGAAATGTTCTGTATATTTTCTGTATGACTTTCTTGACATTAGTAAAGTTCATGTCATTACAAGTGATAGTAATTGTCGGGCTGTGTTCCTGTGCTGAATATACATAGGTGTTTAACCAGTTGTGTGCTCATGACGAGCCCAGCTCGTCATGAGGCACAGTGGAGCTGTGCTTATGACGAGCTGGGCTCGTCATAACGGTCGCGCTCCGCCTACGTGCGATTGATTCCCCGCCTGTGTGGGAGAATCAATCAGTGGGCGGAGTTGTGACGAGCTCAGCTCGTCATGAGCACAGCTCCACTGTGCCTCATGACGAGCTGGGCTCGTCACAAGCACAGCGCCGCCGCCCCTCCAAGCCGCGGGGGAATTACCACCATGGAGAAGGGGTTAGGTGGCCCGGTTTTACCGGTGCTCAGTTTCAATATCTCTTTTGAGACACTCGTCAATTTTTTTTCATTCAATTTAATGTCCTTAATATACATACAGTAAAGGGACGGTATGTCAAAAGTTTGGGAATTACAACTTTGTTTACTCTCCCCATCCTCTGCTATACACTCTACAGAGTCTTTAAACGACTTTATTAACATACAGATGTATAGCTAGTAAAGGTGGTGTAGTGCCACTGGGCCCGTGCTATCGGATGGTTTATGTTTTACCTGCCAATTTGCATGTTTGAATACTTTTGGATGATAAGCGTTACGGAAGACACCTTTAAAAATTAAGCCTGAGTATGGGTATAGTGGCGCTACTAGGAATGGTGGTGGTTTCTCTTTAATTTTGTACAGTTAAGCAATGGTGGGGGTGGGGGAGGTGGGTATGTTGGTGATTAAAACACAGACTTAAGTAACATGCAGATGTCTAGCTACTAAAGGTGATGGAGTACCACTGGGACCATTTATAAAGCGCCCTCTGGCATGGTATATGTTTTACACGTAAATTTGCATGTTTTAATATGTTTTGCTGATGAGTGTTTCGGGAGATATCTGTTGAAATTAAGCCTCCGTATTATAGTGGCGCTTCCAGGTTTGCTGGGGCTCTTTGTTTTATTGCGTAAAGTTAAGCAAGAGCGGGTGTGGAAGTGGTGTAGTGGTACTGGGACTATTTATGAACCGCCTTATGGTATGGTGTACGTTTTACTAGGAAAATTGCAGGTTTCAATACCTTTTGCTGATGGGCGTTCCGGTAGACACCTGTTGAAATTAAGGCTATGTATGGCTATAGTGGCGCTAACGGGAGTGCTGGGGCTTGTTGTTTTGATTTCGTAAGGTTATGCAAGGGAAGGGGTGGGGGTGGGAGAGGTGGATATGTTGCTGATTATGACACAGACATTTGTAACATGCATATGTATAGCTAGTAAAGTAAAGTGCCACTTGTTCAATTTAAAAAGCGCTCTATGGCATGGTAAATGTTTTATCCGGAAATTCGCATGTTTTAATACCTTTTGTTGCTGGGGGTTCCAGCAGAAACTTGTTCAAATTAAGTCCCTGTATTGCTATAGTGGCTCTACCCGGTTTGCTGGGGTCTTTCTTTGATTTCGTAAGTTTAAGCAAGAATGAGGATGAGGGTGGTGTAGTGGCACTGGGCCCATTTATGAAGCGGTTTATGGTATGGTATACGTTTTTCTCGCAAATTTGCATGTTTTAATATCTTTTGGTGATGAGTGTTCCAGCAGACAGCTACGCAAATCACACAACATTTCTGTGGATAACAAATCTTCGTGCTGATAGACATTCTTGCACTGTGGTAGAAGGCTGCTAGCGTTGATGGCAAATTATGAAACGTGGTGCCATTGTACATTTAAATGGAAGCTTGGACCATTTCTTTGTTACTATGGTGCAGTGAGAGCTTTAAGTGGGAAAAAAACTGGGGGTGCTCTTAAAGGGGCGGGGCAAACCTGTTAAAGGGGTGTGGGCTATCCAAATAGGGGCGTGGTCTACATGAAGATAACTAGCATTGTGTGCTTAAGAAAATCCCCTCGAATTAGCCTACGTTCGGGAAACATGCTCTTTAAAGGATTGCCCTTCGTCCTACAACGTGGCTCAGGTAGCATGATGTCTCCACTTCTCGGTAGTGAGCAAAATGAGCATGCGCACATCGATGTGCATGCTCTGACTGCAGTCCCATAAATATAAACTTGACTACCTTTGCGAGGGTCGAAAATAGAGCCTGATAGAGAACCGTTTCGAGTTATTCCGAAAATAACTGCCGGTGCTCAGAGCCGGCCCACTTAAAGCTCTGCATCCATTCATGCTAAGCACTGCACCATCCAACCATCTTTGAATTCATTCAGACATTCCTACCTACATACATACATCTGTCCCTGCAGTTATTCTAAGTATCTATCAGCCCACTCGCCTATGGTAAGCACTGTGCCTTCCATCCAGTCATGCTCCCATATATTCATACATACATTTGTCCCAGAACCAATCCTACGCATCTATCAGCCCACCCGTGTATCCTAAGTACTAGTCCATGCATCCATTTATCCTTCCATTCATCCATATATCCATACATCCATCCATCTAGCTATCAATTCATCCATCTGGCCATCCATCCAGTCGCCCTTTATTCAACTATCCGTCCTTATTTTCGTGCACTCTCTGCCGCCGAACCTAAATACTGAGTATTATACTCATCCACCCAGCCTCTTAAGGGGCCGAAAAGGCTGGCGATAATCATTGAGAGGCAGATGAAGTTTCTGATAAAGAAAAAGAAAGCTTTGAGTTGCTCTTTGTGGACCAGAGTCCACCACCCTTCTCTGGTGGTGTTTTAAACAAAGGTTGATGTAGGGAAAGAAATGTAAAGCAGCTTTTCAGTGTAAGACATTAATTTAGAAAGATAACGGGGCATATTAGCAAGAACGGTGTTAAAATTATTACGGCTCTAGCGGCAGGAAACTGTTGCTGAAGCAGCGATAATGGGCTTGAAAATATGCCCTTGTCAATTCCCATAGTCGGCCAGGTTGTGGTGTGAAGCTGGGCTGCTATGGGAATTCACAAGGGCATTTTATCAAGCTCATTATCGCCGCTTTAGCGGCAGTTTCCTGCCTCTAAAGCGGCGATAATTTTAACAGCGTTCTTGATAATATGCCCCTAAGTGAGCCAGGCAAAGTGTGTGTTTTATAGCTCTACAACAACACCCTGAGAAAGGTGAGAGCAGGGTTGTGTTGGAGTTGGCTGCGTGTGGTCGTCTCCAAAGGCGCAACCAGAGCGAAATTTCGGCAAGGCTAGTTCTTTCAGCAATAGACAGAGTGGGGATGTAGGGGCTCTAAAAAGGGGTGGATAAAAACAGAGCATCATTTACAAGCAAATGGTCTTTTGAAGACCTGTGAAGTACTCGGGTGCGGCTCTGTGTGTGCTATTGGGAAGCTGTCTCAGGGAGTCCGGGGCAATGGGCGTTGTGCGCCTGGTGGTCTCTCTGCTAATCACGCCACGATGATGTTGCTCCTGCGCTGCAAAAAGAGAAGGGAAATCATGAGAGAAAATGGCTCTCTTTAAAGGATTTCTTTTCTCCTACAACGCGACTCACCTGGCATGATGTCTCCACTTTTTAGTAGTGAGCAATGTGCATGGTCTCACTGTCTCACTACAGTAAAAAAAACAACCAACGGACTACCTTTGCGAGGCCCCCAAAAATAAACTGCCGGTGCTCAGACTCCCTCCCCTCCAATTAAAGCTTTGGGTGCAGTGTTATGTTTGCGAAGTTGTAGATACAATTGTTAGGCTAAAAATGGTAATTTTTCTGTGTGCTGTTTGATTGATAATATCATCCTAAGTATATAGATTACCATACCATACCATACCATTAGTCTTTATTCGATTTAACAAAATCATGAAAGACACAAACATAAATCAAAACATTACATATAAAAACACATTAAAATTGTTAAGTTCATCAATAAATAAGTTAAAATGAATTCTAAAAAAGCATTAAACTAGTCGGACTAACAGCAAGTTTAACAATGTATAATTAAAAAAAACCCTGGGCTACAGCATTGTAAAAACATTTTACATAATTTGACACTAGGCGACAGCGATGTTGGTAGCTTGAGAGGGAATTATCTGTGATTTGCTAGAGGCTTTCGCCCTTAGGTTCCACGCCCAACCCAGAAATTTTGCTAATGGGATAGAAATGGTTGGGGAAGTGCTGGTGCATAAAATACTTAAGGCAATGGCACTGCTCGTGGTACCCAAGTTCCTACACAATGGTGACAACCACACTCGCCTAGGAACAGCAAGTGCTGGACAGACAAACAGTAAATGGGCGATAGATTCAACATGCACCCCACAAGCTGGACAGATCAGGGACATCTTAAGGATTTTGGGGGCCCTGGGCCAAACATATTTTGGGGGCCCCTGTTCAGAACAGCTTTGAATTTATGATCCAATTTGAGCCCCTGTTTCCCACGCAGTTTCCGCTTCCTCAGCTGCATTAGCGATCCAGGTTGCATCATAGGCATTAGCCTATATTTTCCTGATGCAACCAGACGCGTGAAGCTGACAGCAGTAGTATTTAGTGTTTCCTGCCCTGCTACTAGGTTTTTAATACTTTTTAAATTGTATATTGTGGCTGAATTACTCTGTGCTTTTTAACAATTTCCTCTACCTACGCGCACTTGCACTTTACTTGATTCTGCTTGCCTGCACCTCCTTAGCTGCTCTGATTCGCATCTCGCTTTTTCTCCAGTCCTGGTCCGCTGTGGCTGATACGCCGATTGTGCGGAGGGCTGGGGCTACTATCGGGCTCCTCCCTTCCGCCCACGTAGTTTCCGCTTCCTTAGCGGTCCAGTTTCATCAAAGGCATTAGCCTATATATTCCCGATGCAAACTGACGCGTGCCTTCGGCGCGCCACTGGTGTGCCAAAGGCAAGGCCCTCTGCGCCCGTCAGCATCCCGGAGGCGTCTGGCTCTGGCCATGCTGCCCAGTTCCCCTCCGGTGAGTTTCTTCCACTACATTACAATAGGGAAAACTGCTTAGCCTTAGTGCAACTGGTCTCTCCTCCAGCCTAGGAAACTCGCACCCAAGATCCTCCCACGCAACAATAAGTGTAAAAACATTAAGAAAACAGAGGACTCTAAGGCCACCCTTTTAAATTGTCGTTCTATGCAAATGCATGAACCACACATTTATGACCTACTTTTAGACGAACAGCCTGATCTTTTATTTCTCACTGAGACCTGGCTGTCTGCCTTCAACTCTACTATCACTTTGGCCATCCCTACGGGTTATATAACCCTTAGGAGAGACCGACAAAGTCGGAAGGGGGCCGGTGTCACCATAATTTACAATTAAAAACTAGACTGCTCTCCCATACCAATGGAAAACATCGAGGGTGCAGAGTCCTTAGGCTTCTGCTGTACCTTATCCCACCATCATAGCATAGCTGTTTTTCTGATTTATAGACCTCTCGTGCAATTGGAAATGTTATTACTACACTTAATACAGCCACCACCTCCCTGGCCTTAAAATACAACAACTGCCTTATTCTGGGAGATTTCAATATGTATATGGACAATGGAAAAGACCCTCAAACAATTTCCTTGTTTGGGACGCTGCAGGCCTGCAACATGTTTCCATCTATTTCTTCGGCCACCCATGAGAAGGGCCATACCCTAGACCAAATCTTTCACAACCTTGACATATAAGCAAGCCTACCTCTTCCCATTACCTGGTCTGACCACCACCTATTAAAATGCGTAATTCCCAACTCTGCCACAGCCCCTCGGGCTAACACAGGGCAGAGGGTCCCTAATTACAGGACGTTCCATAAAATATCCATCCCGATGTTAGCAGATGCTCTCGGTTGCTCCTCACCGGAGCTGTCTGGCTGCCCCGACTCGGACACCCTCTCAATAGATTCATGGCTCCTTACCAACATTGGTACAGTGGTACCGGTTGTTTCCCGCTCCTCAAAGAGGTCGGCCTCACCAGCTCCATGGTTTAACGGTTCCCTCAGATCCAGCAAAAGAAATTGTAGAAAAATGGAACGGAAATGGTGTAACTCCTATCTACCTGAGCACAGGAAGGTGTATAAAGACACCTCAAAAGCTCATTACATTCTTGTGAAGGCAACCAAGAAAAACTTCTTTAAAACCAAAATAGAAAATGCCCAAAATAAGAGTAAGGAAATCTTTAGCATAGTTAAATCCTTTACCGTCCCGAAAGCAGGCACAAAGGAAGGGCCATGTACGGAAGAATGGTCTAAGCAAATAGCTCAATTCTTCCACAAAAAGATCTCCGTGATCCAACAAGCCTTTAGTAACATTTCAGAGGAAGAACTGACCTTCTACCTTAGTTCCAATAGCAAATTTCAACTCTTGGTCCTCCATCTTTACTAGTTTTCCCTGAGTCACTGACCCTTCTCCAACCTATTAAGTCTGGCTCTCCTACCGACCCATGTCCAGCGAATATCCTGAACCTATTAGCTCCCACCATAAACCCCACGGTAAACCAGCTCTTTAATGCTTCCCTCTCCTCAGGCAACATGCCGAAATTATGGAAGAATGCTAAGATTCTTCCACTGATAAAAAAGGCTAACGCCAAACTGACGGACCCTGCCAACTACAGGCCAATCTTCCTGCCCTCTCCAAAGTATTAGAAAAGCATGTAAACAAGGCCTTCCAAAAAACACATTGATGATGGGAAGCTCCTTCATGAGTCCCAATCCGGTTTTCGGACTAACTACAGTACGGAGTCCGCTCTCCTGGATGTGACTGAATTTCTCAAGGGTAAGCTGGACCAGGTAGGCAAGGCTGTTCTGATAGTGCTCGATCTGTTGGCGGCCTTCAATACGGTCCCACATGAGAGGCTCCTGGAGAGACTTGCTAACATCGACCTGGGAGGGCGCCTTAACATGGATGTCATCCTTCTTGGCAAATAGATCTCAGGACATCTGGCTCCCACCTTTCTCATCCCCGGTTCCATCCATGAATGTAGGTGTCGCTCAGGGCTCCATTCTCAGTCCTACCCTTTTTAATATATATCTATCCCCCCTTGCATTTCTGGTAGAGGAAGAGAGCGTCAAAATTGGTTCCTATGCTGATGAAACTCAGCTGATTTTTACATGTGAAAAAGGAACCGACTTTGACGGTGCAATGATTAGGTCTTGCCTCACAAAGGTTTTTAACTGGCTTAAGATCAATCAGCTGAATTGCAATCCTAACAAAACTGAAGTAATCCAGAAATGCCTGACTGGAGCTCTTGGTGGCCAAAAGATCTGCTGCCCCCGCCCGCGGAAAAGGAGAAAGTCAAAAACGTAGGAATTGTCATAGACAAGACACTCTCCATGCGCTTTCCAATCCAAAATCTAACTGAAGCTTGCTTTGGCATACTCCGGATGCTAAAAAAAATCCTGCCACTGTTACCGCATGAAAGTAGAAAGATCGTGGTGCAGGCTCTGGTGACATGAAAGCTTGACTATGTCAACAGCTTGTACCTCGGTCTTCCCAAAGCCCTTATCCAGCACCTACAAGTAGTACAAAACGTGACCAGAGCCATCCTGAGACCTAAACCCAGATCTAGTATGAACCCTATTCTTAAGTCTCTACACTGGCTCCGCATAAAAGAACGGATCAACTTCAAAGCGATGACCATCTTCTTTAAAGCTTTCCACAGCTTAGGAGCCGGCTACCTAAATAAGCGCGTTAATCACTGCACAACATCTAGACCCCTAAGATCTTCCAATGCCTACCTGGCCATCGTGCCTAAAATATGCCGTGCCCGCACTGGAGGCAGATCCCTCTGCTTTCTAGGCGCAAAATTGTGGAATAGACTCCCTGAGTCTCTGAGACTAACCACAGACCTACTCTCTTTCAGGAAGAATTTAAAAACCTGGCTTTTTAATAACTGATGGGTCTTTTACGCACGTTTTCCTCCCGCTGTCATGTGCCAAATCACTCTAGTCTGAGTGGCTGCACGCTTTATTAAATACATTATTTCATTTAATTTCATTAGGTCCCTGACAGTGCAAAGCAACACTCGTCCAAATTCTAAGGGTCTTATTTATGAGGCCTTGTTTCACTTTTATGCCGCCGGTGCGTCATTCTTTGTGACGCACCGGCAGCGAAAAAAATGTTACATGTTGCACCCTATTTACAAAGTGACCCATCTAGGCAGATGCGTCACTTTGTAAACCCATGCACCACATTATACCTGTGCCAGGTATAATGTATGCAGGGTGGGTGTTCCCCTGCAAAAAGCCTCGTAGAAGTGGCACATTGAAATCTATGAGAACTCAGTACGCCACTTCTAGGAGGCCATTGCGTCAATATCTTACACCTGCCTCACAGCAGGTGTAAGACTGATGCAGGCCCTTTCACATGGGGCTTGCCCCATGTGAAAGGACACATTTCTGGACTTGCGTCTATTTTCAGACACACCCCAGCAATGCATCACTTTTGCGCCTACAGATACGCCAGAAATACTGATGTATCTGTAACTCCTTGCGACATGATGCGACATACAGTAAATATGACGCATCCGTCATGTCGCAAGGAGGGTATACTAAGAAGGGACGCATCCCTGTTTTCACACAGCGATGCATCACTTCTCATAAATAAGGCCCTAAATGTGTTTACATCTAATATTCAGGGATAGGTATGTGTGTTTTCAATATTGTAACACAGCAGCAGCACACCAATATTACTGCAAATAATCTCTATGACGCCCTCCCATTTCTTATGTGTTAGGCCTTGTTTTGATCTAAAAGAAACTTTTTTTCAGTATACTGCATGAAACATAAACACAACATTTCTCAGCAAAATGGCTGTACTAGACTCTCACACATCAGGCACATAAAACATAAATTAAAGGAAAACTGTATTTAAAACAATCCGTTTAAGAAATAATCAAGGTCATTAGGGCAAAACTCTGGAGAACGGAGCTGACTCTGTCAGGGGGCCCCCTGAAAGGCTGGGGCCCTGGGCCAGAGCCCACTTTGCCCATGCATTAAAACGTCTCTGGGACAGATCTCTTCATTTGCACTAGACCATCTGCCTGTAAGAGACTTAATTGGAAGAGAACCTGCTCGCAGCTGAAAATACAGCTTCCTGTCTCTAGGCTTTGTGATCAGGTCCCAATAGGGTTCAAAGGCGGGTGTAAACTTCGCCTCCAGATAACGACCAGCCATCCCATTAGGATTTACACGATTCCACACCTGGTGGTTAACCCGCTCCCAATAAATAGCTTTCATAACTTTCTTTGGGGGGAACTGCGCAGTTGTTGGTTCACTCCATAGTCCCGCCATGCCCATGGCTGTTAAGGTCTGACGAAGCTGCCTCAGCCATTCAATTTTATGAAAGACATCTAGTTCTATGACATCAATAATCCCTTTGGCGTACAAAGAGAGCTCGGGAGTAGTCCAAAGCCTTCGCCAGTATAAAATTGGACGTAATCTGTCGATATCTGCAACGGCATTCCTGCCAAGCTCGTACCTTACAGGGACCATAGGTGAACTCTGCGGGAGGCTTGTTATGCTACGGAGAAAAGAATTTTCTGCTGTTGTTAGGGGAGCCAACCGACTAAACCCCCATAATTCTGCCCCGTACAAAGCTGAACCCAGTGCCTTTGCCTCGTAAACTTGGAGTACAGGTTTAACGGGCTTGGTAAAAGACTTCTTGTGTTCTTTTATCAGGGTTCCCGAGATTTGTCTAAGCTTCAGGGCAGCGACCTCAATGTGCTTGTCCCACTTGCTGGTACTAGTTATGTGTATACCCAAGTAGACAAAGTTGGAAACCATTTCTATTTGTTGCCCATCCAGAAAAAACTTACTCTCTCTACGATTTGGATGCGGATTAAAGGCCATGGGTTTAGTCTTGGCCACGTTTACCTCCAAACCATGGCCAAGACAAAACTCCTCAAAAACTTTTAATGCTCTCTGCAAGCCGTTTGGAGTTTTTGATACGATTAACGTATCATCCGCAAACATTAATATCGGAGTAGTAACTCCAGCAAGTTTTGGGGCATCAATAGTGGCGTTGAGCATAGCTTGGGCAATCCCATTAATATACAAGGAAAAAAGGGTTGGAGCCATGGTGCAGCCTTGCCTCACACCCCGCTCGACCGGAAACTCTGGAGTGACTTCACCTGCTCCACCCCACTGGATCCTTGCAAAATTAGACTCATGGAGCCTCCTTATCATTGTCAAAATTTCTACCGGGAGTCCTAATTTATTGAGCACAGCCCATAGCCGATGACGGGGGACAAGGTCAAAGGCAGCTCGCAGATCCACAAATGCTACGTAGAGACTGCCTTTCCCCAAAGTAACCACTTTCCAGTGGAGTTGCACAAATCTAAAGACCTGATCCAGTGTGCTGGTTGACTTACGAAAACCAGCTTGAAGGTGGGAGAGAATCATATTATCGTCAGCCCACGCTAACACCTGGTTCAATAACATCCTCCCGATAACCTTCTGGATTGTGTCAATTAAACTGATTGGTCTGTAGTTTCCAGGGAGGGTTATGTCACCCTTTTTAAACACAGGAATTATGACAGCCCCCCCCCAGGATTTAGGAACTGGCGCACCAACAGCAATTTCATTTGCCAAAAGGGTAATGTATTTGCTCCAGGGTTTTTTGTTACCAAGGAAAAGATCAGATGGTATCCCATCGAGACCTGGAGCGCGCCCAGCTGCTACGGATCCCAGGGCCAATAGAGTGTCTTTAGTGCAAAAAGGGCCACTAGAGAAGAAAACAAGGGATATTTCCCCTGTGGGGTTTGACTGGGGGTCCCATGCATATTGGGGCCTAAAGTAGTTTACCCAGTCATCTTGTGAGACATGATTTGTTGGTCTATCTGGTGACCCTCCCCTGCCCCACTTGATGATGTTCCAAAATAATCGTGAGTCCCTGGCATCACTAGCATCTTTCAAGTCTATCCAATATTGCTCGTCCCAATTCTTTTTGGCTATAGCTATGCATTTCTTATATACTTGGCGAGCTTCCCTCACGTGATCAATACTGCCACTGGAGAGGGCTGTAATTAGATTAGTTCTGGCACTTTTGCAATCAGCGTCATACCACCGTAAGCGTTTAGGGGGTGGTCGACTACCTCTCCTAGTTGGTTTAAGAAAAAACTGGCGTAGTTCCTCAAAGAATGTTTCATGGTGGCCAGTTGCTGCCATTACACCTTGGTCAGAGAGCCTACATCTTTCACTTAAGCCTGCGCATGTCGTTAGAGGGAAATACCTCAGGTGGAGTAGATGACGCCACTGTTGGTTCTTCATTGCTACTTTTCCACCAGCGATGCGTTACACATAGAGGGTTGTGGTCACTTTCTGGTCTGGGAGCTACAACCATGTCTTTTACAAATTGCCACAACCTCATGCTGCAGAGTACATAATCAATTCTGCTCTTGTATCGGCCATTGTCAAAGGTGTAGGCCCCTTCCTTATCACCAGGGGTTCTTCCATTCAAAGCCCTCAGGCCTCTTTCATAACAGAGGGCGTTAACCTGCACTGCTGCCTCAGACCAGCGTTTTATTGGGTCCATATCTAGGCCGGGGATACCCCATAATTGTTCTTCTTCTGGGTCAAGTCCCCAGCAGGAATCTGAACTTAAGAGCGGTTCAAAAGTTACATTCAGATCCCCTGCAGCAAGCACTCCCCTCTCACTTGAGTGCTGTGTGATAAGGGAATCCAGTGCAACCAGAGTCCTGGACTTCATCCCATTAGTCCCCCTCGAGTACAAATTATAGATGTCCACGTCACCCAATGGGCCCGCGGATAGTCTGACCAATTGAATGTCAGGGGAGCCTGTGTTGATTTCATTGACCGCCAAGAATAATGCTTGTCGAGCCCATATTGTTAGCCCACCCATCGGACGCCCTTTGGGTCCCTTAGATGCAGGAACGTGGAAATTCAGAAAGCCTTGAAGAAACTGCGGCTCGCAGGACCAAGTCTCCTGAAGGAGGCAAACATCAAAATTACCCATATATAGATTACAATTTTTAAAAATATTATCTATAAAGTTGTCTGCGGTGGGTTGCAGAGGGAGTGTGTGGGGTGGTGGGGTGCGGTGGAGAATTGAAAAGAACGAGGTAGTGCAGTTACATGTAAATTGTAAAGTTGTATGTAAATAATTAAATAAATACTTGCTGTATGTTCTATGGCACTACCCGTCATCCTACTGCTCCCCTGCCGTGCTCCATCACATTGCAGCACTGCCTCTGGAAGCTGTCAGTAGAATTTATGAAACTTACATGTCATTATTGTAATATATTGAACTGATGTAAAAAATAATTGAATCTATTATTTTTTTTTCAGTAAATTATTTCGTTTGGATAGAAATTTGAAAATGGCTAGAAGAACTGAGAAAAAAAGACAAGAAAAGAAGCATTTATATTTCAGAAAAGCAAGGATTTTCAATTACAAAAAAATGAGAGCACTACACAAACAGTTTCTTCTGGTAAAAACACTAGACAATTTCTGAAAAAATATTACGAACATTTAATGAAAATAACATCACACAAAGGACAAAGAAGAATTTTTCAAGTACGGAGGAGTCTTCAGTTTCAAATACAAGGAAAAGAAAACATGATAAAGAAACAGTATCTGTTACCTGGAGACAAAAACAATTTCAAGAAATTCATCAGAGACTTTTTCGATCTAGAGTGATTCAGAATTTAATGAGAACATGCTGCAAATATAAAAAGAAAGTGCTGCAATTCAAACAGAAGCAGCATATCGAAAGTATAGCGGATACTGCTTTTACTTTAAAACAGAAGTTATTCATTGAGATTTTGAAGACGATCAAAGTATTAGATAAAGTAATCAAAGTGTTGAAAGAGAAAAGTAGAAGAAAAAGACTTGTGAACAGAACCAACTTTTGCAAAATCTTTAGTGGACATTGGAAACATACTTCTAGTAGTGAGCCTGTTTTTAATGAGGGAAGTTACTTCCAGGAAAATAGTTTACCATTTGCAGTTGATACTGGAGGTCATTGCTGCAAAGTTCAGGATGGTTGTCGCCTTCCAAAAGAGGAATTGGTTGGCAAAAGTGCAGAGGAGTTAATAGTTGAAGAAGTGCAAGGGAAACGTACACAAACTCATGTGTATAAGTGGGGTTGTAGCAGTATTTGTAGTATTGGACAGGAATCTATTGATATAATGCAAAATTTGCTACGAGAATATACACAGAAAAGAATTAAGCAGAAGATTAAGTTGTTGCAAGGACTAGATCCATGTAATGTAAGAAAATATACTGAGAAACATGGGCAATCTCTGGCTTGTCTTTCACGAAAAGTGTGTAAAAGTGTTTTTCATCACATGAGGATGTTAGCAGTACACCATTCAGAAATGCGGAAGTTTGTAAGGAAACTGTACTATGTAAAAAGTCCTGCATTATGTTTAAGTGAACTGAATACAGCTCTTTTATATGGTTCTTTATTAGATGTTAAACAAAGTGTGATGATATTGAAATGCGATATTTTGGTTCAGAAGAGCAGTCAATAGAAAGTGAAAGTTTGACAATTACAGATGTTGAAGGAGATGGGAAAGTGATTAGCACTGATCAGTTTGAAGAAGAAATTGGAAGGTTTCATGTAGTGTGCTCTGAAATACCAAACTATGTTTGTGGTTGTTGTCGACGTACTCATTATAAAAGTCAAACTAGGAATGTTGATTTGTATTTGAAAAGTGAAATGGAGAACAATAGTAAGTGGGAATAATTTGCAACTTACTTGTTGGTGGAAGGTCGATTTGAGTTAGGTAGTGATCAACGTATATGTAAATATTGTTACAACAAATTAGAAGAGAACAAAATGCCTGCTAGAGCAGTACATAATAACTTAGAATTAGTAGCTATTCCGGAGGAACTGGCAGAATTGTATACATACGAGTCAGTTCTAATTCAATCTGTTCATCATTTTCAAACTATAATTCAGATGGAGCCTAAAACAGGTAAACTGCCACCAACAGACTTGCAAAGAGGGCTGAAAGGAAGAGTGGTGTACTTACCTTTGGATTTTAAGAAAAATATTGAAACTATTGCTGGAGAGGAAGAGGAAAATGAGGCAGTAGTCATTCTAGTAAATGGTGTACCAGCAAAGAATTTGTAGATGTTAATAAAGTTGAAAAGGCTACCTTATATCTTATAGAGAACAATCTTTATAACAAAACTGTAAATGTGGATGAACAGGTAATAATTTTAGAAGATGAATGTGAAATTTCAAGTGGACAAATAGAGAAAGTGGACAAGTCAAGGACTGAAGAATTTATGAACATTACACAATATGTCGTTTGCATTCAAAAGAAGTAATAGGAAGCAGAATTGAGTTATTTCAAATGAAAAAAGCACAGGGAACTCCAATGAATGTATCGGAGAAGAGCTTGGAAGCTTGTTGTTTTCCACAGCTGTTTCCTACTGGAGAAGGTGGACGATATGATGACTGGCCTGTACGTATTCCAGCTTCAGAATATCGGTCAACAAGATTATATTCTGAAGATCCTAGATTTCGACAGTGCATTCCATACATATTTCACCTTTTGTTTGAAAGTGAGTTATCTTCTCTGTCGTATGCAATGAACCACATACTTAAAACTGGAGTTCATCAATAACTTCTTTCTGCAAAAGAATTTGTGGAGAAAGTTGAAAAAACAGCTGAAAATTTAGAAGCACAGTTAATCAATTTGATGGCATGTCAACGTGGAACAAATGAGTATTGGTATCGTCGTCATGGAGATCTTAAGTGTATGTTATGGAACTTAGGTACACCAACATGGTTTGTCACACTTAGCTGTGCAGAGTATGCATGGGAAGATTTGCTTGAGTTTCTAAGAGAAGTGAATTCCAATATTAAAAGTGTTGAAATAAAGACTCCTGGTGAACTGTGTTCATTGGATCCTGTAAATGTGTGCAGATATTTTAATTATAGGTTTCAAGCTATGATGTCTTTTATCTGCAATAAAAAGAATCCACCTCTTGGAGAAGTTACCGATTTATTTTGGAGAAAGGAGTACTAAGCAAGAGATGCACCTCATATACATATGCTACTATGGGTCAAGGCGCACCTAAATTTGGAACTGATTCTGATGAATCAGTATTGGCTTTCATCGAACAGTATGTGACATGTGAGATTCCGAGGGAAGAAGGAGATAGAAGCTTGAGACGGCAAGTTTTACGTTCCCAAAGTCACCGTTGTGGAAAGTACTGTAGAAGAAAATACAAGTCTAAAGGAAAATTTTACACCAAATGTCGGTTTGGTTTTCCATGTACAGTCATTTGTAAAGGAAGAGTAGATTTTTTCTTCTTCTGTAAGGCACACAATAACTCGGAAATCTCCAAAGAATACCTACAACTAAGAACATAAGTGTCAAAGTATATCAATGACTACAATCCAGTCGTTTTAAAAATGTGGAATGCGAAAATGGACATCCAGTATGTTGCAGATAACTCAATTGCTGTTGCCCGTTATGTTACATCGCACATACCAAAATCAGAAAAAACAGAGATGAAACAAATGTGGGAAAAAATTGCCCAAGAGAAAAGCGTGAGCAAAAAATTGTACAGCTTTACTTTGAAAATGCTTTCCCACAGAGAAATTGGATCCTATGAATGTTCAGACCGCTTGTGCTCTTCAAGTTTATATTCAAAGTCTCGAGGAATCATTTGGGTAAGTTTAGGTCTTGCCTGCTCACGGAATAGAGTGTTGAAATCATTAGAATAAATTGAATACTTAGCAGCAAATGAACCAGACAGTACAGACATTCTTAAAACTAATATTTTGGACACATACTATCCAAAAAGGAATCAACATCTGGAACAGCTATGTCTGTATGAAGTACTTCAACATTACAGCTTCAAAATAAATGTTCAACATAATTTAAAAGAAGGGAAATATGCAGTAGTTGGATGTCATGGTTATTTAGTAAAACATGCAAAGGGTAATATTATAAACCACAAGAAACTCAGTTGTGAAACTCCAGATAAGCGAGAATTTTACTATTTAGCACTTCTCCAACTCTTTAAACCATGGCGTAGCGAAAGTGAATTACTTGGAGACTTTGACTGCTATGAAGATTCTTTTAATGCATGAAAAGATAGCATTGCATGTACAATTTTCCCTACATATTTATAAATGTTGAATGATGAAGTTGAACAGGAAAAGACTATTACAGCTGAAATAGCTAATGAAAGTTCTCAAGATAGTCAAAGTAGTGGTCAATGTAGTCAAGATCCTCTTGGACAACCAATACTGGAAAATGAAGCAATGATTGCTATGCATGAAGTAGAAATTGCAATGCAACAAGCACACGAGGAGAATATTACATTGGAAAAGATAGAAGAACAACTAAATGTGGAACAGAAAGAGATATATGTACAAGTGAGAGAACAGATAGAACATGGTTTGTTGCATGAAAAAAAAGAATGTGTGTGTTCATCTTTTAAACCTCTTCTGGTGTACATCAGTGGTCAAGCTGGGACAGGTAAAAGTTTATTAATTAAAGTTTTGACCAGTTATCTCCAAAAAACTACTGGTTCACATTTATGTTCTTTGGTAACAGCTCCAACTGGATTAGCTGCACACAATGTTAAAGGAGTTACTTTGCATAGATTACTGATGTTACCAGTTGAGCATGATACTAAATTACAATATCAGAAGTTGTCTGGAGAAGCTTCTCATGAAGTGTCAAGAGTGCTGACGAAAAGGAAACTATTAATTATTGATGAGGTGAGCATGGTCTCAAACTTAATGCTTGCTTTTGTACACTTAAGATTGCAACAGTATTAAAAACAGATTATGACGTTCTCTTTGGAGGAAAACATTTAATTGTATTTGGAGATCTGCTACAACTAACACCTGTAAAAGGAGAACCAGTGTTTCAAACTCTTCTACATGAAGACACAAAGAAATCTCTGGGAAGTATTGGAAATGTGAATCAGTGGTTACATTTTGAAGATAAAGAACTCAGTCAAAATATGTGACAAGCAAGAGATGAAGATTATGGAAATATTCTAAAAGATGTAAGAATTGGTGTTCTAAGCAAACATGGTAAAGAAGCTTTTCAAAGTCGTCTACTAAAGAACTTGTTTACAAATGAAAACACACCAGCAGAAGTAATGTACAAGAAAATGAAAGACAAAATGTCTATAGTTTGCTTAATGCCTACAGTGGAAGAGTGTTATACATTTAATAGAGAGCTTATGAAATTGGAAAATTAAGAAATAGTTCACATTGAAGCTATTGATAAAATCGAGCATCAAAGAATAACAATTCTTCTTTCAGAAAAACTACAGACTAAGGGCCGATTCTGATCCTGGAAAAACCGGGTACGAACCGTCGGTCGGAGCGTTTTCTCCGTCCGACTCGTACCCGGGAAAAAAACATTACAAACATGCAAGTACGATTCGCACGGAAACACCATTGCCGTACGAATCGTAAAAAACACCGACCGACGAAAAAATACATACCAATGTGATCCGGGACAGCCCTGACGTGACGTCGGGACGCATTCAGGCTGCGTTTCACGAACCAGGAAGTACGATTCGAACCGACAGCAGTCCGGACGGCAATATATTTACGGCACCCAAAAAGTGCCGGAAAAGCGAAGTACGCCGCGATGCGAGCGGAATTGGGGGCCCGGTACACGCCGTACCCCTCCCCAGCCCCCGTATGTATGGTGTGGACCCCCACCCCACCCCCGTATGTACAGTGCGGACCCCCACCCCACTCCCCCGTATGTACGGAGCGTACCCCCACCCCACCCCCCGTATGTACGGTGTGTACCCCCACCCCACCCGCACCATACATACGGGGGTGGGGTCGGGGTATGCTCCGTACATACACGGGGGACGGTGTGTACATACGGGGGCTGGGGGGACGGCGCGTACATACGGGGGGCTGGGGGGGTAACGGCGCATATGCGGTCACGTGTCTCCATGGTTGCTATTGAAGTTCGCTCCGTGCGGTGTTTTTTCCATATGGTTGTACAATCGGACGGACGGGATGGATCGTACTTGCGCGCTCGGACTTCAGTTTTCCGATTCGTACGTAAATTCGTCCAGGGGACGTGTGGGGGAATTTTCCCAATGCGATTCGTATGTATTTTTTCCCATGCGAATCGTACTTGCCAGTTTGTACGGTACTTGTATGATTCGGATGGAAAAAAATCCGGATACGATTCGTACGGGGAAAATTTTTCCAGGATCGGAATCGGGCCCTAAATTGGATTTTTTGGTAAAGTCTGTATCAAAAAATGCTGGCTTAGAATTTTTTTTAGATATATGTTTAAACTGTCGGGTAATGTAATTTTGCGGCGTAATCTGAATGTAGAAGAAGGTTTAGTGAATGGAGCAATGGGGAAAGTTGTTGATTTTGTGAAATATCAAAATAGAAATGGAATTGAATTCTTGAAAGTTAAATTTGATCAGATTACAGAGGTAAAACAGATTGCGCGTAGTGCTGTACATTTTTTGCTTGTAAAAGACTTGTATGTTCGTAGAAAAAAGTTTCCCTTCTGTTTAGCATATGCAATAACTATTCATAAATCTCAACAATTGAGTGTAGATAATGCTTTGATAAATGTAGGAAGAACTGTGTTTAAAGAGGGAATGGTATATGTTGCATTATCTCGAGTTAAAACGTTGTCTGGTTTGTATTTAATTGATTTTGATGACACCAAGGTTAGTGCTGATGTTAATTGTGTAAGAGAATATAATCGTTTGAGAAGGCTTTATGCTCCAAGTTTAGGTGAATATCCTATTTATGAGAAACGTGTTGTGTGTTCAAAATGCAAACATGGTGAAGAATCAACTATGGTTGGAAAGCAGAAACAAAATCAAGAGAAAAGGAAAGATGTAAAGAAGCAGAAAATACAAGCAAGTGATAATGTTGTCAGATTCCAATTAGAAAATGCTTCTGGTGTCAACTGCTATGGTAATGTTATTCTAAACGTTATATTTTATCTTGAAGATGTTTATGGTGAAATTATGGAAAGTCAGGAAAAAGATTATGTTTGGCACTTTATACTTTATTTCACGAATTTAGAACTGATAGAAGTAAGATCCATTCTGCTTCTGGTATTCGCCAACTGTTGGATACATGTACTGGATCTTTAACCTTCAGTGCTAATATACAACAAGATGCACAAGAATTTCTGATGGTTATGCTTGGAGTACTAGAAGATGAAGGAATTCAGATTGAGAGTTTATTTGGACTCAGTTACAAATGGGAACATAAATGTGAACAGTGTTCATTAACTTCAAGCACTATAGTTGACAGAGAGCGATTTCTATATATGACAATACCTGACTGCAAATCTGTACCATTTTCCAAATTACTAAAAGAAGCAGTTCACATGATGATCTGTTCTCATTGTAAATCAACAATGCTATCTACATTATGCCTACAAAGATATGGAAAATATTTGATTATAATGCTACAACTCTGTAGACCAAATGGAAGAAAAGTGGAAACCAAAATTAAACATTTTGTTGCTAGTCAATTATCTATTTCTGGAAGAACTTTTGCAACAGTTGCTATTGTTTTCCATGCTGGAAGTTCTACCACAAGTGGACATTATACAGTTTATTTAACGATACACACTTGGAAATGAAACTGAGATTGACTTATGAATTACCCAACTCATACTTGATATTTCTGAAACAAAGATTTTAGATACACCCTTCGGCTTTGTGGGAAGGTGTAAAGAAACTTTAAGGAATTCATACTGGATGCTTTCAAAGTGAAATTTTGTATATATTATTTGGTGTATTGGGAAAATGTTCACAGAAACTATGAAGTAAAGGTAAGATTTGAAGATTGGAAATAGTATTGGATGTGTTATTTGTGTTGATTTTGTATTATATTTGTGAGAATTAGGGATTGGTTTTTTTTAACAATCTAGCTGATTGCTTTTTTTCCCTGCTGTTTATGATGAACCTACTCTGACATCACTGTGAAAAGTGAAGTTAAGTAGTAGCTGATGACAGCAAAAAAGGGAGAAAAATTGTTTTCTGAATATTAAATTATTTTGTATTATTTAAAAACTCACTGTAATTTGTGAAATATATTACATTACATAGTAGTTTTGCAGTTTATTTTATGTAGTTGAAAAGTTAGAAAAAAACGTAGTAATGACAAATAGCATAATAGTATTTCGATATTTAAAAAACCTTTGAAATTCACTGAAAAAACCATAGGTTTTATAGACTTTAAAGTTAGAAATTTGCATTTAAAAAACCTTAGAAATTCACTGAAGAAAACATAGGTTTCATGGACGTCAGCTCTTGGTCCCATGACCTCAGTTCAAAGTTCAAGTGTTATATACAGTGAAATAATGCTAAAGAAAAGACTTCAGAATGTTATCATTCCTCAACTTAAGCGTGTGTTACAATACATTATATTCTGTATATGTATTACTACACAATCAATTGTTCATTTTCCAATTACATGTCAAAGGATCATTTTAAATAACACTCACTTGTGCACAAACAATTTATTTGCATGTTTACGAAATTGAAAACCTGATTACTTTCTTAACAAAAACTTAATGTAGCGGTTACAGGGTTTGTTTCCTAGTGCTTGGTCCCATATCTTTAATAGGGAACCTAGGAAAGACTGATATTTAGCGTGTGCCAAAATATATATAAAAAGAAGTGAATACCCATAGTTGGTAAAGTACCCCCAAGAGTGAGCAAAAATCTAACTCCAAAATTATCCAAATATCGTTTATACTGACCAACATGTGTCTAATATTTATTATTTAATAGCTAAAAGTAGTGTCTAGAAAAAAGGACATATATATAGTGTGGTAGATGTCAGCAGGGACAAATCCATAGGGAATCAGGCATCTGCAAACACACAATTCTTTGTATGAAATATTCATAACCACAATCACTTTGCACAACCTTTACTCATATCAGTTCATTTTTATTTGAAAACCTTTAGCATCTGTTGTACTAGACAGTGTTTTGCAAGTTGTATCTGCAATAATGAAAGCAACATCTCTAAGGAGCATGTGGTGTTAAAATGTGTATATGCAAATTTAAGTGACTGTTTATCGTAATACATTTGAAACAATATGTATGCTATCAACATATGAACCCAAAAAGCAACAGGAAGCCTGCATTCCAGCACTAAACCACTTGTGAGGCCTTTTGCCCTTATTTCATTTGTTAGAGTATATTGCTGGCCTAAGAACCCAGATCTTTGTTTCACTTCTATGAGTAACATTTCATATTCACTGTCAAGAAAGTGGTGCTGCCCGGGTTCCTTTGCATACACTGGGGTGGATTCTGCACTTGTGTAGTTATCTTCCCTTTAGTTGTCCTTTAACCTCCCAAATTAGCAGAAAGGACAAAAGGCAAGGAAAGTTTGGAATCTATTCTGAATTATATTCTCTCGAACTGAGAAGAGGAGGCTCGGCAATTTGGCATGACCTCTGGTGATAATTCTGGCACAAGGCCTCTCCTAATCAATGGTCAAAAATCTGGGAGTTTATTCCAGTTGACCATTGATTTTATCTTAGAAAAAAATATCTTATATTTACAAAATAAAACAGGGTTTGGGAACACTAAGCCTACTGTTCAACTTAAGTAACATTGCGTTAAGTGTGTCAGCTCGATCCACATGTAGACCTTAAACACCCATCTTTGTAAACAATACGTTTACACTGCAAGGGTTCATATTGTAATGGCTGAATAAATAAAAACATGTCTGCCTACAGAGTTGTGGGCCATGATGATATCAGCATTTTTGTGTGTGGTCTATACACTTTCTTTTAAAGATAAACGAATGCTTACAAGCATTGAATGAAAACAGACTAATGAAGTTATCACTGTCACAGTGCTCACAACACAATAGATATCTACTTTTGCTTTGTTCATAAATGTGATGCTGCGAACTGACTCTTTTTCAACTAAACTGCAAAATGTATAACTACAGAATACTCTGTGGTCTAATACAAAGGATTCTATTATGACATGAGCTCAATAAAACAGTAGTCAGACTTAAAAAGTACACAAATTAGCAAGATTCTCAAAGATTGCAAAAAACAGAACTAAAGTGAAAAATGAACATTGAACAGTAGCTAGTTTGTAAGAAGAAGTGGAAACGAAATTGGGAAGTCAGATTATTTTGATGTTATGATTAGTTAGTAAGAAGGGAACTTCATATTGTTTCTTTTATACAATGGCATTTTGAGATGCTTATTTACTTTCTGTAAGAAAATCAGTGTCACTGTTCAAAAGGGAATGCATCACTAAAGTTGGTTAGCTTCCTAGGTCTTACTGAAAAACTTTAAAGCTTCACACACCTTTTGCTCAAAGATAATGCATCAAAATAATACTTTGCTGATTCATCACAGCAAAACAAGTAAACACCCTTTAAAATATTTTGTCTGTCATGTGCTCCTACCAGTGGAGTAGATGCGTTCAATACTTTCTCCCTCTTTGATAACTTGGGGGCATATCAGCAACACCCGGTGATAATTATCGCTCAGCGCTCTTAGCGTGAGGATAATAATCGCCAGGTAACGTGGATTTTTATCGCTGAGATAGCGTGCTATTAGCAACGCTTATCTCCTCACCGATAAAAATCCTCACGCTAACTGCCTAATGTGAGATTATCGCTGGAAACCCAGCGATAATCTCACATAGTGTGGCGTTAGCTTGCTGATAGGGACTCACAAACTTAGCCATGATATCCACCTTCCATAGGATTTCATGGCTAAGTCAGTCCTGAAGTAGGCGTAAGGAAAGTAGCGATAACAGGGGTTATCGCTACTTTTCCTGCCGCTATGCTTCATAGCGTGGGGCTTGATGATAGGAGAAATGTCGCTTAGCGACATTTCTCCTGTCATGTTAGGTCAGGAACTCCCACTTTGCATCTCATTAGAGATGCAAAGCTGGGCGTTAGGAATCCCCACTCTAAAGCAAGGTTCCACATGTTAGCGTGGCCTTGCTAATTAGGCGATAAAATTATCGCCACTTTTCGGCCGAAAACGGCCGCAAATGCGGCGATCATTTTTTATCGGCAGCTTGTAAATATGCCCCCTGGTTTCGGCCGTGGGCCTTAAGAGTTACAATATAAACTTATGTAAACAATTCCATTTCATTTTTGTTATACAATCTTTTTAAAATTGTAAATAATTCCAAAGATGAGAGAAAAAACATATCACTGTTAAAAGCCTTCCCTCAATTTTATCGGTCTGTTTCTGGTTAAAAATTTGAGCTTAGATGTCTGAGAATCCCATTCTTCTCTTAGTAGTTGATGTACAGTACATTCTAGAAGAATAATTATTTGGCATTGAATACCCTGAAGGTTAGGAAATTTGGTTGGCAATCTTTTTGATATACTTGAGAAAATGTAATCACTAGAAATAAAGACAATCTGCCCTGACAGTTTAAAACACTATTAAAAATACAATCCGATAGTCTTACATGTTAGTCATACTGTAGTACCTACTGAGGGCAAAAACTATACATAATTCATCTTAGTAATTTTAAATCTTTCAGATTTTAGCTGTCTTCTTCTTCCGTACAAATCCAACTGCAAGTAAATACCTGCTGAGAGCAAAAACTATACAGGGCGAAGTATCAGTTTTAGCACGCTTAGGGCTTCCTCATATCTTCTGAAGCCCAGGTTCTTACAAAGTCGGCATATCCATTTTTTCCTATTCTTTTTGTAAGCAGTACAAAAGAACAAGATGTGAGCAGCATTTTCTACCTGGCCTAAAGTACATAAAGTGCAAATCTCATCCCCAACCACATCGTTCATTTACCACTTAGACATGTATTTTTTAATTTGCAGAATTTCATAGCGTAATTTAATATACACAATTTCTTCAGCGAATATGGTTGAATTACGTCTAAAAAATCTTCAAAAGCCGGAACAGGCTTGATGGTGAGAAAATGGGATATAAGATGGCCTGGGTTGGGTTACAGTGATGATTGTTTGTAACATACTCCTAATATACTAGCTTAAACTGTTTTTTAAAACTGGTTTGTAAGGTTTGCAGTTTATTCCAGTATGTCAGTAAGCCAAGTTTATCAAGCCACATTTTTACATGTTGTAACCTATTCTGATCCAATAGAGAATATGTCTTAATATTGCAATATGTTCTATTTGTTTAATGTTTAGATCAAAGTACATTGGTATTAGTGGTGAACCCAATGGGAGGTCGTGGGAGCCTTTCCATAAACTTATTTTCCATTGTGGAAAGTGGTTTTACTTTGTGTATGCCCCATAATTCTGCTCTATAGAATGCTGCTGCCTGGGCCGTGTATATATAGACTTCCAGGGCAGGTATTACTGCCTTAATAGTGGACTTCTTGTATTTTTACATTATTGGTCTCAAACGTGCATAAGTACCATCTTCGTGTGCCTTATCTGGGGTTTCCATGATAGTCTGGAGTCTAATGTTATACCCAAATACTTAAAGTTGGCCAAGTGTTCCAATTTCTGTTCCCCCACTATAATATTTTTCTTGAAGAACCTCTATGGTTTTATTGTCATATAATTTGTTTTCTTTATATGTATTTCTAGTCCCTTTTTTGTGCAGTAGGTGGAAAAACTATTGAATAGGTTTTGAAGTCCCCCTAATGTTTGCGAAATCAGGATGGTATCGTCAGCAAAAAGCAATGCGGGGAAGAACAGAGTTGGTACCATCACCCAGCCCTGTCTGACCCCTCTTATTGGTATCCTGCTTGTATGGTTACCTTGTTCACCCCAGCGTATTCTGGCAAAGTTATTTTAGCCACCACTCAAATTACTTCTTTCACTAGACTAATTCACCACTAATCCTTTATGGGTTCTGGAGTAGCGTGCTACTCACTGAAAGAGCTCTTCAACGTCTCATATGGGGTAGCAAGCGCTATATAAATGCAAACTTTTTTCCCTCTTCTATCCCTCCACTATCCTTCTCAATCCAAAGAACAGACTAACATATCCATACTCAAATTACTTTCATATTTCACTACACTAATTCACCACTTATCCTTTATGGGTTCCAGAGTAGCATGCTACTCGCCGGAAAAAGCGCTTCAACACATTGTCAGGGGCAGTAAGCACTATATTAATGGTATTACAATACAATACAATAGAAACAATACAATACAAATATCTGGCTTAGAATTTCTTCTGGGTTACCTTAGGTCGTTAATGTTATGCACAGGAATCCCGTCAGGACGTTATCTAACACCACCTTTAGATCAATAAATGCTATGTATGCATGTCCTCCTTTGGTTTTTATGTATTTCCATAATATACACATGAGCCTGAACACCTGGTCGATGGTACTAGTGCAAGGTCTAAACCCTGCTTTGCCAGGTGTGAATTATTGTCATAGATCCAGTGATTCAATTTATAAAAAATTTGACTGGCATAGGTTTTATGCATCACATATATAAGGCTTGTTGGTCTATAGGTCCCAGGGTCACACTTGTTACATAGGGTACCCACAGTTCTTTTTCCTGTTTGAGGAGGTCCCCTGGGATCTTAATTGTCCCGGGGGCTTTTCACAGTTTTATTGCATCAATGGCCCGCTCTGTTTCAGATAAGCTAAAGTGCAATACTTGCTCCTTGCTCCATCATTCCTATCCCTCAGAGGCATTTGCTGCTCCTGTTCTGAAATTATTAGGACCTGAGTACAGGTTGGTGCAGTGCCGAGTCCAGGTGTCTGGATCTACATGGTGCTCTGTGTGGTAGACTAAATCCTTGTTGCCATATACAACTATTTTCCAGAATTGGGCAGAGTCCCTCGATTTAGCTGCTAGGAGTAAATCATACCAGTTTGTATCCTCCCAGTCTTTTTTGTGCATTCATTATTTCCTTTTTGTATTTAATCCTTGCCTCTTTTACCATTAGTATGTTACCATGTTTACCATTATGAAGTACAATCCTCTTCGCTTCTTTGCATTTAGCTGTATACAATGGGTTAGATAAATCTCTTCTCCTTACCCCTTGTTTGGTCATGGTCTCTCTATTATTCACAACAGAAGTCCATTTAAGTGTTCTGTGGTTGAAATTTGTTACGTTTCTAACGACTTCTAAAATGGGCTTCCAACTGTATACAGATTTGGTGTTTCGAAGGGATGTGTTTAGGGGATGCAAACCATTGAAAAGTTACCAATCCTCAAGGTGGGTTGGTAACTCAAAAGGGATGAGATTCCCTCTGGACCACTTCCCCTCGGTGAAATTTGGAAAATAATTTAAAAAAGTTGCTCCATTACCTTTAAGTAATATAATTTGGAGTAAGTAATTTGGAGTGAAACTCGCAACGTACGCGGATGACACCCAATTGATTGTTTCGCTCTCGCTCGCAGAAAGCCATGGTGAGAAGTTTGCCGCCTGCCTTACCAACATCATGGCATGGATGGCCGACTCAAGACTCAAGCTTAATGCCTCCAAAACCGAGGTGATGTTGCTGGGAAATCTCTGCACCTCCCTCCCCAAATGTATGTGGCCGACTTGTTTAGGAGATCCTCCGACCCCGAAGGGATCCATAAAAAGTCTCGGCGTCTGGCTTGAACCGGAGCTGTCGATGCACACTCAGGCGAAAATAACTGCAGGGTGTTGCTATGGGCTGCTCCGCTCAATACGGAAAGTTATGCCCTTACTCCCATTAGACTCTAGGAAATTGCTGGTACAGGGCCTTATTCTGTCAAGACTGGATTATAACAACGCCCTTTTCCTGGCTGCACCGGAATACACCTTGAACGTGCTCCAGAGGGCACAGAATGCAGCTGCAAGACTGCTGACGAACACACCTAGAAGAACGTCAGCAAAACCGGCCTTGAAAGCGCTCCATTGGCTGCCCATAAGAGCGAGAGTGAAATTCAAAGCGCTCTGTACAGTGTTCAGAGTCCTCCAAGGCACAGGCCCTCCGATCCTCAGAGATCTGATCCGCCCTTACAAATCAGTACGAACGCTCCGCTCTGGCGAGGAAAACCTGGTAGCTATCCCGAGAGCAAAAAGAACAAGGACCGGAGGACGCCGCTTTTCAATAAACGCGGGTCAGCTATGGAACTCCCTCCCAACATCAATGAGGAAAGAACCTAGCTTGACCAGATTCCGAAAATCCCTTAAAACGTTCCTTTTCCCCCAGAATGACTAACATCTCTGGATGCGGCTCAGAGGAGGTCTGTCTGTGTGTACACGTAGCGCTGGGACGCTCAAGGGCAGCCATGCGCTTTAGAAATTCTTTTTCATTTCATTTCATTCATTTCATTCATTTCATATAGGCTGCTTAAAAAAATATTGTCTTTTCACAAACAAATTGA
This sequence comes from Triturus cristatus, assembly GCF_964204655.1. Lineage (NCBI taxonomy): Eukaryota > Metazoa > Chordata > Amphibia > Caudata > Salamandridae > Triturus > Triturus cristatus. The sequence goes on from NC_140581.1 coordinate 522,558,380, forward strand.
CATAGTGCTCTACTGACTGATGCAGACCACCATTCCGGTAATATTTACGAATTAGATTGAGTTGGAATTTTTTATCTGTCTAATGAATAGCAATTAGGTTGGATTCTGACTCAATCCGAATCCATATTTTGCAAACCAAGCTATGAGTACAGAGGTCAGACAAAAAACATATTTCTAGCCACAAAAAAGCTGTTCACTATTTGGATCTGCTTTTTGGCCAGAATATTGGTACATCTGGCACAGGTTTATTTTAAAAAAATGCGAGCTAGGTTTCACAGACAAAAAGTGTATTTTCCGAAAATAACAAATTGATTTATTGTCTGGGTACAAAATTGATTTGTGAACCATCTAAGAAGTTTAAGTAAAGAATATACTCAAACACTTGACACACTCACACACTGTAGCGGCCTGTTTAACCTGTGCCCATGCCCAGGGATCTGTGGCCTCATGTGCCATATGTCCCATCTCCCTGACTCCATGGTTTCAAATGCCCTCCCAAGTGGAGCCTCTCAGCGTTCCTAAAGTGAGACAGGCAGGCACCCGGAAGGGTTAAGCTCCAATAGCACAGTCCTAGGTGGAGGGTGTATTGTCATTCCCACAGCTCAATTGCATAGCATATAATATCCTCCCATGGTGCCTGTTGTGGCCCTTCCAATGGGAGAATTCTTGCAGAACGTCTTCCATATCTTGCAGGTCTTGTACGAAATGTGGAGTTCCTGTGAGAGGATGGTAGCTATCTTTAGAATGATCCTACTTGAACCACACCTAAGGTCACCTTTCTTTTGCTTCTCTTTCCACACCTGTGAAAGCTTGTCATTTGTATTTGGTTATTTATAGAGTGCACTGTGAGCAAAACGGTATGCTAGTGCTAGCTGGACCCCAGTAGAGGCATAGGAAATGGGGGGATATTCTAGTCGGAAAAAAATGAAATTTAACCCAATAATTAATGGAGGAAAAGCCAAGTTTTAAGGGATTTCATTAACTTAAACAAGTCAGTTTGAGATCTTACTGAGACTGACAGTTTATTCCATAACTGTCGGACTTTCTTGAATCTCTATTCTTGGACATAGTTGAGCGTAGCCGATCAAAGGGACCTGCCAGGAGTATATTTTCTTAGGCTGGCTTGCAAAGGTTTTGACCCTTTATTATGTAATTCCTTAAAGACAGTACAGAGTGATTTAAAATTAATCGTCTGTTTAATAGGCAGCTAATGGAGATCTTTGAGAGCACCTCAGGCAGAGGAGTTCCGAGGTCTGTTTAGGGTTAGTTTCACTGTATGAGTTCCAGCTTCTTTAATAAATAGCAAGGAACTCCTAAAAGGAGGGCATTACAGTAGTCCAGCCTACTTAGTCTGATGCCTCTCAAAATCAGGGGTCTAGCTTGGACGTTTAGCAAAGGGTACAGTTTCCTGAGACCACGGATCATAGCGAAGCAGGTCCCCGCAACTCCATTCACATCCTTTTCCATTGAAAGGTACACATCTAGCATTACTTCCAGGTTCCGGACCACAGTTGAGTTACCAAGAGGGGTTTCTGTGGGTAGAGGTCAAAGGTTGGAGGGTATGGATATTGGGATTTTACTAGAGGGGCATCAGAGGAGTTCTGTTTTACCTCGGTTCATCTTAAGGGAATTTGCATTCATCCAGCTAAATATGTTTAAAACGCAGGCCTGAAAATTGCAATATGAGTTAGCCTGATTTTTATTTCATGATAGAATCAATTGGGTGTCGTCTGCATACTTAATATGCTTAATCTTGTGGGACTTAATAAGGGAGATTAGTGGTTTGATTTAGACATTGAACAGAATTAGGCTGTGGGAAGAGCCCTGAGGAACACCACTTTGAATTGTTCTAGATTTAGAGAGAAACAGGGGTATGGATACAGCCTGAAAATGGTCATCCAGGTAAGACTTTAGCCACTTTAACATTGGGCCTATGACACCCTCTGACAAAAGTCTAGGTAGGAGAGTGCAGTGGTTGACCATGTCAAACCTGGCTTATAAGTGCAGGAGGACCAGTACTACTGGTTGTCCACAGTCTGTCGTCCTGCATATTTCATCAGTGGAAGTGATCAACGCAATCTTTGTTCCATGACCAGGTCGTAAGCCAAATTGCTCTTCTTCTAGCCATGAGTGGTCTTCCAGATATTGAGACTGTCGGGTCGGCCGAAGCTTTCTTGAACAGCAGCTTAACTATAGCCCATTTCCAGCATTTTGGTACCACCTCAGTTTCAAGGGATTGGTTACAAAGTTGTTAGAGGGGTCCTGACAGTTCATCTTTCCATCTTGTCCATTGTTTTGGGGGAATGGGATCGAAGGGTGATGCTGACTTAATAGATCTGTACAACAATTTAAATGCTTCCGTAAAGATAGGATCCAGCCTGGTCAAGGTCGTTATGGAGGGGTCCATTAGATGTGGTGTTGCAAGTCGAGGTGGACTGTTAGTGTTAGGAATAGACATATTTTTAATTCCTTAGATTTATCAATATCTTCTAGAATCATCTCAATTTTATTTTCAAAGAACACTGACAAGTCTTCACACAATTGTTGTGACGATGAATTTTCTTGCTTAAAATGAGGAGGGTTTGTGAGATCGATGAGTATTTCAAAAATCTTTTTTGCATTATTGGTGGCAGCGGTTATTAGCTCACATTAGTAGTTGGTTTTTACTTTCCTGACTTTGTTTTCATAGTTGTTTAGCATGATTTTTAGGCGGATTTTATCTTTATTTAGGTAGTGGTGCCGCCATTTCATTTCAAATTGCCTGCAGTTTAATTTGGCTTCCTTCAGGATTGCATTGCACCATGGTACAGATGTACTTTTGCAAGATTTTTGAGTTGTTAGAAAAAATGACTTGATGTAGTGTTTTTATGATCTCACTTTAGAGATTTTCTTATCTTTTGTGTAGTCACTCCTCCTACAATGTCCATAATGCACTATTCCTGCCATTTTTCACCCACTTGATAATTCAATGTATATTTTGGCAGAACTCAAACTTGCTTTTCATGTGCACCCCATGTATATATAGCGCCTTTAGAGGAACAGTTCCATGTTATGGTCATATCATAAGGGCACATTAATAAATCAGTCAATTCCGCTACCACCGATTTTCCTCCAGTTTTGTACTTGCCTTCAAAACAGATGCTTTGGTACGAAGTGCGCAGGGAAATCCCTCTCGCAAACCCTTGCTGATATAATGTTTATCTCCCAAGTTGGGTCGGGCATCTCATGGGACCCTTCCATCCATCCTGTTTAGACGCTCAGTATCTCCAGCCAGCGGGCTCTCCAATATGGATACGATCCATTGAAACCAAGTCCTGACTTAGGGAGAGCCTCATCCTCTCGGGTCGGGCCTGTTAACCGGTTTGTCAGACACCTCTCAAATTCCATAAGACACACGTATCTCTCTGCAACGTGAGACAGGCCACACCAACTGTGCTTGTTTCATTCCTTTATTCGCGGCAGAATATGCATAACGCGTTTCAACTCAAACGAGTCTTAATCATATGCGGACATTTAAATGGTGGGTTTGCCAGCTTTTAAAATATGTGACTTTAAACATTGAAAAAGGACTCGTGCTATCAAGTTAGATTTAAAGCGGCAGTTAGTGATCCATTTTAACAGATTTTCTTTTTCTTCTTCTTTACTCAGAGATGCAAAGTACACTTTTTCCGTTATTCAATTAAGGTTAAGTGCCTCGAAAAAAATCTTTTCACAATCCCTGTCATTCATCTATGCACAATTCGTTTTTCTTATCTTTTGTGTAGTCACTCCTCCTACAATGTCCATAATGCACTATTTCTGCCGTTTTTCACCCACTTGGTAATTCAATGTAGATTTTGGCAGAACTCAAACTTGCTTTTCCTGTGCACCCCATGTATATATAGCGCCTTTAGAGGAACAGTTCCATGTTATGGTCATATCATAAGGGCACATTAATAAATCAGTCAATTCCGCTACCACCGATTTTCCTCCAGTTTTGTACTTGCCTTCAAAACAGATGCTTTGGTATGAAGTGCGCAGGGAAATCCCTCTCGCAAACCCTGGCTGATATAATGTTTATCTCTCAAGTTGGGGTGGGCTTCTCATGAGGCCCTTCCATCCATCCTGTTTAGACGCTCAGTATCTCCAGCCGGCGGGCTCTCCAATATGGATACGATCCATTGAAACCAAGTCCTGACATAGGGAGAGCCTCATCCTCTCGGGTCGGGGCCTGTTAACAGGTGTGTCAGACACCTCTCAAATTCCATAAGACACACATATCTCTCTGCAGCGTGAGACAGGCCACACCAACTGTGCTTGTTTCATTCCTTTATTCGAGGCAGAATATGCATAACACGTTTCTTTCAACTCAAACGAGTCTTAATCATATGCTGACATTTAAATGGTGGGTTCGCCAGTTTTTTAAAATACATGACTTTAAACACTGAAAAAGGACTTGTGCTATCAAGTTAGATTTAAAGCGGCAGTTAGTGTTCCATTTTAACAGAATTTCTTTTTCTTCTTCTTTACTCAGTGATGCAAAGTACACTTTTTCCGTTATTCAATTAAGGTTAAGTGCCTCGAAAAAAATCTTTCCACAATCCCTGTCATTCATCACTGCACAATTCGTTTTTCTTATCTTTTGTGTAGTCACTCCTCCAACAATGTCCATAATGCACTATTCCTGCCATTTTTCACCCACTTGGTAATTCAATGTAGATTTTGGCAGAACTCAAACTTGCTTTTCATGTGCACCCCATGTATATATAGCGCCTTTAGAGGAACAGTTCCATGTTATGGTCATATCATAAGGGCACATTAATAAATCAGTCAATTCCGCTATGGTAGTCTGTATTTTAGAGTATGTGTATCAAAGATTATATTAGACTGTGAGAAGGTGTGTCAGACTATCACATGGATGATGTCATCAGTGATGTCATCAGTGATATCATTTGAGATGTCATGAGTGATGTCACTGACCATGTCATGAGTGATGTAATATGTGACGTCATCACCAGCGCATTGCGGGCGTGTGAGTTATAGTTAGCTCAACTAACTATAACGGGCGAATTTCTCTGGTTTTATACGAGTCAAATGTCCAAGTAACTATAACGTCCCTGAAATCTATGTTTTTTTCAGTGAATTTCTAAGGTTTTTTAAATGCTAATTTCTAACTATAATGTGCCTGAAACCTATGGTTTTTTCTGTGAATTTCTAAGGTTTTTTAAATGCTAATTTCTAACTATAACGTCCCTGAAACCTATGTTTTTTTCAGTGAATATATATATATATATATATATATATATATATATATATATATATATATATATATATATATATATAATACACACATCTATATATAATTGTTCATGCTGAAGGACTAGTCAACTGATCCTGAAGAATGCCCCTGAACCCCTAGTGGGTTCACCTAAGGGCAGAAACATGTTGACTTACTGTAGGGGAAAAATTGCTGGTAACCCCTGATTGTCTTTCCTTTTAATCCTGTCCCAGAAGGCCACGATATAAAGATTATTTGACCTTCTGTACACAGTTTTAAACCTGTTTTTTCTGCACTCTGCCCCTCACCACCCTTACCTTTGATCCCTTCCTGGAAAACACCTCAGCTCCTCTTCAAAGCGAGAGAGTTGTAGCCCACACTATTGACCTTGTGGACCTGGTGTGAGGAGGGAACCCTATGATGACGCATGTCACCTTTGGGTTAGTGACGGTTCCTGTCCTAAAAGAGGTCTCCCCTCTTTGTCGGGGAGTACACATTGTCTGACATTGTCACCACACCATTACGGGGACATCACTTCCCCTTTTTATTTGTTTTGAGATGTACTTCTAGTGAGTTCAGTTAGACAGGGAGTAGTACGGTCCCACATTCAGAGCCTCTCCACTGGATTCCCAGTGTGTTATTGAAGCCAGGAGAGGGCTGCCATGACACAAGCTGTGTCACAAGTGCTGTGCAGGTAGCACCAGGCCAGCACTGCCTCATTGCGGTGACCCTGTAAGCCAGAAGGGGCCACTATTGAACTATATTTTCCCAGAGCATAGAGACTTGTTACTATCTGAATCGGCCACCTCATATGCCAGGAGATGCCACTGTGATGAGGCAAGCGTGCTGGAGAATCAGGTGGGAGTACTGCAGCAACCCTGTATGCCAGGAGGGGCTGCCAATGCCCACATTGCCAGAAGTTCGGGTCCTTACCCAGACAAAAGAATGTGGCTGTGACCGGCTGGTCATCTGCACGCCAAGGCCTGCACTTGACTGCTACCCTGAGGACCATGAAGGACACCACCTGAGATGTTGTACCCTCGCTGGGCTCCAGTGGGAGCTGGAGGATCAAATCCCCTCCATCCTGTGTGAGGAAAGAGTGACTTACCTATCTTCGCAGACAGGGACCAGCTCTAGTGAGAGAGCCTTCCCCTGCCAAGTACAATTGTCGTGTGTTTCCTGCATGGCCAATTGTCGTTTTATCTATTTTAGAATTGCCTTTGTGCCTCATTGTTTTTCACACAGAACCTGCATATGTTTTTGTGTTCTGATAATTTCCTGGGATTTAGTCTGCACACCAGACCAGGTCAAACAACAATGCCCCTTGTTATTTTCTCTGGTCAGGCACTAGGGTCTAGACATAACCCGAGAAGGCAGCTGTTGTTTATGAACACACATGTCTTGTCATAGAGATGAGCACAGAGGTCCAAAAAACACAGATGGAGTGAGAGTTCAGAGACAAGAGGACTGCGTCCACCACGATTAGCGCGTCCATCTGTGTATGCTAAGGTACGGGGTCCGCCACTAATCCCAGAGATCTTTGATATATAATCATTTAGCTTCATTAGAAGGGGAGGGGGATTAGACAAGTCTGCCTTATAACATGTCAGGGCTTTTTATTGTATACGGTTTATTGGACATGCTAACAGTATTTTAAGTATGCATTTGTTTTCTAATTGTGGTACAAATACTGCAATTTTAGCACATAGTTTATGTATGCTAAACTTCTTTCATCTCTTTTGTATATCTTATAGTGGACAAGTAAGAGTGAGAAAGTGAAAGGGTGTTCCTCAGAGGGTCAAGATTGCTGTATTCTGGGGTGCAAATTCACGTCTTTCCCTGGTAGGGTTAGGAGGGCAAGTTAGGCACTATAGCTGGTCGGACTCTGGCTCATGGATACTGAGGTGGTATGGTGGCTCAGTCCCTACAGGCCAAGGTTGTGTGGTCCCAAGAATAGTTCTGTTCCTGAGCAGAATCCCTGTAACACTACCACATGCACTGCCTGACTTTGCTGAACAGGATTAGGACCTATGAGCACCTGCAGAAAAGGCACTCACTGCACCGCTGAATGATTCCATACTGTGAGAAGAGGTAAGACTGGAGTTGGGCCTGTGGTGCCCCAGGGGACTCGCTGCTAACTGTGCAGCACCATAGTACAGCCTCTTAGTGAGTATTCCCTGCATGCAGCAGACAGTGACTGGAGAAGAACCGTGACCACGTTATAACAAAGAGGGTGGGATAGTGATTTGCCTTATAGTAGAAGAATCCTACAACAATGGGATTGTGTTATTGTTCATCAATGTTGTTATTTCTTTGAATGTGTAATTAGAAATAAAATATGTATTTTTCTAATAAACAGTAAGCATTGGACTGGACATTGATTTATTGTTCATATGGTGTGTACTTTGATTTATGAGTCTTCTTCACTTACCTACATCTACACCTCTTTATACCCCCCACCCCCAGGGAGCCTTTGACTGCTCATCCACAACTACCATTGAGAGCCATGTGCAGAATGGGTACTTGGCCCAGTTGCACAGGATCCATAGGCGGTCAGCTCTAGGACTTCAGAAGTAAAGGACTCAACCACCACGGTTGGGCCCGGTAGCTCTTGCATTACCAGTGGGTTCTGACAGTGAGTATATGTTTTATGAACAAGTGTGGGAGGGACAGGAACATTGTGAATGCTTACTACTAAAGGGGAGGGGATTAAGTAGGGATTTGGAAAGGATTTAGGTAGGGCTTTGTGCTCAAGAGTAAGCCCATTACTATTCACAATCTGCACATCTAGTTACAAAAGCAAAACGTGGGACCCAAAACAGTAGAACATAACTCCAGCTCAGAGCTGGAGTAAGTCCTGGACCACACATGGCCAAACACTGGTACTGTAAAACTCTCCAATAAAGATTAATGGAATTATGGACTTCAAATAAAATATTTAAAATAGTTGAATATAGAAATATGCTCAGGAGTAAATGGGCAATTCTGATAAAGCCCTGGTTCTTACTAAACCATGCATTTAAAAACCTCTAAGCAATCCACAGCGTACATCCTGGTTTTGCTATAGTCTTGGAGATGCTGTCACAAGAACAATTAGCCCATGTTCCAAGCTTGATCAGGATGTTGGTTCACAGGAAAGAACTTGAGCATTTTGAATCTACTCCCCTTGTACCTCATGGCAAAGTAGGTAGAAGGGGCTGATCCTGAGGACTTTGAATTTACTGTTTGTTTCCATCAGATAATAGGTCCCCGACTAGGACACTATCTGCTATAATTTTGAAGGAATGAGCAGTGGCACATAGGCACATTATGCAAAATATGACCCGCTGTTCTATTCCAGGTCTGCCCAAGCACAAATAAGTACTGTCCCATGCAGACAATGTCCCAGCTAGAACTGTCCCACTCTTGCATGGTCTCAATCAGCACAGCCCCACTCTGACTCTTTAATTCAGCACTGCTGCGGCATTATCCCATTCATCAATGTCCCATTCAGCACTGCCCCACTCTGGTTCTCTCCATTCTCACACATTTTTCCAACATGCACCATGCTAAACTAGCAAAACTGTCCTATCGAACACTGCCCCCAACCTGGCACTACCTCATCCAGCATTCCCCACAAGATCACACTATCTCAGCTAGCACAGTCCCTCACTGGCATGTTACTTTCAACATTGCCCCACTGTTTGAATCATCACTGCTTTGCAATGACACTGCCACACCCTATCTCTAGCCTATTCACTTATGTCCCTCTCAGGCACTGTTTGAATTACCAATGTCAAATACAGCACTTTTCCATCCAGCACTGCTCCAATCTGGAATTACTTGAGCCAGCACTGCTCTATTCTAGCACTGTCCAGCTCCACTCAACCACTGCTGCACTGACCAAAAATGTCTCAGTCTGGCACGGGTCACCTCGGTATTGCCAAGCACATATAGCAACTCTACACAACCATCATTAGGGGCTGCTCCTCTTAACTGCTGGAGGGGAGGTGTTGGGGGAGGCTTCAGTAGCATTCAAGATGTTTATGCATAATTTCCGCCTCCGTGCCTTGAAGTAAAACAGATGTTTTTTACAGTGTGGGTTGTATCTAAAAAGCTCTACTAAAAAGGAGTGTAATCCCACAGAACTAGTAGTAAGAAGCTTGCTGTCCCGTGAGACAGCCATTACACCCTCTTCTGTAATATATTTCCAGGATGCATCCATATAGCTGGTGAAAGGAAGGACCCTGCACCCCCTTGTCTTGACAATGTACGACATAAAATAATAGTTTTTAAAGAAAGCAGGTGGTTTATTTCAAAGGCAGGCTGCAAACTCTAATCTTGCAAAGGAAGCATCAAATATCACAGGCTCGGATGCAGGTGGGATACTAAATTCCGCTGCACATTTTCTCATCGCTTTATTGAGATCCCTACACAGTCATGTATTGAGCTCTTTTTCTTTAGCACTTTGTATACATAGCATGCACACTGCTCTGCCATGTTTCATTTAGAGGATATAATTGGATACAATTTGTTTTCAGTATGAAAGAACCTCAACTCTGACGATCAGAGTTTCTTCTCTATAAAGAAGTCACTGTGTTACATTGAGTGCGAAGATGTGTGGTTAGCTTTAGTGGAGTAGTGTAAGTGCCATATCGTTTATTTCTCATGATCCATTTACAACAATGTCTCTTTGATAGCAAATGGAAACGTGCACTTTTTGTACACGGTTAAATTACTTCTTTTTTATTTTTGCAGGTGTTTGAAAATACACAATTGAATACATACACACCATAATAAATTAGCGGTACAGAAAACGGTTACGAGTACATGTTTGTGTCTGTCTATCTATCTATTTATCTATCTATCTATTGATTCATATATATATATATATGTGTGTATATATATATATATATATATTCACTGAAAAAACCATAGGTTTCAGGCACGTTATAGTTACTTGGACATTTGACTCATATAAAACCAGAGAAATTCGCCTGTTATAGTTAGTTGAGCTAACTATAACTCGTGCGCTCGCAATGCACTGGTGATGATGTCACATATTACATCACTTATGACATGGTCAGTGACATCACCCATGACATCACTGATGACATCTCAAATGACATCACTGATGACATCACTGATGACATCATCCAGTGAATGTGTGTTTCTGTAAAGTTTAAATATTTTTCATATATATCTATGCCAAGGTCTATTGAAGAATGAGTGGATGTAGAAGTGCCTGAATGGATTATTTAGTAGATGCATGACTGACTGTATAAGTCACTGATTGAACGTATGTTACTGAATGCATGGGTTAGTGACTAAACTGTGTGAATGTCTATATTAGTATCTCAGTTGGTGTGTAAGCAGGTGTATGGGATGGTGAGTAGCTTCATCAGTGTCTATATAGGTTATTGATGGAATGTATGAGTGTCTGTATGGTGTCTCAGTGTCTATGTGGGTTGGTGGGGGTGTCTGACTCTGTGCATACATGTCTGAATGGCTGATTTGCTGGTTGTATAGATTCAAAAGTGCATCTCGGAAGGGTTGTATGGGTAGCTGACTATGTGTACAGGTTTGTTGATTAGTGAATTGGTGTCTCAGTTGTATATATGTGAGTAACTATATATGTTTTTAGACAGTATATGTGAGTTTTGGGGTGTATAATTGACTATATGTGAGAGACAGTGATTGCAAGAGTGTCTACATACATGAATGTGTACTTGTATTAGTGATTGTAGAGAGTAAGTATGTGTTAGTATCTATATAAATAAGGGAGGTGGTGTGTGTATAAATAAGTCAGGTGGTGTGTATATATCTGCATAGGTGAGTGCATGGGTGTCATTGATTTTTGGCATGACTGAGTAGATGTGTGAGTAACTCTATGGATCAGTAGCACTGTGTGAATGTATATATAGGTGTATGAGTGGATATTATACTGAAGTGATGATGAGTGACACCATGTATGAGTGACTGTATGAGTGTATGTCTAGCTCACAATATATAGATAGGAATCAGTGGATGGGTATCTAATCTCTGGTATTGGTGTGTCTGTGGTTTCGAAAATGGTAGTCTGTATTTTAGAGTACGTGTATCAAAGGTTATATTAGAGTGTGAGGAGGTGTGTCAGACTATCACGTGGATGATGTCATCAGTGATGTCATCAGTGATGTCATTTGAGATGTCATCAGTGATGTTATGAGTGATGTCACTGACCATGTCATGAGTGATGTAATATGTGACGTCATCACCAGTGCATTGCGGGCGCGCAAGTTATAGTTAGCTCAACTAACTATAACGGGCGGATTTCTCTGGTTTTATATGAGTCAAATGTCCAAGTAACTATAACATCCCTGAAACCTATGGTTTTTTCAATTAATTTCTAAGGTTTTTTTAAATGCTAATTTCTGACTGTAATGTGCCTGAAACATATGGTTTTTTTCAGTAAATTTCTAAGGTTTTTTAAATGCTAATTTCTAACTATAACATCCCTGAAACCTATGGCTTTTTCAGTGAATTTCTAAGGTTTTTTAAATGCTAATTACTAACTATAACGTCCCTGAAATCTATGGTTTTTTCAGTGAATTCTTAGGGTTTTTTAAATACTAATTTCTATCCATAACCTGCCTGAAACCTATGTTTTTTTCAGTGAATTTCAAAGGTTTTTTAAATGCTAATTTCTATCTATAGCGTGCCTGAAACCTATTTTTTCCAGTGAATTTCAATGTTTTTTTAATGCTAACTCCTAATTATAATGTTCATTTAACCTATAGCTTTTTCCGACACCCAAGAAGGACACAACACCACTGCCACAACCCTCAGGACCTCCCCCTCGTACAACCCCTCTCCCTACTACCACCAAGGCAGTGCAGAACAGGACAGCGAACCCTCCAAAAATGGCATGGTCCCTTAGCCATATAAGAGCTCAATGTTGGGAAATGTGGCAATCGTTTTTTCAGTAAATTTGATTTTTTTTTAAAATACTAATTTCTAACTTTAATCTTCCTGAGACCTATTTTTTTTGTGAATTTCAAAGGTTATTTAAATAGTAATTTCTAATTATAATGTTCATAAAACCAATGTTTTTCTCAGTAATTTTGAAAAACAATGTGATATTTTGTAACTTTAATATCCTAAAAATAGTTTTTGTATTTTTTTTATTTATTATTTAATGTCGTCTTGTTTTTTTAAATATTAAACAACTACATACAGTAGGAAAGGGAGCCCAGCCCAGAGCCACATCTGACGACCAACACATGTCATAGACCTACTGATCAAGCAGCTCCGACACCCAAGAATGCCACAACACCCACCACCACCCCCAGGACCCCCCCATCTACCACCGAGGCAGCGCAGAACAAGACAGCAAACTTTCTGAAAATGGCATGGCCCCTCAGCCACACAACAGCTGAATACTGGGACAGGTGTGAACAAACTATATGTGAAGGAAGCAATTCACCCATGAATAACATTGCACGCAATGCAAAGTGTAGCGGTGATGTGCTGGACACATCTCAGTATGCAGAACAGACACCTCTCCATGTGCACAAATACTACTGGTGCTTGTAGTGTTGTGGACAGTGGACCCAAATATGTTACGTCAAACACTAGGGATGATCTCAGTCATGGAGCTGTATCGTCCCCCCCTGTAAGCATAAGCGCAACCGGAGTGGGCTGGTCTGACGTACGCCACTTCAGCGTAGCAGTGTGAATATATAGGCCGGGGCTCTGGGCGTGGTTCACTTGTGAACTGTGAAGACCAACGACTGTGCCAAAGCGGAGGGCCTCGCCGTGCCACGAGGCTGCCGCCATGACCGCGGGTCTCCTCGACACAGGCCCCCTACAAACCCAGCGGCACAGCACTGCAGACTTATATCTGTACAGACTACTGCCTTTGATCTACACTGCGGACAGCAGGCGTCACAATTCAGATGGAGTAGCATTTGCAGATGACGCAGTCCAGTACGCAAGATACATTCCGCCCAGTGCGGCTCTCTCGGACCATGCATCATACCAGGGTGCTCACATGCTGAGCGCCAAAGGTACCACTAAATCAGTGCACCACATTTCATCGACACGTGGCCTTACTGAGGCAGAATTCAATAGATAAAAGACATTGCTCTGAGTGCGGCCCCTCCGGACCATGCATTATCGCGTGGTACGTACACACTGAGCACCAAAGGTACTGCTAACTCAGTGCACCATGAGTCATCGCCACGTGGCCTTATTGAGGCAGAATCCAATAGAGAAAAGACATTGCTCCGAGTGCGGCCCCCCCGGACCACGCATCATCGCAGGGTACGTACACGCTGAGCGCCAAAGGTACTACTAACTCAGTGAACCATAAGTCATCGCCATGTGGCCTTATTGAGGCAGAATTCAATAGACAAAAGATATTGATCTGAGTGCGGCCCTCCCGGACCACACATCATCACAGGGTACGTACACACTGAGCGCCAAAGGTACTACTAACTCAGTGCACCATAAGTCATCGCAAAGAATAGTGAACAGTTTTATGTCAGCAGTGAGGCATACTATCACTCGAAAATCACCCAAAAATACTTCTAATATAAAAAGAACACAAGAATCGAAGTATATTAATGATTACAATCCAGTAATTTTGAAGATGTGAAATGCAAATATGGACATACAATATGTTGCAGATAACTCAATTACTGTTCCTCATATACTATCCAAATAGAAGTCCATAAATGGAAAACATATGTATATATGAAATACTGCAACATTATAGTTTTAGAAAAAATGTTACAGAAAAAATAAATGAAGGGAAATATGCTGTAATTGGATCTGATGGATGTTTCTTAACCCCTTCGATGCGAGTGACGGAGCGGTTCCGTCATGCGCGTCGGTTGCGCTGTGCGCATGACAGAACCACTCCTTCACGGCCCCGCCCGCGCACGGAACCTTCAGCACAGCGCGGTAATCCGCGCCGCGCTGACGGGGTTAAAGAATGTCAAAGGAAATTTGATTAATCACAGGAAATTAAGTTGTGATACTCCAGATAAGAGAGAGTTTTTCTATTTAGCTCTTCTGCAACTCTTCAACCCTTGGAGGACGTAAATGGAATTTCTTGGAGATTTTGACTGCAATGAAGATTCTTTCAGAGCATGTAAAGACATTGCTACCAGTGAGGCCCTCCCGGACCACGCATAATCGCAGGGTGCGCACACGCTGAGTGCTTCAGGTGCCACTAACTCACTGCAGCACAAGTCATCGCCACGTGGACTTATTGAGGCAGAATTCAACACAAGCCGCAACACTTTGTGCCACTAACCCTGTTCAACACAAGCCGGCGACACATGGTGCGACTAACCCTGTTTAACACAAGCCGAAGGATCACACATGTGAAACTGTGTCCTGAGTCCTGAATGGCAGTGACCCCAAGTCCGTGGCAGCGACTACAGCAGCATACTCCCTTTGATCAGTTAGGCATATTTCCATATGCAAGGCCTGCGACACGTGGTGCCACTAACCCTGTTCAACACAAGCCGAACAATCCCACATGTGAAACTGTGTCCTGAGTCCTGAATGGCAGTGACCCCAAGTCCGTGGCAGCGACCACAGCACCAGACTCCCTTTGATCAGTTAGGCATATTTCCATCTGCAAGGCCGGCGACACATGTTGCCACTAACCCTGTACAGCACAAGGCGCAACACGTGGTGCCACTAACCCTGTTCAACACAAGCCGACCCCACATGTGGAACTGTGTCCTGAGTCCTGAATGACAGTGACCCCAAGTCCGCGGCAGCAACCACAGCAGCATGCTCCCTTTGATTAGGTAGGCATATTTCCATATGCAAGGCCGGCGACACATGGTGCCACTAACCCTGTTCAACACAAGCCAATCCCAAATGGGGAACTGTGTCCTGAGTCCTGAATGGCAGTGACCCCAAGGCTGTGGCAGCGACCACAGCACTAGACTTCCTTTGATCAGTTAAGCATATTTCCACATGCAAGACCGGCAACACGTGGTGCCACTAACCCTGTACAACACAAGGCGCGACACGTGGTGCCACTAACCCTGTTCAACACAAACCGATCCCACATGTGGAACTGTGTCCTGAGTCCTGAATGGCAGTGACCCCAAGTCTGTGGCAGCGACCACAGAACAAGACTCCCTTCGATCAGTCAGGCATATTTCCAAATGCAAGGCCGGCGACACGTGGTGCCACTAACACTGTACAACACAAGGCGCGACACGTGGTGCCACTAACCCTGTTCAATACAAGCCGATCCCACATGTGGAACTGTGTCCTGAGTCCTGAATGACAGTAACCCCAACTGTGTGGCAGCGACCCCAGCACCAGACTCCCTTCAGTTTTATTTGTTGTTATTTTGTTTAAATAAAATATTTTATATGTAAATCTATTCATGACTAAGATTCTTGTTTGTCCAACCGCACAGGGATAATTCTGGGCCCAAGAAGGTTGTTGGGGGTATGTTGGTAATGTGGGAAGAGGGTGCATTACCTGCTGATGTGGGGAGGCAGCGTGAAAGGGGTATCTCTCACAGAAAGAACTCCGGTATGTTTTCAGAAATGCCTCGGACAGATGCCAGCTGACGGACTGAATCACAAAATGGCATTTCAATGCTTATGTAGTGTGACTTATGAACAGTCCACACCCAGGCTCACCGAGGGACAACTGCAACCCGTCCGGTCGACTCACAGACGCAGTACTACGAGCCGTCCGCTCCCAAAGGAACAGCAGCGTAGTAGTTTACACAGGTACAGACTCAGCAGCGTACTAGCTCGCAAAGGTAGAGAGCTGCGAGCCGACGGACTGGCTTCTAACGCTATAGCGGCGAAGTGGTGATGTTAGGATGAGGGAGCGTGAAAGGGTTATCTCGCAAAGACTCAGTTCCGGTATATATTAAATTGCCCCCAGGACCTTTCTTTTATATTTTCACTCGATGCAAGAAAGCGCGCTTTCTGGACCATGACCTTTCTCCCTACCAAACTTGGCGTAATTCCGTTCAGCAGTTTGACCTGTAGTCTTGTCCAAAGTTTCCTATGGAAAATCTATCGAGAAAACATGTTTTCACACCCCCACATAGCTACCTGACGCAGGCGTACTCGCTATTGGTGTGCAGGTTATTGCTCCACTTATCAACATGTCACGGCCACTCCCTGAGGGCAGGTTTGCACACACACCACACCCATCCGGAACATGCTTCACAGGCCATGTGACCACGCAAATATAATGCATCAACAACGTCACATCCTTTATTGCCGGTGGTGACTGGATGGCAGACGCTCCACGTGTCTCAATCATAAAGAGTCCATGAAAAGTTGCGCAGAGGGTTAGTCGTACCCTGAGCTGTATGACCATCAGGGGCCTACTACCACGTGGCGCGGACTTGACTTGCACAGGGTTAGTGCCACCCGAAGCTGATGTGGCCGTCAGAGGCCTACCACCACGTGGCGCTGACTTGCGTTGCACAGGGTTAGCGGCACCCAAAGCTGATGTGGTCTCTGCCATTGATGACTCAGGACTCAGCGACATGTGTGGCATCTGCCAGGCTGCGGAGAATTGACGGGCACATGGAGTGCCCACTGGTAGACACTGCGGTGGCAGCAGGTACTTATTTGGTCATACATGCGAAGGGGTGGCAGTATCTCTCTCTCTCTCTCTCTCTCTCTCTCTCTCTCTCTCTCTCTCTCTCTCTCTCTCTCTCTCACTTCCCTCTCTTCACTCTCTCTCTCTCTCACTCTCTTCCTTCCTTTCCTTCTCTTTCTCTATCTCCCTTCTCCCTTTCTTTCCTTCCCTCTCTTTTTATCTCTGGCTTTTTTTTCCTTCTCTGTGTCTGGCTCCTTTGATATGCGCATTACACACATCCTTATTTTGTGCTTTATTTTCCAGGCTGTGTCATCGACATTCATGGTCCCGACAGGAGTCTTCCGCCTTGTTATTTTGTGTTCAGTTTGTTAAATTTACATTATCCTTTATATATACATTTACGAAAGTTTGAAGAAAAAAAAAATCAATACATTTTTCGGCTGTTACTTAAGTGCTGTGTGACTCTTTCTCCTTCTTATTACTGTTATTTGGTGTTGTCCACCATGGTGTTGTATTTTGGGGCAGTTATCGCTGGAATACTGGTGATGTCTGCAGTTTGCACCAGCTTCTGAATAGTGTGTTAGAGATTATCTCAACTGTAATTGCATTAAAGTGCTGATAATGAGATGCAGAGTAGGCGTTCCCGTGCAAAAACACACAAGGTGCACCTTTGCGATTTATACTAAATTCTAAAATCCTGTATTGAATTGCACTGTGGTAGTGGGTTACAGTGTACACACAAAATCAATGAAGAAATCTCATTGTATTTATATTGATTGGGAATAGCGGGTCAGGTGCTGGATCTTTACGGGATAGACTGCCAAGTTCATTTATTTTTCGGTACACAAAAAAACCACATCACAACTTTCACAACGAAAGGCAAAAACTGCGATGTGAAACAAATTCTGGCGATAAGCCGCGTTAGCACCAGAGATTTTACACCTGCTTTCTGCTGGTGTTAAGCAGGACCACTACCTGCAGGATGAAAGGGAACACAGCCAAGAGCCACACCTGAACACCCACAGGTGCCATAGAGTCAATGAGCATGATACATAGATACCCATGAGGGCCATAACACTCATCGCAACAACCCCAGGACCACCAACGCCCCCCGAACCCGCATCTGAGCAAGTATGTCCGTGTGGTCATTGTGTTAGCCTGCTCTGAAAAAACAACAAGAAAACTTTTCATTTTTCTTTTTTAAACGCAACCTGTTTTCCTTTAAAACAGGCTACATTTAAAAAAAATGTATTTCTTTATTTAAAAGCAATCACATACATGTTGGTCTGCGGACCCCAGCAGGCCACCATTCCAGTGATTTTTAGCGATTCTTAATGGGTCACAAATAGCGACCTACCTCATTATTATCATGAGGTAGGTCGGTTTGAGAACCCCTAGGAATCGCTAAATGAAACTCATGGAGTTTAATGCATTCAAATAGCGATTACCTAATTGCTATTCATATAGAATTGCAATTAGGTAATCACTGTTTGATATAATGATACAAGTGGCTCTTGGGGTTCCTGTGAGAAGATGGTCTCTATATTTAGTATAATCCTTTTTAAACCACACCTAAGAGCGCCTTTCTTTTGCTTCTCTCTCCACATCTTTGAAAGCTTGTCATGCAGATGTTCTGTCTAGATGCCAGTCTTTCCAATGCATTACCAGTAGCCACTCTTTTATGTCACCAGCAAGTTGCTTCCTGCTACCTTTAAGAAAAGTAGTGGCATGCATGCTACCAGTTAGGCACTTACCCAGTCATAACTTAAATACAGTGATGGGAAGTGTTAAGAGTGATAAAGGCTTTGATTTGCCCTTGATCATCGCATGTTCTAATGGACAAATGTGTACCATCCACAATCTATCCCTTTGTTACTATTTCTAATAACATCCCTCAGAAACTAGAGTCACATCCCCTTGGGTCCAGTTACAGAAGACCCTGACCCTATTATCACCTGAGTTATCCAGAGAAGCCCTTGAAGTCATCTTATTTCTTCAACCCCATTCTGTTGCCATCAACACCCAGGTATATGTTGTGTGCATTGGCAGCTTAAGAGTAGTGGAAACTGGGATTCCACGTCATTTCAGCAATGAACATCCCAAGAATGCAAATTAAATGCCTTGGTTTTGGCACACAGCTACACACAAAGACACATGCACATGCTCAATTGCCACTCCGACTCACTTCGCTTACTAGCGGCTGTCAGTCTCCTTGACTCATATCCAGATGTTTAAGTAGGCATAGATGGACAGGACCACAGGCACTTTGGGGATCCAGAGACAGAAAAGAGAGCCCTTCTGGCTGGCCCAATAATGCACTATAATCTCTAGGAGAGAGAGGAATGGGTGGTCCATCCAGATTTTGGTTGCTCTCTGATTGCCTGACCCTCTATTTTAGCTTCAGATGATGAGGAGTGGATTTAGGTACCTAGGAAAAGTTTTGCTTATATTGATAGTGCAAACATTCAGCATCTTCAGTGCAGGTACAACATATCTACCTGTCTTCCTACTGCATTTTCATGAATAGTGTCCATATAGAGGGTGATCTGCAGCTCAATGTGCCTTGCATCCTCATATGTGCAATTACTTTGATGAAACAGCTAATAACTATTAGTACTGCACTATTAAATTGCCCTAAACAAACAGAATGTGTGATTCTGCTCGATTAAAAGAATGGCAGTCCTACTGTGAAGAAATGCTGCTCATTCTGAAGAAGATATCATCTCTGTTGAAGAATTCTGACCCCGTCCAGTTACTTACGTCCCAGTGTTTTCCTATACTGATTAATGCAGCACCGAGGAGGGGTGCTTGCAATGCCCTACTACGAGTGTAGCAGTCCTGCTTAGATGTTCATAATATGTGCTGTGGTTCAGGGAAGTGCTTGAACTACTCCATTAAATGTAGAAGGTATAGAAATACTTCAGTGACATTCAAGTTACCTCATTAAATGCCCTGCTGAGAAGAACTAATATGCGCCTACCTAATTTACAACTGTCTTACTAACAAGAGCCCATATTGGCCCAATTTGCACTACAATAACCAGGCTAAGAAATACCACTAGTGCATCATGTGAAAGAGCTTGGGAGAAAAGGATCTTTGGAGGAAAGAGGATTGAGATGCCAATTTTATGTTCTGTTAGAGGGCCGTTGTTAAACCAAAGGAGGTCCCTGGTAACTTTCCCAGTACTGCCTGTGATTGTAGGAACTAACAAGTCATCTTGATGGACCAAAAGATTTGGAAAGTTGCAAAGCGCATATAGAAAACCTTTTTGGGCCTGATCGAGGTAAGGCAGTTTGGGGGCTGGGAACACAGCCCATGGCTCCCTTCAGCTCAGACAGATAAATTATTTGATCCCCTGCTTTTCCTTTTTAGGTTCTGTATTCTTCAGATCATATAACCATAAAATCACAACCTTCTTGTTCAGAAAATGTGTTTGATGCAGCAATGATCTAACATCTAAACAATTTCCAATGGAACCTTTGATCAAAGAGGCTGGAAAAAAGTAGCAGTCTGCTGAAACGTACAGTCTAAAGTGGAAACAAGACTTCGAATTTAGGTGATATACTGTAATGTAAAGCATTACCCCCAAACACAGGTCTACTTCATGAATGAGCAGTCTGGCTCTCAACATGCTATGGTTGTGATAGAGGTTTATGAGTGTAATTGGCTGATTTACAGTTTGGAGGACAGGCTACTCACTGCAAACTCTGTGCAAACTATTTGGTTTTGTTAATCTTTTTAAAAGATGTTGAATAGAATTGCGGGCTGCTGTGCAACATGGATTAAAGTATATAAAAACAAAGCTCCTGGCGGGGCCAGCATTGACCAGGCCATAGAACTTTGTTTTTATTTACTTTAAGTCATGTTGCACAGCGGCCCACACTGCTGTGCAATATGCCTTAACCTCTTCCGTGCGTCGGACGACCCCCGGCGGTCTGACAGCACGGTGGGCTTGTGCGGAGGACGGCCGGGGGCCGTCCGAACCGCGCACACGTTAAATTCCTCAGCACCCCGCTGGAATTCCGGTCGCAGCGAAGCGGTTAAAACAGTGTTGGGGAATTGTGGAAGGATGGCAAGTAACAATAGGAAAGGGGAGGGGTTAAACAATGTGTAGCAGGAGGCGGTGGGGTGGGTTACAGAGAGCGATGGCAAGGTGGATGTTTTAAAAAGAATGGACACTGGGTTAAAAAGATAAGAGGGCGGGGGAGGATTGACACCAGAGTTGACCCAACAGGGAGAAGGGTGGGGGGGGAGTTATCACCAGGTAGAACAGGAGGAGGATGGGGGTTGAATGATAGGGACTGCAGAGGCTCGGAGAGTGCATGCCGAAAGTAAAAAAAAAAAGTACCTGTAGGAATGTGTGGCCATTGGAAGGACTCAAACCAGAGGATGGTGTGCTTGGTCTCTGTTCCATGGCAGAAGAGAAGACTGAAGCTCAGGAGGAAGCCGGAGATGAGGAGGAGGTGCTGACCAACAGGAAGCAAGGAAACAAGAGTGATGTGTGAGCCAACAAATGGTAAATAAAGTGATTGGGGGCTCTAATCCCCTTTTAAGA
This sequence comes from Triturus cristatus, assembly GCF_964204655.1. Taxonomy (NCBI): domain Eukaryota; kingdom Metazoa; phylum Chordata; class Amphibia; order Caudata; family Salamandridae; genus Triturus; species Triturus cristatus. Next base: position 522,579,757 of record NC_140581.1, read on the forward strand.
TTCTTTTTTTCTTTACAAGAGATTTCACAAGCACAGCACAAGCGCTATTCAGGTGAAACACAAAAATGTGAAATTATACAGTTTAATAGCTGTATATATAGACAAATGAGGATTTGTATAGGAACAAATCTGGGGATTTATGCTACACCTCTTTGAGAAAAACTAAAGGTGCAACATAAAACCAGCCACAGAGGATCTGTAAAGATTGTTAATAGATGGGAAACTTTTCACCTAACCATAATAGAGAGAATAAATGCAGTTAAAATGGTTGTCCTCCCTGAACTTAATTTCCTTTTTTGAGTTATCCCAATATATATCAAACAAACATTCCTTAAAAAGATACAGTTGGAGATTTCAAAATGTATATGGGTTGCAAAATACCGTGGGGCAGATTTACAAGCCCCTTGCGAGACATTTACGCCGCCGTTGCGTCACTTCTGTGACGCAGCGTCGGCGTAAACCATGCGCCATGTTGTGCCTTATTTACAACGTGACGCATCTAGGGAGATGCGTCACGTTGTAAAGCCCTGCGCTACATTAAACCTGCGTCAGGTTTAATGTATGCAGGGTGGGCGTTTCATCGGAAAAAGCATCGGAAAAGTGACACAGTGAAATCTACAAGATTTCACTGAGTCACTTTTCTGACGCTGCTGCGTCAAAACCCTGCGCCTGCTTAAAGCAGGCGTAAGGCATGACGCATGTTAGGTATGGGCAGCCCCTGAGCATTGCTGGAGTTGTGTCGTGCTTGCGACACGACTCCAGCAATTTGCCGCCCTTATGCCATCAGATGCGTCACGCATCTGTTTATACTTGCGCCATGATGCGCTGCATTGTAAATGCGGCGCATCTGTGGTGGGTCAAGGGTAAACTTGCGTGACGCATCTTTCCTGGTGCATCCCTGCTGATTTGCAGGGATGCGCCAGGAAACATAAATCTGCCCCCATATATTATTCAGGAAAAATTAAGACATCCCTTAGGGTGGGTTACTTTTAGATATGAAGTTGTATTTTTGCGTAACTAACATTTAACATAAGGGGCCATTATTATCAAGTGAATATCATGACACTTTCATAGCATAATTACATGATTGTTACTGCTGTCTTTCAATCTTTAAGTCTATACAGATTTTCAAACACTCCGTTCTACTGGAAAATTTCATTTTAACTATTTTAATAGCTGGAATATATTGTGGCAAGAGATTTTTAAATAATTTTTGATACGCCACTATTTAAAATGAAGCCCATAACGTGATTTTGGATTCCATGCCTTCATAAGGCAAGATCCGATGAACATTCCACTTATTCATATATGTTTAAAAGTTATTCCGAGAGTAAAACTGGAAACTCAAGAACAATTAGCTCAATCTGGTGTGAATGATCTTTTACATCTAAAAATAATGCAATTAAAACAGGTTGAAAGACACGCGAGTGAGTGGCCGTAAAGGAAAAGGCTCTGTGGTAGAAGATTTACTTTGTATTCATTGTATTTCCAGATTACTGTTAATTTTCTACACCACCTCGGTGGAAGTGGATGATGCAATTTGTCTGAAGCAAGCAAAGTTGTATCTCTTTTTGACATAATATTATAAGACTTGCAAGCTACAAAAAACAACATTATGTTGTGTTATTTCTCCTTTACTTTTCACCAGATCAGCTGACCAAGGTTACTGATCAAAGGGAATTTTGTCCAGATGTAGCCTCCAGTACCAGTGCCAGTGCCACTCTGCAAATTAGCAGTCTGGCTTAGTTTTTCTCTTCTGTGGCATCAGACCCAGCATACCTTTTCTGTTTGTAGAGCAACCTAGACGCTGTTAGTGTGTCAATGACCTGGTAGATGCTTGCCCAGTACTGCACTTTTTGCTGCACAGCTCCAGAACATGTGGATAGTGTTGGCATCTCCATAGTTACACCTCGGGCAGGAATAGGGCACTAACAGGAGCATTTTGCATAGTCAGTTGGACATCAAATAAGTACGGTGTAGAATAGCAAATTGAATCGATATGAGTCTGCTACTTCTAGACTTCAAATTGGGATAACCTATAATGGACTGTCAATCTGAATCCATCAAATCCTCTCCTGTGTCGCCAGTCCAGCTTTCACTTAGTGGCTCTATAGAGGTGGCATTCTATATCATATCAGAGATGAGTACAATGGAGTCCCTGCTTTCCTACCTTCATTCAGTTGCAGATATGTACTCAGGGTGGTATGTGTCTGATGTACAGTCATTTCGCAGACCTAGGTCCTTTTGGCAGTCCTGGTCAGGGCATTGGGCATTAAAGGTCAAGAAGTCATCGACTGGAACAAATCCTTCTGGCACAGCGCTTTAAATGTGTGCAATTCTTCACAGTCAAATATCTCCCACATGGTAGTATGGTACAGCTTCCACTTTCTCAGTAGGAACTGTGAGTTTGTTGGACGTCATACATGTTGGAATGGTGTCAGACTGATTCTGTGCACCCCTTCAGGATATGTTGGCCTATACTCATGCTAGTTAACAGTGCCACCATAAGTACAACTAAACCTGGGAAGGTAACAAATGGATTGGGCCGCCCCAGAACATGTCAACCCTGAATCCACAAGGAATTGTGGTACAGATCTAGAACCTTTACACTCAGTCACTCATGCATACTCAGAGAGACACACAAGAAATACAGAAAGAGGTGTTTCAATATTTATTGAATTATTGTGATTCTTGTGTAAAATATATGCACTGCAATGATTAATAGACAGAAGCAGATTAAAGTGATTAGCAATGGGAGAACAGTGAAAAGGATAAAGTATTCCAACATTGTGATAAAGCAGTATATATATATATGCTGACATATAGGTACAGTGTATAGTGTACTCCTACTATGCACTCCTAACCTAGTTACCCAGGGCGGGTGATCTGCCAAACTCTCACCTGTGGGGGAATGTGTTCAGGACCCCGTCTTGGTCACAGGTTGGACATCCCTCCTTGCAGAGGGAAAACAGGAAAAAGTTGGGCTGAGACTCTGATAAACAGTGACCTCACAGTGACAGCAGATTGCTCCTCTGATTTGAACACGGAACAGCATGTGTATATATAATAACAACATGCATGCTTCCGTGCCAAGGCCTAAACCAGGCTTACATTGGTTATCCTTTTGTGATAGCTATGTCGCACTACCGACGAACAACGAGCAACAACATTTACACAATCTACATTTAGGCCTTGTACCAAATTTTCAAGGTGTCATGTATAGTGTGCCTATGAATATGAACATCAATTCACTGAAATGCCAGAGGTAGCGGAAGTGACATCGCACACCCATTGACCTCCATTTTCTCTTCTATATACATACTTGCACATACACACAAATTCACACATATACACTCTCTTACACATACACACAGTCTCACCCCCAAGCACACACACAAAATACATTTTAAAGCATTTTTTTCCCTTACCTCAGCAGCCATGGAAGGGCATATTCAAGCTTATTGTACTCCCCTTTTATTACACTATTAGTGAATAATACATGTTATTTATTCACTGTTAGCGTAACAAACAAATTGACAGAAAATAAATAGAGTGAGCCCCAGTTGCCTCTGTGTTCCTGGCACTGAATTTGTCACTTCTGAGGCCAGGGGTCGCAAAGGCAATGCTAAGGGTAGCAGAGGGCAACTCAGGGGTCACATCTGTGACCTCTGGTGACCCCTAAATGGCCTCCTTGCCTACGAAATGGAAATGTAAGCATTGTGGTTTCAGAGAAACTAATCCTGCACTGTCACACAAGCAAATGTTTGACAAACATCATCATGTAGAAAGAATGCTACTTAAGAAACGTGTGTTTGTAAAATGGCACTGTTTCTTCCTGTGCCTAACCTAGCCACGTGACAGTAGCTACCTCAACCTTGTTTCACACTGTGAAGCCCACCTCTGCCCCTAACTACGCCAAGGGAGGCATGCACCACAGTGAGATTTCGGGGTGTATGCTACCCCAACAGTGGTTGTAAAAAGAGCCCTGTTCCAGCTCTACCTAGCTATAGTTAATATTTATAAACAGAAATGTTGTCTTTACTGTGTAAGAACATGCATTAGGGATGCTGTGTCTTCCAGCACCCCACGTACATTTTGAGACTTTGAATTATGCTGGCCATATAGCCATCTTTCCACACACTGGAGCTGTGCAGCCAAGTCATACATTCTATGTAGGGTGCACCATACCCCATTCTGATGCTCAGTCATTGGAGCATGCTGAGGGACACCCTGTCTTTTTCTTTGCCTTACAAATTCAGATAGCACAAGGTGTATTTCTTTAAAGAGACAACGGGTCAAGGGCAGTAGCAAACTAGATAAAAACAGATGAATCATACTAGGAGTCCCTTTTTAGCAATGGAAAACCCAGCCTTCGCTGAGAAAGGTAAATTGTTCCAGATAATCTTCACCAGAGTCTTAAGTAATTTACCCCCAATTAGACCCTCATCCGAGTGGTATACTTAGATCACTGGGTATTTAAATGTGGTGTGATGCCAAGCCAATGGGAGGATAGGCAGTTCCTGCTTTTCGAGATCAGACAATATCTGTACTGGGAAAAGACAGGATTTGTCTAGCTTCAGCATAACTTGATAAATCTCTGAAACAATTGTTGACATAGAGCAGTAGGTCATTTGCAAATAGTGATATTGTATGGACATAACCCCCTTGCGTAATTCGACAAAATCGAGAGGCAGAGATCTCCAGCTAAGGCTCCGAAGCCAGGGCAATCAGGAATGCTTCCTGTGGCTGGCAGGAAGCATACCTGATCCCTGTTGCATTATAGCGGGAATGGTTCAGATGTAATTCAGACTGTATTTACTCTAGTGTTCCGGGCTGAGTATAGTACCTCTATCCAAGCCATGATCTCAGTGCAAAAGCTCATCAGTTGAAGAACCACAAAAAGATAGTCCCAGTTGAGTGTGTCAAATGCAGTTTTGTCAAATGCCTTCTCTATGTCTATTGATACTGCTCTTAGGTTACCAGCTGAGTGTCTGCAGTCCCCTTTGACATAGAGATCTATGCATGTGTTTGCCATTGTGCATCTCTGTGACATAAATCTTGATTGATCAGGACGGACCATGGACAACAATAAATAGGAGATTCCATTGGCATGCGCCTTGGCCAAGAGCTTGCAGTCTACAATAAACATGCTCAGCAGCTGATATGATGACACCTCTAGGGGATCACAGTTTTTTGGACAACATCTCTATTACAGCTTCACTGTTGGAATGTGGCAGGGAGCCCCATTCCCTGGTTTCAGTATCAGTATAGAGTTCTAAAAGTCTTGGGACCAGTAAGGCACCGTAGATGTCATAAAATTATTCTGATAATAAAGCATCATTCCTGGTGTCCTATACTTTGCCAATGCTTTAATTGCTGTCTTTATCTCATCACACGTATGCAGTATATCCAAGTCCCATTTGTTCTGGGGTTAGTGTCTTCCGTCCCGCCTCATTGACATAATGTTCTGGATTACTGCCTCATTAAGTTCAGCATATGGGTGATGATAGCATGCGAACACAACCTTGTTTATGTCACTCTGCATGTTAGCCACTTTACCTGCAGGGTGCCTAAGAGCTGTGACAGGTTTTTCAACATCCAGGCCACAAAGTGACCAGTTTTGTCACCCTTTCTGAGCTGTTGGGTAACAAATTCCCTATGATCAATGTAGTCATTCTGCTGCCTCCGTGTACTTTGCCCTTGCCTGCTTGATGGTATCTCTGACTCACTCAGGGGCGGCTCCTCCGCAATATTCTATCATCATTTTATTTTTCACCTGCTGGCTGAGCCAGAGTGTGTGGGGAGGGGTGGGGCCAGGTGATGGGAGGGAGGAGTGGAGTGCACTTCTAAGTGCGCATGACTGTTTAGCCGGACATCTTAGGCCGGTCAAACAGACATACTCAATTAGGTTTCTCCAACACAGCTGTATTGAGCAGCCGGGTTAGAGAAACAGAACAACTCCCTGTCCTGAGCGGAGCACAAACCAGTCCGCCCAGGCCAATCCCTGCGCTGCTCTCATAGCATTACACAGGGAGTCTCTACTGGGACAATGCGGCCGGTAGCTTCAGGTAAGTGTTTTTGTTTTATTATTAACCCCTATGCGCCCCTTCCACCCGCCTCACCACCTCTTCATTGTGTCGGCGGCCACTGTACTTACTGCTCCGATATTGCCTTTACTTCCAGGACCCTAGAGTGGATTCTGACAAACAGTGTCAGACTAGCCAAGGGCCAATCAGGCAGTGCCTGATGGGCTGCTCTGACAGATCGGTGTGTGGGACGTTTTTTGGCTGTTTGTAGGCATGTTTTAGGGTCTAATGGGTTTATGGTTTACTGTTGATTTCTTTGATATTCACACAAACATTGCCTTCAGCATGCTCAAATGCATTGAGTCTCCACGACCTTGCAAAACACCTATATCACGTGGCTTTACAAGTGCAAAACTGGCCCAATTTGCAATTGTGGGCCACGTTTTTAGCTATTTTATTTAGTAATCGAGGTCACCTTCATGTGCGTGCCTGGCCCATTTTCTATCCCAGTCGGACCTTGCTGGCAAACCAGTGTGGAATCTCCATAGAGCACAGAACTCGTACTGCGCCTCATCCCTGGTCTGAAAAGAGGTAATGGTGACTGGCTTGAAGGCTCCGTACTATTTTATCAGTGCACAAGAAAAGCCCAGCCTGGTTCACGAGGCTGCACGAGAAGACCTTGGCCCACATCAAGAGGCTTCTGCTTCTTTACCCTCCAAACAAGCAGCAAAGATCTTCAGAACACGACTGTGTTTGCTTGGTTCAGTCACCAATGGTTTCAGGGGCAGATTTATGTTGCACTTGCGCCACTTTTGCGCCGCCGTTGCGTCACTTTTGTGACGCAGCAGCGGCGCAAATCCTGCGCCGCCGTTGCGTCACTTTTGTGACGCAGCAGCGGCGCAAATCCTGCGCCATGGTGCGGGGTATTTACAACGTGACGCATCTGGGAGATGCGTCACGTTGTAAAGCCCTGCGCCACATGTAGGCGTTCCAGGGCAGGTGGGGGCGTTCCGACGCAGGAACGCATCCTAAAAGTGGCTGAGTGAAATCTACAAGATTTCACTCAGTCACTTTTAGGCCCATGCTGCGTCAAAACCCTGCGCCTGCTTGAAGCAGGCGTAAGGATTGACGCAGCATTGTAAAGATAGGGCCCCCCAGATCATTGCTGGAGCTGCGTCGCGCTTGCGACGCAACTCCAGCAATGCGCCACTTTTTGGCACAGATGCGTCACGCATCTGTGCCGTTTTTGCCCCATGGTGCGCCGCATTATAAATGCGGCGCATCCATGGTGGCGCAGCTGTGGCGCATAATAACTGGCGCATCCCTGCTGATATGCAGGGATGCGCCAGTCGTCATAAATCTGCCCCTCAGTCTTTAGATCGCCGTCTCGCTACATCTCTGGCGCAAAGCACCCTGCAGAAAATTCTAAAACTGTTGCAATTTCCAAAAGTCTTAAAGGCTCGTCTGTTTCAGCATGATGCCCAGGAGTGCGATGGGTCCATTGCAATAGAATCATGGCTGTTTATTAATAACAAACCGACTGGTATAGGGGCCTGTTCCCTTGCTTGCACGGAGGATCATACCATCCATGCCTGCTCCACTGCGCAGATCAATGCATAGTTCACATACACGGACAATGAAATTGAACACCATGCCATCAATTGCTCTTAATAAACAAATATAGGAGTTTGATTTGCTAGATTGCACACCACAATTCAGGTATCTGGCTCTGCGCGTTTTAACATCAGTCCACAGTATGAACACATTGATGTAATAGTGAATGTATTTTCATTTAAAATAAAGTAAGCATTGAATGTTTGCTTTGAATGTTTTAGACAAAGCATGGTGGTCTCCACGGTTGCTTAGCAGAAAAGACATCCGCACAGGAGGAGAAGGGTGTGGGGCAGCGGTGCAACCACAGCACTCGTGAGCTGCAGTGGCATGAGATCACACTGGGAAGTAGTGGTCTGCGGCCAACTGTTTTCAAACGCGCATCCAACATGGGAAGACAGATATTAAAAAGGCGTTCTCCTGAAGTAAAACCTAGCACTAGTTTGGAGTAATCCTTAGACAGTATTGTTTTGTCAACTCTATATGTACAAATGATTTGTAGTATAGTAAACTGGCGCTATACTCTCTGTAGGAACTGGTCAAACCAGTCAGTGACTTAAAAATATGCTGCTGAGATTTATATGCCAGATAAAAGGAACACGTTCGAATGCTGGCATGGCAGACCACAGCATTCATCCTTCTAGCGCCGATAAATGCAGTCCTTTACAGGACACCCTTGCTGTTCCCTGCTGCAGGACTATGACATGTAATAGCAAGAGCTACGTGAAAAAGTGTTATTATCCACTGTTCAACTATTGGTGGTGAGCACCGTTTTTAAGTGGGACTAACTGTACGGGACAGGAACGAAGTGAAAAAATCAGAACAAGCATTGGCATAGCCAATAGGTCTCGCCTTTGGGACCTTATATGTTTAGGCAGAATTTTGGGCTATGTTGTAGAGCATTGTGGCTGCTGTGCATTATGTTGAAAAGTTATAATACAAAGTGTTAAGCATTTTTTTACCTTTATAGAAACAAAGATGACATTATATATAACTGAAAAACCTTATTAAAAAAAGATTTGAATTAAAAAATGTCTTCTATTTTTTTGGACTTGCATGTGGTGTGTAATTATGTGGCACTTAGTGGTATTATGTGGATTGTATGTTGCATTGAATGCAGTGTACTTATGTAGCATATAGTTATACGGCACTGAGTGGTATTGTTTGGAGTGCATGTTGCATTGAGTGTAGTGTAATTATGTTGTATATATTTATGTGGCACTAAGTGCTATTGTGTGGAGTGTATGTTGTATTTAGTAGTGTTTATTTATGTGGTGTGTAAGTATGTGGCACTTAGTGGTCTTTGGAGTGTATGTCGCATTGACTGCAGTCTAATTATGCAGCATTTAATTATGTGGCAGTGTGTGTTCTTATGTGGTGTGTATTGATGTTGCATTGAGTAGAGTGTAAGTATGCGGCGTGTAGTTATATGGCACTTAGTGGTATTATGTGGAGTGTATTTATGTTGCATTGAGTAGAGTGTAAATATTTGGTGTGTAATTATGTGGCACTGAGTGTTATTATATGAAGTGTATTTACGCTCAATGTCTTGATTTTATCAATGTTCGTTTTCTGTCAGTTCCAAATTATAAATGCTCAGTAAGTAGTTAACACGCTGTAGCAGAGAATTGGCTCAGCGAGAGGGGACAGACTAAACTCAGATACCAGTTTGGTCAAGATACTTGTTGACACATTGACTGTGCTGCACCCACACATGGTGGTGCAAACCTGTCCCAAGTGTGAGCCAAGGGGGGAGGCGAAGTTATACCGTTGGCGTGCTTAGGGTAAACACTAATCAGGTCTGGCGGAGGAGAGACGTCTGATCGCCTCCAATGCAGCCGCCACCAGCAAACACGGTTTCTGTCAGCCCGGCATCCTGTGCATTCAGCACCATTTACAACAAAGAGGCTGATTAGAGGGAAAGCAACGCGCGCTGAAATACACACCCACCGCGAACAGGCACGACTCACAAAATGTTTATTAACATGTTCCTGAACAAAAGGGCTCTATGTTATCTAGAAACCTCAAAAGAAATCCAAACTGTGGCTTATTGGAACGCACAATCATTATTTACAATAGAAACTCACTGCTGTACGTTTTCCATCACATGGCTTTCTAAGAATTCATTAGTGAGGCCCTTGTTTTGTTTTCATTGCAAAATGTAGAGGGTATGAAAAGGGGAATGAGGCACCAGGAGGGTGAAAAAGCTGCCCGTTCGCTAAACCATATTTGCATGCAGAATGTAGCTATACTTCAGCGGTGTCCTAGTAAATAGAATAAAAACATAGCTTTGGAGTTTCGAAAATCGATTTACAATATCAAAAAACACTTCCCCATTTTTTACCAAGGCGAATTTAGGGGCCAGATTTGCGAACCTGAGAGTATTAATGCCAAACGCTCTGAATGTATGGCAACAGACCATTTTTAATGTCATATAGACGGATATAGGGAATGAGGGAAGGGATGCTGTGTTTGTTGATGCAAGCTCCTAACAGGCGAGCAACATGCCATTAAACAAAAGCCAGGCAGCCACAAACTCAGGACGGTGGGAGAGAGATCTGATTTAAAAGACCAACATGAATGGTCTGAATTGGAAATCGTCCCCTCCCCAGAACCTTATCTGGGAGGAGCCACGAGTAACAGGGTGACTTGGAAGCTTTGAATCAAATACTTAAGCATTGTAGACCACATTGAATTGTACCAGCCTCGTCTGAGAAATGGCACAAAGGCCATTAGGAGCCCTCCCCCCTAGAGACACCAGGAGCCGGCAAGAGAAATCATTTTTCAACAGAGTGCCAACAGAGATGGTTTCACCAAATAATACCTGGCTGCAACCGAGAGCCTTTGTAGACTTTATGCTGTGTGCCACCTTTAAACAGTGTGACACGCAAAGTGAAAGTACATCTCAAAATTCTGCTGCCCTCGATATGTTGAGTATAACAATTATTTATAGTGTAAATGGTGCATCACTGGCACTATATAGTAATTTCATGCGATTCCCCCCATTAAACTGATTTCCAACTTCAGAGGCAGCAAATGAGAAGTAACTTCCAGGTTTAAAAGGGTGCGCTTGATTTCAGCCAAATTGGAATAATACAATACTACTGTACATTAAAGAGGGAACAGGGATGATTGCAATAGTCAATGGGCAGAATCAACACATTACCAGTAATGAAAAGAAAAACGAGCTCGGTACAGTTCCAACAAATAATGTAGTGTTTCATATGCTGAGAAAGAAACGGTCAGAAATAAAGTCTGAAGCTCAAGGTAGACTGAGAAGGTGATCAGCAGCAAAGCGGGAAGTTAGATAGAAAGCCTACAGTGCACGGTTTGAACAATGCTGTTAAAACAAGACAAGCCCGGAAGTGGTGCGCGAGCGCGCTTCCCACGGCAAAAGTGAAGGTGCCGCATTTGCCCATATGTTTCCAATTAACGTGACCGCGAGATGCGGCACAATAATTGGAAACCTATGGCACTCATGCTCGCTCCCGCGGACCCTAGGCCACAGAACAGAGAAGTCGGGACATGCACCCCCTGTGGGCCAATTGCGTGCTGTCTTTCTTAGAAAGGCAGCACGCAAAGCCCAATAGCAAGTGATAAATTCCAAGCACATGAACGAGAGTGTGTTTGGAATTTAAAACCCCTTACGAAATGCCTCGCAAGGCAGCGCATGCGTGCTGGCTCAGGCGAGACCTTAAAAAAATAGTTCAGTTACAGTGCTTAGTATCATAATAAAGCTATGATCACATAAGCGAATGTTTATTACACCTAGCTTGCCAAGTGTAACGAACTGATACGACCAGGCTGAAATTCAGTCTAGAATGATAAAAGACACCATCAGGTGTTTGCATGTATTAATGCAAGCAAAACAATAAAGCACGCTTGATGATTGTGCAAAATTAATTGTGTGAAACGGACATGTGCAACACTAATTATGCACCTGGCAGCATGCACAAGGGATGTGCCAGGCTCTGTGCTTTCCCTGAGCTCCCCTTACATTAGCACATCCTAGCGGTGCTCTGCGAAAAGGGGACAAATACACGCCTTGTGTGCAGAGTGTATCACTGTACCCTAGCTTTCGTGGATGTTAAGAGTGGCATCCCTTCTCTCATGGAGGGTAAGCGTGGTATCCCTTCTCTCGTGGAGGGTAACAGTGGCATCCCATCTCTCATGGAGGGTAAGAGTGGTATCCCTTCTCTCGTGGAGGGTAAGAGTGGTATACCTTCTCTCATGGAGAGTAAGAGTGGTATGCCTTCTCTCGTGGAGGGTAAGAGTGGTACCCCTTCTCTCGTGGAGGGTAACAGTGGTATCCCTTCTCTCGTGGAGGGTAACAGTGGCATCCCTTCTCTCATGGAGGGTAAGAGTGGTATCCCTTCTCTCGTGGAGAAAACAAAGGCTATGAAAAAAATTCTCATTTTTGTGGTTCTTTAAAGGTTATCTTGAATTTATGCTCCACGATCCAGATGGACCAACAGACGTGTGTCTGTTGACATTAGCATGCCTTTTCCACTGTCATCTGGTTAGGGGCATCCAATGAATACCAATGCAATACATTTAAGGATTGAAGGACATTCTTGCCAAAAAGAACTTACGCAGCAATCCAAGACTTTTGCGTGCTGGCTCCCTATGCAAATTGGGACTGCAAACAGGGATTGTAATTTCATTGACCTTGTAAGACCAGTTGGAGAAAGCATAGGTCTATCTGCTGGTGGAGGCAAAGGAACTTATTTAGAGTTTGGCAGATAAGGGGTATCCACCAAAAAGTGGCAGAGGTCCCGTCTGCCCTATGCAGAGGTCCCATGCACAAATTCTAAACAAGCTGCTAAGTATGCTTGTCGTAAGTATGTTCTAGTTCTATCGTTTACAAGATGAAGAGTTAAACAGAGACATTCTGGCCCAGTTTCACTCAAATATTTGCATCTGGTTACATCACTTATTTGATGCAACTTCGAAGCTGTATTTATTTTGGGATTTACAAAGCCACACAAAGCCTATTTTACGTGGATTTGTAAAACAATAGTAATGTAAGGCAGCATTTTGCATTACCCTGCGTAGGGTAAGTATTAAATGGTTGCACCATGGGTATTCCTGCGTATCCACTCATGTATTTTGATGTATTTTGATACAAACCATTGTCAGAACTCCTTTCATAGGGCTATTGGGCACACAGGAGCTACTGGGTCCAAGTGATGGTTGAGGCATTTTACTACTGAAGTTCAGGGGCCTGGCCTACTAAGGATCCTGCTCAACTGGGCTAAGTACCCCTTGAGAAATTGATTTGAGTGGCAGCTTTGGTCGAGCAGTCAAGGCTCCATTGGGGAGGGAAGTAGATAAAGGTAAGTGAACACGACTCATAACTCAAAATGCAAACAGTGCGAACAATAAATCAATGGCCAGCCAAACAATTGCTTTTATAAGAACAAGTAGTATTTTATTTCTGATTCTACACATGCAAAGAGATGCAACATTAAAATGGAATAACACACTCCCCCTTCGGGTGGGGCTCTAGTAGTTGTCAGATGAATCCCTGCCCCACCTTTCTTTGTGTAACATGTTCAGGGTTATTCCCCATTCACTGGTGGCCACATCAGAGAATGCAAACTATTAGACTATACTCAAGACTTCTCCCTTCTGACCTTTTAGGAACTTAGTCAAAAGTGTATATGGTGCCACAGCATCATTAGTAGCAAGTTCACTGGGACCCCAAAGGTTCGGTTTCAGTCTTAACCACTCTGGTACTAAGGCAGTGTTCAATGGGGCAGTGAGTGCCATGTCCTCAGGCTCTCCCAAGTCTGGATCCTGTACGGCAAGGTCGGGCCGCTTAGGATGGATGCGGCAGCAACCAGCTGGTCAGGCTCTTCCTGTCATGCAGATTTCCAGTGATCAGAGCTGTCCTGATCAGCGTACTCAAAAGGTAATTTCCTCTTCCCCCTAGCAGAGGGGGGGCTGATTTGATCCTCCGGCACTGACCACAGGTTCGACAATGGTGTGATGTCCTTGCGGCGTCTCAGTGAACTTCAAGGACGCATATCATGGCAAGCTGAACCACCTTCACTTCTACTTAGATCCAGGCGACGGTCTGAACTCTAGACCAAAGTGGCACCGGCAGCCCCTCCCAACATACGGGGTTACTGCTGAAATCATGATTTGTGGGCACACTCTCCTTATGCGATCGCACTCACTATGGCGGACCCTCCTGGTATATGGGGTCACCAATCTCGGCAGTCATAAGTCCTGGGCACATGGCTCAAACTCAGTTCATCTGTGAGTCCCGCTGTCATACAGGATTACTATGGTGCGGTGGTGCGGTGGTGTGGTGGTGCGTTGGTGTGGCTTGGTGTTTTCTGCCCAGTGCCGTCGATATGGCCCAGGACAATGCGGCCCTCTCCTGGCATATGAGGGTCTCAGAGCTGATACTTCACATGGCCAACGCTCCGATCGGTGCACAATCTCACACTTGACTAAGGGAATCCTTGTGAAGGGCTTCCCAATTGACCTCGCTTCCCCCAACGCTCTCCTCTCCCTAACAGGGCACTCTGGACTTGGCAAGCAGGCAGGCGGTGATGCTCCAGGCTCCAGGTCAGTTGATCTTTTGTGTCCTGGGTGATGTCCGCTCAACAAGCAGGGAGACTAGAAGGCCTTTGTCCCATCCTGGTCACAAGCAGTAGCCTTGCAGAGCGTCCCCTTCTCACACAGCCCATCTGGCTTCTTGACAGATGACAATTTTTGGGGACTAAACCTCCCCTTTTTATAGTCCTTTTCCACAGACCAAATGTAATTTAAGGTCTGGGTCTTTGAAGTTTTGTGTTAGTGTACTGCTTCTTTTGAAGTAGGCACTTTTCCTCTTCCTTCATGAGAGGTCTGTCACAGCAGGCATGACTCCGAAGCTGATTGTACCCAACATAGTTCATGGGAGGCGCCAGATGTTACACCCGGATGTCAGGCACAGTGATATGTGCATCAAAGAGTTAATCCTAGACCCCTGGCTCTACTCTTTATGATTTCTTATCAACCTCATCTCCCATCCTGAGATGTGTGTAGGTGCCTTTCTTGTGATCTATCACTGAATTACAGAGCAGTCTTTTGTAATGTAAGGAAAGTCTCTTCCTTCCCTCCAGTGTGTCCTCACCCAGCTCACAGGAATGCAGCAATACACAAATCTTCCTGATGGAATTCCTCTCCAACTTGTGTCTTTACCAGGCAGGCCTGGGCTACCCAAAATGGAACTCAGGGTCCTCCATACAATGTACCATTGCAGGCACATTTACTCAGTGTCCATTGATAGCACACTTATGTTCAGCACTAATACTTCGATGCATTGTACCCTTACATGTACACATGCATTCAGTACACACATACACCTGCGTGCACTAGTTAGCACTGAAGCTTTTCTATCTTTAACCAGGGTGTGGTCTTTCAAAACACATGCACTGTCAGCACAAACACTCTCTATGTGTGAACTGCACAAACCTTCACCCTTCACGTATTGTACTTCACGCAAGCACACATAGACCCAGCACATGCAGTGCCTGTGCATACACTGCACAGCACTACATATCTCATGTAATATATTCCTCTCAGGCATTCATACACCCAGCACATGCACTAACCACACAATAACTGCATAGAACTGCTCCATTATTGTACGATACCCGACCCAAGCACGCATACAGCTAATGCAGAGTCACTACTCCTGCTCTTTGAGGAGCTCCACATCTACCTGATGTAGGCTAAGGGTGAGTTAAGCACACAGCAGCGTAGCTTTTAAAAAGTGAGTGAGCCTGTAGGCCTCACTCCAGTGACACAGGGTAAAAAGGTGTTTGTTCACTACTACTGATCACTTAACAATATGCTGCCACCACTGTGCTTGTGCTGCTTAACTCCCGGTGAAGGCAGTAGCCTTCCACCACTATGAGGGTAGTGCTTTGGGCGCCCCTCACGGTCCAACAAGACTGCAATCTGTGAGATAGGCCTATGTAATAGCACACATAATCCATGTTCGCGTATGACAAAAAAATCAGCATTAGGGATCCAGACAACAGTACATTTGGGTACTTGTGGCAGGGGTACACGTCTTCAGCCATGCAGAGGACATTTACGTTCCAACACCCATATTTACAAGTCAGTAAACATGGGTTTGAGCTAAAATGGCGGGCCTACTAGACGCTAGAGTAATGAGGATAAATATCTACATTTCTCCTCATTACTTCCTTTTTGCATGTGTAGTACATTCTGTCAGTGTGTCCCCTGAAGACAGCCCTCTAGGGGAGGGAAAGGGACTTCTGTGGTTCCCTAGAAATCCCCCTGCAGGGGGATCTCTGCCTCCCCTTGAAATTCAGGAGGGTACTGTCCGCACAGTAAGATGTAGCGGTTACTTCAATCAGCCCCTCTGCCTTTCACTACTGCACTGTCGCTAGACCAGGTGAGAGTTCACAGCTGCCCTGGGGGCAGTACATTAACTGCAATAGAGTGCATTGACCCTGTTGGTGCGTGGTGCACCTGTTTAACGGTACACGTGCTGCAAACAGAGACAGTGCTCCCATTACATAATACTGGCCAGATGCCTAGGGTTGGCCTACTTGAACTGGATGTATTAAACCCAACTAAAATAAAAGAGTGTGGAGGTAAATCTTTGCACCATTAAACTTCCTCCCCCTGGAGCTCTCTCTCTCTATGTGGGTGACCATGATAGTCTATTACAGACATTTTTCAGAGAAATGTTGGGTTTATGAATCATGCAACATTCATAAAATGTTTCTTTTAGTTCAAAACAAGTTCTCACATATGAGAAAGGTGAGGGTGTCACTGAGATTATTTGCAGTAATATTAGTAGGCTACTGCTGTGTTACAATATTATAAAAAAAATCACCATCCCTGAGTATTAGATGTAAACAAATTTAGAATTTGGACCAGTGTGCCTGTGCACTGTCAGTGGCCTGGACAAAGAGAGCATGGAAGAGCTGAAATTGGATAATATATTCAAAGCGGATCTGAGCAGGGCCCCCCAAAAATCCATTTGGCTAAGGGCCCCCAAAATCCTTAAGATGTCCCAGCTTTAAGGAGCACGTGTTCTGAACCTACAGCTCCCTGATACCCATATGATAGAAAAGCCAACTTTGTTTTTCTCGAAATATTAAAATGAAAGGGGATTCTTGACGTAGGCCCAGCAGTTTCTGTTAAGGCGATTTCACTCAAATGAGATCTCTTGCTTTGCAGTTCTTCTTTAGCTGCAGTGTTAAAGTTCTAGTGAGATGTCACAGATACTCCTAGTAACTCTTACATGGCTTGTAATAGGGATTCATGATTGGCTAGGCCCCGTGTTGATGGGTGGGCTATGACTTAAAACTGAGCGAGCTTTTGTTAGCTCAAATGTATACAGCTACAAATTTTCTTTTATGACTTGAGTGTCACAAAAGCTGCTCTTTAAAGGGCTGTAAATATTTCAATAAAACTGTTGTCACGTCTAGCTGATTTAATACAACTAATATACCCTTGCTGCTTTCAGTACAATGCTTGAGACATGGAAACCTCACTCTTTTTAGGCCGAGCCGGGGCAGCACATGTGGTGCTCTGCGAGGCATGCGGTATTCAAGTATAGAGTTGAAGCTCCGCCCACTCTCCGCCCATATTTTTAATATTGGCTTTTGATTCATTAATAGGCTTGTTAGTCCCTCCTTAGTACCGCATTGTCTTAATGTGTAACCTCCCGTTTGAGGTCTGGCCCTTTTACTTCTGTTGTCACACGGTATGTCTTATTTAGTCGGTAAGCACTATTTTCTTTAATGAGTTTCTCCTACTGCAGGCATGACGTGCTTTCCTGCAACATTCAGAGCGCCATGCTTGCTTTCACTTTCCGAGCAGCCCGGGACAATGGCGGCCGCTTCATTGAATATGTCTTGCATTTGAGTTTGAGCTATTGGCATTGTAAATGACAATACCTTTTCTTTATGTGTTAATTATCAAAACAGACAAATAAAGGGCATTGTCATTTGCAATGCCAATAGCTCACACTCTCGCAAATGTGTGATCTATTGCATTGCAAATGCTTAGTTTGTCACTGTACATGGTACTTGAGGAGTGAAAGAAATATCTTTTATTTCGTTTAGGAATGTTTCCCTTTTGGGTAACAGAGGACTGTACCAGGAAATATGTAGCCTAGGATAAAGTTTAAAATGGACGGCCATCTCTATTTTAGCTGTACTTTCAGCTGTGATTTGTGGCATACATTTATGTGTAAGCTATCCTGTGTTGATCGAACCACATATGCAGCCAACTGTATGGACTTAATTGACTTTGGTGTATTTTAATCGATTGTTTACTTCTTTACTTTTTGCATGATTTTTAAACCGTAGTGAGAAATTGCAAATGAAGGAATGCATTCATAGAGACAAGGGTTCTCAAAAAAACATTAAATCCACACATCTTTTGTGTATTTTTGGGTACAATTATTCCCTCACTCAGAAACCCCTCCCTCATTAGCTCTAGATTTGCCACTTATGTCCCCTATTCCCTCCTATATCCAGGACACTACTTTAAAGTCCAGCGAACTTAGAAATCCTGTGGATTGTTCATTAGTATTAATTGCAGAGGTCTCTGAGCTGGTTGATGAAATAGTCTGTTACAAGCCTCATTATCTATTCCATCAAAAAGTGTGAGTGGTGCATGTCTTGTATGTCACAAACAGGCGAGTCAATCAATCAATCAATCAATCAATCAATCAATCACTAATCAATTAGGATTTATAAAGAGTGGCTAATCACTCGATAGGGTATCCAGGCCACGAGTGACTGCAAATATTCTCCAAAAGCTTAAGATGGCTACAGACGAAATTACTCAAAATACTTTTGATTCTTCATGAGGCCATTTTTGGTATTTCATCAAAATATCTGACAAGTCTGTTCTGCCAGCAATCCTTACTGAAAACATTATTCTGTGTAGAGATTACCAACTCTTCCAGTGTTCTCAAAATATTATATGGTCCAATTTACAGGTGACACCTTACCTTTGTGTAACTGTCTGGCTGATTTAGCAAATTTTTCATGTAACGCATTGTAGCAGCCAGATTTGCGGCATTGCGATGTGGAAGAGGGAAAAACAGCGCACATCCATCACTACTAAGACTGAAGGTTGTTTTTATATTGTGCGAACTCGCCCCGCAGGTATTGGAGCACGTTACATGATCACAAGTTACATTACAGAAGGACACATCCATTTTTTTGGGTTGTCATGGAGAGATTAAGTTATTTGCACATAATCAAAGGAGGTTGATCGGACGCCGAGACCCAAACCTGGCTCCCCAGCTTCAAGGTAGGCAGCATGCACTGGTAGGCAAACTAGGCTGCCTTGGGTAACACACATTCTCACACCATGGTGCAGAGGAGAGGGAGTGTTGTCTAGCATAGGATCCGTACTGGAAGCATACCGCACAAACTCATATGTCCAGACAAATATAGAATGATTTGGTTTTGTTTACGATCCGAAGACCCCCAACAGACGAGAAAGGTAAAGTATTTCACTACTTTTAAACAGTGACTCGCATGTAAGTTGGGGTCACACGGTGTCCCCTACAAAAAGGACATGAGCCCTCACCCACCAACCTTGCTGGCATGCTTCATCATCAGGCAAGCTCCGCATTGAAGCCTATTCTAGTGCCTTCAGAAGCAAATTGGAGATTTTTTAGGGGGTACGTTAGTAGAGTAAGTAAGTGTGTCTTCAGATATCCCTATTTAATTTCATTTGATGTTACTTATGACAAGAATAAAAATTGAAAGGTGAATGTAGGAACTGTCAATGATTCCCCATTCTTTACCTACACCAAAGTTTTCAAACACTGTATGAATTTATTGGATAGAATCTTGCACTTATCAAACTTACGATTTTACAAAAGTGTGACATACAGTGTGTTTAAAAAACAAGTTATTATTATAATTAGTAGTAATATTAATTATTATTATTATTATTATTATTATTATCATTATGAGAAAAAAGCTGAAAATGCCACAGAGTAAACAGTGGCTAGAACTTGTTCTACCTAATTCATGCACAAATACACAGAAGAACCTCAATGTATGTCTTTTTGAGCACCAACTGCGCATCATTTCCATAAACAAGCCCAGACGCCTTTGTCTGGACAATCTAGCAATGTTAAGAAGCAAAGCGCCACCTGCATGCATCATGTGAATTGCAAAGAATAGAAAATGACTGGAGTTTGAATTCTACACTGTTAGACCTGTCAGTCCTAGGGTGGTCTTACACTGTTTTTTTGTCCTTTTCGCCTTATTTTTGCCACCGTCTTTTGTTGGACCTAGGTCTCTGGGTGCCTTACCACTGCCAAATAGTGCTGAGGTGCAGGTGCTTTCTCCCAATAACATGGCTGCCACAGGCCCCTGCTACTGCGGAGTGGCCATTGAATACACGCACTAGTAGGTAGGAGCAGGCTGGGACATCCTGATACTGTATCTCCGCCGTACCGCCTTTTGGTCCCATAGAACAACATGTGGAAGCTCCTGGAACCTTCCAGCCCTGGGAGGGGTTATGCTTTGCCGCCTTTACGGGAGGGTCACCTGACCTAGGGGTATAAGAGGAAAGGAGGGAAACTGAACTAGTCAGTTGGGGCACCACTGGACCTGGGGAAACCTCTGTCGGAGTATAGGCGGTTGGGCCTAGGGGAGGAACCTAAACTACTGGGACTGACTGAGCTTAGGCCCTGCTGTACCCAAGTTAGATGAGAGACTCTGCCAGCCTGCTGATCTTGCCCAGTGAGGGGCAGCCCAGGGGACCAACTCCAGTGTGCTGCAGGGAACCATCCTGCCTCTGATGCCTGTCAACTCAACCCCTTTCTTCGCCTCAAAAAGCTGCAACTAAGACCTGCCATCCACCCCCCGAGATAAGCACTGTACTGAAGACGTGGACTGCCTGCTGTGAGCACTGCTGATGGGGATCAGGAGGTAAAAAGCGCTACTGATAGGACTATGCCCCTTAAGCGCTAGACTGCAACAACCTGCTGCTCTCCTGCCAAGCGCTTTATTGTAGAGACTGGCTCCTGTGCTAACTGACCTGCTGCAAGAACTGTGCCCCCAGCGCTGTGCTAATTAAGCGCTGTGCCAGGAAGCGCGCTATCTGCCAATCACCGCCGCAGCCCGGTACCTGTGTCCTAGCGCTGTGTCCTTAAAGCGCTCATCTGCCGAGGATCACCGCTGCGGCCCGGGTGCTGTGAGACCCGAGGCGCTGCCTGCGTCTCCAGCTTGTGTGTGCCTTGGTTGGGCGCTGCTGTAGAGTGCGCCTTGGGGCCGAGAATCACCGCTGTGGCCCCAGCGCCTGCTGACACGAAACCACCTGCCACCCGAGTTCACCGCTGCGATCCCCGAAGCCTGGGGAGGGCCGTCGCAGTTTTGCAAAAGGCCGCGCCAGGCCTGTTAGAGCAGAGAGGGTGTCATCACGTGGCTAGGGCACCGGCCACGTCATCGGCCGCGCCCCCTGCCAGATGCGCCCTCATTGGCTCTTGGTGCCGTGCCCCCTCAAGCCGCGTCCTCATTGGTCCCCGGCCCGGAGAAAGCATCGGGAGGCCCGGGACTGACTCTGAACACGGGCAAGGGGGCTCCCAGGAGAGCGAGAGCCCCCGACCTGCCCCAGACCAGGACCGAGCAGTGAGGGCCTCGTCGAGGCTAAAAACAAAGGTAACACCCCCCCTGGGGGAGGGGGAAGGTATCAGGGGATAGCAGGGATAGCGGGGCTGCCGATGAGCCTCGCAACATCGGAGTGCAGCCCCGTGACCGCCCCTCCCCTCAGGAGACTGAAACTGGGCCCTGAAGGCCCTATTTAACCCTTCAATGGCCCTGTTGGCCCTGGGGACCTAAAGCAAGAGTGGAACTGCTTGGAGGCCTGCTGAAGTGGGCATAAGGCTGCCCCGGGGAGTGATGTACTGTGCTTGAATTAACCCTTGCCGGGGGACTGTTCTTTCTAGAGTGCAAGTATAAAAGTATATGTACCTTTTGGAAACTATTTCGAAATTGTTACTTCATGCACCATAAATATTCACATCCACACTTATTCAACCCCACTTATCGTTAAACATGTTTGAAGCACTTATCATAAAACAAATTTATGTCAAATGTATATGTTTTTTAATGATCAATACAAGTTCATATGAGACATAAATCAACAAAACTAAAAACAATGCTAATAAAAACATAAAAATTCCCACATAGAATCAATTATGCATCTAAAAAGGAGAACACAAAGAGACAAACAATGTGTCATACATATGTTAATTTGGATACACAATAGACGGTATCAGGCACAAATCTCCAATCCCTGTCTATAGCTAACTAATAACTAAACCAAATTTAACTTAAAACAAAAAAGCATGCGTCATTTATTGTTTTATGATAAGTGCTTCAAACATGTTTAGCGATAAGTGAGGTTGAATAAGTGTGGATGTGAATATTTATGGTGCATGAAGTAACAATTTCGAAATAGTTTCCAAAAGGTACATATACTTTTATACTTGTATTTTTAGGTGCTCCAACCTTTTGGACCTGAGAGCCCCCTCTCCTTGTTTTCCAGGCTTTCTAGAGTGCCCCTGCCTAGGGAATGTTAATTTTGCTGATGCCATAACCCTGAATAGTAGAAGTGTTGAATTTTTCATGATAAATCCCTTTTGATGTCTATGGTTCCAGGTAATGTTGTTGCCTAGACTGCCCCTAAACAGAGTGTTATTTCCATTAAATTAATGTCGGAGAGATGCTAACCCCATTTGCCTGCTATATGCGCAATGTTAAGTGCCTGAACTAAGAAGATTAGATAAAGAGTCTTGAATTACACCGCAACCTGGTGTGGTGTCAAGTTATTGCGTGTGCATTCTTGAGTCAGTGTGAGTGTGTGCTGCACCACTGCTTTACACATTGCCTTCGGGTGCCTTCCTGCCTCGTGCCAAGCTACCGTGTCAGAATTGGTGACCCCAGTTCTAACATACACCACCCATGCCATGGAAACAGACGTATTTTCACTTCAGAACTATCATCCCACCGCTGGACAGGCATCTGTATTAGGCAGCAAAACTAAAAGTAAGCATTGTCTTTTGAGAATCTATTTTGAAGTATCAAATTAGATACTATTTTCACAAATATCTGCCTCCAGTCCCAAGCTTTGCTCCTATTGCTGTTAGTGGGATGTAAACAAGTGGCTCTTGCTTTTTCGAATCCCTGCAAGATTGTTTACAGAGTCTGTAAATGCAAGGTCTAGAAATGGCACTGAAGCCAATGGTGAAAGGTAGATGATCCAGTGTTCACTTCCTTCATATTGTACATTGGAGGTTAGCTTCCGGAGATCTAACAATGGAAATGGTCTATCTGCCCAGTGGATCAGCAAAAAGAATATATATGAAATCAGTATTTTCACAATGAAATTAAGCTCTGCTCCTGAGTAAGGCTCTTGGCCACAAAGTTATCATAGTAAATCAATGAATTCAAGAAAATGTCATAGCACTTCAATCAAATGAGCTTTTAATTAGTAAAGAAACTCTTGAATTTCTAATATTTTGAAGTCTATCTACAATACAAAATGTTAATGTTATGTAGAAGAAATGCTATATGGGTTGCTACATCAATGAAGAGAAGGAGGGGAATACACAAGCAGCATGCTCACAGGGTGGATGGTTTCTTTAATTCAACGCTACCATTGTCCTGAATCCATCCTACTACTAAAATGAACATTCATGTATTTTTAAACACTAAGGGGCCGATTCCGATCCGGGTCGAAAGGGCACCGAACGCGATCCGGCCGGAAAAACTACGAGCCGTATGCGTGTTTTCCACCCGACTCGTACAGCTGTACGAGCGAGCAAGTACGATGCGAGCTATGTGAAATTCACTAACCAAGTCGTTTTCGGGTCCGAACCGCTCTGTACGTCTTGGCCGTAAGCTATCCACGGCATGCAATGGATGCGATTTACGACCGAGCCAGTACGATGCACGCATCGGACAGCCGGTGCGAGCTGGGGTGTCTGACTCGCAAAACGTCCGGGAAGTTGCCTTTGAGGGTCCGCGTCGGACCCCCTGTCACCCACAGCCCTATGACTCGGACACAGGGGGAGATCCAAGGGTCCCTCCAACACAGGCATGTACGGTGCGGATGGCACCGACGCGTCCCCACTGTAGGGGGCACCCTTGTGCGAGATGTACCCATTCAGTCAATGGGAGCCCATGTACGTGTCGTACGACCGGCTCCCATTGACTTCTATGGGAGTCCGACCGAACTGAGTCCGGCAGCATACGGCCACATCGTACTCGCTCGGTCGGACTGCAGGACTCCGGCTCGGTCGGAAAACACTCTGGATCCGGCTCAGTGGGAGAGCTTTCCGACCCAGATCAGAATCGGCCCCTAAGGGGCCTATTTACGAAAAAGTCATCCAGTGTAGTGCAGCAAGTCACCTTGCTGTGCTGTACTACGTGACAGGTTGTTACTTGGCCCATGGGGATATTGCCATCATCACTAAGTTAGCATGAGCACGTTGCAGACTGCTTGCTGCTTTGTACACGTTACTATATGTCTTTATTTTTTGCAATATTTGCCACAGTTTCTTTCACATGAGAAATAATCGCTGTGTTCACTCTCTGCATGTTCCTAGTATTTTGACTGAACATCATGTGCAAGGTCGAACAACAATGCCCCTTGTTATTTTGTTCTGGCCAGACCTTATCCCTTAGACAAAACATACCGATGCAGCTGTTGTTTGGACAACGTACTTTGTTTTTTTTGTGGGATACATGAATAGGTAACACACACTTGGAGAGGGACCTTTCCAGGGAGAAGAGCACCTATGATGTAGATCTACCATCTATAGGCTAAGGTATGGGGTCTGATGACAAACCTCAGAGATCTTCTACTATATAATAATATTGCTTCTTAGCAAGGTGAGGGAGGTTAGGCTCTATTGTCTGTCCATGATGACATCCCCCTTCATGTTTTATGGACTAGCTGCTATGCTGACTGTATTTGTACTATGCATTTTCCTGCTTGTTGTGGCATGTATACTGCATGTTAGGGCACGTTAGTTAAAATAAATATTTTAAACTGTTTCTTGTCTTTTTCAGATCTTATTGTGGACAGGTACAAGAGTGTGAGCGAAAGGGTGAGTCTCGCTACCCCGATTCCTGAGAGATCTGGGAGTGTAGTGTTCTGGGGTGTCTAATCATTTGTTTCTCTGTGAGTGAGTAGGAGAGCAAGTGAGACACTATAGCTAGGCGGTCTTGGGGTTATGGGTACTAAGGTGGTAGGATGACTCAGTCCCTATAAAACAAGGTCCTATAATCCTGCGCATAGTTCTGTTCTTGGGCAGAATCCCTGCAACAAGGAAAGGGCAGGAATGTACCGTATTTAAGGAAATATGATGCATTCCTGCTTTTTCCCCAACGCTAGCGTCCTTTTGGCGGTCTAAATCCTATGCAGGCACCCCTGCACCATGGAGCAGAATGCAGCACACGTAGAAAGAGGAAGTAACAAGGAAAAATAAAGATATTTCTCCTCGTTATGCTTCTGCTGGGAAGACATATCTTTTTGGCGCATTTCCAGGTCTACCAGTCTGGTAAGCCTGTGAATGTGTTGAAAACCATGGGAGTTGTGTGGGAACACCAATGCAATGCCCATGCAAAGCCTTGTGCAGAGTAAGGCAACACGGCTATTTGTGCTGCAATGCTTTACTCCAGATTTATGGAGTCACTCAGGGCCACAAAAAGTGCCTTTGCATGGATTCACAAATCTAACTTAAGGTTTGCGTCGTGCATGTACCACATTGCGTAGTGTAAACGCAATGCAGACCACTCGTAAATAGGCCCCTGAGTGGGGCAGATTTACTAAGACTCCACACAACGCAGGACAGCAAGTAATGTTGCTGCGCTGTGTTGCATGAAATGGAGAGAGCAGAAATGTGCCATATGTACTAAGATATGGCGCACCTCTGCTCCCTTCTTACACATGCACACTGCGTGCAGCCTAGACCCACTGCAGGCACCCTTGTACCTTGCTGCAAGGGTGCATGCGATAGAAGCAGGATTGTTTTTGTGCAGGAAGGGATACCTTCCTGTACAAAAACAATCATTAAAGGTATTATCCTTTTTCTATGTGTTATGAGAAATGCATCACACATAGAAAAATGAAGTTACAAGGAGAAATAAAGATAATTCTACTCATTAAGCCTGGGTCTGGGAGACACACCATTCTGACACATTTCCAGGGTTACTAGCTTTAGTAAATTTAGGAGTGCTCCACAATGTATGAATCGATACATGGGAACGTCATGCTCCACCCATGGAATGCCTCCCAAATTGAAATGCAATGTAAAGCAGATTAAGCAGCTAGATTGCGTAAAGTTTTTTTACAAAGCCATGCAAGGCCACACAATTGCTTCATAAATCGGTGCCTGAGCATGTGTTGCGCGGGTGATGTCTCATACCAGACTCACATACATGTTATGTGATTACAAACCTGCTAAGATCTAGGGAGAAACAGGCTGCTTCCTCTTCCCCCACATTTTCAAGGCACGGGGAAGCTCATGATACATGCAAAGTCTCCCTGTAATCTTTAATGAATCATGCATGGGTCACAGATGTGTTTGGTGAACCCAAAGGTGGACCCAAAAATTACGTTTTTCAGTTTCACTACAGTGCACAATGACATCTCACAAGTGCACCCACCAAGAAGGTAGGTTAGCTTTGCTGAGTTGCAGCTAAACATTTTGTCTTGGACTTCTCAAGGAAAGGAGTACACAGGGTCCAATAAAACCCCAGATAGAATAATCAGTGGTGGCTGGCAACATTAATTAATGGTTGAGCACTCACCATAAATGCTGCTGGCCATCTGGCACTCCAAACAGATGCTCTTTTCCCCACGCTGATCCTGGCGGTGATGAGAAGCAAAAAGCAAAGGGAAAAACTTCCCTCATTGTGCATGGCGAATCCACCCAATCCTGGAACTGTAGAGCAGATCCAGGATTGGTTGGATCAGGCTAAACCTGTGCTCATTTTGAGGCTGGGGGCCTGTGCCAGCAATCCCTCGGCTGTTTTATAGTGCTGGGATTGCTGGTTTTGAAGTGCACATGCGAACACAATAAGATGATGGACGGAGCACTGAAACTTTTCAGACACTCATGACTAGTCACTAGTAGATCTGGGTTGAATACATCATTGTTTTTTGCTCACTTCGGAGCCGCAGTTCAGACCCAGCCATATGCAAATCAGTCTTGATCTTGTTCCTCATGGGAACAGTCCAACCCAAATTGCCAAGACAGGTTTTCCCTGGAACGGAAACAATCATCCTGTGACCTTTTTTTGGGTAACACCCCTCATCAGCCAGGCTAGTATGAATCCAGTGGAAAAGTGAGCAAGGGACCCACATCTGGGCATACCCTGCCAACTTAGGGCAAACAAGCAAACACAATAAGATGATGGACAGAGCACTGAAAATTTTCAGACACTCATCCCCAGTCACTATTAGATCTAGGTTGAATCCATCATCGTTCTTTTACTCACTTCGCCACCCCAGTTCAGACCCAGCCATATGCAAATCAGTCTTGACCATCTTCCTCTTGGGAACAGTCCAGCCTGAACCGCCAAGCCAGGTCTTCCCTGGACCAGAAACAAGCACCCTGGGACCGGTTTTGGGTCAACACCCCTCATCAGCGAGACTAGCTTGAATCCAGTGGCAAATTGAGCCAGGGACCCACATCTGGGCATACCCTGCCAACTTAGGACAAACAAGCAAACACAATAAGATGATGGATTAAGCACTGAAACTTTTCAGCCAGCCAATCTGACATGTGTACTTGAGCACGTACAACATCATCCAGCAATCTGCAGGAATCTGCCCTGCCCCCACCATCCACTCGCTATGTCCAGCGGCACACAGAATAATAAAATGGTAATGACCATTTTATTATTCTGTGTTTACTGCTGTGCTCGCAGCCAGTGGGGCGACGCTCTTCTGCCTACAAAGAGAAAAAGCCCCTGAATTCGTTCATAGCCCATAGAATCAGTATTTTAAAATTGGCTTCCAATTTCTGAAAGCTAATTGTGAATCCAGGATAAGAGATGTTGAAGTAGTTTGAGGTGCATCGTGACATGTCATGAACCATTTACTGGTTTTGCCTGCTTAAGCATCCTAGCCTCTCAGCCAGTTCAGCAATACCTATTGGGCTAAGAGGACTACAGCCCTCTGGCCCATTGCGCTTCAAAGGCTGGAGTTTCTGAATTGGGGCTGTCAGAGTAACTTACATGACAGCCACATTAAAGTATTTCTCATATCTTCCTTAGGACATTAAAGATGGACCATCAGTCATTTGGTTTGTATTTCTTTCAGAACATCATAAGTTCCGGCCGGCTACCCAACTCTGCATGATGGTTTCCCTTTAGTGAAAAATCACAAGCAGAGACACGGGCACAGGTGTGAAAGCAGTGCCAGAGACAAAAGCTGCTACAAGTTCCAGGCCTATCCACAAATACCCAGCAGGGTACCCTCCAATGGTTCGTGCAATAAAAGGCAGGAAACTCTCCTCACGTGGCATTTAAAAGACAGAGAGCGATATGCCTTAAGAATGATGCCGTCTAAGGGAACAAGATTTGAAATTAGCTGTACATGACTTCATCACATAAATATTAGTGGGAGTTTATTGTAACTTCTTAGGGGCCAATTCCGATCCGGGTCGGAAGGGCACCGAACGCGATCCGGCCGGAAAAACTACGAGCCGTAAGCGTGGTTTCCGGCCGACTCGTACAGCTGTACGAGCGAGCAAGTACGATGCGAGCTACGTGAGATTCACCTACCGAGTCGTTTCCGGGTCTGAACCGCTCCGTACGTCTCGGTCGGAAGCTAACCGTGGAGTGCAATGGATGCGATTTACAACCGAGCCAGTACGATGCACGCATCGAACAGCCTGTGCGAGCCACAGTGTCCGGCTCGCAAAAGCTCCCGGAGTCAGACTTCGGCGGTCCACGTCGGACCCCCTGACTCCCGCAGCCCTACGACTCGGACACAGGGGGAGACCTATGGGTCTCCCCAACACAGGCATGTACGGTGCGGATGGCACCGATGCGTACCCACTGTAGGGGGCGCACTTGTTTGAGATGTACCCATTCAGTCAATGGGAGCGCATGTACACGTCGTACAACAGGCTCCCATTGACTTCTATGGGAGTCTGACCGAACCGAGTCCGACAGCATACGTGCGCATCGTACTCGCTCGGTCGGACTGTAGGGGTCCGGCTCGGTCGGAAAACACCCCGGATCCAGCTCGGTCGGAGTGCTTTCCGACCCAGATCGGAATCGGCCCCTCAGTATTGTCAGACGACTCATAACATAAAACGCTACGTAAGTGTTAAATATATTTAGGTTCATTGACATCTGGCTAAATGAAGAATGTTCTGTCGTCGTTCTACTTAAAAAATATAGAGATATTAAGCTCCATATAAAGGTAATTGGGAAGCATGCAACAATATATGCATCCCTACATAGGTAAGCATATGTGCCTTCTTCAAATATCTAAAACCCACAGGAAATGGGTTTGAATTCCAACAGGCACATCTCAGGGGTTCATCATCCTGAAATTGATAAATGGCTTTCACTACAGAATATTTACAGTGCTACAAAACTGCAAAGTCTGCAGCAGAATGCTGCTATGCAGAAAAATAATTATATATGTTAAATAAAGATTTTTTTTGCAAACATTCGAATGCATAACTTACTACACCTACACAAAGACAACGTCAAAACTAATGAAATGCATCATTTAAGTTGGTATTTAAATGCGTTGCCCTTTACACATATATTAATCCATCCTTAATAATGCATAAAGCTATGTCACATGTTTAGGCAGGCACGGCCCGTGTAGGCAAGAGCGGTGAGGGCTGGGGATACGGTGGGGGCGTTTCAACATTCGGCAACAGTGGAAACTTAAATTAAAAAAAGAAACCTATGGTTTTCTTTTATTTTAATTTAAGGTTCCCTCGTTGTTGTATGTTGAATTCCCTGCAGCCCACCACTCTTACCTGCACGGGCCGTGCCTGTGTTTTGAAGCAATGTTGTTTATGAGCGCATTGGTTAAGTTGCTTTTTAAAAGCATAGCGTTTTCAAATAATTGAGCTTTACTTGCCTAGAGCTTGTGCCTACCATCTTGAAAAATGCTCAGACCATTCCTCTTTTGATAAATCTTCCATAGAAGCATGAGAACTATAGGTCCATTTCTCAGCTTCCGCTCATTGGCAAGATACTTGAATTTACAGTATTGAATCAATAGTCAGTTCATATTGATTTCAGCAATGTATTATACCTTCTCCTGGCTTATTTCAGGCATGAATGTAGCACTGAAACCAAAGAGCTGGCCCTATTAGACTATCTGTGCAGACCTGGGGTCATAGTATACTTTCCATAGATTTATGAACAACTTGTCATACAATGCAACACAGCGCAGCAAGTTGCATGGTAACACCCAAGCAACGCCCATGGAATGACTCCCTTGCACAGAATAAGGCTACACAGCGATTTGCACCGTATTGCTTTACTCTAGATTTATGGAGCCACTCAGGACCAAAGTGGCCTTGCATTGCTTCAAAAATAGGACTTAAGGTTTGCGTCGCTCTTGCACCATATTGCGTGGTGCAAAAGCGACGCAAAACAGCTCATAAATAGGCCCCATAGTGCCCCTGGGCTCGATGGATGAGAGCACCCACTTTGTGCGCCCCTATGGTACCATGGAATTAGAGAAGGGGCTGCAGACACTTGTGTGGCCCTTTCGCTAATACTGATAGTGCTGGCACACATGAGGTGCCAGCACCTTCTTGAGAGGATATTCCTTCATTTGCATGGGGACTTGGGCCTAAGCAAAAGACGGAATCGTTTTGCCTCTGCACCCATGCCACACTATGGGCACAGGTGCAGAGGCAAACAGACCCTTAGGAGGCACACTGAACATGTGCCACAAAAACGTGATTCAGTGTCAGTGCGTTTTTTTAAGGCATCTCTCTCGAGGGGGATGCAGTCACTCAGTGTACCTGCCTTCAGAGGGGATATCTGTAACCTCTTTCAACTGCATGCAGGCTGCCACCAGTACTGTGAAATGCAGAGCTGCATGTTCACAAAATGTGCTACCCCCAGGGCAGGATTGTGTTCATGGCTTTCCTGAGACCAGCGCATGAATTGTAATAGGGCTGTCCCTGTATGCACTTGGCGCAACTGTTTAAAGGTGCACCCTGGCACAAACTGGGACAGGGCGCCTTGTGTATGATAGGGGCCCAACACATCTCAGCCTCCTTTATTTTGTTGGCCCTGTCCATAGTTTTCGATACCGTGGACCATTCTGTTCTACTGTGGAAACTGGAAGATGCCAGGATAAAGGGAACATCACTGGCATTCATCTTTTTTGTTTAACAGGTCTTTTACAGTTAAACTTGATTGATGTCTGTTAGATCCCAAAGCCATTGACTGTGATGTTCCTTAGGGTTCAATTTTGTCGCCTCAATTGTTTTTAAATGGTTCTACAGGATTTCCTTATCCATCGTATGATCTAACTTTTATGTATTCTGATGACATCCAGTCTTTTGGCAAGATGGATGGGAATATAAGACTACAAGTCAAAAATGTTGACAACTTATTCAGAGGTCTGTATGGAATAGAAAACCAACTTAGATTAAAAGGAAAAAATAAAATGCTGGCTCCATTTAAGCTTGCTTCTGCCAAAAACCTGTCTTTTGGGCTTTCTAGTCTGGGAGAAAAGCTTACTGCAGTGTAGTATGTTAAAAACGTTGGTTTCAAATGTGCTACTCAGTTAAATATGTCTTTACAAATTAAAGCAGGAGTTGTTTCTTGTTTATTCAGCTAAGCTTGTTGTGGAGAATACTCTATCCGCTCTCCTTCTCTCAAAACATCCAGATTGTGAATGCCTTTGTGGCAAACAGACTAGACTACTGGTGTAGGATAAATCTTGCTCTACTAGCTTAGCACATTAAAAAGTTACAGCTGGTCGAAAACACAGCAGCTAGGATGTTCTGCAACCTAAGGCGGTTTTATTTGGTTATCCCGGCTCTGCATTGGGTGCCTATAAAGCAGCGCATTGTCTTTAAATAGATGTGTTTGCATAGTCACCATGTGAAATTCCCTGTTGTATAATTCGAGGTGTGAATTTAAAATCAAAAACTGCCCATTTGCTAGTAATTCCTATGTCCCATTGCATTATGATATGAGGCCATGCCTTTCAATAGCCACTGCAAAATGATGGAATGCTCCTCCACTTTCTCCCTCGCGAAACCTACTGTGCTGCATTTGAGAAATGCCTTAAAAAACCGGACTGCTCTCTGTGAGATATTGTGCTATTGGCTGAGAGGGGTGTCACTAAATGATCATATGCTGAACCTTTTGGCAGCTTGCTACGAAGCAGTCAGTCTTAACTTAAAGGAAGTGTAAAGTATATATGCAGCACGCCCATGTTCGTAAAGTGAAAATACAACGCAATATAATTCCCACACCAATTTAGAGCAATAGAGTACAATTTAACAAATAAATTGAAACCAAAACAGCAAAAATATAATCCGTAGAACAGGAGACATTAAATTTCAAAGATTTAGGTAAGTATAGCGCCTAAAAGCACCCTGTGCCACATGCAGTCATCTGGTTCTACTAGACCGGGGTAAAGTCACAAGTGCAAGCCAACAGCGATGGAGCACGGGCTAGATACAGGGACCAGCTTAATCCCACTCAAAAAGTTAGCTTCTCAAAGTCTGGCATGAAGAGTCCAGTTTGCGGTGGAGTAGGCCGCATGGAGCAGGGAAGCGCCCCGGATGGTTGTCACTATAGCATGAAGATCAGGCCAGGTGTCGTGAACGGTTGTTGCTGTTGCTTGAAGATCCTCTTCGGTGTCTTTGACAGTCATGACTGGAGCTTCACATTGGCAGTCACTGCAGGCTGGTGCTGCTGTAGCATGCAGTGCAGATCTTGTGTTGCTACTCGGTGCTGTTGGTAGTGCAAAGAGTTGGGTTCACAGGAGCTTCGCGTTGGTGGTTGTCACGTGTGGCAAGATCCCAAGTGCCCAAAGCTTCAGGATTTCTCCTTTTCTGTCCAGAGGAGTGCATTCTGATACTGATGCCAGCCAAGGGTTCAGGACCTAGGGAGGCACCTCTTGGGGATCATGGACTCACTCTAGAAGAGGGCAGCAGACCTCAGGCAGGTCTGTACAACATGCAAGTTGGGCAGTTGGAGTGAGGCCTCTGGAGCTTGTTGCTCCCTGTAGTTCAGAACAGAAGAGCAGCAAACTTACCCTTGGAAGTCACTCTGTTAGTCTTGGGTTCCAGGAAATGATCTTCACTCCTTCAAGCAACAAGGCAGGCCTCAAGGACCAAGGCAGTCCACCGAAGAACAAGGCAGTCTTCAGTGGACTAGTAGCAGTAGGGCAGTCCACTGAACACAAGGCAGACCTCAAGCAGCAGAGCAGTCCTCTGAAGTATAAGGGTAGTATTTCTGAAGTCTTCAACAGGTCCAGGAGTGTACTGAAGAGTTGGCCTGAGGGTCCAATATTTATTCTTGGAGCCCGTCTTTGAAGTACTCGCTCTCTACATGCTGGAATTTCACCCCTTATCTTGCCCAGGCTCCAAGAGGTCTAGAGTGACAAAAGACTGGTGTCAAATTCTTTGTGAAAGTGCTGGAAGCAGTTCTTTGGAATGTAAGTCGGGCAGAGCACATCTCTGCCACTCCCATCTTGGCACAATGACTCATCCTGCCAACAATTAATTCCCCTTTGTCTCACTCTCTGGGATTTATACACAAAGGCCAACTGCCAACTACACCCAGCCATGTGACCCAGGACACAGGCAACCCGCACTAAATGGTTAGGACCAAGAAAATGGCAACTTTCTAAAAGTGCAAAAAGAACGATTGATGGACAGAATGCTGAAACAACATTAAGCATTTGCCCCCAGTACAGAGATTTGGCCCTAAATCCATAATTTATTTGCAAACCATGCCATTCCAGTTTAGACCCAGCCATATGCAAATCAGTCTTGACCCTGCTCCCCATGGGAACAGTCCAGCCCGAACTGCCTGGCCAGGTCCTCCCTGGATTGGAAACGTCCTGGGACCAGTTTCATGGTATCGCCCTTCTTTAGCCAGGCTAGCTTGGCTCCAGTGGCATGGTGAGCACCGGACCCACGTCGGGCATTCCCTTCCCACTTAGGGCAACAATGCAAAAAGAACCGTTGATGGACAGAATGTTGAGACAATGTCAAACCTTCACCACCCCAATACAGAGAACTGGGACTAAATCCATCTTTTTTTTTGCACACAATGGCATTCCAGTTTAGACCCAGCCATATGCAAGTTAGTCTTGACCCTGCTCCCCATGGGAATAGTCCAGCCCGAACTGCCTATGGGGCCACAGCACCCTCATAAATGAATGCCCCAAAGTCCCAAAGGCGTGGGGCCAGTCTTACCCGCTCCAGCGGTATGACAGTGCTCAGTGGTGCAGCAAGTGCTCTCTCCTCATGAGCTCCCAAGTCCGGATCCTGTACGGCAAAGTCAGGCCGCTTGCAATGGACATGGTTGCATGCAGCAGCACTGCCCTTTTGCTTGGAGCGATTGGAGCTGCTCTCACTTGGTGGATACAAAAGGTAAGTGGTTCTTCCCTTAGCAAAAAGGAGAGGGGAGTTTTTGGGCTCACGACTAGAGGTCCGGTGAGGGTGCAATCCTCAAGTAAACAGTCAGGAGCAGTTGGTGGGCTAGACCTGCAGGTCACAGCAGTAATCCTTTTGGCTGGGCCATGGCCTGAATAGCTGGCAATAGCGAAGCTAGCAGCCCTTTCTGGCATAAGGTGTTGCAGCGTGGCTCGCTCTTGGGCGCAGACTCTTTGGGATGGCCACCCTAAAAGAGTCTTACATGCCGGTGGCCCCTTTTGGCATATGGGGCCAACGCAACCCAGCACAGCGGTGCAGGCCTGGTGCTTCCTACACATTGCACTTCACAAGGCTCAGATCATGGAGGCCCTCTTCTGGCACACAGGGGTCGCCAGACAGTTCCTGCACATGGGCAATGATCCGATCAGCATGCAGCCACTCTCCTCACACCTTACTCATGTATTCCTCTAAGCAGGCTCCCCATTTGACCTCGCTCCCTCCAACACTCTCCTCTTCCTCATAGGGCACACGAGTCTTGGCAAGTAGGCAGCCAATGGTGCTTCAGGCTTCAAGGCAGGTGGTCTTAATGTCCCTGGTTAATGTCCCCTCACCAAGCAAGGAGACTAGCAGTCCTTGCCCCAAGTCCTGGTCACAGGAAGAAGTCTTGTAGAGCTTCCCCTCATCACACAGCCCATCGGACTACTTGGCAGATGAAAAATATTTGGGGACTCAAACTCCCCTTCTTACAGTCCTTTTCCAGACACCGAATGTATTTCAGGGTCTGAGTCTTTGAAGTTTTATGTTGGGGTTCTGCTTCTTTTTAAGTGGGCACATATTTCAATCTTCCTTCGTGAAAGAGGTCTGTCACAGCAGGCATGACTCTGAAGCTGATTATTAGCAACATAATTAATGGAAGTGGCCAGATGTTACACCCAGATGTCAGGCACATAGATATGTGCATCAAAAGGTGAATCTCAGACCTCCAGGCCTACTCTTTATGATTCACTTATCCGCTCCATCTCCCTTCCTGAGATGTGTCAAGGCCCCTTTCTTGTGATTTATCACTGAATCAAAAAGCAGTCTTTTGAGATGTAAAGGGAGTCTGTTCCTTTTCTCCAATGTGACCTCACTCAGTTCACAGGAATGCAGCAATATACAAATCTGTCTGGCAGGATTCCTCTCCTCCTCATGGCAGGCCTGGGTTTCTCAAAATGGAACCCAGGTTCCTCCATACACTGTACCATTGCAGGTACACTCACACAGTGCACATTCCTGGCACACTTTCTGTTGAGCACTAATGCCTGTATGCATTGTACCCTCATATGTACACATGCATTCAGCACTTTCACTCAGTCTGTGCGCACAGTTCCTCACTGAAGCTTTAGGGTGTCTTATTTCAAAACACACTACCAACACACACACGCACTATTGCACGTAGCATAACTCTTCACCCTTCATGTTTTGTACTTCACCCAAGCACACATACATCCAGAGCATGTGGACCCTGCGCATGTACTGCACAGCACTCCATCTTTCCTGTAATATATTCTTCTCAAACATATATACACTTGGTGCATGCATCATTGACACATGCTCTATCCCTCTACTGTACCCTTCTCAAGCACACATACATTCATCACAGTCACTAGCCCTGCACTATGCAGTTCCACAGATCTACCTTATGTAGAGTCACCACTCCTGTGCAACACTTTACATCAAACTGATATAGGCCGAGGGTTTGTTAAGCACACAGCAGTGGAAGTTTAAAAAAGGCGAGTTAGCCTGTGAGGGAGCATGTAGGCCTCACCCCATTGACACAGCGTGAAATGGTTCTGTTCACTACTCCTGATCACTACACAGTATGCTGTCACCACCGCACTTGTGCTGGTGAAGGCAGTTGCCTTCCACCATTATGAGGGTAGCACTTTGGGCATCCCTCCCAGTCCAACAAGACCGGAATCTGTGAGACAGGCATACTTCATGGCACACACACATGATCTGTGTTCCCCTATGACAAACCAAATCCGCAATAGAGATCCAGACAACAGTACAATAGGGCACTCATGGCACCGGTACACATCTCTTACCCTGCAGAGAATCTTTCCATCCCAACATGTTCAAATTTTCTATGTTGATTAAAATGTACATTGGTTACTTTAAAAGTGAATCCTCTAAAGCAAATGCACATTAAATTAGGCTCAGTTTGACATGTAACAGACACTTTCTATTGTTGCGTGGTTAGCATAAAGTATTTGCTGTGCTGAAACGAATGCACAATTTTTTATCCACTCTTGGCTGTTAGTTGTGATCTAAGTGTTCTGAGTATGCCAACACGAACCTTTGTGGCAATACCATGATTGTTCACCATCACTACCACTGATATTCAAGCACTGGTTGTTTGGACTTGGCACACCTCTGATAAGACACAGTAGGATTGGCCTTGGCACATGAGAGTCAAACACCCATTGAGCCCACAGCTGAGGCCCAGTAGCCCAGGCCTTCCTTGTGGTTACCCCCAAATGCCATATTACAATACGAAACACAAAAAGCTGTGACGTATGTGTAATGTTGCAATCAACATAAATAAGCTTTATCAAAACAGTTACAAGAGGATTTCTTTGACAAATTCAAGCAACTAATAACACATATCAACTTAATAAAAAATATAGAAAAGTATAAATGTATTAAAGTTTATGTGCCTAAGAAATTGGCTTCATAAACACATTAGTGGAAGGTCCCTGAGAATCAGTTGGCCATACTTGTTGTAACACAACATGCACACGTAGGTCAGTAAATGTATGGAGCACAATAGGCCACTATCGATGTGTAACCAAAATTCTTTTCTGGTAAAAAAGAAACACATGTGCCCTAGAAATATGCTAAAAATAAACATCAGGAAATTACACAACTGATAGATTTATAAAATCACTATCAGGACAAATCAAATAAAAAATGTTAGCCAATCTCAACTACTCAGTTAAACCTTGAATGAACATGTAAGTGAGAACAAATTTGGATTAACATAATATCTCCAAACTCCATATCACACTGACTGCATGTCCTTCTACAAAGAATAAAGAGATATTGTAAGGGACAATCATTCACAAGCCTTCACTCTGTATCAATAGGCCATTCTATGTATATTACTTCAAATAAAACCAGGACCCTACATTACATCAGCAGGGAGAAGAAAATTAATGATGAGGTACCTGAATATACAAACATCAATAAAAGGGTAAATACTCATATCATATGAACGTATATAAAAACAACTATAATTTTACAATATGTATGACCTCTTTTTATTAAGGTGACACACCAAGATCACAGTCATCTGCCTTAACAGCATTATCCACTCTGCTTTCGGATACAAGATCACTAGCCTTCAGTGGGAACAGGACTCTTCCCAATTAAAAAAGATGTGGGTGACAAGCCTGGCTCATTAGTTTTGACTCGCAGGTGTCCAAATCCTCTCCCTATACCTGAGGTTACAAGACCGGGGAACATCCAGAAGAGTCCTGTCCTTAATACCAACATCAGTGCTCAATCAATCAATCAATCAGGGGCATTGTAAGCGCGCTACTCACCTGTGAGGGTCTCAGGGCACTGAAAGGGGGAGGGGGGTCCACAGATCTGTTAGCCGAAGAGCCAGGTCTTGAGAGCCTTCATGAAGGTGTTCAGGGAGGGGTTGCGTCTGGCTGCAATGTGAGAGAAGGATCTTCTGCCTGCTCTGGCCCTATGGATGTACGGGGTTTCGGCCAGTGCAAGGTTGGCAGATCGGAGGTTTATTTTGGGTACCTGGAAGTTGATTCTGTCGTTTAGGTATTTGGGTCTGTGGTTGTGTAGGCATTTGTAGGTGTGAGTGAGGATTTTGAAGGTGACTCTTTTCTCCACGGGGAGCCAGTGGAGTCTACGTAGGAGTTGGCTGATGTGTTTGTGCTGTGGTATGCCGAGGACGAGTCTGGCAGCGGTGTTCTGTATAGTCTGGGGTTGCAGAGTAGGGACTTGTTGATGCCAGCGTAGAGGGCGTTTCCGTAGTCCAGTCTGCTGGTGTGAGTGCGTGGGTGACTGTCTTCTTTGACTCCAGGGGGATCCTTTGAAGGTCTTGCAAAGGATGTGGAGGGTGGTGAAGCAGCTGGAGGTGACGGTGTTGATCTGTCAGTTCATGGTGAGTGATGAGTCTAGTATGATGCCAGGCGTTTTGGCGTGGTCTTGTTATGTTTCATATAGGCAATCTAATATAGGCCCAGGTAACATCATAGCCCTTCACCTACATTACCTCCCCTACACTACACTGTAATGAGCCTTTTTAGGATTTAACCTTTTACCTAGTTCTAGTCCTGGGTGCAAAAGGAAGGTTTCTCCTAAACAATAGAGTCCTATAACCTCAATAGACTCATACATTATGAATGTTCCTAGAAACCAGGCTGGGGCTGCACCACCTTCCTCCCCATATCTACGTACAAAGTTCATCCCATACATCATCCTCAACTCCTACAATGACTAATGTCAGCAAAAAGGGACAAAGGAGCCCTAGATACTTTCTGTATAAATATAGCACCTCTTGCTAGTGTTAGTTAGAGGGACCCAAGACTTCCAATGTGACACACTGACCAGAGACGCTGAGGCTCCTGCATGCAGACGCTCCATCTGACAGTGGTCTGAACATCCCTCATGGGGTGTCCAACTCGAGACCAAGAGGGGCTCCCACATTTCTCACACTTCAGGTAATGGGGATCGACTAAATCCTAGAGGGATTCTTGGCTTCACACCCACTCACATGCTAGGTACACTCAGGTACATCTAGATAGGCATCGTAGGAGTGCGAGCACTTGTATCATGTATTTTATATTCATGTATTTATTCATGCTTTTTGCAAGATTGTAGAACTGCACTAGCCTTTTATATTCACGGCACTGCTAATCATATATATCTGCTACTGTCTAATGGTTGTTGCAGCTCATATATTTAACACGAGAATAACAACTGTTCAATAAACCCTTATTGAAATGCCCAGAATATTTATTCTGTGCATCTCTGAGATAAACTAAAAGAGCACGAGTGACTGAGCGAAAAGTAGTACATTGTTTCCATGATCCTGAGGGATCAGAGTTGTCATGTTCTAATGTTGCCAGAAACAAATCTCTCCCCGATAAGAGGAGACACTAGTGGCACTGTGAGCTAGCTTAAATGCAAACAGGCTAACATTTCTCGGAGGGGGAGACGGAACCAGTCTGCCACCAATCCCACAGTTTATGTTATCCAAACGTGCAGGTCCTGCATGGGTACTATAGGAACTACACGACAGTCTGAGGGGGTAAGTGGGCTTCCGAGGGCTGTCAGCCACCAGGTGTTTTCCGATGCTGAAGGGGTGGTTCCAAGGATGAGGACTTCTGTCTTCTCAGTGTTGTGCTTCAGGCAGCTATTGGTCATCCAGACTGCAATGTCTTGCATTCCTTTCTAGAAGTTGAGTTTGGTGGTGGTTGGCTCTCTGGTGAGGGAGAGGATGAGCTGGGTGTCGTCAGCGTAGGATACGATGTTGAAACCGTGTTGTCGGACGATGGCTGTTGAGGGGGCCATGTAGATGTTGAAGAGGGTCGGGCTCAGGGATGACCACTGTGGAGAGGAAGGGTGGCAGTCTGATTCTTTGGCTTCTTCCGGTGAGGAAAGATTAGATCCAGTCCAGGGCTGTTCCTTGTAAGCCGTCATCTTGAAGTCTGGCGAATAGTGTATGGTGGGAGACGGTGTCAAAGGCCGCTGACAGGTCGAGGGGGATGAGGGCTGCGGGGTGGCCTTGGTCCAGGAAGGTGCGGATGTCGTCTGTGGTAGCGAGTAGGGCAGTCTCGGTGCTGTGGTTGCTTCAGGATCCGGATTGGGATGGGTTGAGGACGGCGCTCTCTTTGAGTTAGTTCCCTGTTGACTGTTTTCTCTGCAACTTTGACTGTGAAGGGGAGGAGCGAGATGGGCCGGTAGTTTTTGAGGTCGGTGCTTCCAGTTGTCGAGGAAGGTGCCTGTTTTGAAGGTGGTGTCGATGGTGCATTGGAGTTTGGGTGCGATGGCGGTTGCGGCTCTGTAGTAGATGTGAGGGGGTAGGGGTAGGTGGGGGCTCCTGAGTGGGTGCCTTTCATGGTTGAGACGGTGTCTTCGGTCGGTGTCCAGGAGATGGTGGGCTGGCTGGTGCCTTCGGAGGGCGGTGGACTGGCTGTGGCGTCTGGTGGATGGTCAATGAAGTTGTCGTAGAGGGTTTTGATCTTGAGGTGGAAGTAGGTTCCAAGCTTGTTGCAGAGGTCTTAGGAGAGGGTGATGTCTGTGTTGGCAATGATTTTGTTGTGGATGAAGTTCCTGTTGGTGGTTCTGATTTTGTTTTGGTAGTCCATCATGGCGTTCTTGTAGATGGAGTCGTTTTCAGTTGTCTTGGTATTTCTCCAGTTCTTCTCCAGGTGTCTGCAGGTGTGTCTGGCTTCTTGGAGATCGGCGATGAACCAGGCAGCTTTCCTGGGGCGTTGTTTGTTGGGGTTGCGTAGTGGTGCGAGCTCGTCTGCGTAGTTGGAAATCCAAGTGTGGAGTTCTCTGGCTGTGATGTTTGCGACGGATGCCCAGGTGTAGTTGTCTCAGGTAAGGGTGGAATTAAGTTGCTTGTCAGTAACCTTGATCCAGTTTCTTCATGGTGGACGTGGGGCTGGTATAGGTGCCTTGGGTTTGTAGACGGTGAAGTGTACGCTGAGGTGGTCGGTCCATGATGGTTGCGTTGTGTGGCTGAAGTGAACGCTGTTTCCTGCAGCGAAGATGGGGTTGAGGGTGTGTCCCACTCTGTGGGTAGGCGTGATGTGACGAGTTGTTTAAGACCGATGATGGCGAGATAGTCATGAAGGATAGTGGAGTTGGGGTCATTGGGGTTGTCGAGGTGGAAGTTCAGGTCTCCTACGAGTTCAGTGATGCAATGGCATGGGGTGCAATGATGTCTGTGATGGTGGTGGTGAAGGGTGTCAGGGGGCCGGTGGGTCTGTAGACAAGGGTTCCTCGTAGTGTGGCATTTGGGCTGGTCTGGATCTGGAAGTGCAGGTGTTCGGCGGAGGGGAAGGTTTTGCTTGAGGTGGAGGCTGGAGGTGGTGAGGCGGAGGGTGCTCTTGTGGGCAATGGTGAGGCCTCCTCCCGTGTGGTTGGGGAGTGCTCCCATAAGTCTCCTCTGCCCCCCAACAACTGTGTTCAACCCTCTCCTAACTCCAGCAACAACCACGGCCATATGTGTGCAGTCAGGAAACACTACGTATGTGGCCAAAGAGTCAAACTCAGAGAGTTGTTTGTAAAGGGCTTGTGAGTAGGAAGGCTCAGGTTGCGGTCACCAATATTAGCACTATGAATAGAGACATGATGGGTACTGCTACGCAGCAGGAGGATCAGTTGGGTCAGAATACTGAACTCTTAAGGGCTCAGAATGATATCCTAGAGCATCACCTGAGTATACAAATGCTCTGGAGTGGTGCATGATGGTTTCAAAAGACTGACTACGGTAGTGCCCTATTTAGCTGCTGCTTTCTGTGGTCAACCACGCTATGCTGCAAGCTCTGTCAATTAAATATCTCCAGGTGGCAGCACCCCAGAAAGTGGGACACCGCTGCCTGCAAAGGCCCCATCACAATCCCCCTGTTCACACTGAGGCTGTTTTAGAGGTCTTTAGGAGGAGTTGATCATAAGGCCCAGTTGAAGACTATACCAAGAAACCTACCATCAAAAGACAAAAAGTATTGTCCAGTTGTGAGCGTCAGGAGTATTCTCTTTATCAACTTAATGGCCACCCATTTCGCATCTGGTCATGTACTGTTATCAGGAAAAGGACTCTAAACAACTGTTGTCTAATCCTAATTTTCTCATCCTACTATGCATGTTACCTTATTTTTTTAAGAATCTTACAGCTGCTAAGCTTCAAACTGTTTTCAAATTTATGTATTTGAATATTAATAACATCAATTCTGAATTCAAATAATGTCTGTAAGCAACCCCCTTCTTTGAATTCATGTGGCAAAAAATATATTTTGACACATTCCGAAAATACTTCCCATCAAAATGAATGTTTCTCAATCATGTAGTCTAAGCAGACAATAGGCATTTCATGACCACAATGATAGTAATAATTTTGTTGGTAATTAAAGCAGTTAGTTAACATGCTGTGGATATCCAAAAGCCCAGCAAAGGAGAAGGACACATCAGCAATGTTAAAGTACATTTGTCTAAATACAGATCTTGCAGAGAATACACAACATTAGTAAGTGTAGATCTGACTCCTTTGATGAAAATGTACATTAGTAATACTCCATGATTGAGAGGCAGTGTACCGCAAAGTGAATCACCACCATTCCAACAATGGTCAGGTAACAAACTAACAGTGGCCGCTCTTCTTAAAAGGCGAAGTAGCGTCGCCCCACTGTTCCGCAGCAGGAAAGATAAAATGATAATTACTTGTTATTATCATTTTATGTTTCTTTCTTCTGTGGCAGATTTCTGCTGCAGCAGCATTCTGGGCAGGGCGGGGCGGGCAGGGATGCTCCGAGGCCAGAGGTGCAGGGGAGTAGTAGTTTGCCCACTCCTAAGTGCACATGACTGTTTGGTCAGCCCTCTCTGGCAACCCAAAATAGTCATGCGCACTTCCCATGTTCTCCATGTAGGCTGTAATGAAGCCTGCATGGAGAACATGCCCAGGCCCCCATTCCCTGGCTGAGTGCCAATCCATGGTGCTCAGACCTGCAGCGTTATGATTGGCTATCCTGCTGCTTACTGTATCCTGCTGCAAGACTGGAGCAGGAAGAAAAGGATGGAGGAGAGGTGGTGGCCCACCTACCCACTGGCCATCACAGGTAAGAGGTTTTTTTAAAGTTTTCTTTGCCCCTCACACCCCCACAGCCCCTGCCCTTGCTCTTGCCCCACCACCCAAGTCCTGTAGCAGCCGATATTGCAAACTAATATCTGTGCAACATTCCAACGTATCCATCAATGACTTTCCAGTGCCCCAGCAGATGACAGAAGGACATGTCTTAAGAAGGATTACAAAGATTAAAGGATGAGTATTAGGCTAACAACGTCTTTGACTTTGTTGAAAATACCAACATTTGTTTGGCAAGGCAACCTGAACTGCTGAACTATGGAACTTGTAATCATACATTGTCATGATGGTTTTGTTTTTGTAACATAATAATTGTCTACGTTGAAAAACATTATTCATCTCAATTTTACATTCACAAAACAAAAAAAAATACATTCTGAAAGACATTTTTTTGTTTTTAGTTACCATTGTGTTGTAACACGCCACATCTTTGGACCATTTTCTGTTCACCTTAATAAGGTTACCCTGTTCAAGACTTCACACGATCCACAATTTTAGATCAAGAGGTTGTCAGTTATATATTTG
Organism: Triturus cristatus; assembly: GCF_964204655.1. Lineage (NCBI taxonomy): Eukaryota > Metazoa > Chordata > Amphibia > Caudata > Salamandridae > Triturus > Triturus cristatus. The sequence continues at coordinate 522,623,441 of NC_140581.1, forward strand.
CCACTCTAATAGACCCCTATTTTCAGGTCCTATGTACAACCATCCATTGTTTACTACATATTACACATTAAAGCCCTGCTCCTATGTTATTGGCCCTTGCCTTTGACTTGGGTAATGTTTTTAATAGCAGTATAGCCCACTGAGGCATCCTATGAGGCTGCTGTATTTGCTTCAGTTTAAAGACTCTAATGCAGATGCTGATGCTGAATTCAAGTCTGCCACGTGTTATTCTTTACGATCATGAGGACTTCTGGCAAATGGTCCTATTAAAACGTGCACCATAATTTAATCTGTAAACCAATCCCTAAATCAAATTCCAAAAGTGCAACATTTAAGATCATGGAAGCTGCTGCAGCAAAGGGTAACAAGATCAGGGGAAAGGTCACTCACGTTAGAGGAAGTCCCAGCACAATGTGATAATCCGTCATGGAAGAGATTTTGCCACAGTAATCAATGTTCAGATGATGGGAGTTACCCTCTTCTCTTAGTAGCTTTTTTCTGTCTCGACAACAGCTGTTATCATGGTGAAAAGAGTATCGAAAACAGATATTAAAGAGAAGTGAGTTGTGCAATGGTCTGAGGAAATGTTCTAATCATAGCGAGGAAATCAGAGTCACTTTTAGTTTTGCCAATTATGCGATACAAATCTGAGAAAGAATGATTCATGTCTGCGAAAAATAGGGAAATACAACTGAGGGGGTGCACTGACTTTAAGTCGTGCATTTTCAGCACAACTTAGGTGTTCAAAAATGGGAATTTTATTCATAAAAATGTAAATCCTGATCTAGAGATCGGGATTTTAGCATATCTATTCATGTAAATCTACTTACTCTTGAAGAAAAGCACAACTTGTTGGCGAATTTTCCAGAATAGTAAACTGCATCAGGAGTGGGAGAAGGGAGACTGTAAAAGGAGAGAAGGCATGCAGTCATTAAAACACTCAGAAAGTCAGACCTTCATAGGTACGCAAAAAGCTTTCCATCGTGTTTCCTACCAAGAAAGCATAAGAAATAAGTACTGTAAAAGTAGCATTTTAAGGAAATGAAAGGGAAAAGAACAGACCCATATTTAATGAGGATTAAAGAAACAAAGACAAATGGAATTGTATGTAGAAAAGGCCATTTCTGTTGTATATATCCATGCACATTGTATTCCCTGAGGACAATGTTCAGGACTGAGTATGGGGCAGTGGGGTCATTCATATATGCAACTTCCTTAACTTTTCATAAGTGTGTCATTTTGTCAATCCAAGACAAAATCCCAATCTTTCTGGATCCCATACAAAATACCAATCGTATCAAATTAAGGCTTGAAAAACGTATTAGTATTCTACATGATGGCATACAGTCAAGGATGTGCGCATCGGGGGGTTGACAGACTATGCTAAAAAACAGAAGTTAATTGAAAAAGCCATAGCTAGGTGTTTAGGTGTTGAAATAAGATAAAAAACAATTTTAAAAACAAAAAAGCACTGGAATTCACCAGTTCTAATTTGCTGAGAAAACTATAACATGCAACTCGCAATTCACTGCTTATGGCGTCACATACTAGCCCGAAACCGGTCCTAGGATGCTTGTTTCCACTCCAGGAAGGACCTGGCCTGGCAGTTCGGGCTGGACTGTTCAGGGTCAAGACTGATTTGCATATGGCTGGGTCCAAACTGGAATGGCATGGTGAGCAAAAAAACGATGGATTTAGTCCCAGATCTCTGTACTGGGGTGAATGTATGACATTGTTGTGTATTCTGTCCATCAATTGTTCTTTTTGCATTTGTCACCCTGAGTGGGACGGGTATGCCCAGACGTGGGTCCCGTGCTCTCCATGCCACTGGAGTTAAGCTATCGTGGCCGATGAGGGCTGAAAGCCCGAAACCAGTCCTAGGATGCTTGTTTCCACTCCAGGGAGGACCTGGCCTGGCAGTTCGGGCTGGACTGTTCCCATTGGGCGCAGAGTCAAGACTGATTTGCATATGGCTGGGTCCAAACTGGAATGGCATGGTGAGCAAAAAAACGATGGATTTAGACCCAGATAGCTGCTATGGGTTGAATGTATTACATTGTTCTGCATTCTGTCCATCAATTGTTCTTTTTTAAAAAAAAAAGATTTTTTAGAGTTTTATATAGTGCGAACTAGACCCGAGAAATCGGGTATCAGAGTGCTTTACACAAGCACCAGTTTCGTTACAGAAGAACACATTCATTTTTTTTGTAAAGCACAGGGAGATTAAGTGGTTTGCCCAGAATCGCAAGATGTTTTAGCGTTGTTGCCGAGACTCGAACCGGGTCCCCAGCTTCGAGGTCGACGCTCTAGCCATAAGGCTACATCCTCTCCCGCGTGGGATGGGTATGCCCAGACGTGGGTCAGTGCTCTTTATGCCACTGGAGTCAAGCTCTCCTGGCTGATGAGGGCTGATAGCCCAAAACTGGTCCTAGGATGCTTGTTTCCACTCCAGGGAGGACCTGGCCTGGCAGTTTGGGCTGGACTGTTCAGGGTCAAGACTGATTTGAATATGGCTGGATCCAAACTAGAATGGCATGGTGAGCAAAAAAACGATGGATTTAGGCCGAGATCTCTGTACTGGGGTGAATGTATGATTTTGTTCTGCATTCTGTCCATCAATTGTTCTTTTTGCATTTGTCACATACTACCTCACTCATGACAAGTTAAATGACATAATTGATGACATCACCAATGACATCCCCAGTGATATAATTGATGACATCACTGATGATATCATCCAGTCATTGTGACACCATCTCACACAGCTTTAAGTAATTCAACATGCTAATCCTCTGGACCTTTTTCTGTTCACCTTAATTTAATAGGGTTACCCTGTTCAAGATTTCACACGAGCCACAATTTTAGATCAAGAGGTTGTCAGGTATATATTTGCCACTCAAATAGACCCCTTTTTTCAGAACCTATTGTTGTAAAGAATTCACCAAACTCCACAAGATTGAGGGATGTGGGTTTATTGATGCGGATCCTTCAGCCTCGCTGTGTAATACCAACATTCTAACAGGAGCTCCAGCTCCAACATTCTAAAGCTGGGCAAACCCATCAGGCGAGGTGAGGGAGGGGGGAAACCGAGAAGAGGGAATGGGACCAGATTACAACACATCTCCCTGCACAACAGAGAATTTTACAAAGTTACATAACTGCTCAGATAAACATTTCCCAAGACAAAGCAATAGGAGAACCACCTAAGAATTTACATTTTTCCCGCCGACAGTGCACAAATGGAAAACATTCCCCCAAGTCTACAGTTGAATTGAGAAGAACATGAAAATGCAATTACACAACATTTCCTACACTAGTAACACTCTCTAACACCAGTGGATGGGGAGAATACGAGAAACAAGATAGGTTAGGGTCCCATTTTGTAGTCAGCCTGCCAACTTGGGGGTTTACGTAACCTAGCCACCCTGAGTTCCCCACCACTGGGCGTTTCCGGACTTTGATCTTTCTCACAGGCGGGTTTAGAAAACGCAGTGCTTGGGCAATTGGCTATGTTGTCCATGCTCCACGTGCCACCATCTTCCAGCACTACTGAATTGTTGTTAACCCGAGTTATCCTCAGTGGTTTGGAAAATGAGGAGGTCTTAGATTTAGACAGGGAAGGCCTCTTAACGACTACCCACTGGCCTTCTCTCCACCTTTTTTTGATGCTCCCCAACGACTGTCGTACCTGAGCTTGTACTCTTGTTGATGTTTCTGAGTTTTCTCCCTCATAGCGTCCCTGTCCACCCACACAGGGGTTCCTCCATTCAGCCAGTTAGGGGTAAGTTTGGAACCAGGGTTCCTACCTTTGAGAGAAACAAACGGTGACACTCCTGAGACAGCGTTGGGCGATGTATGATATGACCACAGCATTTTCCTAATGGCTTCCTCCTCCGGAACCTGGGAGCTTAATGCAAGCTGGATGGTGTCCTTTAACATCCTGTTCGCCCTTTCCACCAGTCTATTGGCTTTGGGACAGTAGAGTGGGGACTTGAGATGTGTGATGGACAGCGTGGACATAAACTGCTTCATTTCCTCTGAAGCGAATTGGACTCGGTTGTCAGTTATTATGACACCTGGTATACCCTCCTTAGAAAAGGTGTCTCTCAAAAAATTCAATAGCGACGCGGTAGTGATGGAAGATACCATTCTCGTTACAATACAATGAGAGTGGTAGTCTATAAGAACAAACATGAACCTATGAGATTGGTTCAGTAGGTTTAGGGGACCAATTATATCCAATCCCAACTTTTCCCAGGGTACGGTGGGGACCTCCACCGGGAATAGCGGTGACTTACGGACAACTTTGGTTTTGTCACAGGAGCCGCAGGCTGCGCAATTCTTTACTTGATCCTCCACTCGCGAATCCATCCCGGGGAACCAATAGTGCTGCCTGGTTTTGCTTTTCGTCATGCTCCTCCCCGGGTGGCCCTCATGGGTAATCTGTATTATTCTTTCATACATGTTTTTCGGAGGAATGATCTTACTTCCGCTACAAATTTGGTTCGCAACAATGGATAATTCATCTTGCACCGGCCAGAAATGGCGAATAGAATCCGGCACCTCCTGCTTGTTAACAGGCCAACCACTGCGAATCATATTTCTTAATGTAGCGAAATCACTGTCATCTCTTATGGATTTCTCCCACTCCTCACGATTGATGGCCGGAATTTCAACCAAAAGAATTGTCTCCTCCGGTGGGTTTTGCATCGGGTTCCCATTGGTCATTGGTAGTCTGGAGAGACAGTCCGCTACCCTATTCTCACTTCCTGGGACGTATATCATGGTGTAGTTGAACCCTTGTAGACTCAGCACCCATTTAGATATTCGTGGAGTGGTATTTTCTAGGCGTTTAGTGGAGAATAACGGTAGTAAGGGTTTGTGGTCCGTTCTCAACACACGGGATGCCCCACAAGAAATACTTAAAGTGGTTTATGGCCCAGTAGCACGCCAAAGCTTCTTTTTCTATTGTCGAGTAGTTCAGCTCGGCATCTCTCAAAGTTCTAGAAGCGAAGGCAATTACTGTCTCTTGACCGTTCGTCCTCTGCGTAAGTGAAGCTCCCAACCCCTTCGCGCTAGCGTCTGTGGTGAGGGTGGTTTTAGCATTGGGATCGAAAGCACTCAGGATAGGTGCATCAACGATGGCCTCCTTGATGAGTTGGAAAGCTGATTGGTGATCTTGCTTCCAATCAAATTCAGACCCCTTCTTCAGCAACTCTCTGAGGGGACGCACCTGATCCGCAAAGTTTTTGACGAACTTGGACATGTATTCCGCCAGCCCCAGGAACGATTTGAGTTCATCCTTGTTGGTGGGTGCAGGGGCTAGTTTAACGGAGTCCACCAGACTGGATTTGGGTTTGATTCCCTCGCTTGAGATGGTGTGACCGAGATAGACTACAGATTCCACCCCGATTTTGCATTTGTCTTTCTGAGTGGTGAAACCTGCCTTACTAAGTCTGGTCAACACTGCTTCCAGAGTTTTATTGTGTTCTTCAGCTGATGAACCGTGAATCAGGATGTCGTCCTGGAAACAGAGAACTTTTCCCAGACCTTGCAGTATATGTTGCATGACGCGTTGAAACACTGCCGCAGCAGATGCCAGGCCGAAAGGCAATCTGGAAAACTGATAAGCCCCATGCGAGGTTATAAAAGAAGTGAGGGGCTTAGAATCTGGGTGGAGAGCGACTTGGTGGTAAGCCGAGGATAGGTCTAGAACTGTAAAGACTTTAGCTCCATGGATGGCAGACAGCATTTCATTAATGTTGGGGAGGGGGTGTCGGTCCACCCAAATGTTAGAGTTCAAGTCCCTAAGGTCAACACATAGACGGATCCCCTTGTTTCCACCTTTGGCTGCTACGACGATGGGCGCCAACCATTCAGAGCTCTCAATCCTCTCTATGATCTTGCACTCTTCCAATCTGTCCAGCTCCTTCTTAAGCGGTTCCCTCATCAGCAGTGGGATAGACCTTGGTTTGTGGATGATAGGTCTGGCATTGGATTTAAGTTTGATTTTGTGGAGGAAGCCTTTTAGGAGTCCGAGTTTGTCTGTAAACACCTCTGGGAAACGATTGCAGATTTCCATCCCAATATTGGCCCTGTCAATCAGGTACACAGGTTCCGGCGCGTTGGGGTCTAGTTTGATTCCTAAATCCTTTTGGTGTTTCCGCCCTAGTAGGTTGGAACCATTCCTTGTGATGTAGACTTTTCCCACGGTCGATCTATCCTTAAAGTTAATGTTCATTAGTAGCATTCCTACCAGTGGTATGGGATCTTGATTATAACCCCCCGGTTTGACGTCTGGAGGTAAGAGACTATACACCCTTGTCCCCGAATTAGCCAGAAACTTAGCTTCATTCACGAGTGTATATGGGGAACAGGAATCTGCGTAGACCTCATACTTAACATTGTCCAAAAATATTTCACACTTGGGGTAGGAAGTGCTGTTGCATTCCGAAAAGTTGGATACTTGGAAAACTATATCCTCGCTAGGGAGTTGTGGATCCAGATCCCGCCTATCATGTGGGTGACACTGTTTTTTGCATTGTGGCATACTTTAGAGAAATGGACCCTTTTCTTACACTTGCTGCATACAACGCCCCTTGCAGGACAGCTTACACTGTTGGCCAGATGATTAGGATTTCCGCACCTGTAACATTTTAGTTTGTTCCCTGATGCAGTATGTACTTCAGGACTGGAAGGTGAAGGTTTGTGTTTGTAGTCTTTACTGGAGATCTTGTGTACACTGTTCTCCGCAACTTGTTTTACCTCCACGGCTTCCTTCATTTCGTTCATACAATAAGCTGTATGCTCTATGCTCTTAGCAATATCAATAGCACGTTTTAAATCAGGGGCTTCTGCAAGAAGTCTTTCTTTGATCTTCTTGTTACAGGTACATCTTACTAGCTGATCTCTAATTAGTGACTCAGTTAACATACCAAACTCACACGTAGAGGCTAAACCCCCCAGAACAGCAATGTAATTTATCACCTTTTTATTTTTCCCTTGAATGCGCAAAACAAATTTGTGGCGTTCCAACACAATATTAATTTTGTCACCAAATTGAGCTTCCAGTTTCAATAATGTTAACTGATACACGTCATATTGGACATCCCCCTCGCCCCCAGCTCCCTCATTTGCATTTTCAATAATAGAATCAGGCAGGTCATCAAAAATATCCCTCCCTTGCTTTCCCAGATTATGCAGTAGGACATGTTGTTTACGCACTGCAGAAAACCTGTCACCCCCAATGGCAATAAGGTAAGATTCAAACAGGTTTACCCATTTTTTCCATGGGATCACAGGATCCCCACTCTCGTCCAGGAATGGAGGGGGTTGAGACATTGCGAATGCGGACATGGTGGAGAAGCGTGAAAGAGGAAGATGTGACAGGAAACAGGTAAGCAAAGCGTAAGTGGAAAGAAGATAAGGTAGATGAGGCGGGGAATAGAAAGAAACGAAAGGCGATACCTGGAAACAGAAAACAAGGAGATAATGGTAAAGCACCAGTAATCCCACTCCTTAGGCACACTGTATAATGGAACTAGGTGGGTGGAGTACTGGATAATGACACTAAGCTGAGCTTGTCAGCGATAAATACGAAGCAGGAGAGTTTGAAGCGCAGTGTTAATGTTATCCAGCAGGTGGAGCAGCGCTGGAGAAAACGGGGAGCAGTGTCTTACTGAGGAGGCAGACTCTGTGGAATTCAGTCAGGAGAGGGGCGGGAACACCAGGAAGCGGATTTCCTCCGTTTAAAATAGGAAACAACGTCGCCTCCGCGCTGACAGGAACACAAAGACCTCACCGGCAAATAGCTTCCTTCACAAACGACCACTGGCGGTGAATATTCCCCAGAGTGCAAGCACTGGCCGCCCGCAACGTCAACGGAAGCACAAGCAGGCGTCCCAGTGAGCAGCAGCGGCAGGCGGTGACTAGGGAACAGTGTCGAAAACCATAACGACCAGGGACTCACAGCACGGAGTCGCTAGCGCTTCCTCTGGGGCGAACTGCGGGAGACAATGGTGCAAACGGCAGGCGTTCCAGCGTCCAGCAGGGCAGACAACAAAGTCAGGGAACATCGCCGAGGGGCATGACAGCCAAAGACTCACCAGCACAAAGTCAGCAGCGCTGCGCGGAGATGCTTGAACGATCCCCCTCTTCAACAGTCACACACCCAAACGGATGATGGCGCAAGGGGAGACACCACTGCCAGGAAAGTCCAACGAAAGGCGGAAAGACTCTGGGGGAAGGATCCAAACCGTCCCCAGCACGGTAAGATGACTCGTCGCCAAATTAATGTTGTAAAGAATTCACCAAACTCCACAAGATTGAGGGATGTGGGTTTATTGATGCGGATCCTTCAGCCTCGCTGTGTAATACCAACATTCTAACAGGAGCTCCAGCTCCAACATTCTAAAGCTGGGCAAACCCATCAGGCGAGGTGAGGGAGGGGGGAAACCGGGAAGAGGGAACGGGACCAGATTACAACACCTATGTTCAAACATCCATTGTTTCCTACATAGTACACATTAAAGCCTTGCTCCTATGTTATTGGCCCTTGCCTTTGACTTGGGTAATAGCTTTTAATAGCAGTATAACCCACTGAGGCATCCTATGAGGCTGCTGTATTTGCTTCACTTTAAAGACTATAATGCAGATTCTGATGCTGACCGCAAGTGTGCCACGTGTTTTTCTTTACGATCGTGAGGACTTCTGGCAAATGGTCCTATTAAAATGTGCACCATAATTTAATCTGTAAACCAAACCCTAAATCAAGTTCCAAAAGTGCAACATTTAAGATCATGGAAGCTGCTGCAGCAAGGCGGAACAAGATCAGGGGAAAGGTCACTCACGTTAGAGGAAGTCCCAGCACAATGTGATAATCCGTCATGTAAGAGATTTTGCCACAGTATTCAATGTTCAGATGATGTGAGTCACCCTCTTCTCTTAGTAGCGTTTTTCTGTCTCGACAACAGCTGTTATCATGGTGAAAAGAGTATCTAAAACAAATATTAAAGAGAAGTGAGTTGTGCAATGGTCTGAGGAAATGTTTTACTCATAGTGAGGAAATCAGAGTCACTTTTAGTTTTACCAATTATGCGATACAAATCTGAGAAAGATTGATTCATGTCTGCGAAAAATAGGAGAATAAAACTGAGGGGGCGTACTGACTTCAAGTCATGCATTTGTTGCACAACTTAGGTGTTCAAAAAAGGGAATTTTATTTATAAAATGTAAATCCTGATCCAGAGAATCAGGATTTCAAGATTTCTATTGATGTAAATCCACTTACATTTGAAAAAAAGAACAACTTGTTTGTGGATTTTCCAGAATAGTAAACTGCATCAGGAGTGGGAGAAGGGGGTTGTAAAAGAAGGGAAGCCATGCAGTCTTTAAAGCATTCAGAAAGTCAGAACTTCATAGGTACGCAAAAAGCTTTCCATTGTGTCTCCCACCCAGAAAGCATAAGAAATAAGTACTGTAAAAGTAGAATTTTAAGGTTGTGAAAGGGAAGAGAACAGAGGCATATTTAATGAGGATTAAAGAAATAAAGAAAAATTGAATTGTATGTAGAAATAGCCATTTCTGTTGCATATATCCATGCACACTGTACTCCCTGAGGACAATGTTCAGGCCTCAGTATGAGGCAGTGGGGTCACTCATATATGCAACTGGCTTAAATTTCCATGAGTGTGTCATTTTTGTAAATTCCATACAAAATCGCAATCTTTCTGGATCCCGTACAAAATCCCAATCTTATCAAATTAAGGCCTGAAGACGTATTCGTATTCTACATGATGGTAAACAATCATAATGGTGTGCGCAGCGGGGGGTGACAGGATATGATAAAAAAGCAGAACTTCATTGAAAAAGCCAAACTTTAAAGTGGGATTATAGTTATGTCTTTAGGTGTTGAAGTAAGATAACAAGCATTCGCATAGCCAATAGGTCTCGCCTGCAGTACATTATCCCCCACTGTCCGGGAGGATCGACAAAGTGAGCTGATCGATGAGCCCTGCGAGAAATGGCATGGATGAGAGTGATGTGTTCACGGGGAAATATCAAGACGAGAAAGGCCCAGGGCTCAGCATGAAAGGATGAGAGCGGTGTGTTGTCAGTGACATTTCAGGATGCGCAGAGCAGCGTAATCAACGTGAAAAGAAAGGGGACAGGGTGAGAGGGATTGTCTTTTGTGTGAAAAGTGAAGAGGAGAGAGAAGCTACCCGGTGAAGCGGAGAGCCGTGGGCTCTGGGTAAACGGGCAATGGAGAGCGCCGGGCTCTTGGTGACAAGTGAAAGGAGATTGGATGGAGAGGGTGAAGGGCTGTGGGTGAAAGGACAGAGGATGAATGTAAGTATGGAAGGAAGATCATTTGAGGAGTGCGATGGATTCGGTGAGAGGACGGACAAGGACGTGGAGTTGGTTCGGTATGAGGTGAGTGTTGCGTTGGGCTGTGAGAGTGAATGGGGCTTTGCTGGCCTGTGCTGCTTGTGTTAGGGACTGAAGACAGTGACGATGCTCCTCGCGAGGACAGGACTGCCGAAGGACAGCAAGACATGAAATGGGCAGTGTGAAAGGGAGGGTGTGGAAGATGGAGAGCATGCGGCGGGTGAGGAGGGAGGCTAAGTTATTGGAGAGAGAGTGAAAGGGCCTTTGCTGGCCTGTGCTGCTTGTGTTAGGGGCTGTTCGCGAGTGGAGGGCTGCTAAAGGACATCCGGCTGTGAGGTGAGCATTGTGCAGAGGGATGGAGGATGGGGATTGCTTGATGTGCGAAGAGGAAGGCTAAGGCAGTGGAAGGGAATGATGGGCGTGCTTGAGTTCTGTGGGGCTGATATGCCTGTGGTGTGGGGAGCTGATGATGGCACCCTGAGCGGCGCTATGCTGGCACGTCATCTATCAACAGAAGGATATTTCTAATCAGGGGCTAGGATAGTGTGCACATTGTTGCAAGAGGAGGGGTGGATGGTGCCTGTGTCCGGGAACAGCAGAGGGATGAGGATGTGCGCACTTTCAGGGGAGGAAGTGCTTGTAGGTGGGAGGGTAGCATGCGTACCTGAGCAGTGTGAGGGGACTATAGCGCACTGCATAGGAAGACCGAGGTGCTGGAAGGTGCGTGCGCACGTTGTGCAAGGGTATGTTCTGAGGAAGGTGAGATTCGAGCATGGGGAGGGTAGTAGAGGACTCCGATGTCTACGTAGTAGTGTCAGGTTCAGCGTATGGAGGGGTGTAGGTGCCCACATCGTGCAAGATAAACGCGTGGGAGGGGCAAGCTCGCAGGTAGATGGAATAGGAGTATTATGAGGAACAGGGCAGGCTGAGGGCACTGGTGTGCACATGGCAGGGAACAGTGGAATTGTCTTGGTGCCCACATGCATTGTGAGAGATGGGGTTCACAGGGGGGGGGCAGTGCAGGTTAAGGGCACTGATATACACATGACATTCTCATGATGTAAAGTCGTCGGGTGGAGATGACCTCATTGTGCACGAAGGGGAGGCTGGTCGGACTTACATGACAAGGAGGAGCGTCACCTTCAGAAAACACTTCTCTCCCTAAGAATGGGCTGCGGGGCTCCCACACCCCCACTTTATAAACAAGTGCGGTATCAATCGTTGTTGGAGACCTCTATGACAATGATCAGGAAACGCACAGCTGCAAAAGTGAACGCACCCACCATCTGTTTACAATTAACGCAACCGCGAGACATGGCAAATGGAAACAAGATCGGGCGCGATAATTCGAAACAGATGGCGCCACTGCTCGCCGCTTCTCGTAACCGCAAGCCATAGGCCGTGGGCGGATACATTTCCTGGGAAAGGTGGGACATGCACCCGCCTTTGCCCAATTTCGTGCTGTTTTCGCACGCAAAGCCCAATAGAAACAAAGCTAAAATAAACACACACACACGAGCGTGTGGAAAGTCCAGAGTGATTACAAGAGGTCGTTTTCCTAGAGCAGTGCATGCACGCTGCGCTAGGGTTGACCTAAAAACTAATGATTAAAAACAATAAAGCACTGATATTCACCAGTTATAATGTGCTCACAAAACTATAACATTCACCTTACCATTCACTGATTATGATCTCACATATTACCTCACCCATGGCAAGTTAAATGACATAATTGATGACATCACTAATGACATATCAAGTGATATAATTGATGAGAACTAAACAAAAGCAGTGTAGTCCTATTAGGTGTCGCACCAGTGTATTATTTCAATAATATATGTATGCCTACACTTAACTTTTTGTGACCACACTGCTTAGGAGCCACAATTAATCCAATAACAAATACAACCGTTGAAAAGGAGCGTTGAATCAATCATACATATTTCTCAATTAGAGCATTGCAAAATTCCATGTCTTAAGAAATCAATGGGTATCCCATGTGGGCAGTTCAAGTGAAGAAACATTTTCTGGGAGGCTTGCATGTGTAGTAGAATCCAACTTAATTCAATCATAGTATCAAACAAATTGCAATCAGCCCAGCAAACACGTTTTGTTTCTCCATCTCTGTGCTCCGCCATAATGGCCCTGGCTACCGTCCCACATATCTGCAAGACCACAGCCGGAGCAAAGACCTGGAACACCCTCCCTCTCCACGTCAGGCAATCACCTTCACTTCTCAATTTAGGAAGGAACTCAAGACCGGGCTCTTTGACTGAACCACAGCGCGTTCGACGGACAAGCAGCCTCCCCCAGTGCCTTGAGACCCTGACAGATGAGTTGTCGCACTATACAAGCCACTTGATTGATTGATTGATGTGAGGTCATAAGATATAGTTTAAATTTTTTTTATTGTAAAGTAAGATATTATTACTAAAGCTAACAATAACGTCACAGGGGGTTGCTGTGCTCAACAATATTTACAAAAAGCTTGGTGGTGCCCCTGCCCTTTCTTGAGGCACCACCAGCATCAAACAATATTGGAAAGAAATCCTTGCAGGGCATGTAATGGCACTCAGTAGCTCAAGCAGTAAATATAAAATGAGCGAGCACTCTGCTCATTTCACATTTACTGCTGTTTGATGGATGCAGGCACGGGAGCCAGAAGGGGCCGCAGGGACCCCGGGGCTCCCCCATGACTCCAAAGGTTGAAATTGCTGTGGGTGTCCAAGATGGGACTGGGACACCCATGCAATTTCCAACAGATTGCATCCCAGAGGATGGCTTTCCTTGGGTCACACATTTCCCGGGGAGTGAGGCTCCATCCCCCCTCCCTGGTAAATAATGGTGCAGCCGCAGGTAATGTGGTCCACGAGGCCTCAAAATGGCACTGGGAGGGAGTTTGAATAGGCCCCTCCCTTTAATGTGATGCAGCTGGAGGGGGCAGTTACTGGTTGTTCCTAATGGCTAGGGGGATGTCCTAATTGAATACAACTGCTCTGACACCGAACCACCCAGGGGAATTAAAAGTGACCATGTGACCATCAAGGGACCACAGACACACTGATCCATAGATCCACAGCAGTCCCCCCAAAAAATGTTTGGTCCCAGGGGGAATCTCTAAGTGTGTCCCCCTACCAGGCCTGAGAGTGCAGGATATCCCTCTCCTGCCCCCTTAATGTTTTCTTTTAAATAATTTTCATATAACAGGGGACTGAGTCCTCATGTCCTAAAATGGCTGCTGCTGCATCTTTGTTGATCTGTCAGATCTGCAGATCATCCGCAGTGTAATATATACATCCATTTTGAACTTAATATATCAAAAACTACTGAACAGGTGTACACCATCTCACTAAATGCACACTTTCTGTACCAAGATCTTGCTTTCTGCCAAATTTCGTTGAAGTCCATTCAGCCATTTTTGCAGTAAAAATTGTAGAGGGAAAATGCATTTTGGGACCCCCACTAATTCTCGACCCTGCTTGACAGATCACTCTGAAACTTTCCAGGGAGAAGCTGAGGTGGACGTACTTTTTTCTGAAAGGTTTGAGACGAATGGCACCAAAGTTATTAGAAAATCAAAAAAACCATCTCCTATGGAAAGAGGGTCCTAACTATAACTACCCAGCCCAGTGGTGACTGCCTCTGCGTAATAAATCCACATATATATGGATGGAGAGAGTAGCGGTGCAATAGAGTGTTCATTCTTTCTTCACCATGATGCAGTTCGTCCTCAAAGGGCCTTGATCACATATCAACAATAGTGATGTACAGATTTACATAACACCATGTTCATCAACATAGTAAATGGACTAAAACAAATTCCACAATAAGCACCATCTTGCAACAGGTCAAAGTCACTGAAGTTAACAATGTATAATAACAAAAACGTGAAAAGTAAAGCAAAAAACTAAAATGAATTATAACAATAATCCATTACAGTAAGTACCAAGGATAAATAAAGATTGAAATCTCTTATTCAAATATGAAAATAAACTCATATGCATCATAACAAAAGTATACATTATCACAAATATTTGTTATTTATTATTTAGAGACCTTTCCATGGCCCATAATCTCTGGTATCTACTTAATTTTATGAATGTAACTTGAACCTCATATTTCATCCTCCCTACTACGTATATGGTGTGAGTCACAATGACAACCCAGTGAGTTAAAAGTGATAGAAAGCTAACAATATCCTTCCTCTGGTGACAGGAAATTCTCTCATTCATTTAGCCAGGATTCATGGCATTCAGTTATGAAATACAGTTTCTATGAACAGTCTCATACCAAAACAGTTTCAAACACTAAAGGCCTGATTTAGATCTTGGCAGATTGGGTCCTGCTGTTGCTTTTTCTACGGTCTTCCCTCCCGCCGACTAAGCGGTTCACCTGACGTATTTAGATGTTGTCAGGTCTATGGGCAAAAGACTGCCCGAGTCCCGCTGACTACGCCAGAATCATCCTCCTGCCTTGACAGCATCATAGGCTGTGGGAGGGAGTCCTGACAAGAACATCGCTGATTACGATGTGCCTTGCCGTTGAAGCAACTGTAGCTGATATACCTCCATACTCGAGTTGGCAGAATGGAAGATAAAGAGATGAAAACTTACTTTTTTGGCGTTCCTACTCCCGTTTCCATTTTGAACCCTATCTCGCAGGTCCTTCCTGCACTGCTACTACTTAGCCACAACTCTAAGTCACCCTGTTGTCACCGGAATCTGTGGGTGTACATTCAACAGTGCGTGCATGTTGTTGGTGTGCCATGTTATATGTTTATAAAAGGTGCATTGCACATTACCTACATGTACATATTGACAGATCCATAACAAATAGTACTTACCTGTCTCCACACCCCCATGGCCTTGGCAGCCAGGACACTGCCAGCATAGGAGGGACATTTAAATCGACTCAGTGCAATCTCACTGGCCTGATGGTGATTGAATACTGTCAGCCACCAGAGAAGATTGCCAAAACTGCGGACCGCAGGCAGTTGTTGCCACATCTAAATATGGTAGATGGAACACCATCAGCTCGACGGAGTACTTGGAACCGCCACTGCGGTGGAATGATGGTGGTCCTGCTAAGATCTAACGCAGACCCCAAGGCACGCCCATGTGGGCTTACTACGGCCGTACTCAAAACAATTATCTAGTCAAATAACAATAGAAACAACATGTTTATAAATGTACCTGTTCTGCAACCAGAAGCTTTGAGCCTCTTGACGACAAAGGTAGGGGGTGCCAACCACTTCTCACAAGAGAATCCCTTCCTCGTTTCCTTAAAAATAAAATCAAATAGACCCCATTAAAATTAAGAACAGGTAGTATTATCACTAATTAGAGCTAATGTTACTCAGACACATGCAGAACAAAATTCATATGCATTGCACTCCACACTCAATCTCCTAAGTGCACTCGTCCAAGTTTAGGCCACAAGGAGACTTTGTTTCCAGGTCTATGATATATTTGGAATCTCTCAATTTTTACTGTAAGACTCAGTTACCTCTCGGGATACACAGATCTACTTTATCTAACTCATAGTAACATAGCAAATTGTGATCAGAAGAATAGAATTTGGAAACATTATGGGCCACAGGATAGTGGGTGTCTACTTTATCAATGCCCTCATGTGTTTGAGTATCAGTTGTTCTAATGGGTGAATGGTAGTACCAAAAGGCAGTTTATTACACAAGAAAATAGATTTCATATGTTGTACGGCAAGCGATAACTATCAATTTCACTTTGGCCCATGCCAAAGGGTACAAAGAAGGTTTTCATATTATTACTATTTTTACAGGCCATATGCTTGCCACATATAAAGAAGCCTTTAAGGCCCAAATCACCAATATGTCTCCCTTTTGGCTCTATGATAATGTTCTGCATCAGCCAGTCCCGTAATGATCTACTCTTACCTCTTACAGTATGTTACCTTGGGCTGTGGAAAATGTGATTACAAGCGGTATTGTCACAAATAACAATATTTCAGTTTTTCTTCAAAATGTTGTACACCTTGTTCAATGTTTAGTGTAGGTAATTATCATGCAATGCTATCACATGCAAAACCCTCCCTATTGATATTGTTGCATCATATATATATATATATATATATATATATATATATATATATATATATATATTCACTGAAAAAACCATGGGTTTCACACACGTTATAGTTAGGACTTAGCATTTAAAAAACCTTAGAAATTCAGTGAAAAAACCATAGGTTTCACACACGTTATAGTTAGGAATTAGCATTTAAAAAACCTTAGAAATTCAGTGAAAAAAACCATAGGTTTCACACATGTTATAGTTAGCTGGACATTTTACTCGTAAAAAACCATTGAAATTGCCACGTTATAGTTAGTTCAGCTAACTATAACTCGCGCGCCCGCAATGCACTGCTGATGACGTCACATATTACATCACTCATGACATGGTCAGTGACATCACTCATGACATCACTGATGACATCTCAAATGACATCACTGATGACATCATCCAGTGAATGTGTGTTTTCCTGAAAATTAAATATGTTTTATTTATGTATATCTCAAGGTCGATGGAAGAATAAATGGGTATATAAGTGTCTAAATGGATGATTTGTTTTTGAAAAATTGATTCTGTAGCTGACTGATTAAGTGTATCATAGTGAATACATGGCTTAGTGAGTAATGTTTAAATATGGAAATATCTGTATCAGTCTCTCACTTTGTGTATATGTGGCTGCATGGGTTGGTGAGTAGCTACATGGGTGTCTATATGGGTTATTAGTTGGTTTTTTGAGTATCAGTCTGAGTGTCTTCATGGTTCGGTGGCGGGTACTACGTGGTGCATAGGTGCATGAATGAGTGGCTCACTCTTTGTATATGTTGAAGACAGCATGTGTGCAGGACTGTATGGGTGGATGAGTGTGTGTATGGGTGTGTTAGTGAGTGAATGACTGTCTCAATAGTGTCTTTATGAGTAACTACATATGTTTTAAACTAGTATATGTGACTATTGGTGTAAATAAGTGAGTATATGTGAGAGTGAGACATTGGAAGAGTTCTTGTATGAATAAGTATGTGTTTCTATAAGTGATTGTTTAAAAGACTAAGTATGTGTAAGTTTCCGTAGAAGTAAGTGTGGTGGTGTGTGAATAACTGTATATGCAAGTAAATGTATGTTTTATTCTTTATTAGCATGGGTGACTATGTGTGTGAGTAGCTCTATGGATAAGTGGCATTGTGTAACAGGATGTATAGGTGTATGAGTACATATGATAAGTGAGTACATGTATGAGTGACTGTATTGAACTGTTGGTGAATGAATGGATGTGTATGTGGATCTTAGAATTACTGAAGAGGTTGTTGTAACTGTTATTGGTATGTCCATTCTTTTGTAAATTTTAGTCTCTATTTTTGTATGTGTGTATCAAAGGTTATATTAGGGTGAGAGGAGGTCTACCACTCTATCACAAGGATGATGTCATCAGTGATGTCATTTGAGATGTCATCAGTGATGTCATGAGTGATGTCACTGACCATGTCATGAGTGATGTAATATGTGACGTCATCAGCAGTGCATTGCGGGCGCGCGAGTTATAGTTAGCTGAACTAACTATAACGTGGCAATTTCAATGGTTTTTTACGAGTAAAATGTCCAGCTAACTATAACATGTGTGAAACCTATGGTTTTTTTCACTGAATTTCTAAGGTTTTTTAAATGCTAATTCCTAACTATAACGTGTGTGAAACCTATGGTTTTTTCACTGAATTTCTAAGGTTTTTTAAATGCTAAGTCCTAACTATAACGTGTGTGAAACCCATGGTTTTTTCAGTGAATTTGCAAGGTTTTTTAAATGCTAATTTTTTTTTTTTCTTCTATTTTTTCTAACATATTTTTATTTTAATTTTCTTACCTTTTATAAAGACTATGATTAAATTTTTAAAATTCTTTAATATGTTTTTTTTAATATATTTTTTAAAATAGACATGTAAAATTTATTTGCAGTACTTTTTTTCTATTTTTTTAAATATTTTTTTAGTACGCGTACCGTAAGCTCACGGTAAGCGTACGGTTTACGCTACGTCCGTTATTTATCCACGCTGCTTGCGTATAGTTACGCAATTTGCGTAGCCACGCGTACTCCGCGTGGGACGCGTACGCGTGTACGCTACACGCGCACGTTACGCGGAAGTGTCGGGTAGTGTCTGTTATGCGCATGCGCGCAAGCGCGTGTCTTTTTTACGCGCATGCGCACTTCTGCCGTAAGCGTACCGTAAGCGTACCGTAAGCGTACGGTAGGTCATGTGATCATGAAACACAACTTTTGATTGGTTGAAACTACTTTCAGTTCTAGAACTCTCCTACACCACACCCATTCCCCTCATTTCTGCTTGTGATCCCTTAGGAGAAGGAGCTGGTTTGTCTTTGGGATACGATGGCAGAACAGCAGAGCTCTTCTGAGAGTGAGGCTAGCACTAGCAGCACTGTCTTGAGGCAGAGATCGAGGAAACAAAAGCCCTCTTATGTATGGGATTATTTTACTTTTCCTGAAGGCCAGCAAAAGGTGAATGCACCCTTAGTAACTTGCAGGCTGTGTCAGCGTGTACTTTCTAGAGGTAATCCTGACAGGAAGTATTCCTTTGGGAATCACACCATGAAGAGACACCTCAAGGATGTACACAAAAGGACACATGGTCATCTTTTTGGAGGTAACTCTTCAGAAAGACAAGCAAGTACATCCACAGCAGCTCAGCCTGGACCATCATCTGCAGAGCTGACTCCTTCTTCTGCAGGTCAGGTGAGCCCTTCATCTGTGGGGGGAGAATCTCCTTTTGCTGGCCCTCTGGAAATGAACCCTCGATTTCGAAGGGTTGATATTCGATGCGCCTTTTGTCAAGATCTAATTTGCCATAGGGAGACCAGTGTTTCCCTAGTGAACAACAAAATAGATCAGCACATTTGTCGCTTTGAATAATTTTCCCATGCTTTCTTTCCTCTGTCCCTGCATGAACACAACGGTTCTTTTAAGAGCCAACCTTATCTTTCATCTTTTTTTTACATATGTTTTTAAAAACTTTTTTTTTTTTTTTACCGTACGCGTACGGTGCGCATACTTTTTTTTTTTTTTTTTTAAAAACACTAAAAATCAATTATCACATTACAAGGTCCTTGAGAGACTACAATTATTATTATTGACTTACCATACCCACTCAAAAAAATATTTATTCATTTGTTTTTTAAAAAAATAGCTTTAAAAATGGTTCTAGTTTTCGAAATTTTTCTATATCAATCTGAAAAAAAAGAAAAAAGTATTAATATTTTTAAAACATTTTATAATAAAGTACACATATTTATATATTTTTCAAAAAATATTTTTGCCTGAAATCCCCACTCGCTTGTAAATACTGTGCATGATTATACATGGCAAGCAGCTGGGTGTGTGCTAAGAGTCTGCTTCTTCCCCCAAAAAATCGCTCCCCCTTTTTCCTACTAATGCAACTGTGAAATCACCAGAAAAAAACGCAATAAATCTCTGCCTATAATTCCTCTTTGCACACAGAGTCATGTTTTCACATTAGTCACAAAACGAAATTTCTTTGCCAATTTGAAAGCACACTTACTGCTCTTTTTTTTTGGGCAAGTGAAAATCACTTTTACAGACTGACACATTATGAAACCACTTTTTAGATTTTCTTAAATGCACATGTCCAAACTTCTTTTTCAGACCACCACCATGTGTAACCTGGGTGGCTGCCTACACTCCAGCAAGGGCAACCAGCCTTAGTGATGCTGAATGTATTTGCATTACAGTCTGAAACCTAAAAACCCCACTGGCTTGTAAATACTGTGCATGATTATACATGGCAAGCAGATGGGTGTGTGCTAAGAGTCTGCTTCTTCCCCCAAAAAATCGCTCCCCCTTTTTCCTACTAATGCAACTGTGAAATCACCAGAAAAAAACGCAATAAATCTCTGCCTATAATTCCTCTTTGCACACAGAGTCATGTTTTCACATTAGTCACAAAACGAAATTTCTTTGCCAATTTGAAAGCACACTTACTGCTCTTTTTTTTTTGGCAAGTGAAAATCACTTTTACAGACTGACACATTATGAAACCACTTTTTTGATTTTCTTAAATGCACATGTCCAAACTGCTTTTTCAGACCACCACCATGTGTAACCTGGGTGGCTGCCTACATTCCAGCAAGGGCAACCAGCCTTAGTGATGCTGAATGTATTTGCATTACTGAGTCCAACCTCAAACCCTTAAACTATTCTTTTTTTTTCCAGTACACCATAATTTATTGTGAAAACATAGTCCATATTATTTTACATGTTCCTCACATTTAAATTTCTCCCAAAACAGAAAATGATAAACGCAACTTCAACAAAAAGAATTTCCATTTCTATTATTCATTTCTTAAGTTACCACATACATCCCCTCTCAAACTCATAACTCACCTTTAAAATTAGTTAGTTGTGAAAGAAATGTGGCACTCAAACAGCAGATTATCAGAGCCAGGATCTCTGTTGTGTTCACCTCTCTCCTCTCAGCAGAACCAGATAATGGCAAACTTTCCCTCTATTTTTCCACACATATACATGTAAGTTTCAAATCTCAGTGCTTCCCCCTTTTTTTCAAATGTAATCACACATTTCTATTGGTTGAAAACCAACCCTTTTCCAAAAGTACCCTGCCCCCAACTTGACTTCTGCCTAGTACCCTTCCCCCAACTTGACTTCTGCCTGCTACCATAGCAACAGCTCATGGAACACTGCTGTGTGGAGTTAGGTCAGAAGTTCGCCACACAATGTTTCAATTCCACAGAGCAAGAGTGCTTGACTTTTCAAACCTAACAGCAAATCCATAGTACTGTTCTTTGGTAACACATTTTTCTGTACCAATACAAAACATGCTTCTATTAATTTACACATACAGCCTAGTTTTTATTCTAGAATGGTATGAAACAGCCAATCAGTTCTTTTTGTTTTGAAAAAAATATGTATGCCTCCATTTCCAAACTGTCTTTCTTTTCATATTGCCATTCTACTGAAAGACACCTCCTGAGTGCATCCAGTTCTCCTTTGAAGATGTTCACAGTGTGGATTGTAGGGCACAGCTATGTCTTCTGGAGTGAAAAGTTTGCAGAGAAAACAGATATGGTGAGAGACCTTGCTTTGCCAAATGTAGACATTAAATGGATTGGTCAGAGAGGGTTAAAGTGGCACCAATTGATGCCATTGGTGAAATCCTTCATGCAAATCCAACACCCTGACCTCATAATAGTGCACTGTGGTGGCAATGACCTAGGCACTTTGACTGGGGTAGGTCTGGAAATGCTTATGAAGGACACCTTTGCACAACTGTTTTCACTTTTCCCTAAAACTGCCTTTGTGTTTTCCAACATATGCCAAAGGCAAAAATGGAACTGGTCCAATCATTTCTGTCCGCAGATTGACAAAGCAAGAAAGCACGTCAACAAATCTGTTTCTGCTTTCCTCCGTGACTATGGTATGGGTGCCATTTACCACAACAACTTGCGTTATGACATGCAAGACATTTATAGAGGAGATGGTGTGCACTTCAATGATGAAGGGAACAGAGTCTTCCTTTTGAACCTTAGACTCTGCATCGGTACTTACTTGTAAGTACCACTTATAAAAATGACTTCATAAACACAACAGCTCTTTTTAGAGCTCCCTAATATCTAAACTCTTAATTCTGCATTTCATTTTTTTTTTTTTTTTTTTTTTTTACCGTACGCTTACCGTACGCGTACCCCGTGATTTTTTAAAAATCAATAAATGTTTTTTTGTACTTTTCTGTCCTTCTTTGACCCCCTTACAAATGTTAGGGGGTCTGTAACTCTCCTCATTGCCCCCTTTTCTTGTTTTCACTCTTTTTTTTCAGAGTGAAATACACAAAATGGCGGCCGCCGCTTCCTGGTTTCGGCCGATTCGAATGTTTACTAAGATCTAAGGGCCAATCAGAATCGCGCTCGCGCACGCCACCGTACGCTTACGGTAAGCGTACGGTAAGCGTACCGTAAGCGGGCTCAGATATATATATTGATTTAAAGGCTATTTTCTCAGAATCTACTGAACAGATTTACACCAAACCTACAAAAGGCACTTCCTTGACCTAGGGACTACCTCTCTGCCAAATTTCGAGTAATTCTGTTCAGCCGTTCGGGCTGTAGCTCGTTCTAAAGGTCCTATGGAAAAATGCATGGGGAAAACGCGTTTTGGGACCCCCCTTTTATCTCAGCCCCCGCTTGACGAATCCCCCCGAGACTTTCAGGGTAGGAGCGGAGCGTAGCGCCCCACCTATTTTGAGAAATTCGCGAGGATTCGTCAACCGGCGCCAAAGTTATTCAAAATAGAATGTTGCGGATTTCCTATGGAAAAGGGGTCCTAACTATAACTACCTACTGGCGACCGCCAGTAGGTAATATATATATATATATATATATATTCACTGAAAAAACCATAGGTTTCAGGGGTCTTATAGTTAGCTGGACTTTTCACTTTTACAAAACCATTGAAATTCCCCCGTTATAGTTAGTTCAGCTAACTATAACTCGCGCGCCCGCAATGCACTGCTGAGGACGTCACATATTACATCACTCGTGACATCACTGATGACATCTCAAATGACATCACTGATGACATCATCCAGTGAATGTGTGTTTTTCTGAAAATTAAATATGTTTTATATATGTATATCTCAACGTCGATGGAAGAATAAATGGGTATATAAGTGTCTAAATGGATGATTTGTTTTTGAAAAATTGATTGTGTAACTGACTGATTAAGTGTATCATAATGAATACATGGCTTAGTGAGTAATGTTTAAATATGTAAATATCTGTATCAGTCTCTCACTTTGTGTATAAGTGGCTGCATGGGTTGGTGAGTAGCTACATGGGTGTCTATATAGGTTATTAGTTGGTTTTTTGAGTATCAGTCTGAGTGTCTGCATGGTTCGGTGGGGGGTATTACGTAGTGCATAGGTGCATGAATGAGTGACTCACTCTTTGTCTGTGTTGAAGACAGCATGTGTGCAGGACTGTATGGGTGGATGAGTGTGTGTATGGGTGTGTTAGTGAGTGAATGACTGTCTCAATAGTGTCTTTATGAGTAACTACATATCTTTTAAACTAGTATACGTGACTATTGGTGTATATAAGTGAGTATATGTGAGAGTGAGAGATTGAAAGAGTTCCTGTATGAATAAGTATGTGTTTCTATAAGTGATTGTTTAAAAGACTAAGTACGTGTAAGTTTTCGTAGAAGTAAGTGTGGTGGTGTGTGTATAACTGTATATGCAAATAAATGGATGTTTGATTCTTTATTAGCATTAGTGACTATGTGTGTGAGTAACTCTATGGATGAGTGGCGTTGTGTAACAGGATGTATAGGTGTATGAGTACATATGATGAGTGAATACATGTATGAGTGACTGTATAGGACTGTTGGTGAATGAGTGGATGTGTATGTGGATCTTAGAATTACTGAAGAGGTTGTTGTAACTGGTATTGGTATGTCCATTGTTTTGAAAAGTTTAGTCTCTATTTTTGAATGTGTGTATCAAAGGTTATTTTAGGGTGAGAGGAAGTCTGCCACTCTATCACAAGGATGATGTCATCAGTGATGTCATTTGAGATGTCATCAGTGATGTCATGAGTGATGTCACTGACCATGTCATGAGTGATGTAATATGTGACGTCATCAGCAGTGCATTGCGGGCGCGCGAGTTATAGTTAGCTGAACTAACTATAACGGGGGAATTTCAATGGTTATGTAGAAGTGAAAAGTCCAGCTAACTATAACACCCCTGAAACCTATGGTTTTTTCAGTGAATTTCTGAGGTTTTTTAAATGCTAATTCCTAACTATAACGTGCCTGAAACCTATGGTTTTTTCTGTGAATTTCAAAGGTTTTTTAAATGCTAATTTCTAACTATGCCTACAGAGATAGGACATGTGAAGAAAGAAGAAAAAATGCACAGAAAGAAAAAAAAGAAGTGCAGAAAGAAGCAACAGAAGTCCTCAAAGACGAAGAAAAGTGCAGGAAGAAGGATAACGTGCAGAAAGAACAAAAAGAAGAGCAGAAAGAAGCCTTGTTGCAAAATCATCCTGTACCCTCAACTTTTTCAGACGGATACTGGTGGTAACTGAGTCTGACTAACCAGTCCTAGAGCCAGTGCTATGTTAAAAGACACTTAGAATACAGTGAAAACACCTACATACACTAGGGAACATTATGCGTTGGGGTCCCCCTGTGATTAGCATGACCTCCTCTGTAAGCCCCTAGTATATCATAGGGCAGGGGGATTAAAACTACCTCTTAAAACAGGCCACAGGGCGTTTTTGCACACGTTAACTCAGGCCCCGTCCCCTCCCTTCACCACTGTGTAAACACGCCCTGTGTCCGTTTTTAGTTGGGAGATTAAGTTCATTTGAATCCTGAGGGTCCCTAGGGTCCAACTAGCCCACTACGTACCTCCAGTAAGTGCCACAGAGCTGCGTTGCAGAGAGGTGTAAAAAGTGGCACGGCCTGGACCACCTCTCTGCAATGCAGCTCAGTGGCGCTTACTGGAAGCACTTGGTGGGCTAGTTAGCCCACAGGGGCCCTCAGTATTGTAGGAAAATAGGAAAATGATATCCCCAATTTAAAACGTGCCATAGTGCGTGTTTGCACACGTCACCTCAGGCCCCGTCCGCTCCCTTCACCCCTGTGTAAACGTGCCCTGTGGCTGTTCTAAGTTGAGAGATTAAGTCCCCTTGAATCCTAAGGGTCCCTAGGGTCAAACTAGACCACTAGGTACCTCCAGTAAGCGCCACAGAGCTGCGTTGCAGAGAGGTGTAAAAAGGGGCTTGGCCTCAGAACACCTGTCTGCAGCGCAGCTCCCTGGTGCATACTGGAGATGCCTGTTGGGCTAGTTGGCCCTCAGGGACCCTCAGTATTGAAGAGGAATTAATTCCCCAACTTACAACTCGCCAGGGGGCGCGTTTGCAGAGGGCTGCAAGGAGGGGGCGTGGCATCCGGCACAATGCCAGTCTTTTATTTATTTTAATTTTTTAAGAAGGGGGGCTGTGTGGTTCCCCTTCTTATTCTAATTTATTGGCCCTGATGACCCCATCCCCCAGGCCCTGTCTCCTAATTATATTTTTTTTACCCCAATCCCCAGGGCCGGCCACTGTTTTTTATTATTTAAAAAAAAATTATATTTATAGACACACCTAGGACATGCTGGACAAACCGTACGTACCTATCACCATGACGATTTGCGTGATATTCATTAAAAGGCGACTATGCATACAATGAATCCACGTGGAATGTATTTACACCACTAGTGAAGCTCTGACATGTCTGATGCCCTACCGTGCCTAATCCCGGTGGACACCCTTGTCGTTTATTTATACAAACATGGGTAGCTATTGACGGGCACATTTAATACACATGCTCACCAAGACATTCAAAGGGGATTCGACAAAAGTTCGACCAAAACTATGCAAGAAACCCCCCTCACGGTTAATAAAACACACATCCACTGCCGGATGTGTAATACTTTTTATTTTACTCTCTGGAAAGGGGACAAACATCACTTGAGAGTCACAGCGCGCTCCTGGCAGAGCCCAATGCTGTGTTACACCCACCATTGCCTGCTGAGTGCCACACACCTCTGTGTTGTATTCCACTAGCTAGTGCAGATGCTATGACACTCTCTAGCCCATGTGCACTGTATCACCACCCCGTGAATATGTCATGCCACACTTGTCTTCGCACGGGTTATATTGCCCCATCTAACGTGCCTTCCTCGATGCCTATGTTATAACACACAGTGCTATGCCATCATATTACAATCTGAGATCCATATCTTTGTCACAGTGCATATGCAACGTTACACTCCCCAGCACATATTTTATATTACAACTTTAGAGACTAGTTAGGTTACATAACACTGCCCTGTGCATATTACACTCCAAGGCACATATCGCATAGCACGCGCCAGTGCCTGTGCTATCTCACGCTCTCCAATGAATCTGTCATTGCGCACAATGTATTGCATATTATATTTCACGCCCGGTTCATCTTATATCACACTTTTTGGTGCATAGTTTATACCATACACTATATCTAGTTTTCATTTTCAATCGTGCTCTCAGGACTATGTTCTATATAACACTGTGTTCACCTACCCTTTTCACGGGCATTACATTTTATGTGAGGGGGTGGAGGGTCAAGGGGTGTTTCTGCCAAGTGAGCCCCGAGTCACAGTCACAAACGTCCTCTTCTTCCTGAATAAAAGTGAGATTATGCTGCATACTTGTTCATATTTTAAGTAGTTCGCACAGACACACGTTTTAAAAACAATAAAGTTCCTAATACCCGCCTTCTCTAAACAGTTAGCTTGCTGCCCCATCCCCCTCCTCCCTATCCTCTGTTGTGTGAATCCATGGACTAGCCTCCTCCCTCCTGCCATGCATGGTCTGATGTGCTGCCACTGCCCTCAATTTAGTATGATGTACCAGTCCACTCCTCCTGCCCTCCATCGCCCAATTCTATGCCCCATCATTGACCTCCTGCTTAAACTCTGTGCTTAGCTTGCTGCCCCTATTCTCCTCCCCCCTGCCGTCCGATGTCTTTGTGCATGCCCCTGCTCCATCCTTTTTGCCCACCATATTCCATGGACCTGCCACTCCTATCTACTCTGAGTGTTCTGTTGAGCTGCCACTCCCCTCCCACATGCCTAGCATTATCAGATGACTGTTACCTGTCCCTGCCACCTCCACCCTGCCTGCCCACATGCCATGCCCCTATCCTCTTCGTCCTGTCCTACATGGTCCATTGTACTGCCACACCCTTCTGCCCTCCCTGGTCTGTTGTGCTGCAACTGCTCCTCCTGCCTGCCCCGTGCGGTCTTGTCTGTGCACAGGTCCTGACCCTCCCTTCTATCCTCCATCGTCCTTTGTGCATGCCCCTGCACCCTCCTTCTTGCCCATCATAGCCATTGTGCTACCACTAACCCTCCCACTTGCCATGCATGGTCTTCTGTGCTGCCATGGCCCCTCCCACCTTCCCTGTGTGGTCAGTTAGCTGCCCCTGAACCCCTCCCACCTTCCCTCCATGGTCTGTGTGTATGCCATCACAGTCTCACTGTTGCTCTTCATGGTGTGTCTTGCTTCTAGTGCCCATCCTGCCTGACCTCCATGGCTATCTTGCTGCTCCTGCCCTGCCCCCTTGCCCCCAGCCCTCTGTTTACATGTGCAGACCCCTACTCCCTCCCTCCTGGCTTGTCTGTTCCATTGTAATGCCCCTGATCCGTCCCTCCTGCCCTTTATGGTCTGTTATGCTGCAGCTTTCTCTCCTGTCTGTCCATTATGGTCTTGCCTCTTGCCCCTCTGTTCTCTGTTGTCCATGTGCATGGTCCTGTCCCCTCCCTCTTGCTTTCTATGGATTGTTGTGCTGCACTCCCGTCCTGCATGCCCTGTGTGGTGTATTGTGCTGCTGCAAACCCTGATGCCTGCCCTGCAGGGTCAGTTTGGTGCACCTCTCCATGTCCCTCCTGTCCTCTGTTATCCAAGTCCATGTCCCTACCCCATTTCCTTCCATGATCCAATGTACCATACTTGCGA
Source organism: Triturus cristatus (assembly GCF_964204655.1). NCBI lineage: Eukaryota > Metazoa > Chordata > Amphibia > Caudata > Salamandridae > Triturus > Triturus cristatus. The sequence continues at coordinate 522,651,460 of NC_140581.1, forward strand.
ACATTTTGAACTTGGTAAGAGGGAGATTTTGAAAAAAAACTGGGGTATTGATTTTCCCCTTTGAGTTACATTGAAAAAGAGGAGATTGTAGACAGGAGACAGATAAAATAAAGCCCATTTGAGCTTAAAAACATTGGACGTTTCCTAGCTGAATCGGGTCTGTTGGCATGTATGGTTGTACTACCATTGCCTCTTCCTTCTGCCCACAATGGTCTATTACATTGCCACAGCCTCTCTTGCAAGTCCTGTATTGTTGGTTTGTTGCCCCTGCCCCCCTTTCCACTGCCCAACATAGTCTGTTGTGCTGCCACGGCCCTTCCGGCCTGCTCAGTGTGGTTAAATTGTTGCCTTTGCACCCTCCTACCTGCCTTCAATTTTCAGAGTCCGTGCCCCTGGCCTCTGCCTCTCAACAGTATCCTAATGAACAACTAGATTGCTAACATTCTATATTTATTACAAAAGTGTGGAACGCCTGACGTCATCTTGATGTAATCAAAACTGTAATACCTAGAGCATTTCCTTTAGAAATTACATATATGAGAGGGTCTTATTGGCATCAAAATTATGGTTAGTGCTCTAAAAGACTAAAATAAGGACATATTTTCTGAGTTTTCAAATAGCGAGAAAGCACTTTTAAATTATTTGTTACCTTTATGTTTTTTTATCCAGTTGACCACTTGATTAAATGTTGCACTTAGGGGAGAGGATGTGGTGTTACTTCCAGAACTGCAGACTTTGCAACTGGGGAACCAGGTTGGAGTTTCTGCTTCAGCTCGACATTCTGTGATTCTGGTCAAATCACTTAGACTCCCCATGTCTACAACCAAAATGAATTTGTTCTTGTGTGATGTAACCAATGCTCATGTAAAGCACTCCAATACCTGATAAGTCTGCACTATATAACACTGCAAAAACACAAAATAATAAGTGTTTTGCACACTTCTGTCATTGGGCTATATTTGGGCTACATCTGGGTGATTTTGAGCTACATTTGGGCTCTTTTGTCTCCGGTGGCCATCTTGGGAGATTTATTTGTTATGAAGTTTCCTAATTTCCTCATGTACTGCAGTCTCCTCAGTAGGAAATGCTTTCAGTTTTTTACTTTGATTCCATCATGAAGGTATTCAGATATGTCACACATTTGCCATAAATTCTGAATGTTAGCACTCTAGTTGCTCATTAGATCACTGTAGTAAAACTACTGTTCACCATGGAAGTCTGCTCCTGGTATTAAAAGTGCATGTTTCAGTCTGCATGTCAGAATTTTTTAATGAAATAGAAGAGGATTTGAGAAGTCACTCAAAATGTGCCCTCATTTTCTTTCTTAAGCATTAATCATAATTTCTATGGCAAAATGAACCCCCTCATTGTGTTCCTTTTTAAATTAAATGTTTTAGGTGTTACCAGTTTATTCCAATCAAGATGGCTTCAGGTGTGCCATACTTTTGTCATAATGAAGACAGTAAGCGCTCTAGTTGTTTTTAAGAACACTCTGGGACATTCTGTCATTGGGCTATACTTGGGCTACATCTGGGTGATATTTGGGCTACATTTGGGCTCTTTTGTCTCTGGTGGCCATCTTGGCAGACTTATTTGTTATGAAGTTTCCTAATTTCCTCATTTACTGCAGTCTCCTCAGTAGGAAATACTTTCAGTTTTTTACTTTGATTCCAAAGGCATTCAGATGTGTCACACATTTGCCATAAATTCAGAATGTTAGCACTCTTTTTGCTCATTAGATCACTGTAGTAAAGCTACTGCTCACCAGGGAAAACTGCTGCTGGTATTGAAAGTGCATGTTTCAGTCTGCATGTCAGAATTTTTTAATGAAATAGAAGAGGATTTGAGAAGTCACACAAAATGTGCCCTAATTTTTCTTTCTGCGGCACTAATCATACTTTTTATGGAAAAATGAACCCCCTCATTTTGTTCCTTTTTAAATTAAATGTTTTAAGAGTTACCACTTTAATCCAAGCAAGATGGCTTCAGGTGTGCCATACGTTTATCATAAGTAGGACTGTTAGAGCTCTAGTTGTTCTTTGGAACACTCTGGGAAGCTGCAGTAGAACACAAAGGAATCAACTGACTGTCTCTGCCCTTGTTGGATGTACATGTTTTACTGAGAATGTCAGACTTCATTCTCACATGACTGAGAAAGATAATGTGAATTTACAGAAAATAAGCTCTCAGTTTAGCTTATAGATCACCTTCCAAACCTCTGTGGGAAAAGCATGAGAAAATATTTTTCTCTCAATCATGATATCCCAGCAGAAGGCTTTTTCACATGGTGAAATCACCTTAGAACATACCACAATTCCTAAAATGAGTATGGTACCATCAACAAATGATTTATAATGTAACTAAAGTCTTAAAACCTTCTATTAACTGCAATGCTTTTTAATGAGGTGCTATCATGTATATTGGTCCCAAGATGGCTGCCAACACTTATTGGATGAAGTGCTGACAGCCAATCAGATCTCAGGATGAGATGTGTGGTTAGGCTCCGCCCACATATATATATGATTTTACTTTTGATTTTCTCAGGAACTACTGAACAGATTGACACCAGACCTGCAAAAGGCACATCCCTGACCTGAGGACTACCTCTCTGCCAAATTTCAAGTAATTCTGTTCAGCCGTTCGGGCTGCACCTTGGACTAAAGGTCCCTATGGAAAATTGCATGGGGAAAACGCGTTTTGGGACCCCCCTTTTTTCTCAGCCCCCGCTTGACGAATCCCCCCCGAGACTTTCAGGGTAGGAGCGGAGCGCCCCACCTATTTTGAAAATTTTGCGAGGATTCGTCAACCGGCGCCAAAGTTATTCCAAATAGAATGTTGCGGATTTCCTATGGAAACACAGTAATAACTATAACTATCTACTGGCGACCGCCAGTAGATAATATATATATATATATATATATGTGTGTGTGTGTGTGTGTATGCATATATATATATGTATGTATATATATATGTATACACACACACACTCACACATACTTCCATCTCCTGCCCACACAAAAAAACAGGTACATGGGTGTGTAAGTGGGTATGAGAGTGGCTGCATAGGTGAATAAGTCTGTGTGTGAGTAGCTGTATGGGTAAGTGTATGGCTGCGTGAGTGGCTGTGAAGGGTGCATGAATAGTTGTGTGAGTGGCTGTATGGGTGATTGAATGGTTGTATGAGTAGCTGTATGAGTGAGTGAGTGTGTGTGTGTGTGAAGGGCTCTATGGAGGAGTGAGTGGGTCTGTGAGTACTGCTATGAGTCTGTGAATCTGTATGTGAGTGGGTGTGTGGCTGTGGGAGTGGAAGTGAGCATACAAAAGGTTGTATGGGGGTGTGAGTGGGTGAATGAGTGGTTCTATGGAGGTCATGAGTGATGGCATTTGAAATGTTATCATTTATGTCACTGACCATGTCATGAGTGATGTAATATGCGAGGTCATAAGCAGTGGCCACATAGAGCTCCCGTCATGCTCCATGACTAAGCTCATTTCTGGAGGCAGCATGATGGCAGATGGACCTGGAAAAGGCTACTCAAATACATTAGGACAAGCGGTAACCGGCTCAGTGACTTAGTGGCAGACTATGGAGGCTGAGATGAGGGAGAATCTGTCAAGCTTGACGTAGTGCACAACAGCACCTTCGTGCTGGCAAATTCAGATCGCCCTCCCCAGTGAGTCGTGTCTTCTTGGAAGTGCTCTTTCTGGCTCACGCTCAGCATATGCATTGGCTCTACGCACTGGGCACACTGGGAATTACTGAGGTGTGGAAGAGGTCTAATGCCAAACATTTGTAAAGCAACTCGCCCAGAGCAACTAGTTTAAAACAACGCAGGGACCAAGGGGTGAAAGTGGATCGGAAAAAGGCAAGATAGCCCCGCTTGGAAAACCGCAGATGTTTTCATTCCTTACCGGCCAGCACAATCCTGCATAAACACCCTGCTACACCCTGTATCTTGTTTAATAAATTAGAACTCTTGCTATTGACTTCCTGTATTCCCTTTTGCAGGATTCTAAAAAGGAAAAAGGTTTGATATCAATTGGCAACAGTTGAATTAAGGGAACGCCTACTGAAGAGACATAGCCGTCTGTAAGCCAGGAATGGTGCTTTGTGGGATAGCTGGCCCAAATCTTTAATAGACAAACCACGAAAAATTAAAAATAAGATAGACGGGCTCTTGATTAAGAGAGTGGAAGTAAGGAGGGGTTGAAGCAACTTGTGGTGGGATGTTAGGTCTTGTCTCAGGTGGAGGGACAGCAGGGTGGTCTGTGTCACTCTATTGCGGCTTGTGGTTACTTGGCATTAAATCTGGCGTCCCCCAATCAACAACTAAATTTCAAGTGCTCATCTGTATACATTGTACTATACCTGGCACTTCAAAGAAACGCATTTCAAGGGACCCCCTCAATGAAACCTCACAAGGCCAGAAAAAACTTCAAAGGGGATAAGGAACACAGCCAGGAGGTGAAAGAACAGACCAGCAAAACCCGGCCACATATCTCAAGCCTGCAGCCTCTCTCCCCCCACAGATTTTGGCACAACCTCTCGCAAGAAGTGGGTGATAGAATGGAGTCCACCTAAAGCTCAGATGCCATTTCTCCTCCCACCCCAGCTATAGTAGATCCTCCAGCTACCCGGATTACCACTCCATACAGAAAGCTAACTACAGAGGAAGGAAACAGGCATATCCATTTGGATCTCCAAGGGGTTCAGGCAGTAAATGGGTTGGATCCGAGCTGTACAAGGGTGGATCTACAAGTTAGAACTGAACTATTCATAGCCGTGGATTAAGAATCTTTGGCAACTAAGGGTCTGAATCACCTTGGATGCTCAGCTCCTCGACTCCCAACTCTTCTCAGCCTCTTTCAATTGAGACAATTCTAAATCATATTTTAAGTCAACTTTGCAAAATGAAGCTCTCTCAAGAAAACGCTCATAGCAAAACCAATGAACAGCTTGGTCAAATCAACAAAAACATTGAACAGTTCGCCTCTCATATGACCTAGGTGGAAATGAAAGTATCCACTCTGAAAGACACCTGCAACAAACAGGAAGGAATTTATGTAAGAATGCAAACAGAGCTTGAAGATCTTCAACTAAATATTGACGATGTCAAAAACAGAGCTTGGCGCTCCAATTTAAGATTTGTTGCCATATGAGGACCAGGAGGCAGGCCAATCTTCCACTAACTTGATAATGGATCTGAGCCACAAATATGCGCTTCCTGAAAGAGCAGCCGAAGTGGGGGGGGTTCTTACCATTGCTCGGGCACATAGGGTTCCAGCAGTCTGGCCCACCAATGCCAAGCACACCCGAACAATTCTGGTAAATTTTGGCAATGTTGGGATTAAAGAACAGGTTTTAACTCAGGCAATTAGAAAGAAATCCTTCTCCACATCGGACAACTTCACATTTCGAATTTACTCGGACATCTCGATCCTACTGCACGAAGATGTTGAGAATTTGTTGGATTGATTGACAAATTCAAACATGCACCAATTGATTGAAAAATTCAAACATGCACCAACCCAAGTTGAAATTTCTTTATGAAGGCCGGTCGCACATATTTTTGTCAGTTGACCGGGCTAAAGAATTCCTACTTTCAGATAAGGTGGGGGGGGGGGCACAGAGGCAGTAATTTTCTGAGATGAGTCTTTCCACTATACGATGATAATTGCAGTACCAAACTAAATTTGCTAAATCAAAATCATGTGGAATTCAACAGATACTAGTTTTTATTTTTGAATATTGGGTTAAACAAGTTGTGTAATATACCACGCCCATCTTACTGTTCCTCACGGGAAAGAGCTCACGGAGTACCATACCAAGGTAATCGCTTAGGGGGAAGGGGGGATGTAGTGGGCAAAGGGTTGGGGTGATGGTGGGGGGGTGAGCTCTTGACGGGTAGGGCTCTGGAGTCTTGCAGGTCATTAGAGATCCTAGAGCAAGATAGATAGTAGTAAGCTTAAAAGATGATAACCAGCTCCTTCAGATAGCCAGCTTCTACAGCCAAATAGAAGATGATATAGTCATCCTTGAGGAGCTCGAGAGCCTGCTGCGCTTACTTCCTGGCCATATAGTCATGGGGGGATTTCAACATTTTAGAGAATATAAATTTAGATTAGTCTCGTAAGAACAGAGCGCAAAATAAAACCAGAGCAGCCAGGAGTCTGGCCATATTGATTTGAGATCTTGCGTTAATTGATCTCTGGAGAGTTTAACACCCACTGTCACAGAAGTATACTTGTTTCTCCAAGAGAATTAACTTAACCTCAAGGATAGATTTTTTTTAATCTCTTACCAATGGGACAGAGGGAAGTCTTTCATCCTTTCAAATCCATTCTCGGACCACTCCGTCCCAGTGACTGAAATAATAATTATGACTACTCAGGCTGAGAGTCCTCGATGGCCTTTAGACAGCACCCTCCTAACTGAGGACGGGTGGATCACAATTATGAGAGCCAATCTCAATGAATTTCTTGAAAGATTATTGGATCAGCTACAAATGTTTCTGTCTGGGAATCCTGTAAGGCCTTTATCTGGGGGAGGCAATATCTTTTAAAGCTGTCCGGGTCGGTTTCCCCCCTTTAATTGACAATGTATGACTTAGCTATACCCTCTGCACCATTATGTTTTAGATACTCATGCTCCTGCCAAATCTGTACAGTGCTCTGATACCCATAAGGGTCTTGTTCGCACTTTAGAAAACTTTTCAAATAAAATAAATAAATATATCTTAACTAAGGAAGGATAGTATAATGGCACTACAGGGCGATCTACACCAAGCAACCCAGATGCATCTAGTTCACTATTCTCAAGTGACTGAATCCAAATTGAGAAAAGCTAGACAAAACTTAAAGGAACAATATGACTCCCAGACAATAGTTAATCAGAGCACATGCTTCTAACAAATTTATGAGGAAAGCGTTGCATGCTGGGAGATTTTTGGCCAGGTCAGTTAAAAAAGATGTAATAATGCCAATATTAAGTCCATTCACAATGAAGACAGGGGACAAACTGTAGACTAAATGGGTGATATAAATAGGGTATTTCTCAAACTTTATAAAAAACGATATACTTCTCCATCTTCCACTTTTTCCAAATCCATCAAGGACTATCTCAGAACAATAGATCTACCTATACTTAGTAGCAACTAACAGGACCAAGCAGTGGTTCAAATTATTATGATTAATGAAATTCAGGAGGCCATTAAAATCCCCCCAATGGGAAAGCTTATGGTTGCAATGGATTGCCAATAGAACTGTATAAAACGTTCAAACCTCAATTAGCTAGTTTACTAGTGCAATTATTTAATTAAATCCTGGAGGGTTGCCAGATTCTCAAATCCTTTTCAGAAGCAGTTATAGTAAGCTTCTTGCAAAAAGACAAGACTACCAATGAGCCAGGCTCTTAACGAACAGTTAGCCTACTTAATAATTACTATAAGTTATTTACTAAGATTATGGCCTCTAGACTTTTCCACTTGCACAAGAAGTGGTGCACAATACTAATTTCTTAATTCAGGCGATCGATTATTTTACAAACAGCGAGGTAGAAGCTGCAATTATGATGATCGCCGCTGAAAAAGCCTTTGATTTAGTCCAGTGGGACATTTTGTGTGCTAATTTACTGAGGTTCAACTTCCCTTTCAAATGTGTGAATCTTCTACAGAAACTATATAGCAAAGTAAAAGCAAAAATTATAATTTACTCCCATACTGCAGGGTTGCTAGAAATTAAATGTGGAACTCGGAAGGGGTACCCTATGTCTTCAGTGCAGTTTGCACTCTTGATAGAACCATTAGCATCACTGCTACGTTGAGACTCCCAAATCAGGGCACCACTGTTAGGGGCTCCCAAGCTTAAACTGTTTGCATATGACCTAATTCAATACTTGACAGCCGAGGGACAAAATATTGTCAGAACCTTTAGTAAGATCAAACCTTTTTTCAGATCTAGTGCAGTAAAGAATAAATCAGTGAAAATCCTAAATATAATTGTTTAATTGTTTGGATCAAGTTCTTCCTATAGATATCCGGACTCAGGTCTGCAAGACGGGCTCAATCAGATATCTGGGAATTTTCATTTCATATTAATTTGCACAACTTTTTCAGCTTAATTATGTATCAACATTCTCTAAAGCTGAGAATCTTTTAAGACAGTGGAAGTCTCTGCTTCTTTCTATTGTTGGGCGAATAGCTTTATCGCCTATCTCAAGAAACTATAACTCATGCCCTATGGTAAATAGTACTCGTACCCCAGCATGCACAGTTTTCTCATCAATAATTTTATTGCAAATGTTACAGTGATATTATCAGTGATGCTATAGAAGATGTCATGACTGATGTAATATGTGGGGTAATTAGCAGTGCATGGCGAGGGTGTGAGTTATAGTTAGGTTAAGGCACGAGTTTCCATGATATTGGGTGTATAAAATCTGAACCTTACTATAACGTCCTTGTAACCTTTGGAATTTTAGTGAATTTCTAAGTTTTTTTAATTCTATTTCCAAACAATAACTTCCCTATAACCTTTGATTTTTCAGTGAATCTTTGTATCTATCTATCTATGTATATGTTTGGGTGTATATATAAATATTTGTTACCATATGTAAAGCCACCCTCTGCCACGCAGAGATTTTGCCCATTCATGGCATGGGTTGGCCACAGAGCCTTTGACCGTGTGCAGTGGGGTTTTTGCCACAGGGCTTGGCATGCCTTCAGGCCCTGTGGCCAAACCTTAATCAGGCTACGGACCCTATACCACACACAGATTTTAGCCTGTGAAGGGTAGGGTTGGCCTTTGGGCCACGGGGACCCCCAACCCCTGGGGTAAAATATATTTATATATATATTAAGGGGAGGATCATGCAGCTCCCTCCCTGACCCTTAATTGGCCTGGGGATGGGGAACCTATCCCCGGGATCATTTTCAATAAAAAGTGGAACGGGCCATGTGGCCTCCCTCCCTAAGCCTTAAAAGTTCTCTGGGACCCTATCCCTTGAGGCCAAATATAATTAAACAGTCCCCTGTGTGCAGCCCCTCTCCCCAAGTCTTAATAGCCTCAGGAGAGCCAATCGCCTGGGGCCAAAGACAATAAAAAATGGGAGGGGAGCAGTGCGATCCCCCTAACCAAAAGCTCTTGGGCCCTGGGGACCCTAACGCCAGGGGCTAAATCTAAGGAGACTGGATTGTGCAGCCCCCCTCCTCGAGCCCTAATAGACCCTGGGGACCCTATCCCTCAGGGACATTTTTTTATTTCGAAGGGAAGGGGGCTGCGTGGCACCCCTCCCAAAGGCTTTTATGGCCCCAGGGATCCCTTCCCACAGGGCCTGAAATATTTAAAGGTGAGTGCCCTGTTGTCCACCCAGGACACCAAATATTCACACACTGGGGGTCATAGCTGCAGAAGCCATTCTTGCTCCCACCTAGAGGGAGCAGCTATATATGCTGCTCCATCCGGGCAGAAGCAATATCTTGTTCTGTTTCACTATCCACAGCAGTGTGGGAAGGGAAATAGAATACAAGTTTGCTTTGAGCCGGCTGCAGCATTTTTAAAGCTCTAATCTGTTGGCAGCAGACTTTGGGGCTTATTATGATGTTGGGCGGAATCACTTCTGCCCGACACCATTTCGGCCATGGGACCAACTGGCACCCAGTTGGCAGTCCCGTTTGACTGATTTCAATGCGACTGAACACAGTTTGGTTGCATGGTTCATTTCCTCAATGGGAGCTCGTGTTACAGCTGTAAACTGGCCGCAACACAAGCTCCCATTTAATAAAGGGAGGTGCCGGTCATCCCTGCACCCCATGGCAGGAGGTGCAGAGCCAATTAGGTCACACCACGGGGTCAGGCTCCATGACGACTGTTGGACTAGAGGATCGCCCCGTGTTACTCTGCACTCGTGAGAAGTGTGCAGTCCGCAGAATTCTAGTTGGACAAACTTGAGAGTGAACGCCTCTTCAAGGATAAGTATATCCATACGGCGTTTCTTGTTGTTTAAATGGTTTTTAAACTGACGTATTGTGCTGATAATTCCAAGGAGGGATTTATCATTGAGTTGTGCCCTGAAGAAAGCCGTGGACCCATGGGGCCGTTCACTGGCTGAAACATGTTGGCATTGATCTAGGGTCATAGGACCATTGTATCCTGGGAACACCCTACTCTTGTTATTTTAACATCCATCATCTCTCCATATTAAAGGGATACCTGGAGTGTGTGGTGAATTTTTAATCTTTAACCCTCCTGGACTTTTCTCATAAGTGCTCCCTGAAATACGGCTGAGCCCACCCTGGTCTTTAGGAGCCAGGGTGAACCCGATGATGAAGCATGACACTATTAGAGTGTGTAAGGGTTACTATACAAAGCGGTATTGCTCCCAACAGTGGTAAAAGCATATTACTACCCCTCTGATAGAGAACTGTGCCTACACAATAAACTGTAGTTCCATTTTTGGGCAGGATACTTATTGATTGTGGATATTACTTGGGAGGATGTATCGGTAAACCACTAATGTTGTGTGGAAGTACCTCTCGACCCTTAAGGCCTGTTGGCCGGTCCTGTATAAAGGCACCTAAAGGTGCCTGCCACAAGGTGAGGGATCAACATGCCCCTTGGCCCCCAACCGGAGGCCGTGTACCAAAGGGAGCTCTGCTGGGGGAACCCAAACATGCTTTTCAACATGGTTTCCTTGTCAGACAGGCCGGCATTGAAACCATGTCAGAAACCGTGTCTTGTAATCTCAATGGCAGAAAGGCCGGCTTCTGACTGGCGGACAGATTCTTTGAGCCCATCAGAAGCCAGCGGGAATGACCGGCCAGTTCACTTTCCGACCGCCTCCAACATAATGAGGCGGTCGGAAAGTAAACCGGCCGTCACATTACGATGCAGCCCTAAAGGCTCCGACCACAGGTCAGAGCCTTTACAGGCCGTATCGTAATCGGCCCTTTTATGTTTGCTCCTGTTTGGCGGGAGATAGAGAAATGCTCCAACCAGGTGGGAGCAAACAAAAGTTTCCCTGCCTGAGCAAGTGCAGTCAGGGAAATTACTGTGTCCCGGGGGTGGGCTCTGCGAGACACCGTATGCGAGCCAGCCTCAGGGGATGGGGTCCCCAGGTCCTTTCAGAAGCTCTGGGAGGGTAGCCGAGCGGCCCCCTTCCCCTCTAAAAATACTGTGCACCCGGGGGGATGAGGTCCCTGGGGCTAAAAAAGGCTTGGAAGGGGGGCCACACAAAACCTCCCAATATTTATTAAAACAGGACCTGGGTGATGGGATCCCTGGGGATGAAAATGACTTGAGGAGGGGGGATGCACATCCAACTCCCTTTAATTAAATAAAGTGACCCTGGGTTGCCATTTTGGGTTCTTTTTGCAACATCGCATCAAAGACTGCTTTTTTATTTACAGTTTGGCCCAGGGGGTTGGGGGTCCCTCGGTGTCACCCCAATGGGGCACAGGGGGCAGAATATCCCTACCCTGCCCCATTATATGAAGTCCTGTAATAGCATCCAGAAAATGTTTTCTTAAGTTGTTGACAGCCAATCAAAGATCTCGCTAAGGCAAGAGTCTGACTCCCACAGAAGCAAGATATCCCAATCAAGAAAAGCTCTCTGGGCCAATCAAAATGCTAAAAAAAAAATTATTGGGTTTGAGGGACTCTCACAAGATTCTCTTGTTATGTTATGTTCTGTTATATACACTTGTACCGCGCACAGATACTCCGAGGAAAACCTAACCGTTTAGATACACAAATATATTTAAACCTTAATTGCTCAAAAACTACTGAACGGATTTCCACCAAATCACAAAAAGCCCAATCTGCTGCCAAGATCTAGCTTCCTGCTAAATTTGGTTTAATTCCATTTAGCAGTTTTTGCAGTAGTGCTTTTTAAAGAGGTCTATGGAAAATGCACTGGGACTTTGCGTTTATCTATCCCCTGCCCTGATACATAGTTCGTCTTGGAGAAAAAATAGCGTTACTTGATGGATTAAGACTATCAACAGAAAATGTTTATAATTGGTATACAGAATTTATGATAAGACTAGTTGACTGCTTGAAGGATGAATATGCGAAAGCACACTGGGTAAATAGCTTAAAATCCTACCATAAAAAGAAAGGAGTAACATGGTTTAACTTTCAATGCCAACTACTAAAGAGGAAATTGAGAAGGATTAGACTGAGGAGAGATGGTCCTTCAGATGGTTACTAGAAGAGTGAGTTTGGTAGGGTCAAACAGTAATAGAGGTAATTAATTAAGGAGACAAAAAGCACATTTGTTTGTAAGGAAGTGGCAAGAGATGATATAAGTGATTAAGTCTAAAAATGCTAAAAGGTTCTTGATACTACTGCAAGATGGTGCAGGATTGGATATTATAAAAGCAAATTGGGTGGTCCCCCCGAAATTGAGTGGATAGAATTTCTTGAACAGGGATATGGTAATATGTATACTGATCATTTTACAACAGAGTACACATATGATGAGGACTTTCTTAACAGTATATCAACAAAAAATATTACTGAAACAATCACAACCTTGAGGTTCACAAGGGCAGCGGGACCAGATAACTTGCCATCCTTGACAATAAAGGTTAATAGCGATTAGTGGGCCTAAATATTCTATCAAATATTCAGTTTAGTGATAACCTTTGGAACTATGACTGAAAGCTGGAAGGGGGCAGTTGTCAAACCGATACTTAAAAAGGGGGATCTGCAAGACCCCAGACGTTATAGGTTCATTAGCCTTTCCGATGTGAGTTTAAAGGTGTTCTTCAAACAAAGGGGGGATTTAAGAAAGGCTATTCAACCATTGATCATTGTTTCAGTTTGTGAGTAATAGCCAAAAAATCGATTGAAGGGGAGGGTAACTGTCTTTGTTGACTTCAAGGTTGCATTCAATTTGGTAAACATTGTGGGAGCATTTGAAGATTTGAAAAATCAATGCAGGGATAGTAAATATTCTGCAGGAAATTCATAAGAGAAATTGGCCAAGGGTGAATCTAAATCATGAAGGCCTGTTGTCCCAATAAATATTGATTAGCAATGGCTTATACAAGGGTTGCGTATTGGCGCCCACTTTGTTTGCCCTTTATATATCAGAGCTATGTGATATTTGGCAAATGTGCAAGCATTCTCTCCCTAAATCGGAGGTCGCCACATCCCTTGATTGCTATACTCTGACGATTTGGTAATTATTGATGTTACTGCAACCAGGCTACAAAGCAAATTGGAAGCTTTTGCAGAATACTGTGATAAGAAAAGATTGGTAATTAATATGGACAAAACTAACACATTGGTGTTTGGCCAACAGTAGGACAAACTGGCTCATTAACGGGACAACGGTAGAGAAAGTTACCTCTTACAGGTATCTTGGCCTCTTTATTGGGTCAAATTTAGAAGCAAGTGCATCCCTGTTTCCTGGGGCTACACAAGTTTTATTGGTTCTTCAGTGGTCATGACATGACCCCAGCACTGAAAGCTTTTAAGGGGATGGTACAAACAAAATGTCATTATGGTACAAAGATATTTTGTATGAGTGGATATTATGATTGGAACAAGCTGGAAGGCCAATGGCTTAAAAGATTGCTAAGTCTCCCTCAATCGTCCATGGTTAAAGCAATTAGGATAGAACCTGAACTTGTCCCTTGGTGCCATACATCTATGAAACTTTATTTAACATTTTGGAACAGACTTTTAATGGAGTGAGAGAACAAAATTTCACACTTTTGTAAAACTGAGCTCCCAAATAGTGATCTAATGTTAGGAAACTCTTAAAGAAATGTTCTACTTTGCTTTCCTTAGACTCTCCCACTGTGGGATTCCCATTTAAATGTCAAGTTTGGACAAGCATATGCAAATGAAGACATTATTGAGAGAAGATAACTACAGGTATCTAGCTACAAAAATGTCAGTCGCCCACTTATTGGAATTATAGTGCAGTGAGGTTGTGTATAGGCCTACCGAACACTCGCTTGCTTGAAATACGGATTGGGCATTAACCCGTTATTGTATGGTATGAAAGTGCCCAACACGATATTATGCATTTTATGTAGCTTCAAAGATTTTATTTGCTATGAGCTCAGTGGATCTAATAATTGCAGTTGGAAATTTTTTACAAGCAATTGGGAAGTAAATTGGGGTGGGAATTGACATATTTGATGAGTTTAATAATCCATATTTTAACATATGTTTCATAAATTATATATTTAGTTCCTTTTTAATGTTGTGACGTAGGCTTTTGTTTAATTTCTACATATGGGATAGTTTAATGGACTATGAGCCAGAGGTACTAAAATTAGGAATACCAATTTCCTAATTGAAATACTCTCTGAATCACAATAAGGAAATCGGTATTCCTAATTTATGAAACTCTTTTGAGCTTCATCAGTGATTCCTAGTGGGTCGCAAATAGACCTACCTCATGCATATTAATTAAATAGATTGCCATTTGCGACCCATTAGAAATCGCAGCTATCACAGGGATGGGGGCTGCTGAGGTCAGCAGACCACCATGTCTGTGATTTATTTTTCATAAAGCAATCTTTTATTTATTTTTAAATGCAGCGCTTAAAGGAAAATGGGATGCGTTTAAAAAGAAAGAATGACACTTTTCATTTTCATTTTTTAAGAGTGGGAAGTGGTTCTTTGAACCTCTGCCTGATCTCAGAAAATATTTGTTTTTCCATTCTCAAAGGGGAAGGGGGTCCCCTGGGGACCCCATCCCATTTGCGAATGGATTAGCACCTCGTTCCAGGAGTTGCTAAAATATGAATGTTTTTGGTCGCAAAACATAGTAAATCAGATTCAGATTCGGTATTTGGAAGGGACACCCTAAACACGCCCCTTCCAAATACCGAATTGCAAACACAACTTGCAATTTAGTAACATATTCCTGAATCACAATTTGTGTTGTGTACCTATGTAAAAACATGTTTGCGGTCGAAAGCCACAAGTTCCCAAAGTCATAAACCAACTATACTCTTCCTTTGTCTTCCCCTTCTTTTGCCAATTCTTTGACAGATCCAAATCTTATCATAAAGAAGGCATTTAAACATCTGAAAGGTATGTGTATGTCCCAAGTGTCTCTGGCCGACCATCTCCATCAATATCTCACGCAACTGCACGGACACTGAGGGTGAATGCCCTTGAGCTCTGCCCAGAGAAGCCCAGTGGCAGAGGATCACATGCCAGCATGAAACTCTGTGAGTGCATGCCAATAGTCAAAGAGAAAAAGCATGATTTAACTAGGGAAAATATGCTGAGGAAATCATAGGAAAATATGACGATACGTGATTGTGTCATTTCAATCACCAAGGATGTTCTTCTTTTTCATTGTATTCATTCCACTTATGAGTTACTCTGGGCATGGTGGTTAAAACCACTTCAAATAGTGAAATTAGAAAATGCACCGCTGAGCTGAAACAAAATGATCTGCCCCTATTACCATAAATAAAAGCACATATAATGTATTTGAAAAAGAAATGTAAAATGAATGGAAATACATTTGGATGAGAGTTTTAGACATGTGTTCCTAGTTAGGTCTAGCAAGCTGAACAGAATAAGCCATGCGGTTGTCTGTCTTTTACCACAACTTAATCGTCTTTGATATATACATTTTTAATGTTTTAGTTAAATATCCAGCGGAAAACATCATCATAATTTGAGCATTTGATTAATGGTTTAAAACATACACATATTTCTGCAAATGCAGCATTTAGGCTCTGAGGTTCTAGTTCCATTCGCAAACCACAAATGTTACATTTGCACACTGACGAGTTCCCAAATGGGAAAGAAATCTGCGATGTGACCCATGCATTATTAGATTGTGGCCCAAGCTATTGACACATTCCTTACATTTCCGACTCGTAAAAGGGCTTATTAAAATAGGAAGAAGGTATTTTGCAGCCACAAACCCTGGAAGTTTCTTAATCGAAGGCTTTGAGACCACAACATACATTTGACCACCGGGCCCATAATAGTTTAGGGCCTGATCATTTAGAGAAACTCACTGAATCATTAGTATGTTTTAACTCAAGGAAAGTAATCATTGGAAACTCGCGGTTTTCTATAAAATACATTAAGTGAATAATGTGAAATGAAAATGCTGAATTTTGATTCAACCGAAACTCAGTCAGCTTTTGTGGGCCAGCGTATATGTCCACTCGAGTGCATCTCCGCATGGAAGAGAGTTGTGACCATAAAATACCACAATATCTACACTGTGCTACTGAAACGGCACTTGTATGGTTCTAATACAATGGAAACATTTCGGTTCTGATTTTGTTTTTGCCTAAAAAGAGGCAAAACATTCGCAGATGCACAACTACCAATGGAGCATGCTTAGACTCATTCCGAGCAGGGAAACTTGACCTGGTGCACAAGTTGAAGACTCGGCGGCTTATTCATGAGAGCCTGTGTCACCTTTGCACCACAATGAGTGGTGCGTGCCTGACGCAGGGCTCTCAATCCGATTTATGAAGCCATGCGCGGCTTTGAGGGGCTTCATAAATCTTAAGTAGGGTGATGCAGCGCAAATCGCTGTGTCACCTTTCTCTGTGGCCAGGAGGCGGTCAATGTAGTGGGCTTTCTCACACAACGCCTATGGATATTGACAGTGGCCCAGATTTAAAAAAATCATGTAAACCTGGGGAAGCGCCAAATCTCTACATTTCCCGAGGTAAGGCTAATGAAGAGAAATATGTTTATTTCTCCTCGTTTTTCCTTTTAGGATTGTTTTTGTACATGGCAGGTGTCTTTTCCTGCACACAAAAAAATCTGCATGCAATGGAGGTACCAATTTTTTGTGCATTTTTTAAATGGGGGGGGGCCACACAGACGCATGCAGCCCCAGAGACTGCCACCTCCCTGGGGCTATAATGAAATAAGATGTGTGGGGGGGCTCTAGGCCCACCCACGCAGACTCAGGGATCACCACCTCCCTGGACCTAGTATAGAAAAATGTAACAGGCCCCCTCCGCTGCCACGGGGACCACCACCTCCCCGGGGCTATTTTAAAAAATGTGAGGGGGGCCACGTGGCCCTCCTCCTGGAGCCTTGAATGTCCATGGGGACCGTCACCCCCCAGGGTCGGCTCCAGCAATGTTCCGGGTTGGGCACCTCCGGGACATTACAGTTTGCTCCCGCCATCCCATAGCAAACAAGTGCTCCGGTTTGAACAGGCGAGAGCATTTTGCTCTTGCTTGTCTAAAGTGGAGCACTTTGCTTTTTACACCCAGCCAGCTGAATCTTAGCAGCTCCCTGGGGGTAAAAAGCAATGCCGGCCGCCCGCAGGGGCCTTCAGGCATCCCCACGGGCCACAAAGAGATGGCCATGCCCCAGGGATTGAGTTCCCCCGGGGCAGAAATCGGCCTGGGAAGTGGACTTCTTCCCCAATGAGTATTGTACCAGGAGGTGCATTTGCAGAGTGGTGGAACAAGGGGGTGTGGCCTCTGACCACCTCTCAGCAATCTATCTGTGTTGGTTTTACTGGAGGTAACAGGAGGGCTAGTTGGCCCGCAAGGACTCACAAGAGCCAAAGAGACTTCATCCCCCAACTAGCAGTTTGCCAGGAGGTGCGTTTGCAGAGTGGTGGAGAAAGGGGGCATGGTCTCCGACCAGGTCTTAGCAGTCCTGTTGTGTGGGACTTAATGGAGGTAATAGAAGGGGTAGTTGGCCCCTAAGGAGTCTTAGGTGCCAATAAGTCCCACACAGGGGGATTACTAAGAGATCTTCAGAGGCCATGCCCCCTTTCTCCAGCACTCTGCAAATGCGGCTTGTGGTGCACCACTGGTTGGGGGATGAAGACCACTTCACTCCTGAGGGACTTCAGGGGCCAAGAATCCCTCCTTGTGCTTCCTGTGGGTCTAACAGAGTGGGATTCCTGAAGGTTGGTTGGAGGCCCAGCCCCCTTGTTCCACCATTCTGCAAACAGCACTACTAGTTAATAAACCATATAAATTCATTGAAAAAAAAAGGTTATAGGGAGATTATAGTTAGGAAATAGAATTTAAGAAACCTTAGAAATTAAAGGAAAAAACCAAAGGTTACAGATACGTTATGGTTAGGCTAACATTTCACTTGAACAGAACCAGAGAAATTCGACAGTTATAGTAGCTGAGCTAAATATAACTCGCGCCCCGGCAATTATTGCTAATGGCTCTCAAATGTTGGAGCACACTTTTATGAACTTGTAGTTTGGTGCTCCCCACCTATTGCAATTTGCAATCAATCACATTCAAACACATAAACCGTCAAATCCGTTCTGCAATTGTACACTCATGATATACTTGATATATGTTTTTCCCAAATTTACAAGTCCTGCAGGAGTAACATTTGTAAAACCCATGCTTCGGCTTTAACCAGCTACTGACACTCACCACTTCAGTACTGGACTTCACCAAGGCATCCCTCGTCGAGGGGGCTTAATGAAAAATAATGGAGGGTCTCTTGGGTAATATGGGCCCCAGGACTGGATCCCCCTGAATTAGAGACCAATGTCTCTTACATATGGTCTGTAGTTCCTTCTCTCGTTTACTAAATGTGGGAATGAGTCTAATAACAGACTCTTGGGCCTTCTTCCCTGGTTAAACAATAATTCTTCCCTGCTCTTCAGATTAGCTTTCTGCATTGCCCTATCTAAAACTGTTCATGTATAGCCTCTCTCTAAGAATCTAGCAGACATATCATCTTGCATCTAAACAACATCAGCCGGATGACTGCAGATCCTTCTCAACTGGAGCATTTCTCCGTATGGGATACTGTGAGTTGTTGGGGGTGAAAGCTACTCACATGTAGGGTTGTGTTGTCTACCGTAGACTTTCTATGTAAACTGGTTTCAATAATATTATCCCTGATGTAAAATCTCAGGTCCAAAAACTCGACCTCCTGGTTGCTCTGGTTGCTTATATGGGCCACTAAGTGGAGAGTCACAGTATTGCTATTGATAATCTCAACAAACCTGTTGGCTGATTAATAGAACCCCTTCCAAACAACAAACAGGTCATCAATGCATCTAGGCCAACAAATAATGTGCTCCCCCCATCAATCACCATAATCAGCCATGAGTATATGCTCCTACCACCAGCCCGTGTGTAAACACGCGTAACTGGGGTCGAAGCACGTGCCCATAGTGGTATCCTGCTTTTGATGGAACACCTCCTTGTTGAAATAAAAATTGTTGCTGTCCAGGCACCATTGTATCATAGATAATAGCATACAATTATGACTATGCATACACTTAGGTCCACGTTTCAACAAATATCCAATAGCCCACAGTCCATGCTGATGATGAATGCTCGTATACAAAGATGAAAATCAAAAGTCATTAAAAAATAATAAGAATGCCAAGGGAGATCATAGATATGTTTGAGAAAATCACCAGTGTTCAAATTGAACGATGGAAGGCTTTTAACAAAATCCTGCAAAAAGAAATCTATATAAAGTAAGGTATTTTCAAAAGTACTCTGATGTGCAGAAATAATAGGTCTGCCTGGTGATCAAAGAGAGGTTTTATGCACCTTTGGCAATAAATACAAGTTGGCCAATTTGGGATGATCATTCTTCAAAAACTGCCATTCCGCATAACTGAGAAATCCATGATCTCTCCACCTGGTTAATTGTGCGCTGTACGTTAGATCAACTGTACGTACCACCTCCCAACTGCTCCTTTCATAACAGGCCATATAATTCTACTGATTGTATGCTTCCTCTAAATATTCTGTTCTGGACCAAAGGACATTACCCCCTTTGTCAGATTTGCAAACAATAACTTGGTCTTGTTTTTGAAGTTTCTTAATGAGGTTATGATATTGAACCTTTTGGTAATGATGTTTCCTATGTCTACTTTGTATGCTATAGTTCAATATCCTCACATCCTCTACCAGTTTGCCATTGAAGACATCAATTGCATCATGAGGCATAACTGGAATAAAGGTGGAATGCGGCTTAAAAAGAGTAGCAGGTCTCTTGGTGGTGGTGTCAATCGATAGTTCATTGATGATGGTTTGTGTAGACATGGCTACAGTTTCTGAGGAGCTTTACATTTGTAATTCACTAAGAACTCTTAGTGCTTGCAAATCACCAACTTGTAGTTCTCAATAGGTCCCGATGGGGTGTTTGAAGCATTGGATTTATTTGTTTTTCAAGAGGTGAAACTTAGCCAATTTCAGTTTGCGAATGAATGTGAGAATATCAATTCTCATTTGAGCATAATTGAAAGTACTTTCTGGACAAAACGAGAGTCCCAAAGAGAGAAATAGATTTTCTGCCTCATTAAGCGTTACAGTGGACAGATTATTGACAGTATTGTTGTTGGCAGTAGAGGGCACAGTTATTTCCTTGACCAATTTTTCTTGGACACCTGTTTCTTTGATGAGGTGTCTCCTGCGGCACTTCCTATGTTCTCTCTGGTTTTTGTTTCAACTTTCCCTCCTTTGGTCCTCGGTTCCCTTGGATGCAAGGTTTGTCATGAGAGAGGGCTTGTTGGAATCAAACTGAACTCTGCAATCCCTTCCATCTTCAAAGTCTTTCTCTCTCTACCACAGAATTGGATTCATTCGCTGAGGTAACAGACCCTAAACCATCATTCAGCTTGGCCTGATTACTCTCCACTGCCCATTGCCTTTCAATTGAATCAAACCTTCTTGCAACTGTAAAAATGTGGCCAGTTTCATAATCTGCCTTGTCTCGTTCAAATGTGTGTATCTTTCGGGCCTTAATGATATCCTATTGCTTCTTCAATCATAATTTGATTCCTCCCGATATTTGGTAATTAATTCTTGATGTTGCCCATAAGTACTCAACTCCTCATTTAATGATTAGATTTCTTTTTAGAGTGTAAATACATATATATATATATATATATATTACCGACTGGCGGTCGATAGTAGGTAGATATAGTTATGACCTATTTTCCATAGGAAATCCGCAACATTCTATTTGGAATAACTTTGGCGCCAATTGACGAATCTTCGCGAAAATTTCCAAACATTTGGCCAGCTCCGGTCCACTCCTATCCTGAAAGTTTCATGGTGATTCGTCAGGCGGGGGCAGAGAAAAAAGGGGGGTCCCAAAACACGTTTTCCCCAATCATTTTCCCATGGGACCTTTAGCCGCAGCTACAGCCCGAACTGCTGAACGGAATTGCACCAAATTTGGCAAAGAGGTAGTCCTCAGTTCAGACTCGTGCCTTTTGCTTAAATGGTATAAATCCGTTCAGTAGTTCCTGAGACAATTAGAGTTAAAAGTACATATATATCTATGGCCTCGGAGGATCCGCGCACCCTATGCGCACCCAGCGCGCACCCTCCCGATCACGAGCAGAATTTTAATTGGCTGCCAACACTCTGAATCAGGAAGTGGTGGCAGCCATCTTGTGCCTCGGTTCTACAGAGGCACAAGAAACCCCCAAAAAGGCGCAAAAAGGGGGCAGGGTAGAAACACCCTGACCCCCTAGGCCTGCTCAGGGAGGATGCTTGCTGGATGCGCGCATCCTGCCGATAGAAAAAAAAATTAGCATATTTGCAACATATGCTAATTTGCCCCCGGGGGGCCAAATCCCGGTGGCATATTGAAAAAATAGGTGTGGGGGTCCCAATCCCCCCCACACTGCCCCAGGGACCGCCACCCCCGGGGCACTAACATAAAATAGGCGGGGGGCTCACGGCCCCCCACAGCACTGGGGACCGCCACTCCCCCAATGCTTCTTTAAAATGGGTGGGAGGGCTCTCAGGCCCCCCTAGCCCTGGGGACCGCCACCCCCGGGGCAACTTTAAAATAGGTGGGGGGGCTCTCAGGCCCCCCCAGCCCCAGGGACCACCACCCCCCGGGGCTTGTTTAAAATGTGGGGGGGACTCTCAGGCCCCCCCCGCCCCGGGGACCGCCACCCCATGGGGCAACTTTAAAATGTGGGAGGGGGGCTGCGTGGCCCCCCCTCCTGGAGCCTTGTACAGGCCCTGGGGACTGCCACCCCCCAGGTCCGGCTCCTGCAGTGTCCCGGGGTGCGCACCCCCGGGACACTGCTGTTTGCAATGGCAGGGCAAGAGCCTCATGGCTCCCACCCTGCCATTGAAAACTGCTTTGCTTCATTGAAGCGAGAGCAGGGAAACCTGCTTTCGCTTCAATGAAGCAAAGCAGATTGCTTTTCCACATGGGGAGCAGCATGTTAGCTGCTAGCCATGTGGAAAAGCAATGCCGGCTCACGCAGGAGGCAGGGAGCCAGCTGGGACCGTGGGGGGATTGGGACCCCCACGGTCCCCAACGAGGTGGCCAGGCCCCGGGGGTTGGGGTCCCCGGGGCCATGTGTGGCCTGGGAGGGGGGCCACGCGGTCCCCCTCCGCATTAATGAAAAAAAAATCAATGGCCGGCCCTGGGGGATGGGATCCCTGGGGCCTTAAGTGGCCAGAGGAGTGGGGGGGCTACGCAGCCCCCCTCCATAAAAAGATTTTAAAAAGTTGGCCATGCCCCGGGGCATGGCGTCCCCAGGGCAAATTATGGCCTCGGGAGGGGGACCACGCAGCCCCCTTCCCGATTTTTTTTAAAACAAATTGGGGGCAGGCCCTGGGGGATGGGGTCCCCAGGGCCAATAAATTAGAAAAAGAAGGGGGGCTACACAGCCCCCTTCTTAAAAAAAAAAAAAGAAATACGGGATCAGGCCATGCCCCCTTCTTACACCACTCTGCAAACGCGCTCCCTGGCACCTTTGCTGAGGGGGAACTAATTCCCCTTGAATACTGGGGGTCCCTGGGGGCCAACCAGCCCACCAGGAACCTCCAGTATGCGCCAGGGGGCTGCGTTGCAGAGGGGTGTGCCCCTTTTTGCACCTCTCTGCAACACAGCTCTGTGGCGCTTATTGGAGGTACCTGGTGGCCTAGTTGGCCGCCAGGGGACCTCAGGATTCAAGGGGACTTAATCCCCCAACTTAAAACGCACCACGGGGCGCGTTTGCACAGTGGTGAAGGTAGGGGGCGGGGCCTGAGGTGAAATGAGTGCAAACACGCCCTGTGGCCCGTTTTAAGTTGGGGAATTCATTCCTCTTCAATCCAGAGGTCCCCTAGGGGCCAACTAGCCCACCAGGTACCTCCACTAAGCGCCATGGAGCTGGTTGCAGAGTGTTGTAAAAAGGGGCGTGGCCTCTGAACACCTCTCTGCAACGCAGCTCCCTGGCACATACTGGAGGTAGCTGGTGGGCTAAATGGCCGCCAGGGGACCTCAGGATTCAAGGGGACTTAATCCCCCAACTTAAAACACGCCACGGGGAGCGTTTGCACAGTGGTGAAGGTAGGGGGCGGGGCCTGAGGTGATATGTGTGCAAACACGCCCTGTGGCACATTTTAAGTTGGGGAATTAATTCCTCTTCAATCCAGAGGTCCCCTAGGGGCCAACTAGCCCACAGGGTACCTCCAGTAAGCGCCACGGAGCTGCGTTGTAGAGTGTTGTAAAAAGGGGCATGGCCTCTGAACACCTCTCTGCAACACAGCTCCCTGGCGCATACTGGAGGTACCTAGTTGGCCCCCAGGGGACCGCAGGATTGAAGAGGAATTAATTCCCCAACTTAAAACACGCCACAGGGCGTGTTTGCACACGTCACCTCAGGCCCCGCCCCCTTCCTTCACCAATGTACAAATATTCCTCTAAAATCAGCCGAACTACGAATTACGATTTACTCACCTGTTATCAGGAGAGAACCCAGTGCTGCATCTTTTAGACCAGCACTGACCCTGGAAAGTAATTCTAAGCGTACTTACCAGTAACTTGTATTTCCTTCCATAGGAATCCATTGTGTGGTTTTCAGCAGAAAAAGTTTCTGTGTTCATTTTTGAAACGTACAAATATTCCTCTAAAATCAGCCGAACTACGAATTCCGATTTACTCACCTGTTATCAGGAGAAAACCCAGTGCTGCATCGTTTAGCCCAGCACTGACCCTGGAAAGTAATTCTAAGCGTACTTACCAGTAACTTGTATTTCCTTCCATAGGAATCTATTGTGTGATTTTCAGCAGAGAAATTTCTAAGTGGCTATTTTCAGTAACTAAAAATATTCCTAAAAAATCGTCTGTATGACTTAAACACATTCTTTCATCTGTATACAGGAGATTTACCATTGCTGGATCCAGGATCCACCACTGAGTAAGACTGAATCTAGGATCAAGTCCTGTGGTTAGAAAAGTAATCAATAAAGTAACTAATTGCATTTGACTAGAAATTCACATTGAACTCAATGTTGCATTGTGTTTGAAATTGTGTTGTCCATTGCAACAACTGTAAGTACTGTACTTAAAAGTCTATTGCCTATTTGCAAAGTATTTAAACTAAAGTAATTCATTCTGAGAAAGTATATTTTGTATTGTAATGTATAATGTAATTATAATGTAATTAAAAAAAATATCTAAAAATAAATAGTTTAAAAAATGTAGAAAATCAGTATAACAATTAATACAGTAAAAATTGTCATTTACAAAACCTTTGAAATTCACTGAAAAAAACATAGGTGTCAGTCCTGATATAGTTAGGAATTAGCATTTAAAAAACCTTTGAAATTCACTGAAAAAAACATAGGCTTCAGGCCTGATATAGTTAGGATTTAGCATTTAAAAAACCTTAGAAATTCACTGAAAAAACAATAGGTTTTAGGGGTGTTATAGTTAGCTGGACATTTCACTCAAACAAAAACATTGAAATTCCTCTGATATAGTTAGTTGTACTAACTACATCTCGCGCGCCCGCAATCCACTGCTGATGATGTCACATATTACATCATTCATGACAGGGTCAGTGACATCACTGATGACATCTCAAATGACATCACTGATGACATCATCCACGTGATAATCAGATACACCTCATTAATACACTAGTATAACCTTTCATCACTCAAAGTAAAATACAGAGTGCCAGATTTAAACCATTGACACACCAATACAAGTTTTTAAACACCCACTCAGTGATTCCTAGATCTATATACACATCTAATCACTTACCTTTAGATTCACTCATGCATGCTGTCAATGATCAATAGAACACTATCAAATATACTTTTACACCCATATCAACATTACACACCAGCACACATCCTAATCACTTATGAAGTCATCCTACTCACTTATGCAAACAATGGACCATACTTACTTTTACTTAGCTATACACTTATAAAAACACCACTTCATCTATTCATATAGATAATAACTCATACTTAGTGTGTTATAAAAACACTATTACAAGTATACAGTTATCCATACAGTCACTCATACAATCACTGAGTCTTATGTATACTTATTTATATACAACAACTGACACATACACTGGCTTTTATTTTTCTAGTTTGTTGGACATGTACCTTTGAGACATATATTGGCTCATCACCACACCCATAAAGCTATTCACTCACGCAAACAACTGTTATAACATATAGTTTTGACTTCATATACCTACTGAATCAACTATTCATACATCTTTGGGCTGTCACACACCCCCCACCAAACCACACACACATTCACTCTCCCATACAAATACTCAGTAAACTAATCAATAAATAATATAGACTTTCACGTAGCTAGCAACCAACTGGTGCAGCAGTTTACACAAAAACTGACAAAGTGATACAGATATTCACACAGTTTAGTCACTATCCAATATATTTAGTGAGACACTATAAATTAGTCAAGTAAACAGTCAATCACACTGCTACTAAATCCTCCATCCAGATATTTATATTTATATATCCACTCATTCTTCAATGCAAATTGCTCTATATATATAATACATATTTAAATAATGAACCAAACCACATTCACTGGATGATGTCATCAGTGATGTCATCAGTGATGTCATTTGAGATGTCATCAGTGATGTCACTGACCATGTCATGAATGATGTAATATGTGACATCATCAGCAGTGGATTGTGGGCGCGCGAGATGTAGTTAGTACAACTAACTATATTGGAGGAATTTCAATAGTTGTGTTCGAGTGAAATACCCAGCTAACTATAACACCTCTAAAACCTATTGTTTTTTCAGTGAATTTCTAAGGTTTTTTTAAATGAAAATTCCTAACTATATCAGGCCTGAAACCTATGTTTTTTTCAGTGAATATATATATTTATATTTATATATATATATATATACACACACACACACACACAATTATTGACTGAAAAAAACAAAGGTTACCGTGACTTCATAGTTAGGAAATAGAATTTATAAAACCTTAAAAATTCACTTAAAAAACTGAAGGTTACAGGGACATTATAATTCGGAAATAGATTTTTAAAAACCCATAGAAATTCACAGAAAAAAAACTGTGGTTTCAGTGACGCTATAGTTAGGCTCAGATTTGATTTGTACAAAACCATTGAAACTCAGCAGTAAATGTTACCTTAGCTAACTGTATTTAATGCCCCCACAATGCACTGCTTATGACCTCACATATTGCATAACTAATTGCATGGTCAGTAACATCAGTAAAATCTGAGCGTAATTATAACGTCTCTGTAACCTTTGTTTTTTTCACTGAATATATCTGTATATATTCACTGAAAAAATCAGAGGTTACAGGGATGTTAAAGTTAGGAAATTGAATTTTAAAAAACATAGAAATTCACTGAAAACAACAAAGGTTACAGGGACTTTATAGCTAGGTTCACATTTTACTTCTACAAAACCATAAAAAATTCAGCAGTTATAATTACCTGAGCTAACTATAACTCACACCCCCACAATGCACTGCTTATGACCTCACATATTACATCACTCATGACATGATAAGTGACATCACTGATAAAATCTCAAATTACACCACTCATAACATCATCAAGTGAGTGTGTTTTTAAGAGTTTATGGGTGGTAAACATATACATTAACCTATTACAAAAGCTATAATATTATACTAGTTGTGCTACTAATGAGTGATACTATCTCTAACATGTGTTGTCTGAGGGGGTGTGTGGATGGCTGTATGGGCGTGTGAGTGTGTGCATAAGTGACTATGGGTGAGTGAGTGGATGTCTGACTAGGTCTGTATGTGTGTGAGTGGTTGAGTCAGTGGTTGTATGGGTGAGTGAGAGGTTATATCAGTGTGTGAGTGTGTGTGTGAGTGGTTTTGTAGGGGTGTGAGCAGGTGTGTTAGTGGCTCTATGGGTGTATAAGTGGGTTTCTGAGTGGCTGCATGGGTGTATAAGTAGGTATGTGAGTAGCTGTGTGGGTGAGTGAGTGGTTTTGTGGGGGTGAGCAGGTATGTTAGTGATTGTATGAGTGGGTTTCTGAGTGGCTGCATGGGTGTATAAGTAGATATGCGAGTAGTTGTGTGGGTGAGTGAGTGGCTGTGTGAGCAACTATGTTAGTGAGAGAGTGGGTGTCTCATTGGCTGTATGGCTGCATAAGTGAGTGTCTGTGACTGTATGGGTGTCTGAATGGCTGTATGAGTGAGTGACTTGGTGTGTAAGTTGTTCTATAGGTGAGTGAGTGACTATTTAAGGAAGTGTGCTTGAGTGAGTTGGTGTGTGAGTGACTATCTTGGAGAGTGAGTATCTGGGGGATTGGTTGTATGGGTAAGTGCATGGCTGTGAGTGGTGGATGGATAAATGAATAGGTATGTATCGGTTGTGTGTGTGAGTGGCTCTGTTTAGAGGCTGTATGGGTGTGTGAGTGGGTGTGCAAGTGACTATGTAGCTGAATAAGTCTGTGTGTGAGTTGCTATATAGGTGAGTGGTTGTGTGAGTGGCTGAGTGGGTATGTGATGGGTTGTATGAGTGACTGTATGGGTGAGTGAGTGGTTGTATTAGTACGTATCTAAGTGGCTCTATGAATGAGTGCGAGTACTGGTATGGGTCTGTAAATAGATATGTGAGGGGTTGTATTGACGTGGGTATATGAGAGGTTATATGGAGGTTGTATGGGGGTGTTATTGGTATGTGAGAGCTTCTGTGGATGGTGTAATTAGTGAGGTCAGAATGAAATGTTAGCCTACCCATAAAATTCCTGTAACCTTTGATTTTTTTAGTGAATTTCTACTGTTTCTAAAGTTCTATTTCCTAACTATAATGTCCCTGTAACCTTTTGCAGTGAACTACCACAGTTTTTTTTAATTTCCTAACTATAACTTGAAAGCAGTGAGAGTGAGTGTGTGATTGACTGCATTAGTTTCTTAGTGGGTGTGTTAGTGAGCATGTAACTGTTTCAGTTTGTGTATAAGTGGTTGTTTGTTTCTTTGTGGCTGTATAAGTTTCACACGGGGTGTGTTACTTGGTGCATGAGAGTATAAGTGGGTCTGTGAGTACATATGTCAGTCTTTGAGTTGGTCTGTGAGTGGATGTATGAGTGTTTGTAACTGAGTATCTGAGTGAGCAGTAACTCTCTTTGTGTCTTTGTGACTGGGTGTGTAAGTGTGTTAGTGTATCTCCAGATGTGTGTATGAGAGTCTGAGTGGATGCATAACTGGCTAAATGAGTTTCTACATTTCATCTGTGGCAGGGTGGATCAGTGTGAGTGAGTGTGTGAGGCGGTGCGAGAGTCTCTGAGTATGTCTGTGAATAGGTGTATCCCTCTTTGAAGTGAGTGCATGAGTGTATGTGGGTTTGTAAATGAGTTATTTTACAATGCTACTCAACATCTTTAAAAACAAAGTTTATTGCAAGTTGTGTATATTGAGATTGTTTAAAAGAAAAAATATGAGTTGCCTACCCATCACGACCACTCGCGTACAGTACACGACTCCCACCTACTTTACGCAGTAATAATACACATATATACAGAGAGAGAGTTCTATAGTTTAATTTTAGGTTAGAGGTTTAGTAATATAGTAAAGATAGTAGTGTAGTGGTGTAGTGAGAAATGAAAAGCATTTTAATGGATATCTTACTAGTTTTTAAGGAGTTGCGACACCCTTGCACACTGTTGCGGCACCAATTTCCAGAGTCGCGCTGGGGTCGTGACTCCGGCATTTTTTTACAATAGTTAAATATATATTTAAATTCTTTTTCAGTTTACTTTAAGGAAAGATGTATTCTAATAGTACAAAGAAAATATTATAATTTTTTAGATAATTTACTATAAATACGATTTTCATGTTCCAGGCACGACAGAACTACGTAATTGTCTTGCATCCCATGTCACACAGAAATAAAGGGATTAGATAGGTTAAACATCTTTCTATCATCAAGAGAGAGAGATCCCACCCCTTTTCTTCTTCATTTGAGTGTGGCTGTCAATTTTCACAGTTTTTCTGGCAGCTTGCATTTTGAAGATCACTTGGTGTTTTTTCGTATTTTCCTCTTGTTAACCATAGCATGGACAGGAGACTTTCAGGAGGAGGAAGAAGAGAATCTGCAGGAGGAAGAGGAAGAACCACCTAGAACAAGGAAAGAAAGTATGGTGTGGGGAGTTTTTTTAACATGCCAGAGGGGCAGAAGAAGGTCAATGTGCAGAAAGTGACTTGCACCATCTGTCACAAGGTCCTCTAACATCGCAACAAGAAGAAGTATTTATGTGATACATAATCGATATATAAACATCTCCGTACTATCCATCGTACTCGCCTCACAAAAGCAGAAATGAGAAGACTGAAGGAGCAGAAAAGAACATCTGGTGCTGCACAAAATCAGCCAGGGACATCTGCTGCAGGATGACAACGTTTGAGCATCCCTCTTACTATTCCCAATTTTGCTAAAGCTTGTTTCTTCTGCCCAAAATGCAAAACAATTCTTAGTGTTGGAGAGCAAGTTGTGGCTAAACTGCTTGAAGCCATCAATAGTCACACTTGTTAATTTATTTTGAGTTAAAGTCCAGTTTTTTTTTATGCCTGTTGTTCAGTTATTTTTGGAGAAAACAAAAAAGAAACACCAAATATAATTCAAATTTTTTAGAAAAAGCAAAAAAAAATCCCAAAATTGTTCAAGAAAAAAAAAATTCTTCTAGAACCACCTATTCTGATTAAAGAAAGAATAATTACGTGGTCTATGTATGTTTGTAACAGTCTGAATATGTTGTGTTCTACGTTTTGTTGTGTGAGTTAGTGTATATATAATTGACTCTATGTGAGTAACTGTATTTGTGTTTGAGTATATGTTTGAGTGGTTGTACGGATGTGTGACAGGGTATATTTATTTTTGTATTTCTGAGGGACTGACTGTGAGAATGGGAATATATATGAATGAGAGAGTGCATGAGTGCCTCAATATGGAAGTAAATGGATGTTGAGTATTTGTATGGTTGAATAAGTGAGTGTCTCAGTGGTTTTGTGACTGAGTGGCATAAGTATATGTATGAGTTAATGGTGGCTGTATGGTTGAATGTCAGGATGTGTGAGTACATGCGTGACTGAGTGAGTGAGTGAGTGAGTGAGTGAGTGAGTGAGTGAGTGAGTGAGTGAGTGAGTGAGTGGGAGAGTAATTCAATGGGTGAGTGAGTGGCTGTATAAGTGAATGTATGAGTCAGTGAGTGGGTTCATGTGTACTATATGGGTGAGTGAAAGACTAAGTATTTGGTGCATGGGAAAATAAGTATGTGTGAGTAACTAAATTAATGAGTAAAAGGGTGTATTAATTAATGTGTGGGTGAGTGAAAAAATCTCTGAGTGGCTGTATAGATGAGTAATTTAAATGTAGGAGTGGCTATGTGGGTCGGTGAGGGTACAAGAGTGGCTGAGTGTGAGAGTAACTAAAGAACTGTATGAAAGGGTGCATACATTATTATATTAGTAAGTGAGAGAGTGGAAATACTTATGGTATGCATGAATGAATAGATGTGTGACTAACTAAATATGTTTGTGAGTACCTGTGTGAGTGGATGTATGACTGTTTCTTTGCATATTTGAGGAAGTGTGTTACTAAACAAATAATCATTTTCAGAGACTCTATAGTGTCTAAATCTGTATCTAAGGGGGTGCATGGGTTGTTTTGAGGCTGTGTTAGTGTGTATATGGTGTGCAACTGTGTATTCAGAATGGCCCCTAGTAGGCCTCTAAACATATGATGTATTTGTATATCTGAATAAATGCTTAGGGGGTATTGTAAGTGAGTGGGTGGGTGTATTAGTGGTTCTATCAGTTTTCAGATAGGTATGTGAGTTGCAATCTGACTGTCAGACTGAATGAATAACTGGGCAGAGGAGTCTGTAAGTGCAGTTGTCAGTGACTGAAATTTGAAATAATATGTCTATGTTTTAATGAGAAAGATCACTGCCTATGCCCAAGTAACTGCCTACCCATTGATGAGTTATATGTAATAGAAGAGAAGTTAAAGGTTTGGCAACCAGTTTCTAAACTCAATTTGGCCTCCTATTAAACCGCACACACTGGTTCTGCGGAAGCAGGTCTGAGACATGTTTTAAGTGGCAATTCTCCATATGGGTGACTTGTTAGTGCCTCCCTAGATATGTAAATGTGTGTCTCAGTTCCTATTTGGGTGTTTCTTCCATGTTTAAGGAAGTATGTTGGTTTACGATTATCACTCGTAGTGATTCTATAGCTGTCTGATTGTGCATCTAAGGAGCATCAATTATTTTGGCGCTTTGTTCGTAAGTATTGGTGTATGCAACTGTGGGTGCAGAATTGCTCCCAGTATGGCTAGATACCTATTATGTAGGAGTATGTCTGAGTGGATGCTTAGATGTTAATGTAACTGAGTGAGTGAGTGTATTAGTGACTCTCTGTAGGGCTACATAAATATGATATATCTATATTTCTGAGCACTGAATAAGTAAGTGAGAGTGTGTGTGTGAGTGCAGTATGAGTGAGTAAATGAGTGTATTTGTGACTATTTCAGTAAAGAAATGATGGTGTGATGCACTGCATGAATAAAGTAGTCGGTATGTTAGTGCTTGTAACAATAACTGTTTGAACTAGATGTTGTGTAATGACTGTGATTGTGCAATTTTACACTAAAATGTTTACTTACAATTTTAGGTGAAAGAAACTTATGAGAAGCTATCACAAGACTACTTTATATATAAAAACACTCATTATGGATATCTCCAATCAATATATATATGTGGTCGAAAACATATTTTGAGACATCTTAGAACATTGAACTGTAGCCACTATTAAAAAGAAAAGGACGGAAAAATATATTATGTGAAGTTAAAAATTACAGCATTATAACAATACATATGTCTTATATAGTCAAAAATGTGTTTTGCCTCAAAGGCCATAAAAGCACATCATGCAATATAAAACATAAATAGGTTAAAAAAAATCCTAAATACAGATCAAATCCAACTCATTGTGCTACAGTCAGTAGTCATATGATCTTAAATACTGCAGATATTCATAGTTAAAAACACAATTGATGATCAAGGTGCGGGAAGGGAGGATAAGAAAAGGCAATCAAGAGTTAACATCCAGGGTCTGTACGTGAGTTACACAGCATATCCCATCAGTACATCTGACGTGATGACTTTTCAGATAGGGTACAAAACCTTGCCCTGGCTCTCCACATAGCCAACAATTAACGGGTAAGTGCAAAGATCAGTGGCTTACTAAAATCAGTGCTAAGCATCCTAAGTGCAACTTTTTGCTTTCTAGTGCCCAGAGAATGACAACGGTAATACCCAACATCACGTACTGCTCTCATACGCCAAACAGAAAAACAGAACATGTACTAATGTCTCTTTGGGGGCGCCACAGGCTGGGTATTGCCAGTCATCGGCTCTAGGGACTTTAACCCATTTGGCTGTGAAGGACTGGAGGAGTAAAGCCTCATAACGTAGCTGAAAGAACAAGCGCCTAGACAGGGGAGGTTTAATGTTATCCAAGAAATCTTCTCTGCTATAGAAATCTTTGACTATGAGAAAAGCATTGTTCATAGAACCTCTACTTTCCTGGGTGTGTATTGCAAGATCTTTATACTGCCAATAGGCATTTTATAGGGAATTCTTAAATATCTCTTCTATCTCATCTGAAGTGCTCCACAAGGTTGGGAGCCTAAATTATGCCAGAATACTTTTTATGTACTTAACCCATGGTATTTAGCAGGAACCCGCAATACTGAGTATCTCAGCTAAACCCGCCCAATAACGTTGGAGCTCTGGGGTGACCCAGATTCTCCTCCAATATAAGACAGGGAGTATACCAATTTTGTCTGATAATACTATCAGTCCAAGGTCGAGTCTGAGGAGAAGTAGGGGAGTGTTTCTGGGAACACCTAACCTTTGCCCGATAAACCGTTTTTCTGCCAAATCAAGCATAGAGGCATGCACATTACCCCCACAGCTCTACACCATCGGATGCTGACTATAGGGCCTGCAATTGATACGATTTCAGAGATGGGCAAACAGGTCAAAACTGTGATCTATGTACCATCTTTGATATCCCTGTGACTTGCTCTAATTTAAGCCTACACTGGGTAACGCATGCCTGCCACCCCAGATGTTCAGTTGATACAATGTCCAGATACGTGAAGAAATGGACTCTTTCTAAGGGAGTCTTTGCTACGACTGGGTTCACCCTAGACAAATGCCTTGGATTTAAAATCATGTACTTCATCTTGCCTGGATTAATTACAAGTAATCCTTGAAATATGCCTTCACATGGAACTCATTCGAAAGCAAATTATGAATATCACAGAAATTTCTGTGCTGACTAAATTCCAAACATGTCAATGTAAAGTTTAAGACAACAAATGGGTGAATATGAAGGCTTTAAATGTCGCTATACGCTAGAAAAATACATACACATAGAGGGATTAGTAAGGGGTTAACATTAGATTAATTATTTATATGTATTAATTACTCTTTTGTGTTTGTATTGCTTAAGTTATCCTTTGGGCCTAAAAACCAATATGGCTGCCGACGGGACACGAGGTGATGGTCACTGCTCCACGAGGTCTGGAGTGAAGTGCGCAGCTGCGACAAAACATCCCTGTGGCCTAGTCATGACCTGTGCCTTAGTGTTCCCGAGCAAGGCCACGGTGGGACTGCAGCCAAGCTGAATAACAAAAGGACTCTTAACAAAACCAGAGTGAACTGACTTTGTGATGTCATCTTTGAACTGTACCGAGACTCCGCCGGAAGATCTAAACCGACCAATCATGACTGCCCAAAACTTACAATTTGTATCCCCTTTACCTCCATTTCATTATAAATTACGTGGTAGAATAGAGAGATAGATTCCATTCCGTTCCATTCCATTCCATTATATCATATCACATCAACGATGAATCTTTGACGAAGACGACGGTGACGCTACGTGACGCTACCGCCTAGGGTGACTGATGCGTTCCTGAATCTTTGATGGACTATATGCTGCCCATCATCTGATGAACTGCGAACTTATCTCAACCTATGGGCATAGATAAATGCTTGCACGTCTTTGGACCTTGTCCATCTTTTGGGTCTGTAGCATGGTAAGCGAAGAACTCTGATTTGCTATTTACCAATTGACTGCCAATTTGACTACGTTATGCGAATGACTTAGAGGATGTCCAATAGCCAGATTAGGTAAATATGGTGTTCTGTGATTTACATAGAAATTGATATAAACTTGCTAAATGCTGATTTGAACTTTCAATAACTTTTAGATAAACAAATATTGATTAACAAGAAATGCGTTAGTGTGATTTATTGAGGGAGGTAAGATCGAAATCATGAAATGTGTTTTAGCTGGTTCTAAAATCACCATCAACCAATCCAACTAATTTGATCCATCGATCACATGGGAGGAGTGCCTTGATGTTTTAAGATTGAGATCTGCAGGAGAAAGGGTATTAACCCCTTGTGTGCCCCGCCCTTTCCCCGCCCTGTGCCGGGCGTTGAATTAGCGGGCGGGGTTCATGACGAGATAGTCTCGTCATGGGCACAGCGCAACCGCGGCCCATGATGAGACCATCTCGTCATGGGCACTCAAGGGGTTAATGTATAGATATGAAATTATTTTTCTTTTCATAGGTCATAAGGTATTTCTTTCTTGTCGAGTGCTTGAACCGCTCATCTCTCCTGTATGTGCAGACCAGTGTGAAGTGACGTGTGAATGTTGGTGTTATGGGCCCCACCAATGACTGCATGTGTGAAAGCATTAGTGTGAGGTCTGGTCTGTGACGAAGGGAGGATATCGGTACTGGTCTCGTCTATTTCCCCGTTACCTATGTTTCAGCACTGCAACAGTTTTTTCTGGTAGACTAGTTATGGTTTTTATTGTTTTGGTTTGGTGATTATTGCTTGTAAATTGCTTATTGATTATTGATTGTGGGAAAGTAGTGGTTTATGTATTAACACACTATGTTGAGTCGCGTCGAGTTTTATGTTGTTTGACGGCTTCTGGGATGTAGGAAGTCGGAAGTTTGTAACGGTTCCGTAGTAGAGCAGAGGTAAGCGTTGCTCTCGGGAAAGATGGAATTGTTGTTGCCCTGTAGGTACACTGGGGAAACGTGTAACAATTGAAGTTGCACGACGCATTGTCTGGGTTCGATTTGGTAACATCGTTGTGTGTTACTGCTAGGGATATTTTCTGTATGAGAGAAATGTATGGTAGCGAAGGTCACCTGTGAAATTTTGGTCTTAGGTACCAGGATTCCAGAAGGCACTCTGATTACGCTTATCACTGGAAAGGTAATAGGTGTTCCCTAAGCTTGCTAGAAAGATAAAGTAGAGGGAAGTGCTACTTTATTAATGTGTGTCATAATTCTGTAGTAGGACAGACTGTTTGCTGTTCTCGGGAAAGACAGAATTCTGTGTGAATGTACTACATTTTCCGTATGAAAGTGCGTGAATGAAATAGCATTCAGGTTAATTGTGAAACTCTGGTTTTATTTCTCAGGAGCATTGGGTCTCCAACTAGGTGTCTTAATTCTGGGGAAACAGTTAACTAATGCTTGCCAGAAGGGTAAGGTAGAGGGATGTGCTACTTTATCAACGGAAGTAACGATTCCGTAGTAGGGCAGAGGTAAGCGCTGCTCTCGGTAAGGACGGAATTCTTGTGAGAAAGGTCATTAACTATTCTTTGGTTAAGCGAAGCGGACAATGGTGGCGTTTTTATGTCGTTACTAACAGATTTGTAAATAAAAAGAAAGTAAGAAAAGTTACCGATAAAGTTTTGTAAAGGAGGGGTCAGCAGGAGCAGGAGCTGCGACAGTGAGAAAAGCTGACGTCAGAATAGCCGCGCTGAGATTGGCTAGTCAGTAAGAAATGCAGACGCTCCTGAATGATGTACTAGTGTATGCCGCGCTAGGAGTAGAGAATTACAGGGCGACGTAGATGCTGCTGATTGGTGCGTAAGTGTGAGACGCTCTGGGATTGGAGAATTGCAGAAGTGACATATACGCTTCGGATTGGTGCGTTAGTGTGAGTCGTGCTACGATTGGTTAGAGCAACAGAACGATTGTAAGGAAAGACTAGCGATGCACGGAAGACAAAAATGATGTATTACGATCCACCTGAAAGGAGAAAAAGTCCTGGTTTGGGAAAATCAAGAAATTATTTTAAAAGGATAAACCAATTGTGACTAGGGAGGGACAGTTGCTTCCCCCACCGTAAACACCCGCATCTTTTATGGTTGTGAAATACGGATATCATACTTGTATTTGGTTAGATAATTGGGTAAAGTACACAAAGAATGATGGAGTTTTGGCATTTCCAGAGCATGGTTCATTTAACTTAGCGTTTTTGAGAAATTTGAGAGAGAAAATGATGAATCTAGAACCAAGACCTAGACCAACACAGTTTGAAGCACTGACGGAATGGGAAGATGAGATGCATGACAGAGAGAGACAGAGGAGTGGCGAAAGATATAGATGTATGTTTGGTAGATATGGGCATGAAAATCATGATGACAGAATGAGGAGGTGGCGAAATGCAAGTATGACTGATGGTTTGTTTCCTGTAAGAAATGCTGAAGAAGTTGGAGGTAGAAAATGTACGGAAAAGAGACATAATATAGAATCAGGAGGATATGGAGTGAATGAATTGGAGGATGATGTTCTTGACGACATGTTTTATAAAAATCCACCCCCGTATCAACCAGAATCTGAAATATTGACACCAAGTGCCCCAATGAGAGAAACTTTGCGAATCATTAAGACTGAACCAGTACCCCAAGAAATAGGGAAAAATAATTTATTCAGAGAGATAGAGAGGAAATCAGATAATAAAGTGAGTGGTGAAAATTCGGCAGAATTAGCAAAAACAACTTTAGAATTAACTGAAAAGATGAGTAAATTGACCAAAAATTTAGAAGTTGTGACTGTTCCCGTGACCATAGGCACTGTGATGCATATTTTTGACATACAGAAAGATAGTGAACCTTGCCTAACAGTCCCCTATAACAGTGATAAACAGACTGAGAGGCCAAAGCAAAGTTCAGATGAAAACCCATGGAGACAAACAATGAGTACGATCGAGCCAAATGTTCCTAGAAATCTGATATTAGGTCCAAATATAGCAGAAAGACATAAAATGACTATGGAATCAGTATTAGAGACTCCAAAGGATTTAGAACAAAGTAATGGAGAGAAACCAGTGGGTCCTACTTCAGAAGAATTAAGTGAATGGTTGGGGAGTTTACACAGAAAAGACAGAGAATTCCAATCGATAGATGTGGCCAAGCTACGTATGGTGCTGGAAGAATTAATGGTAGGAACTATCCCCACAGAGAAGTTAAAAACTTATCAGGACAAGGAGTTACTATTTCTGTGTAAAAGTATAACTTGGAGAGCAAAAAATCTGCATGAAAGATTAGAATAAGTAGCAAATGAAATGGGTATAGATATTGAAAAGGTAAAGGCTCTACAAAAACCATATCGAATAGATTTTACTGAAAAAGATATCGAAAACTTGAATACCACAGGACGAATAAGTCAGATTAAGGAAATAATTATCTTGTTAAGAAAATGGGGAGATGTGGATAAATGGAGGAGCAGGTGGTACCGAAAACGAGATGATGCCTCAGATAAAACTTTTACAGCTTTTCCTGTAAGAGAGAAAGAAAAAGTAGTGACAGAATGCCCTATGAGAGAAATTCCAGGAGGAGGATATGTACATGTTCCTTGGACCAGGAAAGATATTTTGTCATTTCCGAATGATTTCCCTCGACTACGCGAAAAGCCAGTGGAGTGGTATAGGCAAGTGGACAGATTTGTAAAATTATCGAAAGTTTTATGGATTGATTTAAACAGCCTTTTTGACATAATAGTACCAGCAGATTTATGGACAGAGTGTAAGATAGTAATAGATTGGCCTACAAAAGAATACCCTAGAGATGCAAAGACAGGTGCCCCTGACCCGGAAGTGATGAAGAAATATGAACAAGTAATTACCTTTTTGAAAAACAAAGTACCTCCCAAAGAGACTGATTGGGTAAAAATTGACCGAACTCATCAGGAAAGTAAGGAGTCAGTACACTCGTATTATGAGAGATTAATACTCGCATTTAAGCAGTTCAGTGGTGACGAAGCCTTGAGTGAAAAAGATTGGAGTCATTTTGTATACAGATTTGTCTATGGTCTATGCCCTGAAATTAGTGAAATGATCAAGCAACACACTGTAGATTGGCAAAATAAGAAAATAGATGAAGTATTAACACATGCAAAATATTTTAGTGATGAAATGGAAGCCAAACAGCATAAATTAAAAGAAAAAGCTATGTGGGCACAAGTAAAGGTAGCAGAAAGACAAGAAGCTCAGTTAGTGGAACAAGCAAATAATACAGGACCTAAACCAAAATTCACTCCTGGGAAAGGTAAGGGACATTTTAATATAGAGGAAGCTAAAAAGAAATGGACATGTCATAATTGCGGAAGAATAGGGCATTGGAAATCCGAATGTAAATTTCCCCCAAGTACTAATAATGAAAATGCATCATTGAATCCACAGGTGCAGAATGAGGTGAGTGGTCAACCACAGCAACAGCAGCAGGTTGTTACCCAACAGAATCAGGTGCCAAAACCGCCTTTTCCACAGAGCGTAAATTCACAGAAATACAGTAATGAGACAGGATTCTACAACAAGGAACAGGTAACCAAGCTGCCGCGCGCTAGCGCTGTTTCGCAGTACTGGCTACAACGCGATGAGAGCGAGTCAGAAGAAGGTTATTGATGGTGCCGAGGGGAGGAAGAAGAGTGCGTACTTGGCGCAACTCTAGAAGTAGACCAGACAGGCCCATTTGTGGACGGAAAAGTGAATAATGAAAATATTACTTTCCTAGTAGATACTGGTGCTACTCGATCAACTGTTAGGTCAGCTGATGTTAAAAATCTTCCTCTCTCGGATGAAATAATCCAAGTAGTTGGTGTATCCAACAGACAGATTAAAGTTAGTATAGGGAAATTTTCTGAAATGCACCGCTTTGTTGTGTGCGATTCAAGTCCTGTGAATTTGGTTGGTAGAGTTTTGTTGTGCAAAATGAATTGCACCATATTTTGTACCCCTGATGGTATAGCATTTGAGACCCCTGATGATGATGTACTATATAAAATGGCTATGGCAAATAGGGAAACTGAAATTACTGGAGCTTATGCTGTATTTAACCCTGATGAATTACCAAAAGAACTGAAACAGAGTGTAAAAGCAGAAGTCTTGGATTTCACAGGAGAAGATATGGGACTAATGAGAAATGTGGACCCAGTAAAAAATAAC
Source organism: Triturus cristatus (assembly GCF_964204655.1). NCBI lineage: Eukaryota > Metazoa > Chordata > Amphibia > Caudata > Salamandridae > Triturus > Triturus cristatus. Next base: position 522,691,008 of record NC_140581.1, read on the forward strand.
AGTGAAAGAAGGAATAAGCTATCCCAATGTCCCTCAATATAAATTGCCACCTGAGATAATTGAAGGAATTACTCCCATAATCGCGAAAAGGACAAAACAAGGCATTTTGAGAGAAATAATGAGTAGTCCATGTAATTCACCAATCATGGGACTGAAAAAGCCTAATGGAAAGTTCAGGATAGTACAAGATTTGAGAAAGATAAACAAAATGTTTGTATCATGTTGTCCCATTGTACCAAATCCATCTGTGATTTTGTATCAGATTCCCCATGATGCAGAATGGTATACAGTGATTGACTTATGCCATGCTTTCTTTTCCATTCCATTGCACCATGACAGCCAGCAAATTTTTGCATTTCATTGTGGCAAACGTATTTTGGCATGGTGCCGAATCCCACAAGGGTATACAGAAAGCCGCTCAATATTTAAACAGATATTGAAAAAGTCCTTAGAAAGCCTAGAAATGCCCGAGAATTCAGTACAATATATTGACGACCTGCTTGTGGCGTCGAAAACACGCGAAGCTTGCGTAATGGACACCATAGCCTTGTTGAATCATTTGGCTGATGGAGGACCTAAAGTGTCACCATCAAAGTTCCAATTTTGCCAAAAGGAAGTACATTGTTTAGGCCATAACATTGAAAAAGGACTGAGAAAAATAACAATAGACAGAATCAAAATCATAAAAGGAATGAGAGCCCAAATGATGCAAAGAGAGGTAAGAATGTTTCTTGGAATGGTCGGGTATTGTCGTCAGTGGATAAGTGGTTTTTCCCTGATTGCAAAACCTTTGGTACGCTTGATGAGAAGTGATGTGAGAGATCCCATTGATTTGAATAAAGAAGAATTGGCAGCCTTTAAGCGATTGAGAGATGGTCTGAGTGAAGCGCCAGCATTAGGTATGCCTGATTATGAAAAAGAGTTTGAATTGTACTGCAGTGAGAGGAATGGATGTGCACTCTCTGTATTAATACAGAAAAATGGAAAACTGAGAAGACCAATTGCATACTTTTCGTCTATGCTGGACCCAGTAGCTGTAGCCTTACCTGGGTGTCTGAAAGCAGTGGCAGCTACTTGTAAAAGTTTGGAACAGAGTGAAGGAATTGTGATGGGATATCCTGTGAAAGTATTTGTACCTCATGATGCGGCAATCCTTTTAACAAGGAGTCGCACTCAGTTCATGACCCATAGTCGGCTGACTAAATATGAGAAAGTCATATTGGGTGCAACTATTGGGTGCAACAAATGTGAGCATTGTGAGATGCTTGAATGTGAATCCTTCAACGTTGTTGCCTGATGCTGAGAATGTCGAAGTCAGAGACGAAGTGGATCATGATTGTCTGGATGTATTCGATTTCTGTACCAAACCTGTCCTGATATAAAAGATGTACCGTTGCCAGAAAGTGATTTTGTGATGTTTGTGGATGGATCTTGCTTGAGAACAGATGCCGGAATGCTGAGTGCAGCATATGCGGTATGCACAGTTGCAGCAGTAATGGAAGCATCCTACCTGAAGGGAGTAAAATCAGCCCAGGTAGCTGAGGTTGTTGCTTTGACTAGAGCATGCAAGATAGGAAAGAATGCGAGAGTGACTGTGATAACTGATAGTCAGTATGGGTTTGGTGTTGTGCATGACTTTGGCCAAATACGGCTACAGAGAGGATTTTTGACATTGAGTGGAACTCCTATAAAGAATGCTGAAGTGGTTGGGAAGTTGCTTGAGGCGATACAGCTGCCTAAGCAATTGGCTGTTGTAAAGTGTGCCGCACATAGCCAATGAAAAGATTACACTGCAGTCGGCAACAAATATGCCAACGATATGGCCCAATACTGTGCACGAAATCAGAATTCTATAAATCGGGCGAAGGAGAGAGATATGAATTCTTGCACCCTAATGTTTACTAACATTGTGGGTACCTGGGAGGAAGTGAGACAATTGCAGGAAGAAGCAGGAAATGAGGAAATGGAGCAGTAGGTAAAAGCAGGATGTGCACCAAGGGAGAAGGATCATGTGTGGGTCTATCGGGATGGAAGACCAGTTATGCCTGATAGCATGGTGTCTGCCATGGCACGGATGTATCATGGACAGGGACACATAGGGAGAGACACCATGATAAGGTCATTTAAACAAACCTGGTACAGAGCAAAGTTCAGACTTGTAGCAGAAAGTCTTTGTCAAAGATGCCTTATATGTCAGCAGTACAATCCTGGAAGAAAAACAGTGGTAAGTCTCGGAATAATAGATCGAGAAGGAGGGCCTTTCACCAGAATGCAGGTTGATTTCATTGAAATGCCTCCCTGCAACAGGTTGGTGTATGTTCTAGTAATGGTCTGTTTGTTTTCTAGATCGGTAGAAGCATACCCAACAAGAAGAAGCGATGGAATCACAGTGGCAAAATTACTTTTGAGGGAATTCATTCCCTGATTCGGGTTCCCAGTAACAATTGAATCACATAGAGGAAAACATTTTCATAATGAGATCATAAAATTAATTTGTGAAGCATTGAATGTACAGCAAAAATTACATTGTGCCTATCGCCCAGAGGCTTCTGGTGTGGTGGGACAAGTGAATGGTACCATCAAAAACAGAATAGGTAAAATGTGTTTAGCCACGGGTTTGAAATGGCCTGATGTCTTGCCTCCAGTACTCATGACTATTAGATCAATTCCAGACAGAACAACAGGGTTGAGTCCCCATGAAATAATCATGGGAAGAGCAGTGCGTCATGTATTCATACCAGTCAACAAGCTGTTGCCTATAACTGATGACTTGGTGTTGGATTACTGTAAGGGCCTGGCTGACGCAGTTCATTCTGTGTTTCATCAGGTTGGAGCGGATGCCACTAACCTTGGAAAGAAGCAAGCTCATGATCTGAGCCCAGGGGACTGGGTAAGAATCAAAGTACACAGAAGGAGGAACTGTTTGGTCCCACGGTGGGGAAAACCACGACAGGTAATTCTGACCATGACAACAGCTGTGAAGTGTGCCGGAATAAAGAATTGGATTCATGCTAGTCACACATTGAGGATTCCAAATCCAGTGGATAACCAAGAGACAGAATATTTCGATGAATCAGAAACAAGTTCAGAATCAGATGATGATGAAACGAGAACAAGAGAAAATCCTGAAAGGGGGGAAACAGAGCCAGATCTGACTTTTGCCCCTAGAAGTATCTCTTTAAGAAGAAGGTTACAGATTTCTGACACCAGCTCAGCCTCAGAGACTGAACAAGTAACTTTACGTTCAAGAAAAGATAAAGACAGTGAAAAGACAATTAAGGAGATTGTTGATAAGGAAGTTACAGATGAAAAACTGAGAGAGATTCCACCTGAGATAACAAAGGTAGATTAACAGGTGCCAGATACAGAGAGAGAGGGAAAGATTATTGTGGAAGATCCCCGAGGAGGTGTAGGGAACTCCAGCATCCAGTTAGAGGAAGGGACAAGTAGTCAGCAGGAAGCTTGTGTGCAAGAAACCCGAGGAGGGACAGAAATAGGGAAAACAAAAGAAGTGGTGGAAAGAAAAGCTGTTGAAAGTAAAAAGCAAGTTGAAACAGAAACGGAGGAAAGCGAAGGCGAAGTACCAGAAGGTCGAGTCTTGAGAAAGAGAGCATGGAGAACTGAAAAGAATGATAAAGGAAGTAAATTGAAAAGATCAGCAAGAGATGAAATTTGGCCGAACAAGATAAAAAGGCTGAGATATTGACTGACATGAGTAAACTCACCAAGAGCTGAACAGGTGAATTAAGTATCTAGTCAAGAAAAATCAAGAGACGAAGAAATAATTGTAATAGAAGAAAGCAAAAGAACCAGAAAACCTTACCAGAAGTATAAGTACACCAGAATGGACATATGTGGCCCTGCCTGAAATAAAAGAAGAGGCGGACAGCCAAGGAAACCCAGAGGTGACTGTACCAGAAGTGGTTGAGGAAGACGAAGAATAGGAAATCCTGAGAGTTATCTTGTCCGATATTGGAGAAGAAATGGATGTTCAGGAAGTTCTGTATCAAGATTGCGAAGGAAAGGTGAAGGACGATCAAATGCCAAACTGAATAAGACAAGGATGCTGCTAATGAGAAGACAATAAATACGGAAAAAGACAAAACTGGTAGAACCAAGTAGGTGCTTAGAGCCTTGGGTTAGACAAACTAGTTGTGAAGTAAAAGAGGCTAGGTCAAAAGACACTGATCATTCTTACAAAAATGGCAAACACAGATAGTAGAAAAGATAGATGTGTAAAATGTGTTGTTGTTGTACAGGATTACTAATGCTTCTGTGGAGTGTACTAGCTCTGATGATTTCATTTAAGGTTACAATAGACACAATAGAAGGACATAGTGAGAATAAATCTAATACTAATATAGAGAAGGTTCAGAAAGCATTTCCTACTAAAATAGATAAGAATTGTTTACATAAAGACAGGTCTATAACTGATTTTTCTAACAATGTATTTTCGAAATTACTGTATGCATATGTAAAGACAATGGACGTAAGGGACTGCTACGTTTGTATGCAGTTACCTGCATCTGTATGGGAGGGAGTGACTTACCACCAGCTTCCAGTAACTTATGGAATAACATGTAGTGTAATAGCTAGTTTGTTTTACCAAACAGGGAAATTAGAATATTATTTTTCAGATGTAGATAACATATTTTCACAAGTACCTTCAATTAACAAGCTAAATAAGGTAAAACCTGCAAAGGTATTAGGTGAATTTTTCTTAGAAACTAAAGAACTAACGTTAGAATATATATTTAGAAATAATCTGACTTGTAGTTTAAAGAAAGAGGAAAAGACGTTCTTAGATATGGTTGAAGAAAGGAGATTGAAAATGCAAAAGAAAGTATCTGAGGGAAAAGTGGAAAAGACAGTCTGGGATGTTGAAATGGAAAAACACTTGAAGGGAGAAACTAGTCCAACTATGGCTTTAGATTGGCCTCAGAAAGGAAAATTATGTATTAGAAGGAATCAAACTGCATATGAAAATTACTTTGTAGGTAACAGTGAGTGCCATGATACATACCGAATCATGGGTGGATGGGGATTTAAAGGAGGAAATAATCCAGTTTTTCCTGGGTTATATTTTATCTGCGGGAACAAGGCATATTATGTTATGTAGGTCTGGTCTTTCCAAAGTTTTTCCACATGGGAAGAGGAGAAGATGTTGTACATGAGTTAGGTAGTTATTTAGCGCGTAGAAGAGAATCTTGGTCAGAAATTGTAGGTGACATTTTTGGAGCATTAATACCAGCAGTGGGAATATCTCTGAATGCAAATAAAATTAGAAGGCTATCAACAGTAGTGGATCGCTTGTCAACAAGCACCGCTGGAGGATTTTTATTGGTGAATACGGAAATGGTTGCCATGCGTGCCATGGTAATGCAAAATCGACTTGCCCTTGATATATTATTGGCAAAAGAGGGTGGAGTCTGTGGAATGCTGAAAGTTCAACACTGTTGTAGATACATTCCAGACGAAAGTAGAGATTTGAAAATTTACATTAAAAATATAACTGATCTGCATGAGGAAATTACACCACTGGAGGTTGAAAGTGTTTGGGAAAAGATTGGGAAGAAAATATCTTCTATTAAAGATTTCTTAGTAAACATTTCTTAGTAGACGGCGCCGGACGGAATGGTAACGGCGCCGGACGGAATGGTCGCCTGAGGCGAAAGCTCCGCCGCATCGGGACGCTTTCAGACATGCTGGCGCGTCTCCAGCGCCAGCCTTTCAAAGACGCTTACCTCTTCGTTCGTAGGAACAGGTCAGGATCCTGATGAGCTCATTCTCGGCATCGAGCGCTTCGTACACGGTGCGCTTTTACAGTTTCCTTCTGTTGTTGCTGCCTGCATTAGAGCGCCCGCCATTTTGAATATGTGCGCACTTCCTCAATGTCACCTCACAATGGAATTTATCCTAGCTGCACTACTGAAGCCTCGTTTGTTCTCCTGACAACTTCCTGATTTTTCTTAAAGCAACATACACTCATTTCTTAAATGTAAGGGAACCATGGAACCTGGCTTTTTCATCATATATTTTCTTTCAGGATGCTCTCTCAGCTTACTCTTTTCAAGAGATAATTACCTCACATGCCCAGAACTGCAATATACCTCGTTACTGGGCAATTTTTCAAATATTTCCTGGAGGGTCTACCCGGCCATCGTCTGACTGGATATGACTGGGAATCTTTCTTTTTGCCTACCTATTTACGAATTACAGGACTGTTTTTGTCTTTTTACTTTATTGTAATTATAATTTTTGATTTTTATGCGCCAACGTGCTCCTTCTCATACTGCTGCGGATGGTCTACCATTGACTGTTTCATCTGAAAATTGCATTTTCATGGTCCCCTGCAAGGTGTAAACACCATTTTGAGGAGAGTTTCCACATTCAGGCGCTTTGTGAGGGGAAATTTCTTACAGGGACACAATGTTTCCTCTCACACATTTGTTATTCCATTTTACTTCTGCAAAGCCATACTTGTTTTTGCTCTGACTAGGCCTTGTTTCGCCTTGTGGTGACTTCAGCCTGTCTTTGGCGTTTGCCTGTCTTCCTTGGACTCATCATTGACTTGTTGCTTTCGTTCAACTGACTCTTCGACCCTTCATGGGGAAACTCCGGAATTTAAAGCTGGCTACTTCTTCTCAATTACCTGTGGACTCAGATTCGGATTCTCTTCCTCAGGACATGGTGGACACCACGGCACCAAAATCAGATCTACTACGAGGAGCCATCCCAAAAGCGCGCAACAAAGGAAAGCTGCCATCCTCGCTGGCTTCCTCTAAGCGCCTGAAGAAGGATCCGCCATCCCCAGGGAGTAACTCCTCGTCCGCTTCCATGGATCTCATCTTGGAAGAACTTCGTGCGTTCAAACCCTTTATGGAAGCTACCACAAAGAACATGCAGGCTATGCAGGAAAAATGGTCGTCTCTGGAGTCACGTGTTCAAACTTTGGAAACTTCTACAGACTCTTTGCAATCCTCTTGTTCCCAGATTCCGTCAATGGAGGCGGAGATACTTCTACTTAAACGTCAGACAGAGGATTTGGAAAATAGGAATCGTAGGAACAACCTACGCCTATATGGTCTTCCAGAACTTACAGAGGGGTCTAACCCCACCGTCTTCTTCCAATCCTTTCTTGCCAAGATCTTAGATGCTCCGGCCTTATCTTCCATTAACATCCAAAGAGCTCATCGCCTTGGCCCAAAGGTCACTAGTAAGCCTAGAGGTGTCATTATGTTGTTCCTGCAATTCACTGACCTCCTACAGGTCCTTTCAGCTGCCAAGTTAAAGAAGCAAATTATGTGGGAAGGTCATCGCCTCTATCTCTCGCAAGATGTCTCCAAGGCCACTGCAGATCGAAGGAAGAAGTTCTTGGATATGCGACCTCAACTACGGGCCCTGAATGCTAGATATGGACTACTGCATCCTTGTCTCTTCAAGGTCACATATAAAGACAGAACAACCACATATGAAGACCCTGCAGCCCTGCAGGCGTTTCTCCAACGACAAGGCTCAGATGTTATGGATGTATCCAGACCTGGTTGACAAGACCTGCTATTTCTTTTTGGAACTCGTTGTGTTACGATTTTGTTGTTTCTCCATTATTGCTGATGTTGTGAATCCCCTACTGTCTCTTCTTCCGACAGTAGTTTCACTCTCATGTATCCCCTCTGTGGTTCAATTGTGGTTCAATTGTGGTTTGTTTTTTCCAGTTTCCTTGTGACAAGTCTTTCCCTTCAATTGTATATCTCTCTTGTTTCTACAGACATCTCCTTCCTCCCTCCTCCCTGATGTGCCCTCCTACTTTCTGTATGCTGCGTTTTTGGATCCATGGTATTTGAGGTATCGATGTCTGCTCTAGATATTGTCGTCGATGTCTCTCGGCGTCACCTCCCCATCCTCGTTCTTGAGTTTTTCGTTCCGTAAGTATGTTTTTCAGTTGTTCGTTTCGAACGTGTACTGTCTTCTTGTTGGTTTTTGTCTCTGTCCTTTTCTCTATACCTGATTTCTTCCCATTTGCTCTTTCCTCTCTTCTTTCAATTTCTTTCATCTCTCATTTCCCCTTCTTGTTCCTTCCTCTCCTTGGATTCAGTATTATATTCATAGTGATTTCTTCCTTCTTTTCTTTTCCTTTTCTTCCTCTTTGCTTTCTCTTCTTCTGCCCTCTCTCCTTCATCAATTCGTCACAACTCTCTCAGTTTTCTCAAGCTATTTTTTCTGCAATAATAAGCATGTTGCTGTTAGCTGTTTTTCGTTGCTGTTCCATTCCGTGTTACATCATGGAATGTTAAGGGTTTAAACAATCCCATTAAAAGGCAAAGGGTTTTATCACATTTAGCGAGGCTTAAGTCTGATGTTGCCCTCCTTCAGGAGACTCATCTCTCTGAAACTGAGGCTTTGAAACTCAAGCGTTGTTGGGTGGGTCATGTTTTTTGCTCCCCCACAGTTTCCAAGAAAAATGGTGTTGTGATTTTATTACATAAAAAGTTAAATGTTTCTTCAATTTCTTCAGAATGTGATGTTGATGGTCGATGGGTTATTGTTACACTGCTTATAGATAATATTCCTATTACTCTTTTTAATGTGTATGCTCCAACAGGGATTGACAGATTATTTTGGCCCTCTAGTTCAACTAAACTGTCCTCCCTCTCTGGAGATTACATACTTTTTGGGGGAGATTGTAACCAAGTTGTTGATCCCTTTCTCGATCGTCATTCCAATGTTAAATTTGTCCCCTCTAGGATGCACTCTCAATTTGTTAACACCTTTCAAAATATTGCCTTGGTGGATATCTGGAGATTGTGTAATCCTGATCTTAGAGAATACAGTTTTTACTCCCCCCCACATCAATCACAATCCCGCATTGATCATATCTTCCTTAGTAAATCCCTATCCCAACACACTATACGCTCTGACATTGGCTCCATCCTAATCTCAGGCCATGCTCCGGTTCATGTGGACCTTGACTTACTTCCTTTTTCCCCTCACACTGGCAGATGGCATTTCAACAATGCTTTGCTTTTGGAACCTACTTTTTGTTCTGAATTTACTGCCTTTGCCACTGAATTTTTCCTTCTCAATCATACCCCTAATTCCTCCTTTGTTACTGTTTGGGATTCTTTTAAAGCAGCCTCTAGAGGTTTTATTATTAATTTTGTTGCCCGACAAAAGAAACTTCGAGTAGCCAAGTCTGAATGCATTTTAGCTAATATTAAGACTTTAGAGCTTGACTATCATGCTTCTAAATCTGAGATTTCTCTTAAAAAGCTTATTGATGCGAAAATTTCCTTCAATAAGTTTACAACTGATGCTGCCTCTAACCTTTTGCTAAAATGTAATTCCAGGTATTATGGGGGTAAGAACAAAATGGGGAAACTTTTGGCCAATTACTTAAAAATAAGAAAGGAGCGTACAAAGATTAAGTCCATTAAGACTTCCACTGGGAACTCTTGCTTTAAAGATAAAGACATTCTTTCTGAGTTTGTTAAATTCCATGAGAATCTTTACACCCCCGAACACATCCCAGAGACCACGGATCTTCTTTCATACTTTCATTCGCTTCCCTCCCCCTTGGCTTCTCACGTTGATTTTACTGCCCTAGAGCGGGATATTTCGCTTTCTGAAATCTCTCATGCTGTTTCTAAATTGCGCCACGGTAAGTCTCCAGGCCCTGATGGTTTCACTATTGAATTTTACAGCCACTTTGCCTCTCTACTTCTCCCTAAACTGTTACTATTATTCCAATCCTTCCTTGCAGCAGGTTCTTCAAGCGGCTCCTTCCAACAGGCTTTAACCTGTTTAATTCCCAAAGAAGACAAGGACCACTCGTTATGCAAAAATTACAGACCTATTTCCTTGGTCAATACGGATTATAAAATTCTGGCTAAAATTCTGGCATTGCGTATGGATCCCCTTTTACCCGATCTCATTAGTCCTGAACAATCAGGCTTTGTCAAGGGCCGTCTCTCATCTGACAATTCCCGTGTTTTTCTTAATATACTTAGCAAGGCTTCCTCTCTGTCGCTTCCCTTTGCGGCTATTTCTTTAGATGCGGAGAAAGCCTTTGACAGGATTGGGTGGGATTTTATGTTTCAGGCCTTACGCTGGATCGGCTTTTCTTCCAAATGTATCTCTATTATTTCTTTACTCTATTCTAATCCCCAGGCTTCCATTTTTGTCAACGGGATGACATCGGATTATTTCTCATTACATAGGGGAGTGCGACAAGGCTGTCCTCTATCCCCCCTACTTTTTGTTTTGGCCTTGGAACCCTTTCTTACCAAAATTCATCTGGACAACAGTATTTCTGGTTTTAAATTTGGTTCGCGTCAGGTTAAACTCTCGGTCTATGCTGATGATATTCTTTTTTACTGCTCTGATCCTGTTTCCTCTATTCCCTCTTTTCTCCAGCAGGTGTCTTCTTTTTCCGCGGTCTCTGGTTATCGCCTAAATGCTGATAAGTGCGAGATTCTACCTTTAAACCCTATTTGTCAAAAGCACCTTTTTTCCCAAACTGGTTTCTCATGGCAACCATCTAAGATCAAATATCTAGGTGTTTAGTTCGCTCCTCTCTTGTCGGATACGCTCAAATTTAATTTTGACTATGTCTTCAAGAAAATGGACACAGCTATTCAACGTTGGAACCCGCTCTTTTTGTCCTGGTGGGGTCGGCTCAATTCTATAAAAATGATGTTATCCCCTCTTCTTCTTTATACCATTTCCATGCTTCCAGTACACATTCCAGTTTCCTTCTTTAAACGGATTGATTCCTTGCTGCTGAAATTCTTATGGAATGGTAAGCGGTCTCGGATAGCTTTGACTTCGTTGCGCAAGGATAAGGCCCAGTCTGGTGTGCGCTTTCCGGATTTCAGAGAATATCATCGAGCTTTCTCTTTGAAAGAATCGACTTGTTGGTTCTCTTCTGATCTTCCGCACTATCCGCCCGTCTGGTTAAGTATGGAATCTTCCTTTCTGTCCCCCTTTACCTTTCGCGAGTTCGTATCCTTCACGTCTCCTTTAGTTCGCTTTCGTACGCCTGTTATTTCTCATTCCCGTACTCTCCTTCTCCCTTACCTAATATCATCTTATCCTTCCCTCCTTTCCACTCACGAACAACCGATATGGCACAACTCTCTTTTCAAAATTCGTAACCGCACCATCTTTTGGAAGACATGGCATTCTCGAGGATTGTGTTGGATCTCTCAATTAATTTCTCAAGATACTCCTCTCTCATTCCAGGAACTTCAATCTTCTTTCTCATTGCCCTCTTCTGCTCGATCGCAATACAACGCCCTTCTCCCAGTTCTGATCTTATATCTTCGCTCCTTGGCGCCATCTACCGATATTCCTTTGGACCGCAAATCTACTTCTTTATTATTGAAGACGTCTCCCCCAGCCTCTGCTATTTATAACTCTTTACGGTACTCCACTGACAGACCAAAATCTAAAATCGAGAATGCATGGGAATTGGATTTTTCTCAGGTTTGGCCAATACCTTTTTGGGACATAATATGGGCTAAGCTTCATAAAGCCTCTAGAGCTGCTAATACTACCCAAACCTTATATTTCATTTATAACAGAACTTTATGTACTCCACATGCTTTATCCCGTTTTTCACCTGACACATCCCCTATTTGTTGGTCCTGTTCCTGTCCCGTTGCAGATCTCAAACACATGTTGTTTGAATGCCCTCCTATCTCCAAGTTCTGGCACCTAGTATGGACGCAAATACAAAAGATATTCCAACTTCCAATTCCCTTTTCCCCTTCGCTATCTTTTCTAGGTTCCTTATCACCGAGACTCCCGCAATCTCCTTCCCATTATCTATTACTTGACCTTCTAGTTGCTGTGGCTTTCCATACCATTACTTCTAATTGGAAACGGGCTGCAAATGTCTCCTACCACTCTTGGTGGAATGCAGTTTGCTTCCATCACCGCCTAGATACTAATTACGTATCTCCCGTTTCCTTGGCAATTAAACGTGATCTGATTTGGCTCCCTTTGGTATCCTATCTCTCCTCCTTTGCTCCAGCACATGCCTCTCCAGACCCTGACACAGTTGAGGTGCGTAAGCCACCATGATTTTCTTGTTTCTTTAATGCCTTTATGCTATGATATTACGTTCTATTATTTTATATGGTATTTTTCATTCCTATACGTAGGTTTTGTTCATGTAAACTTCATGCTTGTTATTTTTGCTTTTAATGAGAGTTTCTGTTGGAATGCTTATTCTTTGTATATGCTTATCATGATGATTATACCCCTTTCCCCTCCCTTCCCCTTCCCTTCTTTATTTCTTCAATAAACTCAAACTTAAAAAAAAAATGATTTCTTAGTAAACTTAGGTAGTACCTTTTTAGGTAAAATCTTATTTCCATTAACATGTGTGATCTTTATAGTATTAATATTAAGATTAGGATGTCTATGTCATAAAAGAAAGAAAAACCTGAAAAAATTAAAAAGAGAAATTTTAAGAAGAGGACAGAATAAGAGACAAGAGAGAGAGTTTGAAGAAGTATAATTAGAGGAAATGAAAGAAAATATGTATAAGACAGCCAGAAGAGAAGAAATTGGGGAAACAGAGATGTGAATTAAAGCAAGAATTCATTTCGACTTCATGAAAAATGAATATAAAATGTTAATGGTGTGGTGATAAAATCACCAAAGGGGGGATTGATGGAGCGGGTAGTACAAAATTTTGTATACCCCCCCTATTCTGCATGAAAATACTAATTAAATAATCTATTAAACATAATAATAGTAAATGAGTTTGCATGTTTTCTAATCAACATTATTAACTTATAAAATATACGTGGGATTTGCATTTTGCATGGCTAAATAATTTTTATGACTAAAATCCGTACGCATACTAACAATAGTATATGTAGTAAATAGAATACTGCATGATATATGTTGCTTTTGTGATGTTACTGTAATGTTGCCCGAGATGACAACAAATGGATGAATATGAACGCTTTAAATGTCGCTATATGCTAGATAAATACATACACATAGAGGGATTAGTAAGGGGTTAACACTAGATTCATTATTTCTATGTATTAATTACTCTTTTGTGTTTGTTTTGCTTAAGTTATCCTTTTGGCCTAAAAACCAATATGGCTGCCAACGCGACCCGAGGTGATGGTCACTGCTCCACGAGGTCTGGAGTGAAGTGCGCAGCTGCTACAAAACATCCCTGTGGCCTAGTCATGACCTGTGCCTTAGTGTTCCCGAGCAAGGCCACGGTGGGACCGCAGCCAAGCTGCATAACAAAAGGACTCTTAACAAAACCAGAGTGAACTAACTTTGTGATGTCATCTTTGAACTGAACCGAGACTGCGTCGGAAGATCTAAACCGACCAATCACCACTGCCCAAAACTTACAATTTGTATCCCCTTTACCTCCATTTCATTATAAATTACGTGGTAGAATAGAGAGATAGATTCCATTCAGTTCCATTCCATTCCATTATATCATATCACATCAACGATGAATCTTTGATGCAGACGACGGTGACACTACGTGACGCTACTGCCTAGGGTGACTGATGCGTTCCTGAATCTTTGACGGACTAATTGTTGCCCATCATCTGATGAACTGCAAACTTATCTAAACCTATGGGCGTAGGTAAATGCTTGCACATCTTTGGACCTTGTCCATCTTTTGGGCATGTAGCGTGCTAAGCGAAGAACTCTGATTTGCTATTTACCAATTGACTGCCAATTTGACTATGTTATGCGAATGACTTAGAGGACGTCCAATAGCCAGACTAGGTAAATATGGTGTTCTGTGATATACATAGAAATTGATATAAACTTGCTAAACGCTGATTTGAACTTTCAATAACTTTTAGATAAACAAATATTGATTAACAAGAAATGCGTTAGTGTGATTTATTGAGGGAGGTTACATCGAAATCATGAAATGTGTTTTAGCTGGGTCTAAAATCACCATCAACAAATCCAACTAATTTGATCCATCGATCACATTGGAGGAGTGCCTTGATGTTTAAAGATTGAGATCTGCAGGAGAAAGGGTATTAATGTATAGATATGTAAATTATTTTTCTTTCCATAGGTCGTAAGGTATTCCTTTCATGTCGAGTGCTTGAACCGCTCATCTCTCCTGTATGTGCAGACCAGTGTGAAGTGACGTGTGAATGTTGGTGTTATGGGCCCCACCAATGACTGCATGTGTGAGGTCTGGTCTGTGACGAAGGGAGGATATCGGTACGGGTCTCGTCTATTTCCCCATTACCTAGGTTTCAGCACTGCAACAATTGCATGAATAAGTACTGCTAGTAGTGCAGAAGGGAGGCTTACCCAATAGGTGTGGGGCAATTGGAATGGATTGCCTGCTTAAAATAGCAGGTTTGATGAACCTGTAGTGAAGTAATGGCGAACGTTTAGAAGGGTTTGTCACATGTGCTAAAGAGACGATAAATGTCCCAAAAGTGCCCTGGTGCGATGCTTACCCTGAGTGGTGCTAGGCATAACAATGGAAGTGCCTAAATGTGGTCCGCTGCAGCGCGTCCAAGCGGAAGGCAATAAACTAAAAGGACTGCTGAAGGTGAGTCCCATGGAAGTTGGGCAACTACAATGGGTTGCCTGCTGCAAAAACGGTTTGATTAACCTATGGCAAAATATTGGCAAGCGTTAATAAGGGATACCAAGTGTGCTAAAAACTGATCAATGTCTAAAGCGCACTGCAGTGCGAGACTTACCGTAGGTGGTGCAGGACATATCAATGAAAATGCCTCAGTGTGGACTGTGGCAGCATGTCCAAGCGGTAGCCAGGTTGCTATGGGTCTTGTTGTGGCTAAGCCCAATATGGGTGATCACGATCATGTGATGAGTCACATGATCGGCAAGGAAGTGCTCGGTGAGAAGGCCCAGGGGGTGGCAGCCATGTTGGAATGGTGTCTGATTGTGAAGGAAGATGCTACTACAGAAGGCGTGCGACCGCAGTAACATTAGGAAGTTGAGAAAAGTAATGGACCAGCCAAAAGAGTGAATACGGGCCCAAAAGCGGGAGATAAAGCAAGAAATCAGCAGTAAATGGTTGACAGTTTTTTTATCAAATAAATACGGGGCGGAAAATAACGAGTTACACTTCTGTCATAATTATCATCAGAGCAGCAGCAAGGTTGAAATCAAGAACAGTAAGTAATCACTTGTACATTGAAGGTCAAAAGCGCATATCCAGCAAGAGGTGCAGTAAAAACGATTGCCAACCTTACACAGTGAGTTTCAGATAAGGTTCAGAAGGCTGACAGGGTAAGGGGAATCAGGGTAAAGAGACTGGACAAAAATACAACTGTTGGTTTGAATGGCTACAACAGGGTAGTCCAATCCTCGAGCCGGTTGAGGCCAGTACATATACTACAAGTACGGAGGATCCACTTTAGTTCTTCTTTATTAAGGAGTTGCCCAATGTCTTCGCCTCTCTGTGGTGGTTTTACCACACTGATGACTGTCCATCTGATGTCGTCCTCATTGTGTCCTTTGCTCGTGAAATGTTCGACAAGATGGGCATTGAGTGTTTTGCAACAAAGCCGGCTGCGATGTTGGCACATCCTGATCATTACTTTCTGGGTAGTCTGCCCAATGTAGATCATGTCAAATGGGCATAGGATAGTATACACAACAGTACAGGTATTACAATTTGAGAATTGTTTCAACTGTACCTTGATGTTCAATTGTGAATTTACAAACGATACAATTACCGCACTTGGCATGTCCAGAAAGGGGCTCAAAGCCCCAGTGCTCGTCCAATGTTACGGCAGGTTTGGGAACGGGTAGTGCTGCCCTAACCAAATGATCCTTTATGTTCTTACTCTTGTGGAATGCGGAAAGAGGTCATTCAAGGTTAAGAGTACCTGCATTGAGGACCCCCCAATTTTTCTGAATGCTTTTCCTCACTGTGTTGGACACTGGCGAGAATGTGGTGACACAGACCAAACGGTTCTAGCTAGGCTTGGGTTAGGGGAGAGGATACATTCCCCTGGGCAGTACCATGCCCTTTTCAATGATGTGCATATTAGTGTCCGTGGGTAGCCCCTTGCTGTGAGTTTATCGGATAGAACAGCCCCCTCATGGAAGTAGTCTTCCTTAAGAGAGCAATTCCTCCTTATACAGAGAAATTGTGAGTAGGGGAGCGAGTCCCACAGGTCTCACGGATGGTGGCTCTCATACCTTAGTAGAGTATTGCGCTCCATAGGTTTTCTGAATAGACTTGTTAGGAGTTCTCAGTTTTTGTGTTGAATGTTGAGGTCAAGAAAGGTGTCTCATTTCTGCTATGTGAGAGGGTGAAGTTTAAGCCCTGACAGTTATTGTTAAGCCAGTGCAAGAAGTGTGTGAGGGTCTCTTCCGTGTCATGCCAAATGAGGACGACATCGTCGATATACCGTTTCCATAGGGAGATACCTGTATGGAAAGGGTTGCAAGGAGTGAGGATTCTCATCATCTCTAGATGATCCATGTAGATTATGGCCAGGTTGGGAGCGAAAACAGCTCCCGTCGGTGTCCCCTTGACTTATTGGTAAAATTGGTTGTGGAAAAGGTCAAAATTCTTTTTAAGGCATAGTTCTAATAGTTGTAAAATGAAGATGGTTGTGGACTGCGTGGGGACGGGGTCTAGTAATGACGAGTACATGTTAGATCACTAGTAGCCCATCCACCTGAGGGATGTTCATGTAAAGTGATTCGACATCTAGTGTGCACCGGATGTCAGAATCTATGTCGAAGGGATGATGCTCAGCTAGATTGATCATTAACATGCTATCTCTAATGTAGCAATCCGTCTGAAGGACAAAATCCTAAATAAAAAAATCCACGTATTATCCTAGTGGGTCTAGGATAGAGCCACAGCCCGACACTATTGGGCGACCAAGGATATTGCTGAGGTTTTTTTGAATTTTCGGTAATGTGCATATTACTGTTGTGCGTGGTGACTTGGTGTTCACAAAAAGGTATTCATTTTGGCTCAAAAAACCCTGTGTTCTGGCATCACCAGTGATTTGAAGGCTAAGTTGTTGGAGTTCTCTTGTGCGGTCAGTAGGTAGCTTACAGTAGTGATTGGTGTTAGATAGCTGCCTCAATAATTCAGTTTTGTACACTTACTTATCCTGAAAACAATACCAGCCCCTTTATCTGCTGGTTTAATGATCAAGGTTTGATTGGCCTTAAAGTTGATAAGGGCTTTCTTCTCATCAAGTGATATGTTGTAAGGAATCAATCAGCCGGTAGTCTCCAGTTGTGAGACATTGTTGAGAACCATTTTCTCAAAGGTTAATAGCTCACCTGAGATTATGTTGGAAGCTGGGAAGAACGTAGATGGAGGATGCAAGGGAGTGTTGGATGTGTTGGCTGGTGTGGGTTGAGGAGAAAGTATGTATGCAGTTGAATTTTGTGAAAGAACCATAATAGCTCAGTCTGTAAATCTAAAAAGTTGGGGTGGGTGGTTGGTACACCGGAAAGGACTTTGCTAAGTAAGGATTCCTCTGGATCTGTAAGGGTGTGTCTAGATAGATTGAAAATGGGTATTGTTATTGAGTTGTGCAAATCACCTGGGGCATCTGGGTAGTTCACCATTGGTAGAATTTTTGCATCACCATGCATGACCTTGCACAGCATGTTTTGTGTGCATCTAAGCTCGTGTTGAGGTGCACGTATAGTTTTGGTGGCAACACGGGGTACGACAGTTGGATGTGGCACAGCATGTTGAATTAGTAGGAGAAGGCATCGCCATGGTTTGAGGCGCTGGTAGCTCTGTGAACACCTGGTGGTGGTGGTGATGTTGGTGTTGTGTAATCCATGGTCAAATCATGGTATTATGCATATGAACTTTGTCCTATCATCCCATGGGTGAAGAAGGCATTTTGGTTGCTTAGGGTGAATGGAATTAGAGCACAGGTACTTATTGTTTGCATTTTCTTCATTTCTGTTTGTAGGGGAAACAACTTTTACAACGCAACTGTTACAACTCAATGCTATTACAACGCATTTTTTACAACGCAAAAGCTTTTACAACGCATGCATTTACAACGCATGCTTTTATATGGTAAGTACTTTTACAACGCATATACCATTACAACACATTTTTTAATTTTTTTTATTTGTTAGAAAAATGATGTTTGTAAAATAATTAATTAATATTTTATTATTTATATTAAATACTATATTTGAAAAATATGAAAGAGTAATTATAGAGTATAAATTATTTAATATTTAAGAAAATTTTAAAAATATGAGTAGTATAATAAAAGATTCATACTAGAGTATTTTTAAAATATGAAAGAGTTTTTTTTTAAGTTTAATTAAAAATATTAAAAAGTATAATAAATGATTAGTATTATGAGAGATTAATACTTGAGTATTAATGTAATTAATAATATAAAATATTTAAAAAAAGAAAGAGTACTTTTGGAGTATTAAAAAAATAATTAATTAATATTTTATTATATACATAAAATACTATATTTTAAAAATTTATAAATATGAGTAGTATAATAAAAGATTAATACTTGAGTATTTATAAAATATGGAAGAGTATTTTTTAAGTATAATTAAATACATAAAAAAAGAATAATAAATGAGTAGTATTAGGAGAGATTAATACTTGAGTATTTTTATCTTTCTTATTAAAAATGTAATTAATAAAAAAATATTTAAAAAAAGAAAGAGTACATTGGGAGTATGATTAATATTTTATTATTTATATAAATTACTCTATTTAAAAAATGTGAAAGAGTATTTATTGTGTATAAATTAATTCATTTATTTTTGAGATTTAAAAATATATGAGTAGTATTATAAAAGATTAATACTTGAGTATTTTTTAAATATGGAAGAGTATTTTTAAATTTAAAAAAAATATATATAATAAATGAGTAGTGTTATGAATGATTAATACTTGAGTATTTTTAACCTTCAAATTTAAAATCTAATTAATGAAAAACAATATTTTTTTAAAAAAAGAGTACTTTTGGAGTATTAAAAAATGAAATATGATTAATGTTAAAAAAAAATGTAAAAAAATATATATATATTTAAAATATTAATAGAGTTATTAAAAATGAATTTAACATAAAATTATACCAAAAGAAAATAGAACTAAGAAAATAGAACTTACTTTTAAAAGATTCCCACGCTTTTGCATTGAAGTCTATGTGCTAAATTGTCCTTCATTTATTTTGGCAGCTTAAGAAGATACAACCCGCGGAACAATAAAAGAAGGAGCGAAAAGAGAAGAAAAAGCAAGTTTGAAAGGAAAAAGAAAATAGAGTCGAGGTAAGGAACACATTTAGTTAATTTATAAATTATAATTTACATTTTACATGTTTAAATAACAAAAAAAAAAAAATAACAGTAAACAAATAATGTTTAATAAATATTTCTTTATTTGAAAAAACATAGAAAATACATTTTTAATTTATTGATTTTTATTACATAATGTACATATTTTACAAAACATATACATAATTTATTACTATTTTTAAACATTTATTTATTGAATTGCTAAATAAAATAGTCCTTTAATAACATTGATGCATGCGATTACGTCATGACGTGAACGTAAACGTAAGGCGCCATTTTGAAGAGCATCGGAGGAGGAAGCAGCAGGAAGCTGATCTGCGTCCAGGTAGGAAACTTTTTCACATTTATTTATAGATATAACGTTAAAACAAGATACATATATAGTAAAAAAGGAATAAGGAGAGGTTGCGGAATAACTAATTGATGTTTAAAATGTAAAAAAGCATGTCCACCTTAATGTCATTAGTGTATGCCTATGTCGGGTCGCGAAAATGTATTTGTTCATAAAAAAATGTAAGTAACTGTAACAGTAATTAAAGTTACTAATAAAAATGTGTAATTCAAAACTTCGGAACCATTACAAATGATTTATATCTTCATTTTTCCCCAAAAAAAGTTTGCGTATTCATAATTTGTGAAAAAAAAGATTGTTATTAATTTGGTGTTTATGCAACAATGTGCATTTCGGAAAATGGATTGACTTTTGAAAAATTCAATAGGTAGAGTTTTTTTGGATTTGATGGGTGGTAGTAACTTAGGAAGTTTTCATATAATTATTTCTTGCGATTGGTTTTTGGAAAGTTGGTCGAATATTATGGAAAAGTTGCTTTGGATACATTGGTTGTTTGGAAAAAAATGAAGATTGGGAAATAAAATACAAAAATTAGGAGACCCGACTTGTAATTTTGAAAAAAAAATTGAAAAATAATTGTATGCCAATTGTAATAAAAGGATATTTAAATTTGAAGCAAAGCAGGAAAGTAAGTATATAGCTATTTTTAGAAAGAAAGAATGTTAGCAAGATTTTCCAGGTAGTCTAGAGCCACACACAACGTAGATTGTTGTAATATAGCCAATAGTCTCTCAGACATTTCCTTAGTTTTGACAGTTACTCGTGGGTTTAGACTACCTGCTAGTGTTTGGGCAAGTCTCATTTCTTGAAAACTTTGCTCCTTCTTCAAATTTTCGAAGAAAGAGTAGAAATTTGGATGAGGTTTGCCAATTGTATGGTTGAAGGAGTTATGCTTCTCCCTCTAAACAGCTCGTGTAGCAGTTCCACCACTCCACATGGAATCGTGGCTTCCTCCTGCGACCCGATCTGCTTAGGTGCCCAATCCATGTGTCCTCGAAATAATTTAGGATGGGTGCCAATTTCTCTTCATTACTTGTATAAAAAACAGATTCTATAATAGCAGTGTAGTACTCGTCCACACTATCGGGAGGAACAAAACAAAGTGCTGTTAATTTTTTTAGTTCAAACTGTAGTTTGCTATCACGAGAATATTCTGCAACTAGGGATGTTTTTTGTAATTTACGCCAAAAAGCCTGGGAAAAATGGAAAAAACATCCCTGAATTTGGGTATCCGTGTACGTTTTATTGATCACATTGATCATGCTCAATTCAAAATCTATTATTATTTTCCTAGGACTTTGAGAAGTTTTACTTTTAATAACTGATAAAAGTTCAGAGTATGTTGCAGAAGTCTTATCAGGTAGCAAACTATATACTAAGGGGATTACATTATTGTTCATTTTTGCATGTATAGTGTAAATTTGAGTGAAAGGATGGGGTGTACTTTTAAACGTCCCATCCATCATCCAAATTTCACTATTTTCTAACTTTGCAAGGTTACGTGGGGTACTAAAAATAAGAATTTGTTTCTGAGGGTTTTGGTTATCATGCAGAAGGAAAGGTTCATCAGAAAAAGAAATGGAAAGATCATGTGGAATTCTAATATCAGAAAAAGTATGTGGTGTAGATAATTGGATGTTACTTGCCTGCTTTTGTCTTTAAATAATTCGTCTCAAATTAGGAATTATAGGCATGTTACTAGCAACATGACTGGGGACATGCTGTGCAACCTCTCGTAAAATGGATCCTGTAGAATAATTGGAGGTGCTTGCAATAGCTTTCATTTCATTAACAGTTTCTCTTATTTCTACCTCCATTGCAGAGGCAGAGTGGTTATGTTCTGTTGTTTTTACAACTAAATTATCAAGTGTAACCGCTCTGCCACTGCAATGGGTAGTGTAGTATTGCACACACCTCCAATGATTTCTAGTTAAACTTATTCTTTCCTTACTATATATGTATCCTTCATGGTTTAATAAATGTTTCCCTTTCCTCGATTTTATGTATTTAGCTGCTTCAAGAGTAGACATTATCTGTGAAGAGAAGAGAAGAAAAACAAATTAGGATGTAAAAAAAAATACACTAGCTCTAATGTTACCCCTACACCATCCAACACTTTCCCTACTGCTGCACCTTCCTGGAGTTAGAAAAGTAAATTATACCCATACACCATCCAACACTTTCCCTACTGCTGCACCTTCCTGGAGTTAGAATAGTAAATTATACCCCTACACCATCCTACACTTTCCCTACTGCTGCACCTTCTTGGAGTTAGAATAGTAAATTATACCCCTACACCATCCAACACTTTCCCTACTGCTGCACCTTCCTGGAGTTAGAATAGTAAATTATACCCATACACCATCCAACACTTTCCCTACTGCTGCACCTTCCTGGAGTTAGAATAGTAAATTATACCCCTACACCATCCTACACTTTCCCTACTGCTGCACCTTCCTGGAGTTAGAATAGTAAATTATACCCCTACACCATCCTACACTTTCCCTACTGCTGCACCTTCCTGGAGTTAGAATAGTCAATTATACCCCTACACCATCCAACACTTTCCCTACTGCTGCACCTTCCTGGAGTTAGAATAGTAAATTTTACCCCTACACCATCCAACACTTTCCCTACTGCTGCACCTTCCTGGAGTTAGAATAGTAAATTATACCCCTACACCATCCATCACTTTCCCTACTGCTGCACCAACCTGGAGTTAGAATAGTAAATTGTACCCCTACACCATCCAACACTTTCCCTACTGCTGCACATTCTTGGAGTTAGAATAGTAAATTATACCAATACAACATCCTACACTTTCCCTACTGCTACACCTTCCTGGAGTTAGAATAGTAAATTATACCCCTACACCATCCAACACTTTCCCTACTGCTGCACCTTCCTGGAGTTAAAATAGTAATAGTTATTCCAACTACAACCCATATTTTATGCATTTTGGGATCTTATTTAAATTAATAAAAAAAAGGTTTGACTAATATATTGATGGATTTATAACAGTGTTGATTTAAAATACCTTTTGTTTTTGTTTTTTTTTTCCTTGGTGAGGCTTCTGCTGTGGTATTGGCCTGCTGGCTGGAGTTTTGAGTTATGTGTTTAACACATTTTTTCCACAAAGATGCAAACAATTGTCTGGGAAAATGAAAATATATATAAAAAAAAAATTAAACACTTTGACAACGTTGGTGACAAATGCAAATTTTGAAAAAATGTTTGAAATCATGACTTTGTATTTAAGTATTACTACATAACAATTTCCCTACTGCTGCACCAACCTGGAGTTAGAATAGTAAATTGTACCCCTACACCATCCAACATTTTCACTACTGCTGCACCTTCCTGGAGTTAGAATAGTAAATTTTACCCCTACACCATCCAACACTTTCCCTACTGCTGCACCAACCTGGAGTTAGAATAGTAAATTTTACCCCTACACCATCCAACACTTTCCCTACTGCTGCACCAACCTGGAGTTAGAATAGTAAATTATACCCCTACACCATCCAACACTTTCCCTACTGCTGCACCAACCTGGAGTTAGAATAGTAAATTATACCCCTACACCATCCAACACTTTCCCTACTGCTGCACCTTCCTGGAGTTAGAGTAGTAAATTATACCCCTACACCATCCAACACTTTCCCTACTGCTGCACCTTCCTGGAGTTAGAATAGTAAATTTTACCCCTACACCATCCAACACTTTCCCTACTGCTGCACCTTCCTGGAGTTAGAATAGTAAATTATACCCCTACACCATCCATCACTTTCCCTACTGCTGCACCAACCTGGAGTTAGAATAGTAAATTGTACCCCTACACCATCCAACACTTTCCCTACTGCTGCACATTCTTGGAGTTAGAATAGTAAATTATACCAATGCAACATCCTACACTTTCCCTACTGCTACACCTTCCTGGAGTTAGAATAGTAAATTATACCCCTACACCATCCAACACTTTCCCTACTGCTGCACCTTCCTGGAGTTAAAATAGTAATAGTTATTCCAACTACAACCCATATTTTATGCATTTTGGGATCTTATTTAAATTAATAAAAAAAAGGTTTGACTAATATATTGATGGATTTATAACAGTGTTGATTTAAAATACCTTTTGTTTTTGTTTTTTTTTTCCTTGGTGAGGCTTCTGCTGTGGTATTGGCCTGCTGGCTGGAGTTTTGAGTTATGTGTTTAACACATTTTTTCCACAAAGATGCAAACAGTTGTCTGGGAAAATGAAAATATATATAAAAAAAAAATTAAACACTTTGACAACGTTGGTGACAAATGCAAATTTTGAAAAAATGTTTGAAATCATGACTTTGTATTTAAGTATTACTACATAACAATTTCCCTACTGCTGCACCAACCTGGAGTTAGAATAGTAAATTGTACCCCTACACCATCCAACATTTTCACTACTGCTGCACCTTCCTGGAGTTAGAATAGTAAATTTTACCCCTACACCATCCAACACTTTCCCTACTGCTGCACCAACCTGGAGTTAGAATAGTAAATTTTACCCCTACACCATCCAACACTTTCCCTACTGCTGCACCAACCTGGAGTTAGAATAGTAAATTATACCCCTACACCATCCAACACTTTCCCTACTGCTGCACCAACCTGGAGTTAGAATAGTAAATTATACCCCTACACCATCCAACACTTTCCCTACTGCTGCACCTTCCTGGAGTTAGAGTAGTAAATTATACCCCTACACCATCCAACACTTTCCCTACTGCTGCACCTTCCTGGAGTTAGAATAGTAAATTATACCCCTTACACCATCCAACACTTTCCCTACTGCTGCACCTTCCTGGAGTTAAAAAAGTAATAGTTACTCCAACTACAACCCATATTTTATGCATTTTGGGATCCTATTTAAATTAATAAAAAAAAGGTTTGACTAATATATTGATGGATTTATAACAGTGTTGATTTAAAATACCTTTTGTTTTTGGGTTTTTTTCCTTGGTGAGGCTTCTGCTGTGGTATTGGCCTGCTGGCTGGAGTTTTGAGTTATGTGTTTAACAGATTTTTTCCACAAAGATGCAAACAATTGTCTGGGAAAATGAAAATATAAAAAAATAAAAATAAACACTTTGACAACGTTGGTGACAAATGCAAATTTTTAAAAAATGTTTGAAATCATGACTTTGTATTTAAGTATTACTACATAACAATGTCCCTACTGCTGCACCAACCTGGAGTTAGAATAGTAAATTGTACCCCTACACCATCCAACATTTTCCCTACTGCTGCACCTTCCTGGAGTTAGAATAGTAAATTTTACCCCTACACCATCCAACACTTTCCCTACTGCTGCACCAACCTGGAGTTAGAATAGTAAATTATACCCCTACACCATCCAACACTTTCCCTACTGCTGCACCAACCTGGAGTTAGAATAGTAAATTATACCCCTACACCATCCAACATTTTCCCTACTGCTGCACCTTCCTGGAGTTAGAATAGTAAATTGTACCCCTACACCATCCAACACTTTCCCTACTGCTGCACCTTCCTGGAGTTTGAATAGTAAATTTTACCCCTACACCATCCAACACTTTCCCTACTGCTGCACCAACCTGGAGTTAGAATAGTAAATTATACCCCTTACACCATCCAACACTTTCCCTACTGCTGCCCCAACCTGGAGTTAGAATAGTAAATTAAACTCCTACACCATCCAACACTTTCCCTACTGCTTCACCTTCCTGGAGTTAGAAAAGTAATAGGTTTGACTATTACATTGTTGGATTTATAACAGTGTTAATTTAAAATACCTTTTGTTTTTAGTGTTTCTTATCTTGGTTTGGCTGCTGTTGTGGTTTTGGCCTGCTGGCTGGAGGTTTGAGTTATTTGTTTAACAGATTTTTTCCACAAAGTTGCAACCAATTGTCTGTGAAAATGAAAATAAAAAAAATAATTTAAACAACTTTGACAACGTTGGTGAAAAAAGCAAAATGTGAAAAATTGTTTGTAATTCTGACATTTTATTCCAGTATAACTACATAATATATCATATTTACCATGGTGCTGCACCACACTTGAGTTTGAAAAATAATTGGTACTCCTAAACATACTACACTTTCAATAATGCCGCACCATTATGAACTTAGAGTACTAATGGATACCCCTACACCATCCCTCACTTTCCCTACTGCTGCACCTTCCTGGACTTAGAATAGTAATTGTTACCCCTGCACCATCAAACGCTTTCTCTACTGCTGCACCTAAGTGCAGTAATATTAGTAATTGTTACCCCTGCACCATCGCACAATTTCTTTCATGATGCACCTTCAATGTTTAAAAAAAATTATTATTTACCCCTACACCATACAACACTTTTGCTAATGCTAAAAATATATTTTTAAATTAAAAAATCAAAAAAATGAAATATTAAATCATTTACCTTCACAATAGCAAAGGTGAGTCGAGTAGGTTGAGGTGAAGATAAATTAGGCAAACGATATGTTGCTTTTGATGGAAAAGCAAATTTCTGTTTTAGGAAGAAAAAAAAGATGTTATAATTTGTTATATATTAAAGTTATTTCAGAGAAAAAAAATTGATTAGAGTACATTTTATAAAGTATTAAAATTATTTTTAAAGCACTGTTTGTATGGAAATAAAACATGATTTAGGACAAAACAAGGTGTTAATATATAATAGTGACTTACTAGTAGTTGGAAAGAAAGAATACTTCTCCAAAGGATTGCAGTGTTCTCTCAGTCGAGGACACAGTCTAGGTGTCAGAGGGTCAGGTTTTTGCGTCTGGTCTCTCTGGTAGTTGATAATCAACTGATTGCAAAATGGTGTCTTGCTGGTATTTATAAGTTTTAGTCAGTGTCACTATTAATTTTTTAAAAAACAGCGTTCGTTGTGTTTTTTAGTATATTTTATTTTACTGTAGAAAATGATAATTTAAAAAATCATTAAAAAATGTATGCTTTTCATTTATTTGCTCCGTTTTGGCATCCATTTTGGAACATGTCTTTTGCTATTGTTTTCATAGAAAGTGTTGTAGGACAAGTTTTAGAAGTGAGATGGATAAAATGGCGACTATGTGTATGTGTCTTCAGTTTTAATCCGTATACTTCTTTTCTGATATAATCATGATTTAAATGTATATGAACTGTTGTTTTATTATTCGTTATTTGTGTAAAACTTTTAAATGTGTTAAAACGGATTTTTTTCGGAAATAGGAGTATTAATTTTAATACTCTAGTATTAATTTTAATACTCGCGCATTAATTTGGTAATGCATTTCAGTAGATTTACGTTCAGTTTTTCTCCACATTTTAATACACTTCCCCACCCTAAAACCCCTAATTTCCCTGCATCCCGTGCCAGATTTTATTGAACTTTTTATTAAAAAAAAATTTTTTTGGGGCGTTGTAATGGTATGCGTTGTAATGGTTTTCGTTGTAAAAGCACTTTTAAGTATTTTACTTAGTTTTGCGTTGTAATAGTATTCGTTGTAAAATATTGCGTTGTAATAGTGTTTGCGTTGTAAAAAATGCGTTGTAAAGGTAGGCGTTGTAATAGCATGCGTTGTAACGTCATACATCCTGTAGGGGAAACAACCTTTACAACGCAACTGTTACAACGCAATGCTATTTGTAGTGGCCCCTGAGGAAGGGACATTTTGTCCCAAAATGCATAGGGCATCACACCAATATATTGTGAGCTATGCCAAAAAAAAAAAATTCAAATTGATGATATGTTCAAATTGATGATATGTACATATGTTTGTGCATTTTATATTGTTTTGTTCATTGAAAGTTAAAAAATCACGCATTGGTCTATTTTTCAAAAAAACTGTTGGTAACGATGAAATAGAAATCATAAGAAATAAGAGAACCATGTTCAACAAATGATTGAGTACATGTTTATTATAAACATTTAAACCTGTGTGTATAGAGTTCATAGTTGTTTACCTTCACAGCAGTGCACACAGTTACTCAAGCACAGGTGTACCTGTACATATATAGGATAAGAAAATGTCAACTTTCTAAAAGTGGCATCTTCAGAATTGTAATATTAAATCCAAATTCACCATTAAAGAGGGTTTTAAATTACAATTCTGCAGGCACCAACAATGCCATTCCTTCCTGCTCCTAAACAAACGTTATCACTTATTAAATGCAAGAAGGTAACCCAAAGTTATCCTATGGGAGAGTTAGCACTTGTTGTAAACAAATTTGAGAGTTTTTCACTACCATGACATGAAAAAATTCCAATCAAATATCCAACTTTTTAAATATAACTCACTCCGTCCTATGGGCTGCTTTTGGCCTACCCTAAGGGTGATGTATATGTAATAAAAAAGAAGGTTAAGGCCTGACAAAAGCTTTATTTTAAAGTTTAAAAAGGCACACACAGGCTGCAGTGGCAGGCCGGAGACGTGTTTTTAAAAGGCTACCTAAGTGCGGCGGCACAATATAATTGCTGCAGGCCAACTAGTAGCATTTAATTTACCAGTCCCCTCTTACTGGAGACTTGCGCATAAATGAAATATGCCAAGCGGGTGTAAGTCAATTTAATCATGTTTACACGAGTGAGCACATGCACTTTAGCACTGTTTAACAGTGGTAAAGTGTGCAGAGTTCCTGAACCAACAAAACCAAATTCAGCAAAATAAGAGGAGAGAAGGCAAAAGGTTTGGGGTGACCCTGCAGAGAGGACCAGATCCTACATGACCCCCCTCCAGCCTACACTCAGGGTAGACAATCAATACTTTGATGGGCCTCCCTGCCCAGGCGACAGATCGTTCACAATGGTCCAGTATTGCAGAGTTACTTGCAGTTCTACACACTTCTTAACTCAGTTGGATCCCTCTGTCATCACTATTCTGAGCTACTGGACTGACCCATGGGGAATCCTTCTCCTTACTTGTGGACTGTGTCTGTGAAGCTCCTAACCACAATTTGCTCATAGAAGCATTCCAGTAGGCAGATAGCACTACCATTGCCAAAAAAGTGACGTGGCCATTCCACACCTTGGATCAGACTTCTGTCCCCAACCCAGGAAAACTCTGATCATGACAACAACCAACAGAGGCCACTGACAGATGTCAGTGCCATGAGCCAGGCCCCATTCCATCCATGGTTCTCTGACCTTTGAGGTTTCTCAGAGTGGGGGGGGCTTAGCTCAGGATGTTAGTCGCCTTCTTCCACGCTCCTTCCCACCATTTCAACGGTGGTAGCCTGAGACTGGTTTGCCTGCCCAGGGTCAGTACCCTGGGGCTGAACAGCAGTCAGTAGTGAGCCTTTCCTCCCCCTTCCCTAACCTCCAGGCCTCTGTACCCAATGTTTTTGAGTGGCACCCCAGATGCTTGAGCTTTCTGGGTGCCTTGGGAGTTCACACTTCGAAGCTCTTCTGACACAGGTGGTAACTAATTTCACGGATGCAGTCATTAGGCATCTGGAGAATAACTACGACCCTCCTCTGGGTCACCTCCCTACTACCTATAATCCAGGGATATCAGGGCCCTGGGGGGCGAAAATGTCCTGCCGCTGGACCTGAGGTAACCTACTCACCTGCCTTGTGTACTGCTCTAGGGAAAACAGCCTTTCTGCTAGCATGGTCTGACTGGCCCCGGTGTCCCTCAGAGCAGTGACAAGTATCCCATTCACTTTGACCTGGTAGAAGTGATGAATCCCACCCTCAGGGATCACCAGCTCACCCTCTGAGTCTATGCCACAGCTAAGGGGGATGAGGCAGTGCTTAATTTGCAAAATAATAAGAGCTAGGGCCCTGACCAGGAGGCCACTGCAGGTTGCACCATCCAGTACCCCTGTCTTTGCTGCCAATGTAGGTACCAGAACAACTACTAACCATCTCTCTCACTTACAAGTGTGACATTTCAGAATATTCCAGGTCCCCAATGCTGAAGGAAAGACTGGTGAGGCAGGTATTACTAATTTTTTTATGTATATTGTATTCATAAACAACCGTTGTTCTGCTCATTTTTAAAGTAGAAGAGCAATGCCAGCACATGGCAGACTATCATAAGTGCAGTGTTGACAATTAAGTGACAGTGCCAAACACCGAAAATCAATTAAGTGCAATAGCGAGCACTGGAAACCACCTGCTCAAATTAAGCAAATTGGATTATGGCATGGTCTAACAAGGGCCCTTGGGGATTATTTACCCCCTAAGGCCACATTGCCACTCCTGCAGCATTCCCACTGGTGGGTGGTTTGTTATGACAGGCAGAGTCATCCTGCTTATGTCCTCACACAGAATAAAGAAAGCACAAGTGCTGGAAATGGGGCATCCAGGGCGACTGTCCACACGAACTTCCTCCCTGTTTTAAGGAAGGGGAATGGAAACTCTTCCCACCTCCCCACACATCCCCCACACCTTACTCAGGGACTTGTCTATGTCTCCCTGCCCTGTGATAGTCTATGGGTTAATTATATGTAATAACATGGAAGGATTAGGCCTGACAAAATGTTTACTTTGCTAGTCAAAATAGCAGTTCAAGACTGTACATACATATTGCAGTGGCATTCCAGAGACATGTTTTTAAAGGGCTACATAAGCAGGTGGCACAATAAGTACTGCAGGCACACTAGTAGCATTTAATTTACCAGCCCTGGGCACATATATGCCATTTTACTAGGAATTTACAAGTAAATTAAATATGATAATTTGGTGTAAGCCAATTTTACCATGTTTACAGGAGTGAGCAAAAGCACTTTAGCACTGGCTGGTGAAGTGTGCAGAGTCCTAGAGCCGAATTCAGTAAAATAGGAGGAGAGAGGGCAAAAGGTTTCGGCATGACCATGCAGTGAGGGTCATGCCCAAAAAAAAAAAAATATTGACAAAGCCAATAGGTTCCAAAGCTGAGAGCGCGCATTTTTGCAAAATATTGTTTTTAAGTCATGCTTTGTTTGTATTTTTAGCCAAGGAATCCCGATTCTGAACCATGAAAATGTCAGTGAAAGAGCAGCTGAAATTCTCTTTAAATCTCAGAAAAAGAGACTTGCAGATAGGAGTGTAAGTGGAAACAAATTTAAAAGACTGAAGGACAAAAGAAGAAATCAATGATGTAATGTCCCTGACAGGAGAACACTTGGAGGTAAAATATATTGTACCATAATCCCCAAGGCTTAGAGGTGTTTGAAGTATTAAAAAATTGCATAACATTCAATGTGACTTTGACCAACAAGTAGCAGTGATATTCTAGGATTTCGAAATATACAATATATATATAGTTACATTTATTTGTTTACATTCGGTGTTCATTTGCTTGAAAGTAAAAACAAAAGAAATGTGTGACTCATGATTAAATATGGCTGTCTCTCAGTTATGCACAGACTGTACCATCACGCTTTGCCCTGAATCTCATTTTCGCAACACCGTTGGGACGATTTGCAACAAGCCCCTTGCGACACTTTCATGCTGCCGTTGAATCACTTTTGCGACACAGTGGCATCGTAAACAATGCGCCACGTTGCAACACATTTACAACATGACGCATCTAGAGAAATGCATCACATTGTAAACCCCTGCGCTACATTATACCTGCATCAGGTCAAAGATTTCACTGTGTCACTTCTACGACGCCACTGTGTCAAAACCTTACGTCTGCTTGAAGCAGGCATAAGGAGTGATGCAGCATAACAGAAATAGGCATTCCGAAGCATTGCTGGAGTTGCGTCGTGCTTGCGACACAACTCCAGCAATGCGTTGCCTTTACACCAACAGAGGCGTCATGCATCAGTCAATCCTTGCGCCACGATGCGCCACTTTGTAAATGCGATGCATTCATGGTGGTGCAAGGGTTTTTTTGCGCGACGCAAATTAACTGATGCATCTCTGCTAATATGCAGAAATGCATCAGTTCTTGTAAATCTGCCCCCGTGTTTCTATTTCAGTATGCCTGCTTAAATGTAGCTCCCTATGTGGTGCAGAATGTTGAAAAATGGCATGAGTGTAAGCATGTGCATGCAGAGGTATTATTGTTTAAATTTATCCATATGCAAATAGTATTTAAATATTTAGAGCTTATACAACTTTTCAGTGACTGTCATGTGCCAGAATTACCCATTCACAAAGAAAGATGCATGCATGACTTAAAATTGATTCTCGAAGAATCACTTGAGAAACTGCATATGGAAATGTGCTTATTACACGGACAAACGTTTTCTATGACTGCGAGACTTCCATCAAGAATGCAAAATGAAACGAAGCTAACTCTCCCCTAATCAGACAATTGTGGTTACACAGAAACATAATATGGATTTCTCACTTAAAGGTATTTCTAAACTTACACCTGAAGGAGTCTGATGCATGTGGGTCTGACCGTATAGCAAATGGATCCCTTATAGCCATATCTCACTGGTTGCCCATAGGAAAGAAAGGCCTTTTAAGGAAAAGACAGGTAAAAGATATTTGATTAAGGTAAGCCAAGAAGAGTCTCTAATACGAATACACAGAGTTTGGGAAAACAGGTCTATGTAACGAATAAAAGTAAATAGTGAATTTTCATTTCCTATACCTAGAAGGTTGGCGAATCAGGTGAGCAGACATAAATATCTGGAATACCTAGGTCTGGGACTGTGCATACATCACAGAGGTTAAAGCTTTTATGTGAATAGGGCCCAGCATAGATATTGTATATAAATGACATGATTTGAAATCCACTGTCAGTCATGTCCCACTATGGGCTGTTTCGAGTTGAAACATGTTTGATGGTTATAAGTGCACAACTCTTTCATGTAACTGCAGAAAGTTCACAGAGCCCAGGCTGATACATATCTATTGTTCTTCTTCAGTTGCATTTGTAAACCCCTGCTGGTCTGGGCATGCTCATTTTTGGACCCTAATTCCCAACAACTCCAAAGTATGTTCAGTGATTGGCAGCTGATGCAATCACCCTAAATCCCAGCTTCCTTGTATTGAAACCCGATCCGAGTTCATCTAAGACAAGGAACTTTCAAAGAGGTGTTGAAAGATAATACACAGATCTAGCTTCTGAGGACTTCAGAGTCTTGACCTTAGCCTAACTCGAAAGAAAAATAACATGTTTGCCTTTTGCTAAATAGCAGTTTCTTCTGTGAGCTCAGATATTATCATTACAGGTGCTGCACTGCAAACACACTTTTACACCCGCAGTCAGACCCACCCTGCATGGAAGGACATGAATCAAAGTGCCCATGCTGCTCTTGTACATATAACCACAAACTGTAACTAAAACATAACTGTTGAAGAAATGTGTGCTTGAAAAAGAAGAAGCAAGCATTCTCATTTCTGGTTTTTTTCTTAATCTGCATACACTAGCAAACCACTGACATTAAAGTCAGAAAATAATATATATATATACAGAATCTGTTATAGCTTCTTTGTAGCCTGTTTTTTCCATTGTACTCTTCACAGGAAATGTATTTTGTGAATTCTGAATAACTTGTGCACCGGTTTACAAAACTATATGGAACTTTCATATAGTCTAGTTTAGCTAGGTCGACTCCATCCTGGAGATTTTTGTGAAAATCTATCAAGGGGAGAAAGATTATGTGGATGTTCCGTAATTGCAAAGATATATTTCCGTGGGGAAAAAACGCTTGCCTGTAAGGCAAGAACTCCTGGGCAGATTTTCAGGAGACATTGAAGCAGTGAATCTATCTTGTCGAACTCACCATTCAGTTGTGGTTTGTTCAAAATTAACTCAGCAGTTTTTTACAGAATAGCCCGAACTGATGGCAAAAAGGGAACACATAGGTACTATCTTGACAGTAACTATTTGGTCGATGGAACATTTTCCACCTTGTTTATTGTGGTACCTGCGGATCTTGAAGAAACAGTGGATTCTCGCAATCTCGCCATAAATTACTGGCATCACCCCTGCTAGATGCATAGGATCCATGAAAAGCAGCAAATCTCACAGCGGAGAAAATGATGAACAAAGGAATCTTTTTATATTACATAATTCATGGATCTGCCCTCAAATTGCGAATCCCTGAAGCTATATATGTATACATAAGTGCTCCGTGATTCACAAACTCTGACTTTCAACAGATGATCAAATAACTTGTGTGTGTGGGTGTGGATTTAAAATGGAGCGGGGAACGCATCGATGGACTTGAGAAGGGTATGGAGGGCTACAGATGAGGAGCTACTGATATCAATACATAGAAAAAGTATACCATTTGTGCCATGGGATTGATTCATGGCTATGCTTACAGACTTGAAAATCTCCAGAGCTGCCATTTAGACGCAATCCCACGGGGTATTTAACATTGAGCCACTGAGCTATAAGAAGCCACCAGTAGGTACCTACACCCCCAGATCCACTGCATTCACTTGGAACATGAAGATGCATGTTTTAAAATAACAGAGAAACCCACAAAGTAATTGTGCAAATTTATAGGCTATGTAGAGGGGCAAGGATAAAGGGCCTGGGGACAGGCACTAACCCTGCTGCCCACAGCTAAGGTGGGCATGAAGTGGGCTATATCCATGTAGCACCTGAGCATTGAAGTTTACTCAAGGGCAGGCCCAGTGCTCAAGTTGGTGGGCATTGAGGTGCATGATGGCAGGCCCTGTGCTCATTCTCCATTAAAATAGCTGAAGCCATGCACAGAGGTTTGTATCCACAAGGGGCTTGGTGTAGGATTTGGCTTGGGGCTGACCCTGCACTGAGTCCCTTTTGTGCAAAGGTGAAGGATGTGCACAGTGGGAACTAAAAGTAGAGAGTGACTAAAGATTAGACCCTCAGTACAATACATGCTGCAGACAGATGAAGCTCATTCATAGTGGATTGTGTTCACACAGGATGTGCCTCACTGGAGACTGTCCAAAGTGGGTTATATTCATATGAGGTCTGGGTGCAGTCATCAATGCCGTGTGCCCTAACCTGCTTGTGCATGGAGAACAGTGTACACAATTGGTTATATTGGCACAAGAGCTTTGCACAGCCCCTGTCCCAAAAGCTGAGGATACAGCAGGGTAGGTGGAGTTTTAGCCAGGCCCTGACTCACATGCCCAGCCAAATGTTACCTGCTGTGTGTTATGTTCACATGAGAGGTGGTAAGAGGGCCTCGCGAGAGGCCAGGACCTGGGATCAACCTGCACAGAATATGTTCGAAAGACCACTATGTATATATTTGAAGTGAATGTGAATTGGATGTGTCAATATGGGAGCTAGGAGAATGGCCAGTCCAAATGCCAGACCCCAGGCTCAAACCTTCCTGTGAAGGTTATGCACAGTGAGTTATGTCCACACCAGGATGTGGACCAAAACCTGAGGACATTGGGGAAACTGTATGAGCTGGACAAAGGCCAGGCTATCTTCCTAACTCCTCCAGCATTCGGTACAAAAGGTAACTACTGGGCGCAAGGCGTGTAAAAAACCTTGCGTGTGTGCTGGTTCAAGTCACAGCCTCAAATCACTTCACAATGTTCAAACGAACATAGAAAGCAACAAAATCCCACAAATGACATTATCAGTGATATCTCGTGTCATCAAATATGATTCAAAAAAGGACATCACAGATGCAATTAAATCCTCTTTGAATACATTATTTGTCCTTGGCATGTCTGTTAGTCCATTTCCTTCCATGTGTCTTTATGGGCTGATTATTTTGAGGTTGTTGGAACTGCACATGCACCGTCTGAGGCAAAGTGTATGTGCTAGGACTGCGGGTCTTATAGCTTCTTTCAGGCTTTGGAAGAGGCTCATGCTCTATCCAGGTCTTATTGCCATGTCCTCTGGCAGCATTAGACCATGATTACAGCAGTGCCTGTGCATGTCTGTGGAATAACGGCCATTGGCAGACATTATCATGCAGTGCAGGCACCAACAAGTTGAGGTCTCTTATTTCCCTCTTCCTCGCCTTGACGCTGCAGGGCCGCCTCACAGGCATGCTGGCCCTAATGAGTCCTTGGGAAATCCATGGTCAAAAGTAGACCTACGTCGACTATACAAAAGGTAAAATCCAGCAACTTGCCATTTTGCATGCGCACTGTTAACCCCATTGATTACTTTCATGGAGAATATCAGGGAGCAATATTCAGTCTGTACCCCTAATGTGTAATGGTGCCTGCCTTTCAATTATGATTGAAAACAATAGTGAGGGGATCTTGTCTAAGGCGCCATCAAAGGAGTGTCTAGTATTTTAAACTGTTTTTTTATTAACACACATGTATAAATTGTACTATGTATCTTCTATGATTTTATAAATCGAAATAAAGATGAAATGAATGAATGAGGAGATCTTGTGGTAATGTTCCTCCAGTACCATTTTCTATAAAACCCACAGTTTTGGACAGTCATGCCATAGGTACGGGAAACCCTTTTTAATGTCTGAACTCTCTCCATGTTCTTGTGAGTCTAGAGCTCTTCATCATGATCAGGAATCTGCACCTGCCGGTCAGGTTACAGATGAGAGACACCTTACACTGGGGGCCAATTTAAATTGGCCCTCAGATACTTGCTTACAATATTTGTGACTTATCAAGTCTGGAAGGCCCATTATAGCCTTTGCCACAGAACTGTTGCATTTACACTCATGCCAGATTGCACACAAGTGTCTTGAAATAGCACCGGCCGCTCTTTTGGTGAGGTGACCTGACAAGAAACAGATTTGCCATAATTCAGATAATGCAGAACTGTAAACAAATCCTCTTCCTTATAGTGCGGTATTGTGTGGAGGATCTTTCTCAGTGTAATATTTTAAATTAGCAAACAGTCCTATATTGTAAATATCATGAAAACAATATATGCGTTAACGTAGTCCACATTTCTTCTTCTTACAATTTAATAGAAATATGTGGGGTATTTATAATGAACTAAGTGCTATCAGCAATTCTTTGTCAGTGCAATATGATGTTTGGGCTGAGAAACCATAAAAAAGTTACTACTTAGCGATATTCCTTTTGAATATAGCATCCATGATATATAGAGTCAGGAAAATCATAGCTATGGAAACTTCCCACCAAGTCTCAGCACAGGGGAACGGGAGCCCAGCACTTGTGAACAGTGATCCAGCGTTTAGGGACTGACACATTTCTATCATCTGGACCCAATTAAATACCTAACCATCCCCTTCACGCCAGGTGAGTTTAAACCAATCTTACCAATTTGTCATTCGATTCATCCTCTTTCAGTGCAGGGGAACAGGAGCCTCGCACTTGTGACCAGCGAGATGCAGGCTCCAGTGGTAGTAGATTTAGTACAGGATTCTGCAATATGCAGTGTACTCCGAAAGCTGCACTCTGCTTCGGAACGTGCTGTACTCCACCCCTCACTCCTCCTTCGCCATCCACTTCACACTGCACTTTACAAGTGCTGCCTTTCCACAGCTGCAGTGCCGCCCAACAAGACCGAAAGAGATGCGGACTCCATCTTTATGAGCAGGAAGAGGTGAATGCACCACTCCTTGCAGTTGAGTTGAAACACTGGTGCTTTCAAGCCCTGGCACTGCAGAGCTCTCCCCATTAGCACTCCTCCCCTCAAGCTCCCCCATGGCAAGTTTGACAAGCCACTGACACCATGCTCCTGTCTCTACCTCCCTCGGTGCCCACTACCCTGATGCGCCTAAGAGACTTACAGACAGGAACTGGAAAGAGTGTGCACTGCGTCCCCAGCTGTGTGGCCAACTAACGCCTGTCTCAGAGACACAAACATAAAACAAAAGTACTACATTATGCAGGTTTATCTTTTTCAACTTAAAAGACTGAAGAAGCTGATAATATTTGGTTGTTTGGCTACCAGATGTATAACAACAAGCTTTGTGTTTGCCTCGAACAGTGCATAACAACAAGCATTTGCAATGCAATAGGTGGTGCATGTGTGAGAGTCTAAGCTATTGGCATTGTAAATGGCAATGCTTTTTATTTATCTGTTTTTATAATTAACACATGAATAAAAGGGATTGTCATTTACAATTCCAACAGGTGAAACTCCTCTAAATGCGAGAACTATTTCATTTCAAAAGAGCGGCCGCCATTGTCCCGGGGGCTTAGAAAGTGAAAGCATGCATGGCCCGCTGAATGTTGCAGGAACGCATGTCATGCCCGCAGGAGGAAGGAACTGTTTAAGTGTTGTCCACACTTTGACATGCACATGTAACGGATATCTTTTATCCAATAACTTAGCATGCTCAATCATTATTTTATTTGTGCAATCTGGTATCGGCGGTTATGCAATTGTAGCAGTTCAACTGAAGCTGCAAGTGCAAGTCAAGTACACTAAAGTGAAGACGACAGGACGAACCACTCACTCCTAAAATGAGGTAATCATATCTTGCCGCTGCTTGTATTGTACCTGTTAATGGAGCTTCATTACTGTTGTCTTCAACTTCTATGCCTAAGTGACACATTTGCTCCTTCCTTCTAAGGCCCATATTTATCAATATTTCACTCAAAGCAGCAAAGCCAACTTGCTGCACCGCGCTACATGAAAGGGAGAGGGCAGGGATGCTTTGTCTTTAAAATTATACAGTACATTCCTGCTCTCTGCCTGCGCTGGTGCAAAAATTACTATATAGCACCTAAGCAAGCACCCTTGTACTTTGGGGCATGGGTGCCTGCTTTGTAGGCAAGATTGTTTTTGTGCAGGAAGGAGCAGCACCTTCCTGCATGAAAACAATCCTCAGGGGCATTTTCTTCTTTCTAAGTGTGGCAGCACAAGTACAAAGAGGAAAGAATGAGGAGAAATAGAGACATTTCTCCCCGTTGCGCCTCTGTTGTGGAAGTGTACAATTCAATCACATTCCCTGGTCTACCAGCGAATATGTGATGTTACAACGCAAACAATTAAAACGCATGCCTTTACAACACGGGTTTTACATTGCAGCTACCGTTACAACGCATGATTTTACAATGCATGCCATTACAACGCATTTTTAGAAATTACGTTTACAACGCATTCCGTTACAACGCATACCATTACAATGCATTTCATTACAACGCATAATAATTTTAGGGTAACAGTGGGGAAAGTGTTGGATAGAGTAGGGGTAAAAATTACTATTCCCACAAAACCAATACAAAAATCAAGGAGGGAAGGAGTTACTCAGATCTTTACGAGCAAAAACTAACATTTATTC
This sequence comes from Triturus cristatus, assembly GCF_964204655.1. Taxonomy (NCBI): domain Eukaryota; kingdom Metazoa; phylum Chordata; class Amphibia; order Caudata; family Salamandridae; genus Triturus; species Triturus cristatus. Next base: position 522,729,766 of record NC_140581.1, read on the forward strand.
CTGATTATGCGACAAGGGGTAGCCAGGATGTACTGAATCGAGGCAACCTGTTAACTTTGTTCAAAGAAGTATCGGATCTAAAAGGTATTACCTCCCAGGATCTCTATTCAGTGGAATTCCAGCAAAATGTAAATAAAACAGATATAGAAGAAACTGTGACAACTTGGGCCTCAAAGGACCTGGCAGATAGGATATATCTGGCAAGACCTCAGTTCGAAATATGGGGAATTTCTATAACGCGCCACAAGCGCCCGAGATACCCATATCCATTACAATTTTGTAGAAGGGACCAAGTAAAGGAGAAAGAGAGCAAAGGACAAACGTCCACTTGTCTACGAGGCGCAAGGGCCTTTACACCAGAGTCTTCTAGCATAACCCATCAGGTACAAGTAATGGATCGTTATCACAAAGACAGATTGGATTGGTCCTAGATCCCCGCGGTCTTGAGTAACAAAGCTACCTAACCCCGTTTCGAAGTCCACGGAGATTCCACGACTTCCGTGGCCCTGCCAGAAAGCAATAAAGAAGCCCACAGTCTTAATCTGCTCATGGAATGTCCATGGCTTTCGAGAAATGGCCCATGACCATGAAACACAAGCCTTTTTTCAACGACAGGATATAATTTTGATTCAGGAGTCCTGGAAATTGGCATCAACGCCAATACCAGGCTTCCAAGAATTTCAAATATACGCGGAAAGAGTCGCCACATATGGCCACCCTCGTGGCGGTCTTTCAACATACGTAACCCTTAAGTTCAACTGGGCATCCGAGGAGATAGACGTGGGGCTGAAGTGGGTCCAAGTAATCAGAATAACTGGAAACCAGACACCAGGGATGGATCCCTGGAAATTGATAATTCCTAATGTCTATATCCACCCCGATAGACAGTCACAGAAAGAAAAACACGTGACCTTGATATCACTTATCAAGTTCTTGCAAAGGACTTACTCACTATATCCATTGGTCATTTCAGGTGACTTCAACACCGTTCTCATTGACCAAAACAAGGCGAGGGTGAAGAATAAAGAAGACAATGGAGGAAAACAGTTAGCATTAAGCCTTAAAGATCACGGTTTATCAATTTTAAACGGGAATTTCAAGGAGGACACGCCGGCTGCCGCCACATATCTATGTGGCAGGGCACAATCAATAATTGATTACACCATAACAAGTGATGAGTTAATTCCTAATATTAAAGCGTTTGGAATAGAACATCGACCGGAAAGCGACCATCTCCCCCAAATTACAAGTTTGAATTCAGCACCAAGTATGGCCCCAACAATGACCTCTTTACTGCAACACGCATCAAACTTTAACCTGAAGAAAATAAAATGGCGTGGGGAGGGTCTGGGTAAAATCACGGCCACAGTCAAAGCACAGATGGCTGACATTGGACCCCAAAAGGAGGAGGACAGAGTATCCAACTGGGAACAAATGATTCAGGTTTTGCAACACAAGTTCCCAGCAAGTTCAGGGAACCACAGAAAAATCTACAACAAAAAGGAGCCGTGGTTCAGTATGGACCTCAGAACAAAAAAAAGAAAAGTGGCAAAGGAGGTCCGGGCCCTGGCATACCAAAAAAAAGCAGGACTAACGACAAATACTTCTAAATTGCGGGAAGCAAGGAGTATATACAGAAAGGCACTGAATGCCGCAAAGTATGCATACAAAGAATCCATCTGGCATAAATTGCTAATCTCGGGAAAAAATCCGAACAATCGGGATTTTTGGGGCATCATAAATGATCTCAATCAAGGGTCTAAACTTCAGCAGGAAGCCGGGGTTGGAGCAGACATATGGTCTAGACATGTACAATCGCTATATAGCAAAACGGAGGCGGGTCACAACAATAACCCTGGGGTAGAGAAATTAAAAAGAGATTATAAAACCAAAAAAGGGGAATTCAAGCAGGAATACATGGAGAACGGGTTAACAGTATCAGACGCTTTGACCAGCAAAAACAATCTAAGGTTGATAATTTCAAGACTAAGGACAGAGGGGGCAGCAGGACCTAACGGGCTGCCTAACGCAATTTTTAAGCACGACCCAGACCTGTGGTCGGAGACACTAACTCCAATGTTTAACCAAATATTCAAACATGCAGAGTTACCCACTTCCTGGAAAGGGAGTATCATCCATCCCATCTTTAAGAGTGGTGATCATCAAAACCCCTCGAACTATAGACTGATATCTCTAATAGATGTAGAGGCTAAATTATATGCCTCTTGCATCTTAGTAGAACTACAAGCTTGGATCTTAGAAAAAAAGATCATGCCAAAATTCCAAACTGGATTTAGGCAAGGAATGGGAACAACAACCAACTTAACTTGTTTATCAATTCTAATAGATCAAGCCGCAGGAAAAGGCACGCGGCTGTACGCTTGTTTTATTGATATCAAGTCTGCCTTCGACCGAGTAAATAGAGAGCGCTTATGGAATAAGTTGGAGAGTTGGGGGCTGCCTCACCAGCTTTTAATAGCCATTCAAGCCTTATGCCAAAATACTTGGACAAAGGTGAAATTGGGAAATGGAGGTTGCACAACAGGAATAGTGTTGTTGAGTAAAACCCCAATCGGTTTACAAAGAGCCATTAACAAACTAACATCATATTTGGATAAGGAAAGTTTGGAACTAAATAAAGAAAAAACAAAAGTTGTCCGGTTGGTTGACCCGAAGAAATTAAAATATAAATGGACGGCACAAGGTTTACCAGTAAAAGAACAAGAGAATTACAAATATCTGGGCCTAATAATAACAAAAGGAGGCAGCCACAATGACCACAAAACAGCTTTAAAAACAAAGGCCCAATCCCTTATTTTTGCCCATCGTTCCATAAAAGGTAAAATGGACTGCCCCAACTATAGCCACCAATTAAAAGTAATGGCAGCCCAGATAATCCCGACCCTATCCTACGGCTTGGTAACATGGTGTGGGAAAGAGGCTGATCTACTAAACATCTTACAGACCAAAATTTACAAAGCGGTCTTCAATCTGCCAAAATCTGCATCGGCCTCACAAGTCAGGCTCGAACTTGGCCTGCAAAACCAGAAATATCGGAGTATGAGCAGTTTTGTGAAACTTTGTCACAAACTTCGATCTGCACACACAGATACACTGAATTGGCTAAGCTGGGAGGAAATAAAACAACGCGGGGAATCTGAAAAGCCGAATAATTGGGGTCAATATCTGAAACAATGTGTGGAAATGCTGGAGTTGGACTCAGTCTGGAAATCAGGGTCTGACAAGGCTATGTTTAGTAAACTAGCCAATGCGGCGGCTAAAAGGAAATCATTTATGGAGAATAAAGAGACATTGGCAAAACGTCGGCATGGTTGGACTATCATGAACTCTTTCTTACCCTCAAAACCATTGCCCTACCTAGCATCCCATTTCAATGCACATCTTAAAAACGTATATATAGCTTATCGGATGGGGATGCACGTCTCAAAAGATCTACTACCATCTTGGAAACCGCCGCATCAGACGAAACAATGTCGCCTCTGCGGGTACCATACAGAAACATTGGTTCATCTTTTCTGTATATGCCCGGCCCTGATAAAACAGAGACGACTTTTTTTTAAACCAATTTTAAATGTGCTTAACATCCGATCCTGCAGACAGGCAGTCACTTGTTGGCTCAGTGGCTCCTCGATAATTTTAGCTTGCCGTGGAGTCAAATTCCTCAAAGAAGCTATAAAACTCCTTTCTTAATCTCTGGACAACATAAGTACATCTTCTGAAAGTAAAGAGTATTTATTTTCAGTATTATTCACCTTTTAAATGAAAAAAAAGAGGTTTTATTCATTGTAATTGTATTGACTATGTGTATTTTGTAATAGTTTTAATTAATTATGCAAATAAAGCTTTTTGACTTTGACTTTTACTATTCCCACTCCAGTGAGTGCAACAGTAGGGTAAGTTTTGGATAGTGTAGGGGTAAAACATACTATTCCCATGTACCCCCAAACCCATACCCACCCTAAAACAAAATAAAACTACATTACTTACCTTATAATGCGTTGTAATGGCATGCGTTGTAATGGTATGCGTTATAATGGCATGCGTTGTAGTGACATGCGTTGTAATGTCTGTATTGTAATGGCATGCAATTTAAATGCAGTCGCGTTGTAACAGCCACGTTGTAAAGGTAGTGCGTTGTAATGACTGTGTTGTAATGGTTGTTTCCCATACCAGCGTTCGTATATCTGCAAATGTGTTAGTATCCATGGGTGGATGCTTGGGAACACCCGTGCTCCACCCATGGCACATCTATCTGCCGCAGTTAACTTAAGACTCCATCAAGCCACTCATGGCCATGCAAGGAGGCTTGCTCAATCTCATAAAGGGTTTGCATTGCCCTGGCATCCTCTTGCATGGTGTAAGGGCAACACAAAACCGTGATAAATATTGCCCTAAGTACCTACTTTGTGTGTATCATGGAAGCTTGCACAGCTGCTGACTTGGTGTATTGCTTCTGTTTCTGGTTGAAGCTTGCACAGCTGCTGCTTGTGCATTACCTGGTCTGTGTGCGAATGAGTATCTGTGTGTGAGTGTGTGTGTAATGCTTTAACTGATGATGTAATGTGTACAGCATTATTTTACCATCACACCTGTTAAGAACTCTAAAAGAGAAATTCATTGTACGTGGCCCTTTAAACATCTGTCTCTTTGCAGAGACTAAGAGCTATCAATATTGCTCTACTGAAAGTATAGCAACACTGATGAGGCATTCTGGTACTGACACATTATCAGTCATGCTGAGAGCCTCTTGTCCCATTAAGAATGTATCGCCTCTGCTGAGGTGCCCAGGCACTGGCTGGTGTTTGTAGTGGGCCACTAAATATATATCAGCTCTGCTCCAAAAAATAGAACTGTCCTAACATCTTGTTGTGTAGATTCCACTAATCAGTAGGAACTGCGAGTTTGTGGATGACATAAACTTACAATGGTGTCAGAATGATTCCATACACCTCCGCAGGGTATGCTGTCCCTTGGACCAGCTAGCTCACAGTGCCACCATTAGCCCCCCCTAAACCTAGACAGGGAGCGAACAGTTCTGGCAACTACTGGATATGACAACTCTACCTCCTCAGGAACCATGGTGACAGACCCAGGACCTTTCGCTCAGACACTCGTGCTCTCTTTCGCTCAGAGAAATTTACAATGAATGCACAAAGGGACGTTTTCAATATGTATTGAACCAAAGTGATTGTTGTATAGAAAAAATGTGCTATAATGTACAAAGACACACCTGGGCACGGTGAATTACATTTGAAGTAGGCACACCAATTCTAGAGAACCAACATAATGGTGTTAATTTGTCAAAAACAGATCTTGAAACATAATGTATTTACTTCATTTATTTGATTTTTTTGATTAAATATAAATATTTTTTTATTTATAAAAAGAATATTCTTTTCTGTACCTTAATATAACACAATTCTACCCTGATACTTTAAAAAAAAAATAATATGAGTATACATATTTGACTCAATTTGATAGACGGTTGTCAAAATTTCATTAACAATTATTATATTTCATGTCATTTCTACAATGTACACATTTCTATAGTTCCAGTGATCCTTTATCTCCAGATATCCAATATTTCAAAAACAGAAATCAAGATGGTGATGTGCAGAGACTGGCGGCATGTTGCCAAACTACGCGCGTTTCGGCATAGGCCTTCGTCAGGACTCCGTTACAGTGATTCTTGAATGAAATAGACAACAATTATGTCGAAAATGAATATGCCTACTAGGATAAATGCAATATTTAACTAGAGAAACAGGTAACAAGTGATATGTCATGCATTTTAAAAAACCATTGTGTGTCGAGTTGAGGCAGTGCCCAGAAGGTGGAGGCAGTGTTAAGTACATGGAGACGGTGTCTAGAGAGGTAGCCTGAAAAAGGGGCCCAGGAAGTCCACCAGATTTAGTGAAAAATGTATAACAGACAGATGCAGACGAAGGTTATAATAAGTGTCAAGACAGTGAACAAAACAAAGAGTTCCACCATCTTGCTGAGACAACTTATATATGCAGGCATATGCAATGTCTAGCATAGACCTATGATGTAAATCCTAACCTAGGTGTCTAGGGTATTAATTATGTTCTGCCAAGAAACCCCCTTCTAGATGAACTAACCCCGTTACCTGGTGGGTAAGAGTGCAGGACCCCATCTTGGTCACAAACTGGACAACCCTCATGCAGATGTCGGTCAGCTGCTGGGCAAAAGCTTCAGGTTGCAGGGACCCCTCAAAGTCAGTAGAACTGTCTCCTCTGATTATACTTGGGAAACAAAAGGTTATCTATAGAAAAAGGCATCCTTGCTTTCGGCCGAGATTGTGATCAAGCTGACATTGTTTGTACTCCACAGATAGCTATATTGCCATATGGATGTAATAACAAATATATTTGTATAACACACATGAGGGCCTTGTACACAATGTAAAGGCATGTGATAGTGTTCTTACAAAGTTCTCCATGTTAGCAAGGTAGGTGTTTCCAAGAAACTAACCCAAGTATCACGGATGCAAATGTGTGTCAAAAGTCGATGTGGCAAAGTGGTGGCAACTTTAGGAAAGAACTGTGTACATGTACAATGCCACTAATTCCTACCAGGCCTAGCTTGGGAACATGACATATAGCAACACCGTTGAGACATTCTGGTACTGACACAATATCAGTCATACTGAGAGCCTCTTGTCCCATTAAGACTGTATTGCCACTGCTGAAATGCCCTGGATGTGTTTGGTGTTTGTAGTGGGCCACTAAATATATATCAGCTCTGCTTCGAAATATTGAACTGTCCTGACATCTTTCCTCAGAACAGCTACAGTTGCTCATTAAAGGCATAGCACCCAAGCAGTCAGTTACAGATGTTACACAATTAAATGTATTTTAGCCCTTCTGAGACGTGCTGATATTGTGACAATTAAAAAAGAATAGTCCTGATAAGAAGTGCAACAATTGCTCTACATTTAACTTGAGATATTCAAGAGCTACCTCAAACTACCCCCTGGAATATATATCCAGTCTAGTGAGGGATGCTAATAATGATGTGTACACTGATAGTGCATGTTCTAGAAGCTGCAATGTTAACCTATGTGAGGAAAAACAAGTCCGGCATTAATGTAGAGTACAGTGACTTACAAGACCAATCTCCTGGACTTAAATTGAGTATGTGGCAAGGTCCAAGGCAGCACCAGCAGGACACCTCGAGCGATTCTAGGGTGAGTTGGTGTAATACAGTGTCGGGCGCCCAATGTTAGTCAATAGGGATCGGTCTTCATGAAAAGAAGCTGAAGGTTTTGAATGAGCGACAAGTCAAGTTAAACCAAGCAAAGGGCTCAAGTCTTGTGATGCTAAGGAACATGGGGACATTGGACATCTCTTCTCTTCAGGCCGGGGCGGCCAGGTGCAAAGGGTTTTTGGGGTGTCAGGTTTCTTTGTACAGAAGCACTTGCGGTTGAGGGAGCCTGCAAACAGAGGCGCAGGCGACATCGGAGAGTTCAAAAAGATTGAACCCAAGGTGTACTCTGTCTCTTGAGATCTTGGGGACAAAGCTGACACCATTGTCCCACTTCCACTTGGGTTGGGGAGGTTCGGGTGCAGTGGTGCTTGGCGACATCACAATTTAGTGATTTCGGAGTCCTCACAGTTCTTCTTGGGGTTCCTGCAGGATGCAGGGGAGCGGTTCACTGTTCCATGGGAGTTCTTGAGTCTTTATTGAAGGTGGGCCATCCTCACATGCTTTGGAGGCATAACAGCTGTAGGACGAGACATATTTGGAGCAGGTTCGACGGGGAACAACAAACAGGCCACCAGGGCTGGTGCCAAGTCAGTTGCTCTCCAGTCTTCTGCTTTTGTGGCTCTTCAGTGTCCTTCTTCTTAGAAGGTCATCAGAATCTGCTGTTTTGGGTCCAGGGCCTCCCCTAATGACTGAATTTAGGTGCATTAGGGAAGTGTAGGGTAGTAGCCAATGGGCCACCTACCCTTGGGGTCACTACGCCCCTATATGATCACTTCCTATGGTAATAGGGCATAATCCTGTCACCAAAATGATTAACTCTGAAAAGTCGCCTCCACTTCAGGAAGCCCACCTTAGGGGTGGCATTGGCCTGTGGGTGGACACATCTATCTGACTACCTAATTCACCAGCCTGTCCAGGAGCCAAAGGGCTCTGGACAAAAGGAGTTGGCTTCCTCTCCTGTGAGACAAACCAGATTTGCATACTAAAGGCACTGAGCTCTTCGAAGTTCTCTGCCTTGGAACGGTAATCTGTCGGTCATCACGTGGGAGCACCCTCGGTCGAGGCAGGCTTGTTTCCTGGCCTCTTGAGACCATAGGCCCTCACCCTTGGGGTCAGAAACAAGTTTCTGGTGGCAGTCTGACGGAAACCAGCCAGTCAGTACACCAGGAGCTGGTAGATGTTCAGGGGTCTCCTCTAAGGTGCCCTCTGGGTGTATGTATCAATAAATCCAGCAATAGGATTAGTGGTGGTTCATTAATACGAGATGTTTGATACCAAACATCCCTATTTTCAGTGAAGCCATCATGTAGCTGGGGAACTAGTTTTCCCTAGTATCCATCACATGTACTCACAATGGCTTCCCTGTTCACTTGTACAGGCAGCACTAGAGCTGACCAGCAAAGGGGCATATCTGCTTGTGCAGATGTGTCCTCGCATATAGCATAGTGCACCCTGCCTTAATTCTGTAAGGCCTGTTGTAGGGGTGACTTACCTATACTGCATACAGTGTCTGTTGGCATGGCACAGAGGGATGTGTGCCTTGTCATGTTTTCACTTTTGGCTGCACCAAGACGTGCAGTCTACATTGGCAGTCTGTATGTGAGGGGTCATTTAGGGTGGCACAATGTGTGCTGCAGCCCTTATGGTCCCTCTTTAGCCTCCTTGCCGTAGGCACCAGGGGTACCACTTACTAGGTACTTACAGGAAGTGCTAAAGGTATTGCCAATTGGGGTACAGTGCACTATTTTTGGAAAAGAGATCTGGCACTGGGGACTCTGCTAGCAGGAACCCAGTGCTCTTCCAGTCGAAATCACATCACATGGCAATCAAAAAGTGGGGGTGACCATGTCAAAAAAGCACTCTCTTACATCCAGGGAGAATAACCAGGGATTCTGTCAGCCTGGATGAGGAAGGCATGCTGCTGTCACCCATTCTGCTACAATGGCAACACCAAGTATAGCCTTACGGAGGGTGTGCAAGCCCACCACATGAGGCAAGGCAAATGCTAAGGATTCCCTTGCTGACACTTCATGTGGCACTGAATATTGCACTATATGGTCAATTATAATGGCAAGTTCTTTTTTTCTAACATAGTCCCTTCAATCTTTTTTCCAACTTTTGTTTATAGTTCCTAATATGACAAATGGACAATTATTTTTCTTGTTTCTCTACACACATAGAGGACTATTTACAAAGGTAAATTTACATGTGAGTAAATCTGCAAGTGTACATTTACACTTTTTAGTAACTTTACTACTTTGGGCTATTCCTCCTTTCAGAGTGTAAAGTTATTACAGTGTAGACTTACATGTCTCCACCCCTTGAATTCAGGCAGATGGAGCCTAAATTACGAGCTTAAAGTCATTACTAACAACTTTTCACACGTGGAGGGAGAATTCCACCATCGGAGTATGGAGAAATGTTGAAAACGTTATTTAACTAAATAAAAGTAAAAATATATTTATTTTGCATAATAATCAGTCCTATTACATAAGGAAACATCTTTTACCTATATTATGTTGGTTATTTGAGGTGCCCCACTCCAGTGGTACAGTAGCAGGTCCAATTATCCATATTTTGCTGTCTTTGTTACTTAGGGTTCAAGTGCCAGGTTCAGTTTTATTAAGTTCTTTTTTTTTATTGCTTCACCTGCACATTTTAACTCGTCGCTTGTTTACACATAGGTGCTTCAGAGGTCAGTTCATTTACATTTTCTGTTCTGATAATGACCTGCCCATTGGTTAAAATAAATTGAACCATCAACAATGTACAAGTAGCCACCATATCCAGTTGGGGCTGATCTACAATTTAATGTTACATACTTTATCAGAATACATTGCCATAATAATTTGGGGCCAACATCACTCATCCGAATTTGTCCTGGCATCATTATTTTATGTAATTTTGTGTTTGCAACGAACACTATGCCACCTACATCCTTCAAGGTAAACTAAATAATTTGATGTGATTCTGTGGTGCATACTCTAACTTAAAGTTGTTGCTCATGTTGACACCTTTCTACTTTTCTCTTGTTTGTAAGAGGGACGGAGGCTATCTTGTGGTAAACCTGTGATTTGAAATTTGAAAGACTTTGCAACAACAGATTAGTAAATCGCAATGTAAAAAGGGAAACTTGCAAGGGTGAAATGACTTTCTGACTAGCAAAATGCCCTTTAAGACTAATTATGATTCAGCAGGAAGAGAGGCCGTAAAGGAGAATCTCTCCCCACCCCCTACACAATTACAACTGAATGCATCAATGGTTTGCAACTGCAATTGTGATTGCAAAATGCTGGCTCTCTATATAGTGCACTAAAACAAAGTACACTGTGTGGAGAGTCCAGTAAGACCCAGATGTGTTTACAGAGGCATAGGTAGATTAAACAAATGCTTTATTTGTGGTAATGTGGGCAAGCTGTTAGGCTTATCTGAGGGTAGTGCAGTATTTGTTATACTCACATAGGCAATAAATGTGATAATCACTCAAGAATAAATGCAAGACCAATTTATAAAAATAACACAGTTTTTAGGACCAAGAACTTCAATCTACAGTAAGTACTTTCTAAGATAGCAATTTTCAAAGTTTGCAAAATGAATTTCTGTCCTGCGAAGTTATGCACCATTAAAGTCAAAAGGAGAAAATTGAAAAACGCTTATAAAATCACACAGTTGGATTTCAAGGTTCACATTCAGAATTTAAGTACGTAGTAAGACCAGGCCCCATGTTCACCAGTGGTTCCTGCGGAGCGTCCTGTATTCAGCCGGGAGTATGGTGCTGAGATCGTTGGTAGCTGGTGCACTACCAAGAAGGGGCCACTTGAAAACACCTTGTACAAGGGGACCTAAAGGTAAGTCTAAGGAGTCCCACTCAAGGGAGCAGGTTGCAAGGGCCTGAGGACCACGGGAGCACAGCTGGATCATCGTTACCAAGGCTTGTCGGTCCAGGTGCAGAGCAGATATGTCAGCCGCTTGGTGAGCATAAAGATGTTCTTACAATCAGGAGCAGGCAGCTTGGAGAGGCACTTCTGGGACAGCTGGGTCACTCAGGAAGTGGGTCTTAGGGTTCTCAATGTCCCTCAATGGGTGCTTGCTTCCTAGGTAGTTGGAGTCCTGATTGGACTCTTCGGCTTGCTGTATGCTGTAGGGGTTCTGGTACCCCGGTTATTGGTACAACACAGCTCTGGTAGATTCTGGTATCTCCAAACTTGGTGAGGAGACAGATCTGGAAGTGAACACTTCCTGTGGGAAGGGACACTACCCTGACCCTAATTGGCTAATTCCCTCACAAACCAAGATGGAGGGAAATGAAAAGTGGGCACCACATCTTCTGCCCCACCTTAGGGGTGGTGCTGGTTGAATGGGGACCCACCTCCTAATTTAACTCATTTTTTACCCTGTCCTCCTGCCAAATGTGGAGCTGGAAGGGGGGTTGGCATCCTCCACTATTTGGAGATGTCTAGGTTGCATTTCAAAGGCGACATCGCCTTTGAAGCTTCCTGCTCCCTCCAGGCTATCATGACCTGGAAGAGGTGTGAAGGACCTCCGCCCAGAGCAGACTTTGTTCCTGGCCTCTGAGAACACAGTGTCTCACCCCATGAGGTCAGAAACATGTCTGGTGGTGGCAGGCTGGCTAAGACTAGTAGAAGACCCCACCAGTACTTGGTATATTTTCAGGGAGCCCTCTAAATGGTCTTCTGAGTGCGTTTATTAATAAATCCAACACTGGCATCAGTGATGATTTCTTAAGACAAGATGTTTGGTACCAAACGTCTTAGGTTACAGTGAAGCCATCACGGAGCTAGGAAACTTGTAATGACAAGTAACCAGCCCTCCACTCTCTATGGCTTCCCTGTGCACTTACAATATCCAAGAATGGACTTGATATTGCAGGATCATATCTGCTCATGCAGATATATCCACACATGGGATATAGTGCACGCTGCCTTAGGGCTATAAGGTCTGTAGTAGGGGTGACATACCTATACCTTATGCAGTGTCTGTGGGCATGGCACACAGGGTTGTGTGCCACGTCGACATGTTTTCTCTGCACTAAGACACACAGCCTGCAATGGCAGTTTGCATGGCCTTGGTGAGGGGTCTCTGGGGTGGCACAATTGGTGCTGCAACCCCATTGGGCCCTCTACAGTACCAATTAAGCCCTATTTACCAGGGGGTGTAATTTAATACCATGTACTAGGGACTTACAGGGGTTGCTGAATTTGTGCCAATCATGGTAACATTTTGGGAAAAAGATCTGGCACTGGGAACCTGGTTGGCAGGGATCCAGTGCACTTTCAATTCAAAATCACATAATACACCAGGCAAAAAGTGGGGGGGAGGATAAGCTTGTCAAAATTGACATGTTTTTACAATCTGATACTGACTTTCTGACTTTCAGGAAAGAACTAAACTCCTTCCGCTTCTCCAGTCACCTACTCCACTCCAGATACCTTCAGTTTGCTTACAGGTACCCCCCTCCCTCAAGCTTCTTTAAATCGTCCATCTATGCCACTCTTTATTGTTGGCTTCATTAATTATGTTTCTTGTGTAGGGTTCTTTTTTATTAAGTTATTTATTTTTATACCTTACTTCACCTGGAACACATTTTAACTTGTCACCTTACAAGTAATTAATTATTATCACTCCTTTATACACATAGTTGCTTCTGATGCCAGTTGTTTTTTTTGCTGTCTCGATAATGACCCGCTCACTGGTTCAACTAAGTCAAAACGTCAACAGTGTATAAGTATCTACCACATCCAATTGGGGATGATTTACAATTATATGTTACAAACTTTGTCTGAATACTTCATCAACAAATATTGTACCAAATGTACTCATCAGAATGTGTTCCTGCACAATTGTTTTCTGCACTTTAGTGTGTACACTGAGAGCTATGCTACCCACATCCTTCAAAGTAAAATAAGCCATTGGATATCATTCTGTAGTGCGCAGTCCAACTTAAACGTTTTGTTCATGTTGGCATCTTCTACTTTGCTCTTGTTTATAAGAGGAATGGGTGGTATCTTGTTGTAAACCTGTGATTGGAAATTTCAAAGACTTTGCAACCACAGGCTAGCAGCGAAGACAAGAAACGAGCTACCCTTTCATCTATGGACCTTCTCATCTCTTTCAGAGTTCTGAAAATCCCTGAAGACTTGGCTATCCAGCTATTAAACTGGACCCTGGCAGTGCCTGGATACCCTCACGGGTGACAAGAAGCACTGTACAAATCTACTGATTGATTAATTGATTGAGACTAGCAAGTCGCAATGTACAAAGGACACATTTTGATTGTAAAATTACTTTCTGACTGGCAAAATGCCCTTAATAACTAATATGATTTGGTAGAAAGAGTCTACGTGAACAAGAAGCACCCCCTCCTTCCACAGAATTACAATTGAGTGCATCAATGGTTTGCAACCAAATTTGTGAATGCACAATGTTTCTCTGATGCGGATTCTCATACTTTCAGGAAAGAACTAGAATCCTTCTTCTTCTCCAATCACCTACTCCACTCTAGATACCTTCAGTTTACTTACAGGTATCTGTTTATGCCTATATTTAACTTTTAAACCCCTCACCTCACATGCTTCTTTAATTTGCTCATCTATGCCTCTTCAATGGGCGGAAAACATGCAATCCTTCGATGTGAAGTGCTCTGCTGCTTCTCAAGCTATGCACATGATAAATCATTAACATGGGCGCAGCTTAAACTATTGGCTGCAACTCGGGGTCTCAAACCCCTGGCATCATGAAATATTCATTTTAATAGCAATTACCTTTGCAGCCACAGCTGTCTCTATTGTCTAACATCTGGTTATGTTGTAATTGGAATTTGGAAGCATACTTGGTGGTATTCTGTCTATTTTGAGGGAACAGTTTTATTGATCAATTGACTTGAAGTCTCTAGCTTGTTGAAACCATCTATGTGCTTCTTATAAAGTGAGGTGTTAATAAAATATACAGTGAGTAGTAGTTTGTATTTGTACGGGTTACAAGACGTAGTTCTGCAGCCGGGAAGAGGAACTCTATGATCTGATGACCATAACTAATTGGGAAAATATGAATATATTTACATTTCACCATGGTTTGTGAGGTTATCAAGACTATGGTGTGCGTGTTTTACCAAGCAATACAGTGTAATGTATGATATTCAGATTTCTGTGCAGCAAGTACAAAACATCTTGATGATCACCTAGAGTTCGGCAATCCTCAGAGGTTCATTATGAGGTCTGCTCTGTGCATCTGACTCTCCACATCTCAAGAGCTGACAATATAAACTCAATGTGCATCTACCATGTGTTTATGCAAATAGGGCAACTCCTCGAAAGCATACAAGTTCACTTCTGGTGGTGGCAGGCTGGCTAAGACTAGTAGGAGACCACACCAGGGTCTTGACTACAGTCTTACTTGAGCCACTTTCACTAATTTATATGGAATTTGTCTTGAACTACACTGCAGATGAGTCTACAGTCGCAGTGAGATATCCCTTGTGCTGTTTTGAGTAGTCACTGCCATTAGTAACCATTACAGCAAAATATATGCATATACATCACATTTTCACCATATGATGAAATACACTTCAATTGGCATTTATTAGGTCACGTAAGCAACACCGAAACAAGCAAGATCATGAACTCCATCCACTCGGGATCTCCAGCAGACCCCTGCCCACACCACGTGTTCAACAAAGCAGACGCGACCATCGCACCCCAACTATGGAAGGTCATCAACATCTCCTTCGACTCAGCTACATTCCCGGAAAGTTGGAAACACGCCGAAATCAACGCCCTCCTCAAGAAGCCCAGGGCGGACCCCAAAGACCTCAAGAAGTTCCAGCAGATCTCCCTGCTCCCCTTCCCGGCAAAGGTCACTGAAAAGATCGCCAACATGCAGCTGACCCGCCACCTTGAAGACAACAAGATCCTGGACCCATCGCAATCAGGCTTCAGACGGAACCACAGCACCAAAACAGCCCTCATCGCCGCCACAGATGACATCCGACGCCAACTAGACAACGGGGAAACCACTGCCCTCATCCTCCTGGACCTATCTGCCGCCTTCGACACAGTCTGCCACCGCACACTAAGTGCGCGCCTCCAAGAAGCCAGAATCCGGGAGAAAGCCCTGGACTGGACATCCTCCTTCCTCACCGGCAGAAACCAGAGAGTCCACCTCCCACCCTACAGAGCAGAAGCTACCGACCTCATCTGCGGCGTTCCCCAGGGCTCATCCCTCAGCCCGACGCTGTTCAACATCTACATGGCCCCCCTCGCATAAGTGGCCCGCCAACACGACCTGAATATCATCTCTTATGCTGACGACACCCAGCTCATCCTCTCCCTCACCAAGGACCCGCACACCGCCAAAACCAACCTCCACGAGGGTATGAAGGCTGTAGCCGAGTGGATGAGGAACAGCCGCGTGAAGCTGAACTCAGACAAGACAGAAGTCCTCATCCTCAGCCCATCTCCGTCTGCTGGGGCGACTCCTGGTGGCCAACTGCACTAGGAACAGCCCCGACACCCACGGACCACGCACGCAACTTGGGATTCATCCTCGACTCTTCCCTCTCCATGCCCAAGCAGGTCAACGCCGTCTCCTCCTCCTGCTTCAACACCCTCCGCATGCTCCGCAGGATCTACAACTGGATCCCGACCAATACCAGAAGAACAGTGACCCAAGCGCTCTTCAGCAGCCGGCTGGACTACGGCAACGCACTCTACGCCGGAATCCCCACCAAACACCTAATACGACTACAACGCATCCAGAACGCCTCGGCCCGCCTGATCTTCGACCTCCCCCGCCGCAACCACATCACCCCTCACCTGAGAGACCTGCACTGGCTCCCCATCAAAAAGAGGATCACCTTCAAACTCCTCACCCACGCACACAAAGCGCTCCACAACGCTGGACCAGCGTATCTGAACAGCAGAATCCACTTCTACACCCCCGCCCGCCAGCTCCGTTCTGCGAGCCTCGCCCTCGCCGCTGTCCCCCGAACCCAACGAAGCACCTACGGAGGCAGATCCTTCCTCGGGGCCAAGACCTGGAACACACTCCCAACACACCTACGGCAGACCCAGGACCTGCTCGCCTTCAGGAGGCTCCTCAAGACCTGGCTCTTCGAGCGGTAGCAGCAGCCCCCCCCCCCTCTTAGCGCCTTGAGACCCTCACGGGTATGTAGCGCGCTCTAGAAATTCTGTGATTGATTGATTGATTGATTGATTCTGGCAGAGACAGCTTGAACTGTTTGTCTGATCTTATGTAATCAACACATAGCAACAATCGTTGGCTCACCCTTGCTTGTCGAGATGTAATTCACTTTTTGGATAAGTCCATAGGACATGCTTTATGTGTTGGCTCTGTCAATCATGACCTGCTGTATTTCACCTATTCACATACATTTCATTGGCAAAGCATTAGCATTCATCTCTCCTGAATTGAGCAGATGTACAGCAAAGGAATACCTCTCTGGGGATCATTAGGCCTCAAGAGTCCCTGCTCTCCCATACTTTGTGGGGATGTCATGCATACCTACCGTTCATGGACATGTGATGTGAGGAGCGGGCAGAGATGGAGGGATCCCACACAGTTCTAAATAGAGGGTTACAGCTCTGCGATGTACTAAGTCACAACCTTCTGAGAATACTGCTACTGGGGGTAGTGGGATTATGTTGCTGTTATTATGCAAGCTAGGTCATGATAAGTCCACCATGAAGCTGCTAGGCAAGAGCTGTGCATTAGGGTGGAGGGCACACAAAGAGGTGGTGGCCTCAAGTCACAACTTGTATCATATTTCACTCTGGCTCTGGCTGAAATCAGACTTCCTCTGGTTGGAGTTAAATATGGACCTCTTTTAACTTATCATTCCTGTTCGAAGATTTTAATATCTAAGGTTCTACAGTTTTCTTCAGAGATTTTCTGTCTCTCCATTTAAAAATGGTTTAACACTCAAAATGAACGTGCTTCCAAGAACCAAGAGCATAATGTCCCTGTACAAATGGCGGACAAAGACATCTGTTCTTTGGGTGCTTGGAACAGGAACCGCCTTGTCAGACCCTGTTCTTTCTAATCTCTACTTGATTATGTGACTTATCTTCTGCCAAAGTACCAACTTTGTGAGAGTCTTGAAGAAGGTAGTTTTGTTCTGCTACACCCAAAAATGCATTTGCAAGGCAATCGGTCTCGCAATTACGAGATTATGAGCTATTGGCATTGTAAATGACAATGCCTTTAAATTATGTGTTTAAAAAACCTGTAATAATAAAAGGCATTGTCATTTACAATACCAATAATTCAAAGTTTCTAAAGTGTTAGGCCTATTGCATTGCAAATTCTTGCTGTTTACAAGCGCCCCATGCTGCGCTTTCACTTAGATAGAGGCTACGCCCCATTCTTTTGACAAGCCGTGTCTAAAGAAAGATCCTGGGCCACAATTAAAGTAAAAGCACGGTATGTGGTGCTTTTTCTAAAAAGCATTTGTTTGTCAAGTTGACGAACAAATGCTTTTTTTTGTAAAAGCGCCATGTAAAAGCACGCATGGTGGCTGAATGTGCTGAATGTTGCAGGAAAGCACGTCGTGCCTGCAGTAGGACAAACGCATTAAAGAAAATATTGCTTACAGACTAAATAAGACGTAAAAGGGCTATTTCTCATGGGAGGTTACAAATGAAGACAAGGCGGTACTAAGGAGGGACTAGTCAGCCTATAAACGAATCAGAAGCCAGCATTTACGAAGGACAATGACACAAGCCAATGACAAATATGGGTGTAGAGTGGGCGGGGCTTCAAATCCATACTCCAATACAGCATACCTCGCAGAGCGCGCATGCGCTGCCCAGGCTCAACCTAATAAGACATTTTTTTTTGCTGTAGCACAGGCACTGTTGGTATTGGCGTTATCCAATCAATGCCACTTCCATCTGTCAAAATTACAATCTCAGAGAAAACTGAATGCAGCTGTTAGGTGAAAAAACATAAACTTAATACACATCACTCAGACAAAATTCAAAGACAACACTTTCATATTTCGTCACCCCTAAGCCTATGACAAGAGGAATGTTATATTGGGACATTTTAAACATGCTTAGCAGAACTGGGGCCGTAACAGTGCTACAGCTCAATGTCCTACTCTGTGCTGTGCACTTAATACTGTGGCCATGGGACCCATGCCTGCCCTTGGAACAAACAACAATGTCTCAGCTGGAAATCATTAGAACAGGGCAATTTAAACAGTGATATAAATCACATAGGGTGGGGGAAAAAAGAAGGGTGACCACAACGGAAAGGGTAAGATGAAAAAATGATTATTTGTAAGGAGTTATAACAGCACTACAGTACAATTCAATATGCAGTGACCATACCACACAAGTGAGCACTGGGCGTGCTAGTGATAGTCAACGACCATTTTTCTACCAAGAGGGACTACCGCCCGCTGTTTCGTCTGCCAGATCAAAATATTGGCTGCAGGAATGATCAAAAATCAAAAGATCAAGGAGGACGCATTGAAAATAGATACGCCACAAGATTTTGGCATCATTGCTCTGTCAATAAAGATACCAGAGCAAGGCCAGGAGCACCAGTGAGTGCCTTTGGAGTCCATATAATACTGTCAAGGTCTTATAGATTGACCGGTTTGTTAAAAGAGTCATTGCTAAATGCAGATTCTGTTGTCCTGAAGATGGTCTGAGGGATTCATACGATAGAAGACCGAAACGTCGACTGTACTGTCCATTTCCTCGCGTATTGACGTACTTCAGGTGACTGGTTTATTTATGAAGATATATGTCACTTCTTTGGATTGTATTAGGAATGGATTTTTTTACTTATGAATTATAGGTCAAAGTGTATTGGACCTTTTTCATTTGTATGCATTGAAATCAGCTTCAGTGTTTGTGCCCTATGAATTTTGAATTATAAATGAAAAAATATATTGATCAAAAGATATCCCCGTGTTTGTTGTTACTGATTTGATTCTTTGCGCATTGATTGCATAAGTTACTAAATCTATTTGTATTGGTTCAAAATTTATAGACATTGAATTTCCATTTTTTAAATTTAAATAAGAATTACTCTTTCTGAATAAAATCCCTTGTAGGCACCTTGTACCTGACTATTTATAAAGTTTTTGGGGCGCCTTCCCTTTGGCAAAATTCTGGGAAAAGTGGTCGAACAGAATTTTTGCAGCACAATTTTCCGAATCTATTGCTTATTAAGCAAGCCATTCACTTTACAGGCAGTACTACAGGGAACCAATGAATTATTGCATTATGTCAGGGTTGGTCTGACATATAGTACCCAGGACAAACATATCCCAAAGGGAGCATACAATACATGTGTATAAATTATTCATTTCTGCCAGATACAAAACACTAAGGGGCAGATTTACAAGCCCCATGCACCACTTTTGCGTCACTTTTAATATGGGAAATGTGACGCAAAAAGTGGCGCAAGGGGCTTGTAAATCTGCCCCTAAATGCACAGCAGGCATATATTAGTGCCAGGTGAGAAGGTATGCTAGTTAATACGGTGAGCCCCATTTGAGAACGTGCCATTTAAAATGCAATTACAGGTAAAATAGGACCAGCTCTAAATACTGCGCCTGGGTGAAGATTCCATCACTGTTCCTGGGCCAGTTGGTAGCTAGGAAAAAAGATTATTATCAGAATGTTTACTGTAGCTGCCAGAGTACCACCGTCATATCTGACGGTTGTTTTAATATCCGTTGGCACTGCTATTAACATTCAA
This sequence comes from Triturus cristatus, assembly GCF_964204655.1. Taxonomy (NCBI): domain Eukaryota; kingdom Metazoa; phylum Chordata; class Amphibia; order Caudata; family Salamandridae; genus Triturus; species Triturus cristatus. Next base: position 522,749,770 of record NC_140581.1, read on the forward strand.
CGAGCCAGCCTGTCATCTGTGATGATCAAAAGGCCACATACTGGTTCACAGGTTCAAATTCCAGAGGGTTCACTCTGCCTTTCACCCGTCGGAGGTGAATAAAATGAGTACCCTTGGCTTGGGGAACAATAGACGTTTGTTCTGTTTAAAGCCCTAAGTTGCCCGCGTGGTGAACGTGCGTTTTTACACGTGCACTCGCTATGTAAATGTGTCTGTCCTCGGTCTCTGTCATCTCTTTGGTGCTGAGCCCCACTGGGCCATCACACAGCATCAGACATACTTCAGCTCCCTGACTCTGGAATTTCGCCAAAGGGGTGTAATTTTGTGAATTTTCACTGGGAAGGCATGTGACCTCTGACAGGCTTACCTTTTAAAGTTAAAAGTTATGTGACCTTGCCGTTGACTATGCATATTTCTCCAGAAAAAAAACATTTCTGTTTGTAAACGTTTTGCTCAGACCACGGTGTGGTGGAACCAGTGGGTAACCTTTTGCAAAAAAAATATTTAATGATTGTCTGACAGTCTCAGTGTAGATGTTGGTCAGCTCTGCGTGTTATGTGTGAGTATTTGCTTGGAAATGTGCTGGCCATTTACAAAGTAGGCGAAGATATAAGTTCTCTCTAGAGTTAGAGTCTGTGCAATGTCAATTAACTTCTAAAACTGATAGGCACAGATAGACTGGAGTGCAAAGGTCTGATTTTGGGGCGGGCTTTAAAGTAAAATTTGTTGATATAGTCAATCCGGCTCCAGTAGGCTTGCTTGCGGCAGAAATGCCCCTGACATTACAACATGGCGGAGGTAATCCTGTATGCAGTCATTTCACAGGTGGGCGTTTTCCCATATATTTAGATAAGTGGTGGATTTTGCATTGCTCCAACTTGATGGGACACCCCCAGCATAGTGCCATCTATCTGACCTTAACCCTGCCCCCACGGAGGACCCCTGCCTGTCCCCTCCCCCACCACTGCGGAAGAGGCAGGGGCCTGCCATGCGTGACAGCCTCCTCCCAGATGGTGAGCGCAGGGACCCAGACCAGCCTCTAGCAGCAGGAGCTCCCGTAAGCATGAGTGGGCGCTTCCTCTCAGTGTTGGCCGGGTGGCCTCCGGCTCCTAGACACCCCCAGACACACACAAAGGAGGTGTGGCACCAGTATTGATGCACTGGGGTGCACTTCTGTGACGCAGCGGCGGTATAAACCTTGCGCCACATTGCGCCCTATTTACAACGTGACGCATCTAGGGAGATGTGTCACGTTGTAAAGCCCTGCGCCACATGAAACCTGCGTCAGGTTTCACGTGGGCATTATGGCGCACTCTACAAGATTTCACTGAGTCACTTTTACCGCCATGCCGTGTCAAAACCCTGCGCCTGCTTGAAGCAGGCGCAAGGAGTGACGCAGCATGTTAGGCATAGGGCGCCTCAGAGCCTCGCTGGAGCCGTGGCACGCTTGCGACGCGACTCCAGCAACGCACCGCCTTTACGACAGGGGATGTGACACGCATCTGCCCATCCGCAAGTGTTCTGGCGCAGCCCTGCTGATTTGAAGAGATGCACCAGACCTTGTAAATATACCCCTGGGTGTCTTCATGGATGCTCTGAATGTACAGGCTTGGTGTTCATTGTTGAGGCGAGAGAAGCAGCTTTGACAGGCATTAGGGGGGCCGTGGCTTGGACAAAACAGATACTCCCCAAAAAGAAAGAGGATGATGCCCTGATGCCTAGGGCGGTCTGTCTCGAATCTGGGGAACCGTGTTCGAGTCTCGGTAATGACGCTCAACATCCTGTGATTCTAGGCAAATCACTTAATCTTCCCATGCCTAACAAAAATGAATGTGTCCTTGTGTAATGCAACTAGTGCTCGTGTAAAGTGCTCTGATACCTTCCGGTCAAGTTCGCGCTATATAAAACTCCAAGAAAAAAAAAACCCCGAGATCCACTGACAGGATTAAGGAGTACTGTGCTGGGCCAGAGGGACTCCATATCCCACAGCTAAGCTGCACTCTGACAAGCACAGGAGTGCAAAATAAATCCACTAGGCACTCTTGCTGTGTGGGACGTGCTCGGGGTGTGCAAGGATGAAGACTGGGCCAAGAGTGGGCGGGTCTGTGCCCAGCCACGCCCAGACAAGACTGGGCCGTGCCCCCCCACCTTTCACCCAGAACTTCTGTTGATACTCTCCTGAACTACGCTGAAAATGGTAAGCGTCAAATAATCAGTAATCCAAGCCTCTTCCTCGAGAGTCTCCACGAATATCCGCTCATTTGAGAAGTTCAATGTGAGGGCTGTGGGGGGTTTAAATAAAGAAATAGAACTAGCTGAGAGGAGGCTCTCAAACAAGGGGCTTACACAAGGGGGCCTTCTGAACTCGGCATGCGACATACACTTGGTAGCACCTAGTATGGGGGGGTTTGCCTAGCCCCCCCCCCAACCCCCCTTCCAGTGTGCCCACCAGTATTTGCAGCCCACTACAGGTCGCGCATGTAGTGAAAAGAAATTGAAAGCGACCAAAATTGATTACCGCATGTGAAATGGGCCCAAAAACAGTAGAATAGGAATCTTTTGCGAGTTTAGGTGAATATTGGGTTTATTAATCAGCTGTGCAATAGGCTAGCGCCCTTAATTAGCGAGCTTATATTCCCAATTAAATTAAAGCTTTCACATATAGAAATCTGCCTGAAAAGCTTGAGCAGTCAAACTCAGCTTCAAAGATAATGCGAGCTTACTCAACCCTCTTAGAGAAGAAGCCCAGAGAAAAGCTGCAGGAAGGTGCTACTGGTATTACAATGTCACCCGCCGCTTGTCAAATTCCCATCCGATCCACCCGGGCGCACAAGCATCATCAACAGGGCCCGGCATGCAACATTAAATGTGCTAGATGTGCCACCTCAAGCCGCATTAGAGGCTATACCTCCGAGGAAGTCTGCGCCCCAATGAGTACCCATAATTAATCTCCCTTCAGATGCCTCCCTATGCAGCCTTACCCTAGCCTATGCACCTTCACTTAAAAAAGGCGCAAAAGACTCCCATTTTCAGCTTAAGAATAAGGTTATGCACTGGCTTTCAAAACAGCTCGATTATAGTCCCATACTAGTAGTTCACATTTTATTTGTAAGGTGTGTTTCATGCATCGATTGATCCCAAAAATAATTTGATGTTATTAATTTTAAGGATCCCCAGCTTATGAAGAATGCTATCTTAACTCTGTTATCTCCTCCAGTGACGTATTGATTCTTTCTCTTGGTTTTTATTATAAACCTTTGTGTCCAAAACTATAACATCTCAAAGATTTAATCACCTGTTACCCTCAGCATCAGGGTTTGATGTTCCACAACTGAACCCTTTCCTGCCTCTACAAGATGCTACAGATATTGACTGACGGGGGCACCAAACCGAAATCTAATTTCAGGAAAATCGCTTCTACTTGTGGCATCCCTGAAATAGGCAGCAGTAACTCAATAAATGTAGCAAGTTGGAACATTGCAAGTTTTGCCTTAAGGGAAGATTGTAATGTTTGGCACGGGTTTGACATCGTTTTGCTACAAGAGTCCTGGGAAACGTTAGAGATGCATTACTACAGATACAGTTGGTATTCCATCGCAGTCCAACCATCTAGATCAGGGAGAGCTAAAGCGGGTTATCAATATGGATTAAGCGGTCTTTGAACTGCAGAACAACATTTGTTCCTTGGCAAATGAGGGGATCCAAGACTTTGGGCGGATTATGACTTTGGCGGTGCTGCACCGCGTTTGTGCCAGCACACCACCACCAAAGCTGCGCAAAGATTGCCGGCCTGATTATGAGTTAAACTCGTGCAGGCAGACGGTCTTTTTGCCATTACCACGACAGTGCCTGAAAAAGGCTCTGCAATAGGAACGGCAAAAATGTTCCAGCACGGCATGGACTGTGAAGTCCATGCCATGCTGGAACTTGGGGTGCAAACAGACAGTGGGGCACATGTTGCGTCCCCCTGAATGCATCACCATGGCGGTGGGGGCATGGGAGCCTTGTAGGGCCCCCTTTGTTTCCCCACCACCAGTCTTTTCATGGCAGGTTCACCACCATGAAAAGGCTGGCGGTGGAGGAACTCAAAATATGCTTGGCTGGACTGTGGCAGTCCCGCTCTGCATATTGTATTGGCCCTCTGCCGTGCCGGTGCAAGGATACAGCAGTTCCCTGGCACATGTGGTGGCCCACCACCGGTAAGACGGGGAAAGTCGGAATCCGGTAGACAATGAACAGCCACTGCTGCGCCGACCACTACACTTATAATCAGGAATCAGGCCCTTAGGGATCAAATGTAGCAACAACTTTAAATTGTGTGTATTAAATCTCTACATTGAGAACTTTTCATATTTAAATATTGATATTTTAAAAACGTATTTGTAGTATTGGATAAGACCACTAAGCAGCACAGTGGGGGACTGAGTTGTGTAAATGCAATAGTCGGTGGTGATTTCAATGCAGTCTTAAACATTCATACATTTGAATAGGATCTTAAATCTGATTGTGCAGTAACCTTAGAGGCACCAAACGTGGCAATTTGATATGATAAAGAGATCTAATATGTTACCAAGATTTAGATCACCCACTAAAACCTACTGTCTCTACCTTTTAGGCCATGGACACGCTTCGTTAATGATCATATTGTTTTGCCCTGATCTCGAACTGATTGTGTTATGGACTGTGAGGCAGTTGAGATGGGAATGGGACCTCATAATCCATTCCCTGTGCCCCCTGATCTCCAGGTTTGCCATTGTGTCCCAGACGCAAGTGGTCCCTTACGAATTTGTAGCAAGAATTGTACATTGTGCCTGGTTTGAAAACTACCAAACCCTGCTTCCTTTTTAGAAGAAATAATAAAAGGAAATCACGGTGCTTTCCTTGATTGCCTCACAGTGCAGAGAGACTGTGAGGCGAATATCAAGTTGTTGTTCATCTTTTTGGGTCAGTAAAAAACTGCTCATGAAACCCTTCCAGTGCTCAGAAGCCAAATGGTTTGACTCAGCCTGTTTCCTGTTTCCTTCCCACCTGTAACCCAAGACTCGCACTGGGAGAAAATCCAAGGGCTATGAAGAGAGTAAAGAGATGCAGGGACATCTATACGAACACTCTGATACCAGGAAGAACATTTTTGTCATGCGATAAATTGATTAAGAGATGGCACAATGTCTAAGGCACCATTAAGTTCGCATATTGCTACAGCAAACTGCGCTATTCACTTCTCTAATGTCAATCGAAGTGACCAAAATGAGACACCACCCTGGTGATTTTGGTGGCCCACTTACAGTTTGGCTTGGACGAGGTGATGACGGTTCTTCATGACTGCCCCTGAAATACAGCCCCAGGACCTGATGGAGCTTTGAACAACTTACTTAAATGTTATTTAGACACATGGGCTCCTTCGCTAACAAATATTTTCAACTACTTGAATTACACATCCGTAACTCGATTGAGGTCATCTTCCCTTATCGTACTGATATTTAAAAATGGAGATCGTTTGGACCTCCCATACAATCACCCGATCTCATTGAAAGATTCCACTGCTGAAATCTTGGGAAGGATGACTTTGAATCGGATCCGCACTTGGCCTAATTATCAAAATATTTAAAGTTTTTGCCTTCAGGGAGGGCCTTGGGACTATTTATAGGTAAATACGCAGGTGCTAGGAACAAGCAATTGTACCTGGCCTTCATGGATCTTCTTGTGCTTTTGACCCAGTCAACCGGTCTGCACTTCGGCCCATGCTAATTGAGGAGAGAATGGATACAAATCTGGGAATTTGTTTGGCCTCCTTACTCTTTTTTAAATCTAGCCAGAGGAGTCAGTCAGAGTTGTAGCCTGGCATCCACTTTATTCATATTATACCTAAACGATCTGAGTAACCATCTTACTGACTGCTGGCAGGATATTCTGCAGATTGGTAATTTGAAAGTTCTCACGTTACTCTACAATGCTGTACTCATTGCACACACACACCCAAGAGTCTCTCACATTTGCTGCAGGATTATGCTAATTTTATGAGGGGGATTGACATGGAGATTAATTAGTCCAAATCCCATATAATGCCCAGTGGGACTAGGTGACATTGAAAGAGCTCTGTATCTATCAGCTCAAATAAGGTGACTATGGTGTCTACCTTCCCTGACTTAGGGATTTATTTTGACGCATCAAGCTGAAGGCATACCAATGTGTTAGCCAGACGTTCAAAATTCACCCAGCTCATTGGGGCACTTTTTAACTTGATTCCCATGATTGAAAGTAAGCCTGGGTCAGCATTTTTTGAAATGTAAAACAGTAAATGTGTCCCCCATTACGGGTAGGAGGCTAGGGTTTGGGGTTAAGCAAATGTCAACTTTATTCAAATGGAAGAGAATCATTTTTGTCAAACACTTTTATCCTTACTCCCCCATTGTCCTAATTGTGCATGCCATGAGGAACTGGGACTTACTTATGTGGAGGACCGCATCAGACTGGCACCTGTGATGGGTTGTATGACGGAACCCCGCATGCTTTTACAACGCAATCACTACCCCAACTACGACATTACCACAAATTACTTTACCAAGCAAATTGTTATAACGACTTGCCATAGGAGCGCAATGGACTTTAGAATAGTAAAAATTACTATTCCAACTCCAGTCTACGCAACAGTAGGGAAGATGTTGAACTTAAAATCCAACGCCAATCCAACAACGTGCCCCCTAAAGCAAGTCATTGTAACAACTTGCGGGGTAAAGCAACACGTGGCCACAGTCGAGGTAGTGACTGCATTGTAAAGGCAGGTCACTGTTCTGACTACTGGGTAAAGGATGTTTCCCCCCCATGATGTAATCGTTGCCAATATCCCTAGGCAAGTGATTACAGACTGTTTAAGCTGTGATCTGTGGCAGAGTATTTCCTGGTTAGCATATGCCAAAAAATGTCTCAAACACCACAGTAGGTCTTCTTTATTCACCAATCCAGATTGCATAACTAAATATGAGAAAACTTAGTTGAGGCAACTTTTACAGTGGATAATCTAACCTGGTCCCCGTATCTGGCCCGTGCTCTTTTGCGGTCTTCCTGAACTTGTGACTTTCACCCATGTCGCACGACCAGATAACAGCAATTCAAATTGTTAGTTGTCCTGAGTGGAATCTGTGCTCAAACCACATTTTGATGCACAATTTACTCATGGGAAACATTAAATGATTGTGAATGATTGCCAGGCATGTCAGTGGGCAACCAGCCATAAGCACTTGCTGCATTTTACACCTAGACAATACAAAGTTTACAGCCCACTGAAAAAAATCCTTGTCTCCATTGCACAGAAACAATTTGGAAGAAAGCACATTTTGTGCATCAGAAAATAACTTTTTACTAATACATCCGCTTGAAAAGTTTGGGGCATTGCCTTGGCACATGTGTAAGGGGATGGCCTTCCTCTTGGTAGTTCTGATCTAGCATGGATCGGAGCAATGTAATCATGGAGCACAAATATGTTACTCATAAATGTGCAACTTCTTTATAATGAGGAGGACCCAGGTGAATTGGGGAGGGCGGGTTGCTGCCAAGCTATTTGCCAGGGCTGGTTTTGAGCGACTTTTCTACAGAGGGAGCGATATTACAGCTATGCTGCAAAACCAGCCCCCAGTAACAACCCCCCCCCCCCCAGGGGCCGTTGCCAGGGCTGGTTACGGTTCCCAGTCCATCCCTGAGCAAGCACTTTTGGAATGTTCTACTTTGTGTATTTCTATCAAGGTGAAGCTAACATTTCAAATTCCTGGTCTTCAGAAAGGAATAGAACCTCGCCTCCCCTTGCCTCACTTCAAGTAACACTGCATCCATGAGTAAACCTGTGACTATTGGATACTTGCTGTTACTGCCCTTTTTTCCTGCCTCTGCATATCATGCCCCTGCTCACCTTTGTTCCATGCTCCTCCATTTCTCTGTATCTAGGTATGCTCCACATGAGGGTAGAACATGAGAGTACATGCGGGTAGATGCCGTCTAGCCTGCCAAGAAGATGGTCTCCACATAAATATGCTGAACTCATCCCAGTGTAACTTTCAGACACCGGGACATGTTCAGCAAAACCTGCATGTTGCCTGCTTTCATTCCGAGCAGTAGCGTGCAGGCAGCAAGAAGGCTTGGTTATTTTAAATTCCACCTGTACCCCAGTCATAGTCATCAGGCCTACTTTTGTTGGAGTACCCTGACTGGGAGATATCTGGAGCCTCACACCTAGATACAAAAGCAATGGAGGGGAAACAAAGACACACAGCTTGTTATTACCTCACAAGCATTTAAAAGAGGCATGCCTTTGACTTTTTTTAGTCCCTGTATATCAGAGATATGCATGCACTGTAAGAATGTCAGATGTGCGCTCCTTCTTCTTGATTTCGAGAAGGCATTTGATTCCGTAGATTGGCAATACTTAGATGACGTCCTCATTGTGGTGGGCATGGGCCAACACTTCCGGAACTTGGTCACGGTGTTATACTCTCGACCACAAGCGCAAGTGCTACTCAGTGGGGAACTCTCAGAGCTATTCCCCATCGAAAGGGGGATGAGACAGGGATGCCCCCTCACACCACTCCTTTTCACCCTAGTGATGGAACCTCTGGCGTGCCTGCTGCGATCTGACCATCGCATTCAAGGCTGGAGATGGCCAAATACTGTGGAGGACAAAATCGCGTTGTACGCGGACAATGTCTTGCCCTCCTTGGCTGAGCCAGCCCTATCTGGCCCTCGCTGCCTCCAGGCTTTGCATCTCTTTGGACAGGTCACTGGGCTAAGGCTAAACTCTAGCAAATCCATCCTTGTCCCTCCTCACTTATCAAGAGACTGTTTTGGCTGGCAATCCACGATACCTATCAGACCTCAGTCCTTCAAATACCTGTGAATCTGGGTGACCCTGCTCCCCGATCTCGCCTGGTCGCTTAACGTCACCCCACTGGTGAAGAAAGCCCATGCCGTCCTACATAAGTGGCAGACACTACCGCTTTCTCCCCTGGGAATGGTCACCCTCTTCAAAATAATGATACTCCCCCGGTTCCTCTACATGATCCAAAACACCCCTCTTCAATTCCCGCAAACTTGGCTTAAAGAGCTCGACAGCCTGACCACCAAATTCCTCTGGGGTGGGCGGAGACCTCACTTAGACCTATCCCAGTGCCGGATCCCATCCTTTGATGGTGCCATGGGCATGACTAACCTATATCTATACTACTTGGCAACCCGCTTGCTCATGCTGCATGACTGGTTCAACGGTGGTTGGTCGGACCCAGCTTACAGGCTGGAACTGGGTGAGCTGGGTTTACCCAAAATCCAAGCGATGATGTACAGAGCAACTGTCCCCCGAACGATGCCAACGGTGACACAGGCTATTCCCCTAGCCTGGTGCGCCTCCCTACACCACACCCAATGGGCGAGCAAACTGACCCACTACACACCACTTTAGCAGGGGAACTGGCTTCGGGAGGTTATTGACCTAGAGGGATTCTGAGCATGGGACCTTACTGGTATCTCTCAGCTTGGGGACGTGTGGACAAGTGACCACGACCTGCAAACACGTTATCCCCTGCACTCCTTGCAGTTTTATAGATATCTGCAGCTGCGTCACGCCCTCTTCATACGCGTACCTCGGGCACATCCCTCCCGGAGTATAGTCTCCCTGAGGTGCAGGTTATGACTGGTAACCTGGGAAAAGGGGGTGTCTCTCGTATTTACCGCTCCCTCACTAATAACACTCCAAATACACTGGACCGGCTACGAAACCTACGGGAGCAATGGGTGGGACTGCTTGAGGAAGAGGACTGGAGAGATGCTCTAATGGCACTCAAGACAGTCACCACCTCCGCCAGGCTCCGTCTGATCCAACTATACTATTTACACGCCACCTACCTAACACCAAAACGCCTCTTTAGTGCAGGTATGAAGCCAAACACATCTTGTGCGAGAGGTGCTCATGACCGAGCAGACTTCTTTCACATGGTATGGGCCTGCCCTGTCATTACACATTTCTGGGAGTCCATAGAGAAAGAACTCACAGAGGTCCTGGGCTGGGAGGTCCCGCATAACCCCTTAAATAGACTCCTGGGAATTACAGATGGGCTAGATGGCTCCCGAGCCGACAAGCAATTTCTTAGTACTGCCATAATGGTGGCCAAGCGAGACATTGCAGCCAACTGGATAAATCTGAAATCCCCTGGCATAGCAAAATGGCATAGAGGTGTAGATTGGTGTGCTGCACAAGAGAAATCATTATTCGAAGCTAGAGGGTGTCCAGCTAAATATCGTAAGGTTTGGGGTAAATGGCTGGGGCAGATAGAGTAAATATATTTCCTTCTGAAACTTTGTGCACTGTGTGGGATCCGGGGGAATCATGTACTTCAAATTCATCTCCCCGTATATGTAAAATGGTAATGGCAAACGAATGCTGTGATACACTGTATTTGACTATTGCTGGTATTTTCTGTTCAAAAACCAATCAAATTGTTTATTAAAAAAAAACAAGAATGTCAGATGTGTTGGTCTGTCCCAGTATTTACACAAATAACAATTGAAGTGCCACTATTTTGTTTTATTTATTTTTTAATGTTATAGTGCTACACATCCCAATGCGCTTTACATCACTCGTACAAAATATACAGTCACAATAAATGATATGTGTGTAAATCAATGTACAGGATTTGTTACATAAGATAGTGAGGGTTATAAGGTGTAGGAATCACATGTCCTTCATAGCTCACTGAGCAGTATTAGAAGGGTTACTATTATTAACTGCAAGCAACAAAAGGATCTCTGTGTGAAAAGCAGCAACCCACTTACCCATTTACATAAAATACAAATCTGTCTCGTGCGTGTTACATTATGTGCTTTTCAGGAAACACATCAAGCCACTATGCTACTTTGATTCAAAACTGGGACTAGACTAAACACAGATCTCTCCAGTAAATACATCAACCTCCAGAGTTATCTTACCATTATTATTATTTGCTGTGCTTTAGGGGGGCACACAAAGGTTTCTGCAGCAGGTTCTTTGATATTATAAGAAGATTTAAAATGCAGACTTTGCAACCAATTAAGCAGAATAGATGTACTGCCTCATTTCTCCTTGTTGCCAATTTCTTTGTGGCAGAGCTTTACAAAACAAAATGTACAAGTAGAGACCCAGATTTTGCATCGGGTTGCCTCACTTGTTTGGCACAACCCTGATGCACAATCGGATTTGTTAACTCCTTTGGTGCTCATGACGAGCCCAGCTCGTCATGAGTCACAGTGGAGCTGTGCTCATGACGAGCTGGGCTCGTCATAACGGCTGCGCTCCACCCACGCGCAATTGATTCCCCGCCTGTGCGGGCGAATTAATGAGTGGGCGGAGTCGTTAACACAGCTCCACTGTGACTCATGACAAGCTAGGCTCGTCACGAGCACTGCGGCACCGTGCTCACCCCCACCGCCCCCCCACACCATGGGAGAATTACCCCCACAGCGAAGGGGTTAAAAATTGAAATGCGCTCAAATATACTCATGATAGACCTGCTGAGCATATGTGTAAAGTCTTAAGATATGAAGTCACTTCTTGTGATGCCACTTTCTGTGAGGTCATGGTTTGTGATGCCACTTCCTGTGATGCGCCATTTTGTTACGCACTATGATGTCACTTGCATACTGCCTAACTTGATTAGTACCCCCACTTCTGTTTTTAGGACTTGTGCCCTGCTCCACATACATGCCCACACCTATTTACAAACTGAGAGCGACCGACCGTGCTGAAGACCAGAGCGCAGAGTGACAGGGAGAGAATAGGCTAAAGCTGGTTTTGCAGCAGCAGGTACTGGTAGCCGCCGTAGTTAGATTCATGTCATCCAAAAATAAAATTGGCAGTGAAAAAAATTGCATGCGTGGCCTTCACCAGTGTATAACAGTAGGACCGGATTTCGCTATCTCGGAACAAGAGTGTTCCCTGCTCCCCAGCGCTGCATACGTCTAAACGTGAACCTTTGATGGTCAGTGCGTGCCCCCGACGCTGGAAACCAGTTAAAAGCATGTGGCTGGGAACAATTTTAACAGGATTCTTTCCCTGTAATCTAGTTGCCATAACTCTCGCCCTTTCCTCTGACCTGAAGTAAGATGTTGGACATTCATAAAGCAAAGCTAAGATCAAAGGCCGCTTTAAAATCTTTCTTAAGTCATAATGAAAGGTATATATATGCTGAGGCACTGTAAAGAGCAGAAAACAGACGCTGTGTCTGGGCCATAAAGACTCCCGTGCACTTCTTGCCTTTTCCACTTTAACAAACCGAACGCTGCTCGTTTTATCTGAAGCCCTGAGACCCATAGTGAAGAGTTTGAATTGCTCAGTCCCCTCTTTGCATTCAGAGGCCTTTATCTTCATTACTAATTTTAATTTTCTTCACAGGATTCCTAGCATTACATTAGTGTAATTGCCTCGTTGCGACTTTTAAAGATATACAATAGAGACTGCATAGGCCGCACTGAAGTCCTTTAGCAGTAAAATATTTCCACCATTTGAAAACCGGGATTCAACTTTGCAAGTGATGATATTTGCAACGTTTGAGTCTGCCATAGACAGTGTTAGCCTGATGCATATATCGCAAAGGGGGCTTTTTATACAAACGCGTGAAAATGCATACAAAAAAAACAGCTGTTACGGGCTTCTGATTTGCATTCTCGAGTCTCAACTGCTGACACTGTCTTACAGAAGTCAGAGTAAGTGCTACAGCTCAAAAATAATATTTTCATTCAAAAGTAGTTTATTAGACAAAAGTCCACATAAACAAAATCTATACAAAGCAGGCTCATACCGAAACATTACAAAGCATATGTATTCACCAATTCTCTTCAGTAACTGCTACAGCACTTGCAACAATTGCGTCCCCTAAAAGGAAATTGAAATCTAGGCGCCTTTCACACAGTATGCATCCCATTCAATCTTACATTCTGAAATAAAAGTCTTGGCATTATTTGCAGAGGGGGTGTATCAATAATGTGTTGAAGCGAATACATTTACACCAGTGAAGGTAGAAGTAATAATAGATGAGCTAACCACATATGAATATAAGAATCAGCTATTTGTAGATTCAAAAACTACCTCAATAAAAGAAAACACATTATGGAACTCTATCGAAGCCAAAATAAATGCAGTAGGATCTGCCTTCAGGATGGTTGAAGAGTGCAAAAATTGTTGGCATGACAACAAACGTTGTACTAAAGAGAAGTTAGCACATAATCCTTATGTTGCCCTGACAACTGGAGGAGGACTTGGGAGCAACATTGAGCTCACACCTATGGAAGAATACATTGCAGCTGTAATAGAATGTGAGTTGTCTTGTAGGAGAGAAGGCCCAGACACTGCCGAACTTGAGAAAATGGAGATCACAGTAAAGTATTTTATCATCCATATTTGTATGGATGCAACAAAGGTCATGGTTCTTGCCTTTATTTTGTAAAAGGGTACTGATCTTACATAAGATATGCAACAGTATGGTTAAGGTTACAAAATAATATATATCTATCTATATATATATATAGTTAGATATTACCTACTGGCGGTCGCCAGTAGGTAGATATAGTTAGGACCTATTTTCCATAGGAAATCCGCAACATTCTATTTGGAATAACGTTGGCGCCGATAGACGAATCTTCGCAAAATTTTCAAAACTTTTGGCCAGCTCCGGTCCGCTCCTATCCTGAAAATTTCACGGTGATTTGTCAAGCGGGGGCTGAGAAAAAAGGGGGGTCCCAAAACACGTTTTCCCCATGCATTTTCCCATAGGACCTGTTGATGCAGCTACAGCCCGAACTGCTGAACAGAATTACACCAAATTTGGCAAAGAGGTAGTCCTCAGTTCAGACTCGTGCCTTTTGCTTAAATGGTGTAAATCCGTTCAGTAGTTCCTGAGAAAATTAGAGTTAAAAAGATAGATATATCTATGGCCTCTGCGGATCCGCGCACCCTCCCCGCACCCTCCCGAGCACGAGCTGAATGCTAATTGGCTGCCAACACTCTGAATCAGGAAGTGTTGGCAGCCATCTTGTGTGAACCGAGGCACAAGAAACCGATAAAACAAACGCGAAAAACGTGACAAGGGGGCAGGGTAGAAACACAATGACCCCCTAGGCCTGCTCAGGGGGTCCCACAAGGACCCCCAGAGCCAAAAAAAGCATTTTTTTGTAAAAATAATCAGCGAGATTCACGCACCCAGCGCGAATTTCGGCCGAAAATAAAAAAAAAAGAAGCGCGGGGCTCCCGTGCTTCTTTGGTAATTGGCCCCCGGGGGGCCAAATCCCGGGGGCAGAATTTAAAAAAGTATGGGGGGTCCCAATCCCCCCCACAGTGCCCCGGGGACCGCCACCCCCCGGGGCTCAAAGATACTATATGCGGGGGGGCTCATGGCCCCCCCACAGCCCCGGGGACCGCCACCCTTCTTCTTATTGAAAATGGGTGGGGGGGCTCGCAGCCCCCCCCAGCCCCGGAGACCGCCACCCCCCGGGGCAACTTGACAGTGTGGGAGGGGGGCCACGCGGCCCCCCTCCTGGAGCCTTGAATAGGCCCTGGTGATCGCCACCCCCCCAGGGCCGGCTCCTGCAGTGTCCCGGGGTGCCCATGCTGGAGCAGGGTTTTCTATTGAAAATTTATTGTGATTTAAACTCCAGTTTATGTTATATGTCATGATTAAAATTACTGATTTATAATCATTAATTACTAACTTTGTTAGAGTCTTGACTAATCAATATTACTAATGAGAGAAGTTACACGTGGGAATGCATATATGTTGCTTTATTAATACGTGAATTAAATTGGTGAGCAAATTAATTGAACAAGTGTCACAAAAGTGCTATTTGTTTCGTGTTTGCGCTTTTAAATAACGTGCTTTAATGCTTCTTTGTGTTGCAGACGGCTAGGTAATTACATACACATAAGGGTATTAGTGGGAATTAACACTGTATAATCATTATGATGTGGTAACGTTGTTTTATGTTTCTTTTAATTAAGATGGCCCGTTTTGGCCTAATCCAAGATGGCCGCTATTTACAGCCTGCACTCGAGTGATTGAAATTTGACAAGAAGCCTCGCTGAATATGGTTGGAAGTCACCTGACCACAGCCTCTGTCTGAATTAAAAGTTTCCGTGAGGACAGCAGCTCCAGGCTTGCTGCCAATTGCCCTTGGAAAAGGATAAAGCCACAATGAACTCTGATTAAATTGCGGTGGCTTCACTATGGTTCCGAGGAAGAGCATTCATGGATGTATTGAATGTATCGTTTTCCTAGCTTGAGTTTCCTTCTTCCGTGTTTTTGTTTTTGTGATTTTTCTGAGCGGGGGTTTTTCTAAATGTTGCAAAACAACATCCTTTCCTGCTCGCTCTGCTCAGCGGCTCAACGGACGTTTAGAGATTGTTTGTTACTTTCAGATTGTTATTTTTCTTATAAATATTACTAGACTAGAGAGGGTCTGTTGCGATTGTGGCCACTTCTTCCTGAATCTATGCTCGAGGGGATCGATGCTGATCGAGAGGACGGTGACTCGAGAGACTTTACTGAGAGACCTGTCCTGACCCATTTAGCTAGAATAGGTAACTATGAGAATAATGATTTGCTAATGATTGACTTTCATTTGAACTAATTTAGATAAAAGATGACCTTTGTTTGAATTCCAGTGTCGGGTGGTTATTTCTTTGTCAATTATTGAGTTCCGAATGTATTTCCTATGTTTAAAATCATGACTCAGGACAATTTCTTTATGGTCGCATTGACCTTGCTCTAGATGCAGATTGGTTTAGGTTTCTCTCATATACTCAGTGTGGATAGAGTAATAGAATGAATGTCAGTGTGATGGGCCCTAGCGTATGATGAGTGTATGTGCGTGCGACTGTAGATTTACTCTGTCCGTGGAAGTAGGGAAAATGTATATGCTCCGATCTGCTGCAGTTTCCTGGTAGCAGTATGATGGTTGAGATTATTGTCTTGATCTGATACATAGGTACATAGGTTTTTGATTCATTGATTTATTGATTGATGTTGATATATGTACTAATACTATATGTTGAAGTCGTCGTTTTGAGTTCTATGTAGTGTGTACGGCTTCTGGAACGTGGGGAGCTGGTGACGGTTCCGTAGTAGGGCAGAGGGAAGTGAGTGCTGCTCTCGGGAAAGACGGGATTGTTGGAATTACCTGTATGTATGCAGGAAAAACGTGTGACAATTGAAGTTGCGCGTCACATTGTCTGGGTTCGGAATCAGTGACATCGTTGTGTGTTACTATTAGGGACATATTTTCGGTATAAAAGGAGTGCGTATGGTAGCGAAGGTTATCTGTGAAACTCTGGTCTTAAGTCCCAGGGATCCATAAAGTTTGCCGTTAAAGCTTACTGCTGAAGGAGTAATAGGTATTCTCTGAGCTTGTTTGAAGGACTGGGCAGAGGTAAGCGCTGCTTGGTTAACGTGTGTTATAATTCTGTAGTAGGACAGACTGTTCGCTGTTCTCGGGAAAGGCAGGATTCTGTGTGGTTGTGCTACATTTTTCCTAGTATGAAAATGTGTGAATTTATGAGCATTTAGTTGTTGTTGTAGTTACTTTATTCGATATATTAAAAAAATATCATAAAAGTTTGGTACAATAAATATAAAAACAGATTAAAACCCACTACAACTATATACTTCGAACCTTATACAATTAAAAGCAATAAAAATGGCAATAAATATGCATGTACAGTGTAAACAAAGACCCCCATTTGTCAGTACCTTTGGCAATGATATTCTTTGTGGGCAGCAGGGATAAGTTTATATCTTAAAATTGTTACACCTTTAGGAGCTTGCGTCTAATCCTCCAGGCCCAGCCCAGATATTTAGCAGTCCCGCAGATGACGCTAGGGACTGATGTATCATAGATCAAGATGCGCAATGCCACCCTGGCAGACCTGGTCCCCATATTTTTACAAACCGGTATCAACCATCTCGCTCTTGGTTGCCGGTATGCTTTACATGCAAACAGAAAGTGACCAATAGACTCCAAGGGCGAGGCACAACCAGGACAGCCCTTCGGACTTGCGGGTGCCGTGCTCCATCTAGATTGAAACTCGAAGAGTGGGAGAGTACCATATCTCATCTTGAGATAAAGGGACCTATCTTCAGGAGATTCAATAATGTCAAGAAAGAGTTCCATGCTAGGTGCAGGTTTCACATCCAGGAAATTCAAAGTTAGCTCACCTCCCTGATTTCTTAGGGTATTAGTCATAACCCATTCCCAGTAAGCCTTCTTTATCATAGATTTGGGTGGGGGGAGCTGGGTTTCCCAGGCCTCTTCCAGACCTATCTTCTGGAGCTCCTTTTTCAAATTTGATACCCAGGGGATCTTGCGCTCAGCTCCAAGTTTTATTAGCTCGTCGAGGGCAGATGCATAGTGGTGGAGTTCAGGGGTTCTCCGGAGCCTTGCCCAGTATAGTAAGGGGCGGAGCCTGGCTACATTGCTAATGTTTTGTCTGCCAAGATCATAACGGAGAGGAACTAGTGGGGTAGACAGAGGGAGCGACAGTAAGTCTCTGAAGAACTTGTTCTCAGATCTAAGCAGCTCTGTTAGGTTTTCGAACCCCCACAGTTCCGCCCCGTATAGGGCCGCTGGCATTGCCTTCCCCTCATAGACCTTGACTGCCGCAGCAATGGGCCTGCTGTAAGAGAGTCTCTGGTGTTTCGCTATTGCCCCTGAGGCTCTCTTATGGGCAAGAAGCATTTTCGATAGATGGGGAGCCCATTTTAGCTTATTGTTTACCCTGACTCCAAGATAATCAAAAGCCTCAACTAGCTCAAGAATAGTGTCGTTGAGCTTGATATTATTCCTAAAATTTCTAGAGGGTGATAGTGCCATTAGCTTGGTTTTAGAAGTGTTTATTTTCAAGCCCCTGATGTCACAAAAATGGGAGAAGCGGGAGAGCAATCTTTGCAGGCCCATAGGGCTTTTAGATATCAACAGAGTGTCATCAGCAAAGAGCAGGGTAGGTGTTTTTTCCCCGCACAGGGTTGGTGCATCGACCGTGTCCTCTCTCAAGTTGATTGTGAGACTCTTTGGAGCAGTCCTAGAGGAAACAGTTAATGGATGCATGTTAGAAGGGCAGAGTAGAGGGATGTGCTACTGTGTCAACGAAAGTAATAATTCCGTGGTAGAGCAGAGGTAAGCGCTGTTCTAGAGAAGAGCGGGATTCTTGTGAGAAAGAATTTTCTTTACTATTCTGTGGTTAGCGAAGCAGAAAATGGAGATGTTTATATGTTGTAACTAATAGATTTTGTAGAAATCTGAAACGAAGTCTACTGAGAAGGCTTTGTAAAGGAGGGGTAGACGAGTGACAGGAGACAAGAGCAGAAGCGTCTGCAGCGGTGACGTCAGGGAGTCATACAGACCGCGCTGTGATTGGACAGTGGATTAGAATAGTGCTCGCGCTGTGATTGGTGCGTTAGTGTGAGCCGCGCAGGGATTGGAAGGAGTACAGGGTGACGTAGACGCTCCAGGATTGGTGCGTTGGTGTGAGTCGCGCTGTTATTGGACAAAGATCGTACAGTTGCGGAAGGGGCTAAGAAAATAGTGGTAAACGCGAAAATGTATTATCAACCGGAGGAAACGAAAAAGAAATCCTTGTTCGGTAAAATTAAAAGGTGGTTCGACAAGGATAAGAACATAATAACTAGAGAAGGTGAATTGCTACCTCCGACGAGAACTCCTGCATCCTTCATGGTTGCGAAATATGGGTATCATACCTGTATATGGTTAGACAACTGGGCTAAGTACACTAAGGATGATGGTGTTTTAGCGTTCCCGGAACATGGTTCATTTAATTTGGCCGTGTTAAGAAATTTACGGGAAAAGATGATGTGTCTAGAGCCTAGACCAAGGCCGACACAGTTCGAGGCGTTGGTGGAATGGGAAGATGAGGTGCATGAGCGAGAAAAGCAGAGGAGTGGAGGCAATTATAGGTATATGTTCGGGAGGAAATATGATCGTGAAACTCATCATGATCGAATGAGGAGATGGCGAGATGCTAGTATGTCAGAGGGATTATATCCTATGAGGACAGTTGACGAGAAGGAAGAGAGGAAGGGTACAGAAAAGGTGCCTGATACAGAAGTGAGAAGGTATGGGGCTAATGATTATGAGGATGAGGTCTTGGATGACATGATTTACAAGAGACCACCTCCATATAGACCAGAACCAGAAGAGAGCACGCCAGTTGCTACTCCAATAAGAGATACTTTGCGAATTGTTAAAACTGAGGTTATGACACCTGATCTGAAAAGTGGTAGCTCTTTCACGGAAAGGGAAAGAGAGAGAAAACGAGAGAGAGAGAATCGAATCGGTGATGAGAAAACACGAGAGTTAGCTAGAACCACATCTGAGCTGACTGAGAAGATTAGCGAGCTGACGAAAAATCTAGAAGCTGTTACAGTGCCTGTAACCATAGGTCCGGTTGTGCCTATTTTTGATAAACAAAGAATGGGTGAGAATGGTTTGACAGTTCCCTATGTTGGAAATGGTTTGGTTGGTTCTTGTACTTTGGAGGAATCAAGAATGAGGACAGGAGAAAATAATTTGAGACAGCTGAGACATGACACATGTAGTGGAGGATCAGATGTACAGCCTAATTCAGGATTGAATGCTGGTTGTTTAGGAGGATCGATTTTGGAACCACAGAGGATGGCAGAACAAGTGGGTGCAGTGAAAAAGTCTACTGAAATAACAGCTGAGGATTTGAATGATTGGTTGAAAGTTCTTCAAAAGAAGGATAAAGATTCACAAGCAATTGATGTAGCCAGGTTGCGCATAGAATTGGAGGAGCTTATTGCAGGAACAATTCCTACAGATATACTGAAAAATCATCATGATGGAGAGTTGTTATTCATGTGCAAGAGTATCACCTGGAGGGCTAAGAGTACACATGACAGGTTAAAAGCAATAGCGAGTGAACAAGGAGTTGACATGGATAAGGTGAAAGCTTTGCAGAAGTCTTACAGGATGGATTTCACTGACAAGGAAATGATTGCCTTATTGCGAAAATGGGGTGATGTGGAAAAGTGGAAGGATAGATGGTACAAGAAAAGGGAAGATTCGGTGGACAGGACTTATTCAGCTTTCCCTATGAGAGAAAAAGAGAAAACAGTGGATGCTTATCCTATGAGAGAGATTCCTGGAGGAGGATATGTACATGTCCCATGGACTAGACAGGATATTTTGTCATTTACGAATGATTTCCCTCGACTGAGAGAAAAGCCCATCGAGTGGTATAGGCAGGTAGATAGGTTTGTGAAATTGTCAGAAGTGCTGTGGATTGACCTGAATAGTCTGTTTGATATAATTGTTCCAGCAGATTTGTGGGCAGAGTGTAAAATAGTTGTAGATTGGCCTGCTAAGGAGTATCCAAGAGATCCGAAAACAGGAGCACCAGATCCAGAGGTGATGAAGAAATATGATCAGGTTATTGTGTTCCTGAAAAATAAGGTACCTCCGAAAGAGACAGACTGGGTTAAGATAGATCGAACACATCAGGAAGCGAAAGAATCAGTTCATGCTTTTTATGAAAGGCTAATATTGGCTTTTAAACAGTTCAGTGGAGATGAACACCTGGGTGATAAAGATTTGAGTCATTTTGTATACAGATTTGTATATGGCTTGAGACCTGAAATCAGTGAAAGAATACGCGAACATACAGTTGATTGGCAGAGTAAAAAGATTGATGAAATCTTGAGACATGCAAAGTACTTCAGTGATGAAATTGAGGCAAAGCAGAGAAAGCTGAAAGAAAAGGCAATGTGGGCACAGGTGAAAGTTGCACAAAGACAAGAAGCACAGTTGGTGGAACAAGCAAATAATCCAGGAAATAGACCGAGATATGCAGGAAAAGGGAAGGGGAATCTAGAAGAAGCAAAGAAAAAGTTCCCTTGTCATAACTGTGGACAATTGGGGCATTGGAGATCCGAGTGTACCAATCCGCCATTAGTGAGTAATGAGAATAAACCCTTGAATCAACAGGTGCAGAACGAGGGGTGTAATCATCAGCAGCAACAGCAGAAGGTTGTCAGACAGCAGAGCCAAGAGCCAAAACCGCCCTTGCCGCAGAATAGAGGGTCCCAAAAGTATAACCAGGATTCAGGATTCTACAATGATGAGCAGGTAAACAAACCGAGACGTACTAACCCGGTACAGCAGTACTGGTTAAAGAATGAGGGGAGTGAGTCTGAAGGGGACTATTGGCGGTGCCGAAGAGAGGAGGAAGAGTGCATACTTGGTGCAACTCTAGAAATAGACCAGGCAGGACCATTTGTAGATGGGAAAATAAATGGGGAGAGTGTTACTTTTTTGGTAGACACAGGAGCGACGAGATCAACTGTCAGGTCAGCAGATATTAGAAATCTTCCTCTCTCAGACGAAGCAATCCAAGTGGTTGGTGTAGCAAATACACAGATTAAGACGCGTCTTACCGAACCAGTAAGGGTAAAAATAGGGAAATTTTCAGACATGCACAGATTTGTAGTCTGTGACACCAGTCCAGTGAACTTGTTAGGTAGGGACCTATTGTGTAAGATGAACTGCACAATTTTTTGTACTCCGGATGGAATAGCTTTTGAGACACCAGATGAGGATGTTTTGTACAGGATGACTCTAGACAATAGAGAGAGTGAGATTGTTGGTACATATGCTGTGTTTAATCCAGATGATTTGCCTCAAGAGTTGAGACACACAGTGAAAGCAGCAGTTTGGGATTTTACTGGAGAAGATGTGGGATTGATGAATAATGTAGATCCAGTGAAGATTTCAGTGAAAGAGGGGATTGTTTATCCTAATATCCCACAGTACAGATTGACACCAGAGATAATTGAGGGAATAACCCCTATAATTGACAAGATGATTCAACAGGGTGTTTTGAGAGAGTTACTGAGTAGCCCGTGTAATTCACCGATAATGGGGCTAAAGAAACCTAATGGAAAGTTCAGGATCGTACAAGATTTGAGAAAGGTTAACAAAATTGTGGTGGCATGTTGTCCCATTTTGCCAAATCCTTCAGTGATTTTGTATCAGATTCCACATGATGCTGAGTGGTATACGGTAATTGATTTGTGTCATGCTTTCTTTTCAATTCCATTGCATCATGACAGCCAGCCGATTTTTGCATTTCGGTTTGGACAGCGTATTTTAGCATGGTGTCGTATCCCACAGGGGTATACAGAGAGTCCTTCGATATTCAATCAGTTATTGAAGAAATCATTGGAGAGTTTGATCATGCCTGAAAGCTCAGTACTAGTGCAGTACATCGATGACCTACTTGTGGCATCGAAGACGCGTGAAGCTTGTGAAGTAGATACCATAGCTTTACTGAATCATCTGGCAGATGGAGGGTTAAAGGTATCTCCAGTCAAATTGCAATTTTGCAAGAAAGAGGTGCATTATCTTGGACACAATATTGAAAAGGGTCTAAGAAAGGTGACTGATGACAGGACCAAAATTATCAGAGGAATGAGAGCCCCAATGACCCAGAGAGAAGTGAGGATGTTTCTGGGGATGGTGGGTTATTGTCGTCAGTGGATAAGTAATTTCTCCCTGATAGCAAAGCCACTGATTAAATTGACCAAAAGTGAGGTGAGAGACCCATTGTGCAGAACAAATGGCAGCATTTGAAGAGTTGAAGAGCAGAATGTGTGAAGCCCCTACTTTGGGAATGCCAGACTATGAGAAAGAGTTTGAGTTATACTGCAGTGAGAGAAATGGATGTGCACTTTCAGTGTTAATTCAGAAACATGGACAACTGAGAAGGCCAATTGCGTACTTCTCATCAACACTTGACCCCGTAGCTGTGGGTTTGCCAGGTTGCCTGAAAGCAGTAGCTGCTACATGCAGAAGCTTGGAACAGAGTGAGGGTATAATAATGGGATATCCTGTAAGGGTATTCGTACCTCATGATGTGGCAATCCTTTTGACAAGAAGCAGGACTCAGTACATGTCACATAGTCGACTGACTAAATATGAGAAAATCATTCTGGGAGCATCAAATGTGACTCTTGAGAGATGTGTGAATGTGAATCCAGCAACTCTGTTGCCAGATGCTGACAATGTGAGTGTGGGAGATGATGTTGATCATGATTGTTTGGATGTGCTTGACTACTGTACAAAACCCAGACCAGACATAAGAGATTTGCCATTACCTGAGAGTGATCATGTGCTGTTTGTGGATGGATCATGTCTGAGAACTGATGATGGTGTGCTGAGTGCAGCATATGCAGTGTGCAAGGTTTCAGAAGTTCTGGAAGCTTCGTCTTTGAAAGGAGTAAGATCTGCTCAAGTGGCTGAATTGGTGGCATTGACGAAGGCTTGCAAGATTGGGAAGAATCTGAGAGTGACTGTGATGACTGATAGTCAGTATGGATTTGGAGTGGTTCATGATTTTGGCCAACTTTGGCTACAGAGAGGTTTCTTGACGTCGAGTGGGTCTCCTATAAAGAATGCTGAAGTGATTGGGAAGTTGCTTGAGGCAATACAGTTGCCTAAAGAATTAGCAGTTGTGAAATGTGCTGCTCATGGACAAGGAGATGATTTTGTTACCCTTGGTAATCGTTTTGCCAATGACATAGCACAGTATTGTGCAAAGAACAATAATTCGATTAATCGGGGATGAGAACGGGAGATGTCTTTTTGTTCTGTGATGTTTACTAATGTCCTAGAAACGTGGGATGAAGTGAAACAGTTGCAGGATGAGGCAGGAGATGAGGAAATGAGAGATTGGATCAAGGCAGGTTGTGCCCCTAGAGAAACAGATCATGTTTGGATCTATAGAGATGGAAGACCAGTTATGCCAAATAGCATGTTATCAACAATGGCAAGAATGTATCATGGCCAGGGACATCTGGGGAGGGACGCAATGATTAGGTCCTTTAAGCAAACCTGGTACAATGCAAAGTTCAGGCTAATTGCAGAAAGCATCTGTCAAAGATGTTTGATTTGTCAGCAGTTCAATACTGGAAAGAAGACAGTGGTGAGCCTAGGAACAATAGGCAGAGGAGGAGGTCCTTTTACCAGAATGCAAATAGATTTCATTGAAATGCCCCAAGTGAATAAATTGAGGTATGTTCTAGTGGTAGTCTGTTTGTTCTCAAGATGGGTGGAGGCTTATCCGACTAGGAGAAATGATGGAATAACAGTGGCAAAGTTACTGTTAAGAGAGTTGATTCCTAGGTACGGGTTCCCAGTGACAATTGAGTCAGACAGAGGTGGACACTTCTACAATGAGCTCATGGGTTTAATTTGAGAAGCATTGAGCATACAGCAGAAGCTACATTGTGCATACAGACCAGAGGCTTCTGGTGTTGTTGAGCAGATGAACGGCACAATCAAAAACCGAATTGGTAAGATGTGTTTAGCCACTGGAATGAAATGGCCTGATGTCTTGCCTCTAGTGCTAATGACTATTAGGTCTACTCCAGATAGAGCAACAGGGTTGAGTCCACATGAAATATTGATGGGACGTGCGATGAGACATGCATTCGTGCCTGTCAACAAGTTGATAACAATAACTGATGACATGATTTTGGATTACTGTAAAGGCCTGGCTGACGCAGTTCATTCTGTGTTTCACCAGGTTGGAGAAGACGCTACCACACTTGAGAAGAAGCAAGCTCATGATCTGAGTCCAGGGGACTGGGTGAGGATTAAGGTGCACAGAAGAAGAAATTGCTTGGTTCCAAGGTGGGGAAGGCCAAGACAAGTCATTCTGACTACGACAACTGCAGTGAAGTGTGCTGGTGTGAAAAACTGGGTTCATGCAAGTCATACTCTGAGAGTTCCGAATCCAAAGGATGGGACTGGTAAAGAGTATTTTGAAGAGTCAGATTCCAGTGATGATGCGGAGACTGAACCAGTGAGAAGGAAAAAGAATCCTGAAAGGGGAGAAGGAGAAAGAGAGTCAGGTGATTCTTTTTTCTTTCCAAGAGAGGCTTCAGGAGAGACATTGAGAGTCTCAGAGGAGAGATCAGATTCTGTAAGAGTGCCTGAAGTTCCAACAAGCAGTGGAGAGGAAAGAGGAGAAAAGAGCAATTCCACAGAGACTACACCTGAATCAGATGAGGAGGTTGAAAATCCACTTGAGATGACACCTGAAGAAGCAGGGTCAGTAGAAGATAGAGAGGGACAGATTGCGGAAGACCCCCGAGGAGGTGTAGGGAACATTCTTGATAAGCTAGGTGAAGGGACAAGTAGACAGCAAGAAGATTGCGTGTCGGAGACCCGAGGAGGGACAGAATTAGGGAAATCTCAATCGGTGGTGGAAAAGACTGTGGAGCAAAAGAGAATTGTTCATGGACAAGAGGCAAATGAGACAGAATCAGATGAGAGTGAGAATGAGAAATCAGAGGGTCGAGTTCTGAGAAAGAGAACTTGGATCGGAGAAAGAAATAATAAAGAAGTGAGACCAAAAAGGGTTGTAAGAGGAGATCTTTGGCCTAACAGGATAAAGAGGCTGAGGTACAGACTGACACGAGCAAGTGCAAGTTCAAGTTCATCGAAAGCTGAACAGGTGAACAAGGTGTCCAGTCAGAATCAAGCAAAAGGTGAAAAACAAAAGGTTTCAAAGGAACCAGAGGAGATCAAGAGAATCAGAAAACCTAACCAGAAGTATAGGTCACCGGAATGGACGTACGTGGCACTGTCTGAAGGTGAAGAGGCAGAGAGTCAAGGAAATCCAGAGGGGACCGTACGAGAAGTGGTTGAGGAGAAAACTGTCGGAATCCTGAAAGTTATCTTGACTGACATTGGAGAAGAGTCGGATGTTCAGGATGTTGTTGAAGATCTGATACAATTTGATGTTGCTGAAGAAGAAGTGAAAAGTGATGAAAATCCAAATTGAGTGAACTAAAGGAGTCACTTGGAGAGGAGTGAAAAGAAGAAAAACTGAATTTAGCTGTTTGAAATAATCCAGAGTTCTAAAATTCAGTAGTGGAGTAGTAGAGGCTAAGTCAAAAGACACTGCTGAAGTAATAAAATGGCTAACACAGAGAATAATCAAAGTAGATGTGCCTTCTTGAAAAGATGGTGTAGAATGTGCTGCTGCTGTACAGGACTATTAATGCTGTTATGGGGTGTACTAGCTTTATTAGTTACTTTTAGGGTTACAATAGACACTTTTGGAATACATACTGAAAATGTGACTAACATGGAGAAGAATTCACAGAAAATAGTTCCAACTAGAAGTAGTAACATTTACATACATAAAGATAGGTCAATTAATGATTTTTCTACCAATGTTTTTTCAAAGTTGTTGTACGAATACGTGAAGACAATGGAAGTTAGGGATTGCTACGTTTGTATGCAATTACCTGCATCCGTTTCAGAGGGTGTTACATATCATCATTTACCAGCTACGTATGGGATTTCATGTAGTGTGTTAAGTAGTGTTTTTTATTTGTTAGGGAAAATAGATTATGAGATGTCTAACAAAGATAACATTTTTGGGCAATTACCTATGAATAAGAAGCTGAATCCAGCTAAAGAAGCTAACATTTTTGGTGAGATTTTTATTGAGACAGAAGAATTAACATTAGATTACATTTTTAGAAACAATTTAACTTGCAGCTTGAAAGAAGAGGAAAAGGCTTTCTTAGACTTGGTAGAGAAAAGAAGAGTGAGCATGCATGAAAAGGCAGGGAAATATAAAGTGAGTGAGACAATATGGGATATTGAGATGGGAAAGGAGTTGAGGAATGGGGCCAGTCCAACTTTGGCTTTAGATGCACCACAGAAGGGTAAACTGTGCATTACCAGGAGGAAATCCCAATATGATAATTACTTTGTTGGGACTAGTGAGTGTCATGATACATACTTCATTGCAACAGGATGGGGTTTTAAAGGTGGTGAAGATCCAGTTTTCCCGGGAGTGTATTATATTTGTGGGAATAAGGCTTATTACAGGTTGCCTGACCATTGGTATGGCACGTGTTATGTTGGCCTGGTCTTTCCAAAGATTTTTCATATAGATAAGATAGAAGATGTAGAGCACATTAATCTACTAACATGTTTTAAGAGAGAATCTTGGTCAGAAATTGTAGGAGATATTTTTGGAGCTTTAATTCCAGCAGTGGGAATTTCTTTAAATGCATATGGAATTCGGAAGCTGTCAACAGTGGTAGATCGCTTATCGACAAGTACCGCTGGAGGGTTTCTTTTGGTAAATACGGAGATGATTGCCGTACGTGCCATGTCTATGCAAAATCGACTTGCCCTTGATATTTTATTGGCCAAAGAGGGTGGAGTTTGTGGAATGCTGAAAGTTCAACATTGTTGCACTTACATTCCTGACGAAAGTAAAGATCTAAAGGTCTATATAAAAATATTACTGATGAAGAATTAGTACCACTGGAAGCTGAAAGTATCTGGACTAAATTAGCTAATAAAATAGTTGCTGTTAAGAGTTTTATTGCTAAGATAGGTAGCACTATTATTGGTAAGATATTATTTCCTTTGACATGTGTAATTGTTGCTTTATTGATACTTAGATTAGGGTGTTTGTGTTGTAAAAACAGGGGAGGGAAAAAGAGAATAATTAGAGGAAATTCTGCAAAGAAACAAAAGAGGTCAAAAAGAGATCCACAAGAGATAGAATTAGAAGAATTGAGGGAGAGTGTTTACTTGGAGTCAAAGAGGGATGATGAAAGAGAGTCTGGTGTGTAGTGTCATAATGAAAAAAGACATTTCAATTTCTCCTGAAAATTGGGATTAAATTCTTTCTTTTTTTGGGTTGGTTTTTGTGGTGTTAATATATCACCAAACGGGGGATTGCTGGAGCAGGGTTTTCTATTGAAAATTTATTGTGATTTAAACTCCAGTTTATGTTATATGTCATGATTAAAATTACTGATTTATAATCATTAATTACTAACTTTGTTAGAGTCTTGACTAATCAACATTACTAATGAGAGAAGTTACACGTGGGAATGCATATATGTTGCTTTATTAATACGTGAATTAAATTGGTGAGCAAATTAATTGAACAAGTGTCACAAAAGTGCTATTTGTTTCGTGTTTGCGCTTTTAAATAACGTGCTTTAATGCTTCTTTGTGTTGCAGACGGCTAGGTAATTACATACACATAAGGGTATTAGTGGGAATTAACACTGTATAATCATTATGATGTGGTAACGTTGTTTTGTGTTTCTTTTAATTAAGATGGCCCGTTTTGGCCTAATCCAAGATGGCCGCTATTTACAGCCTGCACTCGAGTGATTGAAATTTGACAAGAGGCCTCGCTGAATATGGTTGGAAGTCACCTGACCACAGCCTCTGTCTGAATTAAAAGTTTCCGTGAGGACAGCAGCTCCAGGCTTGCTGCCAATTGCCCTTGGAAAAGAATAAAGCCACAATGAACTCTGATTAAATTGCGGTGGCTTCACTATGGTTCCGAGGAAGAGCATTCATGGATGTATTGAATGTATCGTTTTCCTAGCTTGAGTTTCCTTCTTCCGTGTTTTTATTTTTGTGATTTTTCTGAGCGGAGGTTTTTCTAAATGTTGCAAAACAACATCCTTTCCTGCTCGCTCTGCTCAGCGGCTCAACGGACATTTAGAGATTGTTTGTTACTTTCAGATTGTTATTTTTCTTATAAATATTACTAGACTAGAGAGGGTCTGTTGTGATTGTGGCCACTTCTTCCAGAATCTATGCTCGAGGGGATCGATGCTGATCGAGAGGACGGTGACTCGAGAGACTTTACTGAGAGACCTGTCCTGACCCATTTAGTTAGAATAGGTAACTATGAGACTAATGATTTGCTAATGATTGACTTTCATTTGAACTAATTTAGATAAAAGATGACCTTTGTTTGAATTCCAGTGTCGGGTGGTTATTTCTTTGTCAATTATTGAGTTCCGAATGTATTTCCTATGTTTAAAATCATGACTCAGGACAATTTCTTTATGGTCGCATTGACCTCGCTCTAGATGCAGATTGGTTTAGGTTTCTCTCATATACTCAGTGTGGATAGAGTAATAGAATGAATGTCAGTGTGATGGGCCCTAGCGTATGATGAGTGTATGTGCGTGCGACTGTAGATTTACTCTGTCCGTGGAAGTAGGGAAAATTTATATGCTCCGATCTGCTGCACCCACCCCCGGGACACTGTAGTTTGCAATGACAGGGCGGGAGCCTCGCGGCTCCCGCCCTGTCTTTGCACACTGCTTTGCTTCATTGAAGCGAGAGAAGGGAAACCTGCTCTCGCTTCAAGCAAAGCTGATTGCTTTTCCACAGAGGCCAGGCCCCAGGAGATGTGGTCCCCGGGGCCATAAGTGGCCTGGGAGGGGGGGCCACGCGGCCCCCCTCCCCAATTAAAAAAACTAAAACAATGGCCGGCCCGGGGGATGGGGTCCCCGGGGCCTTAAGGTGGCCAGAGGAGGGGGGCCCGCCATAAAAAATATATTTTTTTTTAAAAAGGGCCATGCCACGGGGGATGGGGTCCCCGGGGCAAATTATGGCCTCGGGAGGGGGGCCACGCGGCCCCCTTCCCGATTTTTTTTTTGTATAAACAAAAATTGGGGGCAGGCCCTGGGGGATGGGGTCCCAGGGCCAAAAAAATGGGAAAAGAACGGGGGCTACACAGCCCCCCTTCTAAAAAAAAAAGACCGGGTTCGGCCGGCGGCCACGACCCCCTTCTTACACCACTCTGCAAACGCGCACCCTGGCGCGTTTGCAGAGGGGGAACTAATTCACCTTGAATACTAGAGGTACCTGGGGGCCAACTAGCCAACCAGGAACCTCCAGTATGCGCCAGGGGGCTGCGTTGCAGAGAGGTGTAATGAGGCCACACACCTTTTTACACCTCTCTGCAACGCAGCTCCGTGGCGCTTACTGGAGGTACCTGGTGGCCTAGTTGGCCGCTAGGGGACCTCAGGATTCAAGGGAACTTAATCCCCCAATTTAAAATGCGCCACGGGGCGCGTTTGCAC
This sequence comes from Triturus cristatus, assembly GCF_964204655.1. Lineage (NCBI taxonomy): Eukaryota > Metazoa > Chordata > Amphibia > Caudata > Salamandridae > Triturus > Triturus cristatus. Next base: position 522,779,739 of record NC_140581.1, read on the forward strand.
AGTGGTGAAGGTAGGGGGCGGGGCCTGAGGTGATACTGTGCAAACACGCCCTGTGGCGCGTTTTAAGTTGGGGAATTCATTCCTCTTCCATCGAGGGGTCTCCTAGGGGCCAACTAGCCCACCAGGTACCTCCAGTAAGCGCCACGGAGCTGCGTTGCAGAGTGTTGTAAAAAGGGGCGTGGCCTCTGAACACCTCTCTGCAACGCAGCTCCCTGGCGCATACTGGAGGCACCTGGTGGGCAAGTTGGCCGCCAGGGGACCTCAGGATTCAAGGGGACTTAATCCCCCAACTTAAAACACGCCACGGAGCACAATTGCACAGTGGTGAAGGTAGGGGGCGGGGCCTGAGGTGATATGTGTGCAAACACGCCCTGTGGCACGTTTTAAGTTGGGAAATTAATTCCTCTTCAATACAGAGGTCCCCTAGGGGCCAACTAGCCCACCAGGTACCTCCAGGAAGCGCCACGGAGCTGTGTTGCAGAGTGTTGTAAAAAGGAGCATGGCCTCTGAACACCGCTCTGCAACGCAGCTCCCTGACGCATACTGGAGGTACCTGGTGGGCTAGTTGGTCCCCAGGAGACCGCAGGATTGAAGAGGAATTAATTCCCCAACTTAAAACGTGCCACAGGGCGTGATTGCACACATCACCTCAGGCCCCGCCTCCTTCCTTTACCACTGTACAAATATTCCTCTAAAATCAGCCGAACTACGAATTCCGATTTACTCACCTGTTATCAGGAGAGAACACGGGGCTGCATCTTTTAGACCAGCACTGACCCTGAAAAGTAATTCTAAGCGTACTTACCAGTAACTTGTATTTCCTTCCATAGGAATCCATTGTGTGGTTTTCAGCAGAAAAGTTTCTAAGTGTCCATTTTTGAAACGTACAAATATTCCTCTAAAATCAGCCGAACTACGAATTCCAATTTACTCACCTGTTATCAGGAGAGAGCCCAGGGCTGCATCTTTTAGCCCAGCACTGACCCTGAAAAGTAATTCTAAGCGTACCTACCAGTAACTTGTATTTCTTTCCATAGGAATCCATTGTGTGGTTTTCAGCAGAAAAGGTTCTAAGTGTCCATTTTTGAAACGTACAAATATTCCTCTAAAATCAGCCGAACTACGAATTACGGTTTACTCACCTGTTATCAGGAGAGAACCCAGGGCTGCATCTTTTAGACCAGCACTGACCCTGAAAAGTAATTCTAAGCATACTTAACAGTAACTTGTATTTCCTTCCATAGGAATCCATTGTGTGCTTTTAATTAGAAAAGTTTCTTAGTGTCTATTTTCACAAACTAAAAATATTCCTAAAAAATCGTCTGTATGACTTAAACACATTCTTTCAACTGTTTACAGGAGATTCACCTGTGCTGGATCCAGGATCCACCACTGAGTAAGAAAAAGTAATGATAACACTACTTACCTGCTAAGTGAATTTTCTGCCATAGGATAACATTGGTGATTCTATGCGAAAAATATTCTGTGTCAACTTTTAAAATACAATAATAATCCTTAAAAATCACTACTGTAACCAAAACGCTTTTACTCAACTGTTTACAGGAGATGTCCAAGGACTGAATCTAGCATCCAGTCCTGTGGTTAGAAAAGTAATCCATAAAGTAACTAATTGCATTTGACTAGAAATTCACATTGAGCTCAATGTTGCTTTGTGTTTGAAATTGTGTTGCCCATTGCAACACCTGTAACTACTGTACTTAAAAGTCTATTGCCTATTTGCAAAGTATTTAAACTAAAGTAATTCATTCTGAGAAAGTATATTTTGTATTGTAATGTATAATGTAAATAAAAAAATAAAATATCTAAAAATAAACAGTTTAAACAATGTAGTAAATCAGTATCAAAAAAATCAGTATAATAATTAATACATTAAAAATTGTCATTTACAAAACCTTTGAAATTCACTGAAAAAACCATAGGTTTCAGGCCTGATATAGTTGGGAATTAGCATTTAAGAAACCTTTGAAATTCACTGAAAAAAACATAGGTTTCAGTCCTGATATAGTTAGGAATTAGCATTTAAAAAACCTTTGAAATTCACTGAAAAAACCATAGGTTTCAGGCCTGATATAGTTAGGAATTAGCATTTAAAAAACCTTAGAAATTCACTGAAAAAACAATAGGTTTTAGGGGTGTTATAGTTAACAGGACATTTCACTCGAACAAAACCATTGAAATTCCTCCGATATAGTTAGTTGTACTAACTACATCTCACGCGCCCGCAATCCACTGCTGATGTCACATATTACATCATTCATGACATTGTCAGTGACATCACTGATGACATCACTGATGACATCATCCACGTGACAATCAGATACACCTCATCACTCACTGTAAAATAGAGAGTGCCAGATATAAAACTATTGACACAACAATACAAGTTTATAAACACCCACTCAGTGATTCCTAGATCTATACATACATCTAATCACCTACCTATAGATTCACTCATACATGCTGTCAATGATCAATAGAGCACTATCAAATATACTTATACACCTATATCGACATTACACACCAGCACACATCCTAATCTCTTATGAAGTCATCCTACTCACTTATGCAAACAATGGATCATACTTACCTTTACTTAGCTATACACTCATAAAAACACCACTTCATCTATTCATATAGATAATAACTCATACTTAGTGTGTTATAAAAACACTATTACAAGTATACAGTTATCCATACAGTCACTCATACAATCACTGAGTCTTACGTATACTTATTTATATACAACAACTGACACATACACTGCCTTTTATTTTCCTAGTTTGTTGGACATGTACCATTGAGACATATATTGGCTCATCGCCACACCCATAAAGATATTCACTCACCCAAACAACTGTTATAACATGTAGTTTTAACTTCATATACCTACTGAATCAACTATTCACACATCTTTCAGCAGTCACACACCCCCCACCGCACCACACACACATCCACTCTCCCATACAAATACTCAGTTAACTAATCAATAAATAATATAGACTTTCACGTAGCTAGTAACCAACTGGTGCAGCAGTTTACACAACAACTGACAAAGTGATACAGATATTCACACAGTTTAGTCACTATCCAATATATTTAGTGAGACACTACAAATTAGTCAAGTAAACAGTCAATCACACTGCAACTAAATCCTCCATCCAGATATTTATATTTATATATCCACTAATTCTTCAGTGCAAATTGCTATATATATATATAATACATATTTAAATAACAAACCAAACCACATTCACTGGATGATGTCATCAGTGATGTCATTTGAGATGTCACTGACCATGTCATGAATGATGTAATATGTGACATCATCAGCAGTGGATTGCGGGCGCGCGAGATGTAGTTAGTACAACTAACTATATCGGAGGAATTTCAATGGTTTTGTTCAAGTGAAATGTCCAGCTAACTATAACACTCAAAAAACCTTTTGTTTTTTCAGTGAATTTCTAAGGTTTTTTAAATGCTAATTCCTAACTATATCAGGCCTGAAACCTATGTTTTTTTCTGTAAATAGATAGATAGATAGATAGATAGATAGATAGATAGATAGATAGATAGATAGATAGATAGATAGATAGATAGATAGATAGATAGATAGATAGATAGATAGATAGATAGATAGATAGATAGATAGATAGATAGATAGATAGATAGATAGATAGATAGATAGATAGATAGATAGATAGATAGATAGATCATTGAATAGTAAACATTCATAGAAGTAGTTAGAGGCCACAATGGTATAGCTGTGGGTGGCCTTGCTGTGTCTCTGACATGTGTTTCACATTGTGTGCTGGTGTTCACAGTTGATAAGTTACAAACATGTATAGGTAACACATTACACAACATTGTATTGTGTTTGTGCTAAGTTCATCAAGCAAATCGCGTGCAATAAAGGTCATAATGTTTAAAAGGTGAGTGCAGAAACTTTACTCCTAGTTATCAGACTTTAAATGGACAGAGTCTGATGTTCAGCATATCAGCCATGGCATACATGCCGTGGCATTGAAATGCAGATTTTGACTCTTGAGCCAAGTGAAGTAATGCTGTTGATTGTCATTCAAGATGTACAGACTACATGAACAACCCTTTCAAACAACACAATACAGCACTCAACTTGTTCCACAGTGCTGCTCTATGTCACAGAGAGAGGGAAAGAAAGGGCTATAGCTACAGAGATATAGCACTCTCCTCCCCTCTCCATAGCGTCAGTGCACAATCAGGCAGCCACGTGCAACCCACGTACATTTGCTACATAGCTCAAAGGTATCAGTGTGAGACTAGAATATTATTAGAGCATCATATAAGGGCACTCTTGAAGTACAAACTACAAAGCCTAGAGAAACTATAAGACTTGTTCTACATTGTATGTGTGGGGTACAGTGAATCACACATGCAAATTTAGTGAATAAAGGGTAAATAAAAGTATGGAAGGTGTTAACGGCTGCTTTAAAGTTGCATTAATGTTTGATGCAATTACTGTCTACTCTTGTTAGTAGATATGTTCTGTTGTCAAAAGGCATGGCTGGTAGCATGGGAATGTACATGTACCACCCATGTAAAGCCCCTCTGATGCAAAGCAATGCAATTTACCAAACAATAGGGGAACCCAGACATCCAACGGACCCGGGTTGAGTACAGTAAAAAATGAAGTGGTGACAGTGGAATTAAACTCAACATTAGATACAACATCATCCTTAGTAAATCAAATGTATAATTTATTCATATTTTGAACATGATGGAATTCATATTCATTCACAGCACAAATATCTACATAGTTGTAAAGAGGCGCTCCACAGGGGAAGAAAGAAAGTGCTTAAAATTGTGTATTGGTGTGGGTTGATGACAAAAGGAAGGGTGGTGTGCAATATATACATCAACAACTGATAGAAACCTATCCAGCTGCTTTGAAGGCTAAATATACATGAAAACCATAGTATGTGATGACACAGAAAATCAATTGCTGTTGTCTTTACGTGGAAACAGATAAAACCATTGACATTTCGACCCCAAAGATGTGTGCAAGGAATTTGAATCCTTATGGGGGGTCTTCATCAGGACAAGGAGAGACACCGATGGATGGTTTAAAATAAAGTTGGCTTTGTTTCTTCAGGTGATGGAGAACATAATCGCTTTCTGTGTTATTTGATTAGTTATTTGTCTATACTTGGAGGTATTGTGTAAGGCCAACCATTCTCTCCTGTGCTTCCACACTAGATCGTTTATGGATATATTCCCGTTTGGAGCTTTTGATTGATTCTGCCTTTCCACTTTCATCCCTGCTCCACAACATATACTGAGTAAGTTCACTCATTTTTTCAAGGCATTGGGGAAGGTAATCTAGGCAGTATTTCCCACGTCCTAGGCCTCATTGTTGCTGATACACTCTTCATGTTTGTTTTCAGCACACACAGAGTCATGCTTCCAACATAGACGCTCGTCTTCATGACATAGGAACCTTCGGGTCCTTATTTTTTAGTATTCCCACTAGAATCTTATAGATGGATTAAAGGGTAACTTCCATTGCCTTTTGTTTGATTAATGAATTATGATTATGTTCTCCATCGCCTGAAGAAACAAGGCCAACTTTATTTTAAACCATCCATAGGTGTCTCCCCTTGTCCTGATGCAGACCCCCCGTAAGGATTCCAATTCCCTGCACACATCATTGGGGTCGAAATGTCGACAGTTTTATCTGTTTCCATGTACAGACAACAGCGATTGATTTACTGTGTCATCACAATACTATGGTTTTAATGTATAGTTAACCTTCAAAGTGGCTGGATAGGTTCTTATCAGTGTTGATGTAAATATTGCACACCAATGTTCCTTTTCTCGTCAACCCTCACCAACGCACACCTTTAAGCACTTCCTTTCTTCCCCTTTGGAGCACCTCTTCACAACTATTTAGATATTTGTGCTGTTGATGAATATGAATTCCACCATGTTCAAAATATGAATAAATTGTAAATTTGATTTTCTAAAGGTGATGTTGTGTCTAATGTTGTGTGTAATTGGAAAGTAATGCAAAGCAGTGATTGGCACTAGATTCTGTAAGCTTTCGCAACTTTCCAGCGCAAGACAAGTTTTGTGTTGGAAAGTAATTCCAAATAAATAATGTTATGCGTAGCAAATTCTGTGCTAAAGGGTTGTAAATATACCCCTACAACAAGAAGTTTCCATATAGACCATTACATCTCAGTATCACCTCCATTTAAGTATCACTCACCCACATATGCACAGTGCTAAGGCACCCATGACAGCAGAGGAGTCACTTTGAGACTCAGAGGGAGTCAGGCAAAACCCAACCTCAGTTTGCACTCCATGTCAATTTCATATTTGTCAATCTACATCCCTGAAAATTTGACTTGCATCTTGCTTTCTAATGGTAAGCACGCAGGTTGTAATACAAAATCTGTCTAGAGTTCACATCTTCATCCTAGTTCCAGGAGAGAGAAGGAAATGAAAATAATTTCTCCTCTCAATTCACAAACAGCAAATTCACTCCTCTGCAGATCTTTATCTTGTCACACAAGTGATGTAGGAAGTAACTTAGGTATTAGAACATACATGTCTGCCAACAGATCATAATTGTGCTGTACTCTACCAATTCTCCCAAATCAAACATATTGTTTGAACTTGTTTATCTTACATAACACAATTAGCAAGAAGCAACTGTCTGCACTAATGGAACAAAAATCACAATATAAATAATATACTATGCTAACATAAAACAAATATTCTACCCTTTGTGCAAAGCATGTGTGTTCAACCACGTATTTTCAGGGTAATGATCACACCCTTCTCATTGTTTACTTAAAAATGTTTTGTGAGAATAACACCTGTAACTAAGGTATGCTTATAAAATATTTGTGCTTTGTCAGAAGCCAGACTTGACATTTAAAAGTAACATCTATATACTTCACAATATCGTATCCTCCTAATTAATCAGTGTGTGGCCCATATGTGCCTTGTAGTTACACAAAGCAGTGTTTACGTCCACTAGTCATCAATTGCCTTCAAGAGGTTTGTACATGCCTGGTGCATGCGTGTTTCCATTCAATTACTCATAGGAATTTATGAGAAACAATATGTGCCGTAAAATTATTACCAGATTAGACATCTCAAATTGGTGGACATTTAAAAGTGGCAGCATTGTGTAAAAAAAAAAAACCTGTATTTTGTTTGTCTAAATTAGCCTTTGTGTTGCACTGTTCAGCACTTTCACAATATTAGTAATGTGTCTAATAAGATAGGTTTGTACTTAAATTGTACTCTATAATAACTTCCTGGCTGGTTGACCCAAGTATCACAAGTTTACATGTGTTAAGTAACATTTGACTGTGTACAGGTATGCCTTAAGCACTTAAACTGTATTCTTGTGATAAAAAGATCAGCCCATACTTTCACTTTATCTCAGTAATTTGAACATTAATGAGTCTTAATTGCCTCCTGGGTGAGCAGTATAAGGTCACACTAATGCATCCCATCAGAATCAATAGACTTTCATTAATATCAGATCATCATGCATTAAAATCATTCTTTGATAATTACACTTGCATGAAAAATTTATATATATGTTTTAGTTTTCTTATACACAAATATCATAGATAGATGTATAATCATATTTACGTATTTTATTATTTTTATCTTCAAGCATATGTGCAGATTATGAGACTTCACAAGATAACCTTTCACTTATTGTTGAACGAAGATACAATGTTGATATTTCTTTACCATCTCTTGATGACAAATCACTGTATGTGCTACTGCAAGATTAAGAAGAGGAATCATCATAATCTTTATTTCGGCCACTGTGGACCATAAAAGAGAACAGCATACAACAAAATTTACATTTAGCATAAAAGAGTAAGATTAGATGAAACCATCAAACAGTTGTATAAAAAAGCATAAGTTATTTAACAATTGGTACTATTAAGCTTAATAAGTCGGTTACGAATGAACCACATCGCCGTTAACAATTTGGCAACAGCAAATACAGTTAGTGCCGATAAATCTGACTTTAAAACTCTGTATGCAGGATAGTATTTCTTGAAACCCAGATTTCTAAGGAGTGGAATAAGCCAATATTTCCGGGAGGCATTATATGCGGGACAGAAAAAAATAATATGTAATTCATCTTCTCGCGTAGATAAGCATCCTGGGCAATTCACTATAGAGTGTGTTTTAAGAGGAATCAACAATGCATCAAACTCAGACAGATGGTCAAGCATAGACCTCATCAGAAATTAATATCAATGTCTGTTCTGCTTCAAACAGATGCTGGCAACAATCAAGAGTACATGTGGATGTAGATGCCTTTTAATGTGCAAACACATCACATTGGAAAAAACTCTAGATATTGTGAAAGAAGGTTTATGTACACTTTATGGTATATGATGGAGGCAACAGAATGTCTAAAATCATCAATGTCACTTTCAGACAAAATTGAAGGGTTGTACTCATTCTTGAACAGTATGGATGCATCACTTATGGACATCGATGAGGACATGCTAAATCTTGTGAAAAATGAAGAGTAAGTAGAAATATTGTGTTCCAAAACATCAGTCCAAAGTAGAATGTTTCTCATCCTTCAAATTTTGACATTGTTGGTATGTCAAACACATTAAAAAATGTTGGAAATAGATACTGGTCTCTTATAGGATTTTAAATATATGACAACACAAAATATATTACTACTGACCTCTCATGAAAAGATAGCTTCTGCTCTGGAGCACATTGCTGTCACAGAATGCAAATATGAATGTAGAATATGATCAATCTAGAGCTGTAAACAAGAATCGGAAAACAGTGTCTACTTCTAAAAATGTACCTAATGTTATGTCTGATGAAGGAGCGACAATGTGTTGAAATGTGTGAAAGAAAGAAATATTTGTTTACGCTGCATAAAGTTTTGCATACAATTACAACAATAATTGCACATTTTGCGCATAAACAATCATACAATAGAAATTATATAAATGTGTATATGACTATTAGTTCTAAAGGTTTTTATTGTATTAAGATAATCAATCATCTAATGTTGCTTTAATCTACATGACTGAAGGCATAAATACTTGTGCAATAAATGCCTCCAACAATATATGAATAATAAAAAGAGTATGGAGTATATACTAGGTTTGTTTTAATTTTCTCATCTTGAAATATGCTTTAGAATTTGCAATCAATATTTAGAAGGTGAGATCTAATAAATCATAAATAATACTTTCAAAAGGAACTGTGTTTCTAAAGATGGTCCTAATTAAATAATGATATTTGCCCTACATAAAGGGAAACATAATTTCACTGGTGGGAACCTAATTTGTGATGTAAAGCTGTGCACAAAAGATGTATTTACTTGACTGTCCAACACAAACGATGTTGTGGGCTCGATAATTCCCTCAAAGTAGTGCAATCCAGCAACTAGTTTTACTTTCCTTTTCTCTGTTTCAAGGGGGTGTATCATGAGCACTAGAATATGACATGCAACTACCCATTGTTTGTGAAGCAAAATATTGTTTACTAAGTAAACAGGAAAGAGTATAGGTGAAAAATGCTTTAAGTTTGGAGCAGCTTTGAAAACAGTGATTACTAAATGTATTTCTCCTAACTTTTTAAACTTTACATGTGTGGTGCACTGTAGAGCACACATCCAAAGTGTTTAAAAATCTAAACAATATTTAAGTACAAATTGTCTGACGCCTCGTCAGGGGTAGTAAGCGCTACATAAATGCAAATATAGAAAGGTATTCATACACAAATAACCTGGTTATCTGGAACTCTTCATGTTCTTTGTAATTTATATATGACAGGCATTTAAATACACCAATGGTATGTCTCTGCTGAATTATCTAGTCATGCCTACCTCTAAGTGTTCCTCACTTAAGAATTATCAACCATCCCCAACAGATCTCACCGCACCGAAAAGAGAAAAAGTGTCAGAAAAGTCAGAAAGTGCCTCGCGTAAGCACCACCCATTGAGCTACTGGTTGGTACTCACCAGTTTGCTTGTTATGTCATCATTGGCGACTTTCTTGACAGAAAGGAAACATGTGTGACCTAATCCTTAGACTATTGTACATCTAAACCCCGTTGTGTAAAAAAGTGAATAAATCTCCTAATTAAAAGTGAGTTATGAACATCTATACCATACATACTTTATTTCCATGGTGTCCATACTCAATTAAAAGAAGCGGCATGTTTAGACCACCTTAGCTTGAATGGCCGTAGATGCCCATCATATATAACTTACAAAGAATATGATGTGTTCCGGATAACCAGGGCATTTGTGTATGAATTCTATGAGTGGAGGGCAACCTGGTTATTATTCCCTCTGTTTGCTCCTTATTTGCTTACTCCTGTAGAAAGGTACGCTCCATTACAAAATCTATGCTAGACTCATAAAGACACCCTAGCACTATGGTGTAAAAGTGTGTGACGTGAGCGCGACAGCCTGATTGTGTGGCGACACTAGGGGAAAGGAAGAAGAGTGGCATATTTCTGTAGATGTGGCGCCTTCCTCCTCCCTCTCTGTCATGCAGTGTAGCCCAATAGCTTTGGGTGCTGCGCTGCGTTGCATGACAGGGTCATAAATTTGGGCCTATGTGTCAAAGGGAACAGGTTGTATTATAAAGTACCTAGTGAAAAACAGTGGGTTTACTCAAACATAACTAACATAATTGTTATAGAATTTTGAATGCAGCCTGATATTTAAGCAGTATTTATAAAGCGCAGCTTATCACCCAAGGGGGTGTCCAGGTGCTGTGGTTATCAGTCAAGGAACCAGGTCTTGAGGCCCTTACTGAAGTGAGTCAGTGATGGTGAAGTACGGAAGGGAAGTGTGTTCCAGGATTTAGTGGTGAGGTGGGAGAAGGAACATCCTCCTGTGTGGCAGCCTCATTATGGGGCATATCAGCAAGGCGAGGTGATAGAATTGTCGCCGCTTTTGCGGCCGTTTTCGGACGAAAAGCGGCGATAATTTTATCGCCTAATTAGCAAGCTCAAGCTAACGCGTGAAAACGTGCGTTAGCGTAGGAATTCCTAATGCCCAGCTTTGCATCTCTAATGAGATGCAAAGTGGGCGTTCCTGACCTGATATGACAGAAGAAATGTCGCTAAGCGACATTTCTCCTATCATCAAGCCCCACGCTATGAAGCATAGCGGCAATAAAAGTAGCGATAACCCCTGTTATCGCTACTTTCCTTACGCCTGCTTCAGGACTGACTTAGCCATGATATCCTATGGAAGGTGGATATCATGGCTAAGTTTGTGAGTCCCTATCATCAAGCTAACGCCACATTGCGTGAGATTATCGCTGGGTTTCCAGCGATAATCTCACATTAGGCAGTTAGCGTGAGGATTTTTATCGCTTTTGAGATAAGCGTTGCTAATAGCATGCTATCTCAGCGATAAAAATCCACGCTAGCCGGCAATAATTATCCTAGCACTAAGTGCGCTTAGCGATAATTGTTGCTGATATGCCCCTATGTAATGTAACCAAATAGATGATGCAATTACAAAAAATCATTATATAAATAAAATTATAAATGTATAAGCTTAACATACATAATAAATGCAAAACTAAGAATGTATAGTGCGATAGATGTATATTAAATAAAAACATTAACTAAATAATTATGCACATGGAAATATGATTGTGTACTCTCTATACTTTTACATATTATTTATCTTAAAAATGTAAAATCGAGATATGAAAAGAACCTAGGTAACTAATATCTACACCAGCATTTGTAAATATTTCAGCATTGATGTTAGATGTCATGTGAGATTTTTACTTACAAACTCACACAAAATAACTTTAAATCCACATAAACTATGCAGATGTAAGTCATTATCGCTCAGTGCATGTGCACTGATGTACATGACATGCCCTTTCTATTTAGGAGTACTACAGAAACCAAGGATTAGTTTGAGGAGGAAGTCAGTTAAACATAGTGCCTGGCAGACAGCAAAATCCTGCAATCTCCACTATTTATAGACATCTGGATTGGTTACTTACCTAGTGGTGGCCTGTACAACAATTGAAGATGTCTTCACACCATGAAGATTCCCAGGAAGGAGCAAGCTTCTGCAACATCTAAAAAAGAATTGATGCTAAGGAAATAGGGTTCTTACTGTATGATGTTCAATGGCACCTACTGCAAATGCTTCAAGAAGGAGGACGTGTGGGCCAGGGATATCCACTGCACGAGCGACAAGGTTAATGAAATAGGCTTGCACGCTGGCCGAGCGAAGAAAGTGGAGTCGAGAGGATCATCCAACAGGTGCAACATCACTGGTCTGACTATTGTAGCACAAGAGAATGATTTGCTTCACCATGTTGCGATTGAAATCAATGGACCTGTGCATAGGTATATGAAAATAATGATGTATAATTTATTTATTTATTTAAGAGTTTTATATAGTGCTAGCCAGACTCGAAGGTATCAGAGCGCTTTACAACATATATTGTGATGCAATCAGTTATACAGTCTTACAATAAATAGCATTGTCTTGTGTTGATTCTTGTTCAGGCGGTCTAGGGAGCGAGTCAAAACACAGGCGCTGGAGAACTTTCTTGTTGAAGTGTCTATGTTCTGTGCTGGGCAGGATTCCTTTAGTGGTAGAGGTCTGTCACATCGTGAGGCATCTCTCCATTCAGATGAGATCGGTTGAGGAAGAGGTCTTTGAGCTGACTTTTGAAGTTTACGAAGGAGGGATTAGTCCTGATGTGGACGGGTAAGGAGTTCCAAATTTTGGATGCATTTCCCAGAGTTTTTTGTTTGCGAGTTTTTGGTGGAATGAGAAGAAGAGTTTTGGTGCTCCTGAGGTTCCTCATTTGTCCTGCCTTCTTGAGTTTGGAAGGCAGGTAGGCCGGTTTACCGGTGTGAAGAGCTTTATGTGTGAAGCAAGCAGTCTTGAAGTTGGCACGCATTTCGATTGGGAGCCATTTTAGTTCTCTTAGCGAGGGAGAAATGTGGTCATATTTCTTTACTTCAGTGATCATCCTGGCAGCTGCATTTAGAGTTGCTCGGATGGGAGCTAAGTGAGATTGTGCCAGTGAGTGTTGCGTTCCCGTAGTCCAATCTGGACAGAGCCAAGGATTGTGTGTCCAGTTTAAGGTTGTTGGGGGGAGTAAAGGGTTTTATTTTGTTGAGTAATTTTAGGTTCAAGAATGCACTCTTCACTGAGTTCTTGATATGTTTGTCTATGTTAAGGCTTGGGGCCAGAGTGATTCCTAGGGATTTTTACAGAGTCTGCCAGGGTAAGATTGCAATTAAGAGCGTCAACGGCTTTTAGCCATTCTGTGACTAGGGGGGTCCCGCTCCTTGTTGGAAATGAAAAGTATTTCTGTTTTGTCTTAGTTGACCTTTCGGGGGTTGTGGGATAGCCAGTGTTGGACTTCTCATAGAGTGTTGTTTAATTTTTGAATGTCTCCAATTGAGGATGTTTCTAGGTAGATCTGGGTATCATCTGCATAGAGATGGAAGGGGATGTTGGCTTTTTTGAGTATGGAGGTGAGGGGCTCCATGTAGATGTTAAACAGTAATGGGGAGAGAACTGATCCTTGTGGGACTCCTCTGGTTATGGGGAGAAGGTCAGTTGTGAAGTTGTTAATTTTTATTCTTTGAGAGCGGTTCTGAAGGAAGGAGGTAAACCATTGTACGACCACCTCATCTGCACCAATTCTCTCTCGGAGTACATTTATGAGCAGAGTGTGGTCAACTGTATCAAAGGCTTCTGATAGGTCAATGAGTATGAGTAGGCAGCCACAGTCTGCATCGAGTGATTTGTAGACATCATCTATGACATTTAGTTTCGCTGTCTCTGTGCTGGAACCTTTTCTGAAGCCTGATTGTGAGTATCTAGAAGGTTGTTGCTGTCAATGTGTTGGTTAAGTTGGAGGAGAACACATCTTTCCAGGATTTTGGATAGGACAGGGAGATTGGAGACCGGCCGTTTTTTTAAATAATGGCATGAGTTGGCTGATTTTTAGACTGTCTGGCATGATTCCAGTACTCAGGGAGCTATTTATCATCTTGGCCCAGAGAGGGGCTTGGGTGAAGTTGAGCTTTTTAGCCAGTTGAGCGGGAATAGGGTCAGCTATGTGTGAGGAAGGTTTGGACCTGATAATCATTTCCGTGATATCTGTTTCGGAGATGGGGTTGAAAGTCTTCTAGCTATTCGGATTGTGCTGTGGGTGGCTGTTTCCTTCATTGCTATGAAGCGGGTTATTGTTAGCTGACAGGAGGTGGTCATCAAGGCAGCCTTCAATCTTAGTGATTTTATTGTGAAAGAAATTTGCAAAGGTGTCACATAGTTCTTTGGAAGCCTGTATGGTTGATGTGGGAGGCTTGGCGGTTTGTTGTTTGATGAGATTGAAGACTTCTTTGGGACGGTTTTTGGCATTGTCTAGTGCACTACTGAAGAAGGTAGAGTTTTCGTTCTGAATATGTTTTTTAAATTTCCTGCATTGTTCCTGACTCTTTTTTGCTTCAGTGGGGCTACTTGGTCTAGTATGGTTGTCATTGTTGTATTGAAGTGTGAAGTAAGCTCAGTTGTAGATAGGTCATTCGTGTTGGGGGGAAGTAGTGTTCTTACCATTTCTTCCAGGTCATCAAGGGAATCTGTCTTAGATTTCTCGCCCAATGAAGGGCATCCTCTTGACGGAGAAGGCAGTGAGTCAGATGGTTAATGTGAAATAGGATGAGGTGGTGGTCTGACCAGTCGACAGGAAGCATGTGGTCTATAGTAACTGTATCTTCCTGAGCTATAATGGCGTCCAGGATTGAGCCTCTATTGTGCATTTGCTCTGTGCAGTGTTGGATCAGGTTATTGTTGAAAAGTAGTTTGTTTAGGGATTGGATCAGAGTGTTATTTTCATCATTCCAATATACGTTGAGGTCCCCTAGTATTATGTTGTTGGAGTCTAAGAGTGAGCAGTGAGTTCTCAGATCGGAAAGGTGTTCTCCGAAAGAGGGAATGGTGCCTGGCGGATGGTAGAGGAGATGGCAGTGTATAGTTTTGTTGTTCTTCGTCTTAATGGTGGAGGATAGATATTCAGATGTAGTGTAAGAGAAGGAGTCTATTTCGGTTATGGAGATGTTGCTCTTGTGGATGATTGCAATACCCCCGCCATAATAGTTCTTTCTGTCTTTGTTTATGATTTAGAACCCGGGGGCACAAGAATATCAAAGAATGTCAAAGATTGGTAAGGAGGATTCGTTTAGCCAAGTTTCTGTGCTGAATGCGAGATCGATATCCGCCAGTTCTGTTGTGTGGATGGTCGCAGATCTGCAGTTTATGAGCATGCAGTGGGTCGTTATCTTGTTGACGCGTATCTTCTGGGGAGGGGCCATGGGTACGTTCATGAGGGGGGCTGGTGGTCTCTCCTTTCTTGGTGTGATGTGGTCTCTCCCAAATCCTGTGATTACCTGGATTGTGGAGCTGGGGTTGCTAGTTAAAGAGGAGTCGTAGGAGTTGGCAAGATTGGTCACCTCTTTCATGGACATTGCGGCGCTTGGTCTTTTGGGTCTCTCAGGCTGGTTCGCGAGGGGGGTTGAGTTCCAGTTGTGTGGATATGGCTTGTGAGGGCTTGGTTGTTGTTTGTTGGAGTCTGTAGGAGGGGAGTGTAAGTGTTGGATAGGCTCAAGATGTGTGGTGATGTTCGATAATATTTTGCTTATGCCCTGTGTCATCATAATCTCTAGTTGGCTTTCCACCAGAGAGAGTCTTTGCAACATATTCAGTGAGGAGGGGGTAAGAGAGTTTAGGTTCAAGGTGACTTATGCGGGACAGTCTAGGGATGTTGAGAGCCTGTCGGTGAGAGGGTGAGTTATGGTGTCATTGATACCAATGTTACTCCAGTGGTTGGCAGAGGCCTTTTAGGTGTCGTTTAAGAAGCAAGTGGCATGGGTGGCAATACAGCTGAGTTCGATCGGTGTCTCCAAATCCAAAAAGTCGTAGGAGATGCCTGATTGATACACCGCCTGAAATGCTGCGTGGGAAAACGGGACCGCTCCTTTGGAACGTGTGATTCTTGTGCGAATTATGATGAACACACTTTAGTTGAATACATTCTGAGTGCAGCTAGTGGTGCCTTTTAAGGTCAGGCAACCTGTGCCTGCATGTCAGATATTTGTTGTTGCAACCTTGTAGGAATGTGAACATGGATAAGGATGAGTGAACTGGTATCGCTTACTTGTATCTCTTGGAAGCAGGTCTCTTGGAGGGCAGGTCACTTGATTAGGATCGCCTGTCAGGCTTCAGTATGCGATGGGAGCCGCCATTTTAGAAACCGGCAACAGGATCAGGCAAGTCAGTCAGGAAGGATCGGTGGTCTACAGCAAGATGCAACAGTGCACATCCAAGAGAGATGAGTCTACTGGTAGCGCTTACTTGGATCTCTTGAAAGCAGGTCTCTTGGAGGGCAGGTCACATGATTAAGATTGCCTGCCCCATGATGTATCTATATAAATATATATAGAAAGAGTCATTCTCAACCCTGTATCCTAATTTGAGATTCCAATATTGTAGGTGCATTTTATATTTGAATCTATTCAATATGTCATTGCAAAATAAATAGAATAATAAATATTCACAATTTTATTGGGTAATATGACATCCAGAAAAATATGATTTAAAATCGTTCACATTATGAGTCATGTTTTATTTTCATATGATCTTGAGGTTAATGTAGTATTTTAATACATATTTTTATTGATTTTGCAAGTTTGTTAATGTAAGTTATTGTGTAATTTCAGGTGGACCAGATCTCATTGACCCATCAGAGTTTGGAAGTAAAAGTGTGGACCAAGGTAAGTGTCATACATGACACATATGTAAAGTTAATTGTTCATAAGAATTAGTAGATATGGTCACAAATATAATATATACAATATATCCTGCCAGTTCCCCTCTACTCTTGGTTGCGATGCTGACTGCTGCTTCTTGCTCCTGCCACTGTTCATTGCCCCTGCTGTGCCCCGTTCACCACTAGGCTATGGTTGTGCCCCTCTTACCTCTGTTGCCATTGGCTTACTACATGGTATCTGTGCTTCGCCTTGCTTGCGTTTTACTTTGCCCATTTTATATCATATTGTTCCTCTCCTCACCACCTGCTCCCCGCTAGTCAGGTTGTGCCTTTTCTTGCCTGCTATTATTTATTGCGCTTGGTCTGATTGTATTGTGGCACACGCTAGTCAGCCTTTTTTTCTTTCTGTATTAGATAGTGACTTTTCCTGATGCTTTCTCCCATCGCCAGCCTCCCAGCACCCCTCCCACCCCAAGAACTACTTAATGGAGATTGCTGTGCTAGGGGCACGCCAAAGGCAAGCCTGTCTGTGCCTGGACCATGCACAGCGCCAGGACCCTGGTCCTCACACCTCCCACCGATACAATGCACAGGATCTGAAGTCACTGGATCCCAAGAGAACCAACAACTGCTGCTCCAACTCACCCAGAACCACAGAGGGACCCTTCACACACCAGAACTGCTGCCTCACCTGCAACACCATCACCCCAGTGATGCCCAGCACACGGACACCCAACCTGAGCAATTGTCTTACTGCCCTCATGCAGCCGGCACTGACCATGAGCTCCACTGCATCCTCCACAACCTCCGATCCTTTGCCAAGAAAACCATGGAAATCTAGTACACTATAACTACCATCGTCCCAACATGCTATTCATCACCAAAACCTGGCTCACCCCATCATAAGTGCCCAACATCGCCACCGCCACGCCCCCCCAACCAGCTGCAAGATGATACACGGCAATTTCCCTGGCACACATGGAAGAGGCATCACCATCATTCACAAGGACACTCTATGCTCCGCCGCGGAGGACGACAACTTGACAATCATGGACCATCTCAATTTCCACATCAAAACTGATGCAAAGACTACCTTCAGAGGGACCCTCGCTTGTAGACCACAAGGCCCCATCTAACTTCTGCAAGGCCATCGCCAACTTCATAGCACTTTTGGCCATCGATTCCATACACTACATCCTCCTGAGAGACCTAAGCTTCCATCTAGAGGACCCCAAAGACACCAACTCCACCAAACTCCTGGAAAACCTGGACAACCTCGGACTGTCTCAGTTGGTCTCCACCTCCACACACACTGCTGGGCACACCCTAGACTCGATCTTCTCCTCTAGCATCAGAGTCAAATTTTCCACACCACTGAATTGACCTGGACCGACCACAGCAGTGTTCACTTCACCCTCACCAGCATCGCACAATCCAGACCAAACCCCCCTCTCAACCCTGCCGGAAATGGATCGTAGTCACGGAAGCTATCTGGATCTCTGCCCTCAAAGCTACCTCGCCCACCCCGCCGACATCGAGCTCAAAGCCCAAAACCTTTCAAAGAAGATCTCCTCCGCCACAGACACCATCGCCCCCTGAAAGACTCCCACTAACACAGACACACCGAACAAGCCAGTTGGTTCAAACGCTAGAACCTCAAACACTGCTGCCAAACACTGGAGAGATGCTGGCGATCCAGCAGGAACCCCCCGACCCCAACATGTTCAGATCAGCCTTCAGCAACTACCGCCACCAACTGGAGGAAGGCAAGAAAACCAGCCTCACCAACCGCATCGCAGTCAGCTCCAACCACACCAAAGAGCTCTTCTCCATCGTCAGAGAGTTCTACTGCCTTCAGCCACTGAGAACACCATCCATCCCTCCCAGACACTCTGCGACTCCCTAGCTGACTTCTTCCACCAGAAGATCTCGGACATCAACAGTAATTTCGACCTCCAGCCTACCAAATTCAACCATCCTCACGCCTACACCTACACTACCAAAACCTCCAACTATCTGACTTGAATCAGCTCTCCACCGAAGACACCTCAAACAGAATTATGTCTATCCATCTGGCTCACCCAAGGACCCCAGCACTCACCACATCTACAAACTAGGGAGAGAAGAGATTAGTACGCTCCTTATCGAAGCCCTGAACACCTTTATTACGACAGCCACAGTCCCAGCTGCCTGGAAACACACAGAAGTCAAGCCACTTCTTAAGAAACCCTCTGCCAACCCCAGTAAACTCAAGAACTACAGACCCATCTTTCTTGCACCCTTCCCGGCCCAAAGTCCTGGAGAAAGCAATCAAGCTCCAGCTCATTGAGTACCTCAAACACAACAATCTTCTCAATGCCTCTCAGTCAGGATTCCGGACCAACCACAGAACCGAGACTGCCCTGACAGCAGCCACTGATGACACCAGATGCCTCCTCGAGCAAGGGAAACAGCATCCCTCATCCTCCTTGACCTCTCTGCTGCATTCAACACCATCTCCCATCACACCCTCCTCACCAAACTTTGCCACCTAGGAATCCAACACTCTCAACTGGATCGCCTCCTTCCTCTCTGACCAAAACCAGAGAATCCACCTTCCTCCCACCCCGTTTGACCTCAAGAACATCATCTGCAAGGTCCCACACGGCTCCTCCTTCAGTCCCAATCTCTTCAACGCATACACGACACAGCTCGCCAACATCGCCTGCACTCATGGACTCAACATCATCTCCTATGTGACAACACTCAGCTCATCATCTCCCTCACACACAACAATGACCCCACCAGAACCAACTTCCAGAACACCATGTCAGACATTACAGACTGGATGAGGACTAACTGCCTGAAGCTCATTTCGGACAAGACGGAGATTCTCCCTTTCAGACACAACCCCTCCCCCTGTAAGGATTCTTGGTGTCCTACCACACTCTGGGCCAGCACCTACACCCTTGAACCATGCATAAAAACCTCAGAATCATCCTCGACAGTCAGCTATCTAAGTATAAGCAAGTCAACGCCATCTCTGGCTCATGCTTCCACACCCTCCACATGCTCCGCAAGATCTTCTGCTGGATCCCCACCCACACCAGGGAAACAATGACCCAGGCCCTCTTCACCAGCCGACTTGATTACGGCAACGCACTTTATCCCGGCTCCACCAATCAACGACTCAAATGCCTCCAGACCATCAAGAACTCTGCAACAAGTCTCATCCTCAACCTCACCAGTAGAATCAGCATCTCACCCCACCTAAGATCCCTCCACTGGCTCCCCATACACAAAAGATGCCAATTTAACCTCCTCACCCATGCATACAAAGCCACAACATTGGACCTGCATACCTTAATCACCGCCTGATGTTCCACCAGCCCACCAGAGGGCTCCGCCTCCCTGGGTAAAACCTCCTGCATTTGTCAGATCTGCTGCGGGGTTGTTTCTTCTCCTACATCACCACAAAGTCCTGGAACGACCTCTCCCTCCACCTGCGCACCTGCTCGACTCTCCCGGATTTCAGGAGGAGGCTCAAGACCTGGCTGTTCGACCAAGAGCAGTAGAACTCCAATGCCTGGTAATCTCCCGGAATGACAAGTTGCGCTTTATAAGAACTTTTCTATCAAATCACTCACGTTGTAAGGGTACACAGTAGGATGTACCACCTTTTAGAGAAACCAATGTAGGCCAAGGGTGAGTTATACAATCAGCTGCAGAACTTTATATTGGGTGGGCAGGTAGACCTGTCTTTAATGTCACAGGTTAAAATGGATCTGTTTATTCCGACTAAGCACTACACAATAAGTTCAGAGCACTGCATTGGTGTTGCTTACCTCCTGGTAAAGGCAGTAGCCTTATCCCACTATGAGGTTAGTGCTTTGGCTTCCCCTTCCATTCAAAATAAACTACAATATGCGAGACAAGCCTATGTCATGGGCACACACATGATCATTGTTTGTTTATGAGTGGATGAATCTGCATTACTGATCCAGACATCTGTTTGTTTGCCACTCAGGGAAGAGGTGCACATCCATCACCATGCATAGGTCATTTGCATTTCAACAGTTGTGTGTAGAAATTAGATTATTTAAAATACTTTTGATTATTATTATCAAGCAACGTATGCCAGGTTGCAGGCGGTTGCATATTTGTGATTTGAAAGCTGCAGAGTCAATTGGCCATACATTTTAAATGAACTTGGAGTGCTAAACCTACACTACCACTTAGAGACTATGGAGCCAATTATGCTGTTGTTCAGAAAGGCTCCGAATGGGATTCGGTATTGCAAAATCAGAATCAGAACACTTGTTTCCGAACGATTCGTACACATTTCCCAACAACAGATTACAATGCCTGGAAACCGTTCGGGCAATCTGAATCTGTTTCGAAAGTCATTCGAGCAGTCTACGTCTTTCAGAGCCGAAATGTACAGCTCTATAGACACGTTTCCGAACAAGCGTTTACGATGACCGATTAGGACAGCTGTTCTGATTGGGTCTGCCTTACACGAAACAGCTGTTGAAATCTGTCTTCTGCCGTTGCGGGCCCCCTTCACCCAGAGGCATCTGATTGGGGCCTGTGGGGGTACCCAATGGATTCTTTTTCCCAACCATGCACAATATGGCAGGCACCATGGGAGGCCCGCCACAGGGTGCAAGGCTTCCCCCAAACACAGGCTCCCATTGAAGTCAATGCAAGTCCGACCGAACGATGTGGGATAGCATCGTAATCAGTTGTTCAGACTCGCAGGACCCGATTCGTATGGAAACGATTCCAAGACTGATCCATTCAGAACAGTTTCCGAACTACAGTGTAATCGGTCCTCATATGTTTAGTTGCACTACTTATGCCTCTTGTACAGATGAGTCAACGTAAAAAGTCATTTGTATGACTTTTTGTTATCTACTAAAAAGTTAGAAAACGTTATTATGTACAGTATAGTGTTTATCATGATTGTGACAAAATTGTTTAACATAGATTCTGCTGCCAAAAAAAATGTATCAAAAGAAAACACAGATTGAGTCACATGGAGGAAGTGTGCAAGCATTTTCGTACAATGGGGGAACAACTGGATGAAAGGCGTTTCCTAAAAAACAGGGACAAGAGAGTGTGGCAAAACAAAACCATCCACCAAAGAAATGTAGAAATGTGAAAACACCATCCTAAAGGAAGCACAAGTGACACAAACAAATCCACTACGAGTGGCACACATACAGCGTCACATGTACCTACTCATTCATCAGCAATTGCTCAAGAAATTACAATGTAGAAAATTTATGAAGACATTAGACTCAAGTAGGGACATAAGATGACTACACAGAAAAACACGTAAGTCACTATGTAGCATTATTTACTACCAATCCGGATATTATGTTAAAGATTGCTATGTAACAAATTGCTATTTTTGTATGGCAATGTTTATAATTTGATGCTATAGTACACAAATCAGTGCCAATTAGTGTTTACACACATACTTCATAGTTATTTTCATACTAGTTTATATACATATACCTTAAATAAAAGACTTAACAATTTGCATATACAAAGAACATTATTTGTGGATATTTTTCAGACTACATGTCAAGTGAAAGCTTTCAGGTAAGGTGTGTGTTTGTGCATCAGAAATGTAGACTTCTGCTACATTACGTATGGGTTGGGGGACTTCTTCGAGAAATGGTATTCTGAGGTCTATGATCTCCAGCAGAGCCGCTGCTCCATGACGCACATACTACAGCTAAGGAACATCCACTAAGCAGTTTAGGATTTTCGTCTGTCCATCAAGGAAAGGCTAGTGCAAGTGCTTATGGAACATACCACTGCCATGTGGTATTACAACAAGCAGCGCATCGTGGACTCATGGACCCTGTGGTATAAGCCACTACACATGTAAATGCCTGCACCATCAGGGAGAACTTCCTTGTAGTTCACAACATGGTAGGATTTTTGAATGGCAGGGAAGAGTAATTCATGGGCCAACACCCAGATCACAAGTGGCATTTGCAGATGCACATACATTCTGCAAATTTAGAGAACCTTAGATCAAAAGATTAGGCAACATGAATTATGAATTCTGCATGTCTGTGCATTTAAGTTTGTAAGGAGAATTTTGATGGAGGAACAGTACACTTAAAGTCCAAGTTATAAATCCTGTAAGCCTTTCAACAAAAACCTTTCCTGCAACAAGTTCTAAAGTTCGCAAACAACCAGTCCACAGCCATCTATGTCAGCACAAACTGCGCACAGAGAGTATGATATGCAGAAGTCATGGCCTACAGCATATGTCCTTGAGCATCTGTCATTCATCTGCATCAGCTGGCCATCTTCAACCTTGCTCCAGAGGAGGTTGATATATCATTGGAAGGCAGATTTCCCTTGTGAAAAAATATATGCACTGTAATTATGTTACTTTTGTGTATTGGGATGAAACACATTGATGTTGCCTTTAGAAAGGGATATATTGTGCCTAATTATGACCTGTTAGTCAGCCCTCATTATTTATTTATCCTGTTATGTATTTGTTCTATAGACCCCACATAATAGTTGTCCACCTCTCCTGTTGCACTTGCTCAGCTGGACCTTTATTTGGTACTCACATATTTTATGTGTACGTTCTTTAAGCAACTTCAGAGCTCTCCATTGGAGATCCTTACACTCCATTTGGAGTTCCTAGTCAAGATCACCTCACCACATTGAGTGTGTGAGTTTCAGTTGCGCTGTGCTAAAACACCATAAACCACCTTCTTCACAAACAATTTGATTGTGCTAATACTTTCAGCATGCTTACAAAATGTCGTGATGCCATTCCATGTCAGTAAAACTATCATTCGCCTGACATCCTATGGTACACTTTACCTCTCTAAGGAGGAGTAGATCATTCAAAATGTTTATAAACTTACAACTGAGCCTGTAAATAAATTTTAACACTTAAGATGAGGCTAAGATTGTACTGTTTGTGTTACTTGCAAAAGTATTGAATATATCAAGGCCAATCAAGAGACTAGGCAACATGAATTATGCACAATGTCTGCATGTCTGTGCATTTGAGTTTGTAAGGGGCATTTTGATGGGGGAACAGTCCACCTAAAGTCCAAGTCATAAATTCTGTAACCCTTTCAACAAAAACCTTTCCTGCAACGAGTTCTGAAGTTCGCAAACAACCAGGCCACAGCCATCCATGTAAACACAAACTGCGCACAGAGAGTATGAAATGCAGAAGTCATGGCCTACAGCATATGTGTTTGAGCATCTGTCATTCATCTGCAATAGCTGGCCATCTTAAACCTTCCTCCAGAGGAGGTTGATATATCATTGGCAGGCAGATATCCCTTGTAAAAAAATATATGCATGTTTTGTAGGAAACACATACTTAATTTGGTGGAGCACACAGCAGAATCACTTTCTCCAGGACAGCTTATGTGATGTAATTATGTTACTTTTGTGTGCTGGGATGAAACACATTGATGTTGCCTTTAGAAAGGGATATATTGTGCCTAATTATGACCTGTTAGTCAGCCCTCATTATTCATTTATCCAGTTGTGTATTTGTTCTATAAACTCTGCATAGTATTTGCCCACCTCTCCTGTTGCACTAGCTCAGTTGGACCTTTATATGGTACTCATATATTTTATGTGTACGTTCTTTAAGCAACTTCAGAGCTCTATATTGGAGATCCTTACACTCCATTTGTGGTTCCTAGTCAAGATCACCTCACCACATTGAGTTTGTGAGTTTCAGGCGCTGTGGCCTAAAACACCATAAACATTCTTCTTCACAAACAATTTGATTGTGTTAATACTTTCATTATACTTACACAATGTTGTGATGCCATTCCATTGTTGAAAACTAAAACAGCGATGTGATTAATCATTCACTAAAGACATGAATTCTCTCCAGTTAAAGCATGTTTCTTGTCTTATGCTGACTAAAGTCTGGACTCCATTTTGTATTGTCATGTCATGGTACTGCTGTGGTTGCTCTCTCACCGGCATCTTGCCACGATCTTTTGCCTGCCCTCAGAGGTCCCAGACAGCCGATTTGGGTGCTGCCTTGGGGAATCCTCCCTCGCTGCCGCCATCTACCGCGAGCGAGTAAGCTCCGCCCACTTTACCGGCCACGCCCCCTCCCATCTGGTATAAGGGCGCGCTGATTACTAGCGCGTCCTCCTAACTAACTCCTGAGGTGGAAAGCCGGGAGCGCTGCTCATTTTAACTTGCTTTTAAATTTGTATTGTACTGCTGTGGTTGCTCTCTCACCGGCATCTTGCCACGATCTTTTGCCTGCCCTCAGAGGTCCCAGACAGCCGATTTGGGTGCTGCCTTGGGGAATCCTCCCTCGCTGCCGCCATCTACCGCGAGCGAGTAAGCTCCGCCCACTTTACCGGCCACGCCCCCTCCCACTCCCTTTTTCCTTTTGATCCCCTCATAAAAGGATGTGCATGGGCCGGAGGCGCAGCGGACGGGCGCAGCGGGCGCGACGATGGCGCGCCGAAGGCGCGCCTAAGGCAAGCCCGTCTGCGCCCGTCCGCGACTGTCCGGGGCTAGGGGCACGCCACTCTGCCTCACCTACCATCTATGCCCCCGACCATTTACGCAGCCTCCAGGGATCACGGTCCCTATCGTCCTCCACCTGCTCTCGCATTTCGTCCCTCGGCCTGTCGCCCGTTGTTCCTCCCGACATCCCCCCTCCTCTAGCTGTCCCCTCCCACTCTCCTAGTGACAATGTTCTCCCTGCTACCTCCAAAACCCTTGCGGCATTCTACCTCAACACCCGGTCTGCTGTAGCCCATGCACACGAACTCTCGGTACTGCTTGACCTTCATGCCCCAGATCTTCTTTTTCTAACGGAAACTTGGTTCTGCGATGACTCCCTCCCTGCCCTATTGGCCACCTTACCAGCTCCATACTACGCCCTTCGAGCAGATCGTCCTATTGGCAGAGCCGGGGGCGGCGTGGCGGTCATCGCACGTACCGACCTTCCTTTCCAAACCCTGTCCCTGCCAGCCATCGCAAATACCGAGTACCTGGCAATCCGCACTACATCCACTACGCCCCCTCTTACCTGTTTTCTCACCTACCGTCCTCCCCGATCCACTTCATTGTTTCTCCCTGACTTCCTGGAAGTCCTAGCCACAATCACCGTTAATAACTCCTCTATTCTACTTCTTGGTGACTTCAACTTCTGGCCCTCTGATCCAGCGGAATGCTCATCTTCAAAAGAATTTTCAGAAACTCTCCAATCCCTCAACTTTACATCTCACATTCACTCTCCTACCCATATCAAAGGTCACACATTAGACCAGATCTGGTCCCTGAACTGTCCTGTGGAGTCCCTCTCTATCTCGCCTTGTACATGGTCTGACCACTACTTGATCTCATTTGCCCTCCCCATTCACCCTCCGACCAAGCCCCCTCGTCCCAAAAACATCTGGGTTCGTGCTTTTGGTAGAGTTGATCTTGAAAACTTATCGTCCCTACTCACCACTTCCCTCCCTTCTCTGCATGGTCTACCCACCCTCTCCCAGGTCAAGGCCATCGAACAGTGGCTCTCCTCAGGCTGCGATTCTGTTGCCCCTTTAAAACAAATTACCTCTAAGCGAGAGAAGGATGCCAATCGGTGGTTCAACGCAGAGCTCAAGGCCACCAAACTAGCGGTACGTCGCGCGGAGCGGGCTTGGAGGAGAAATTACTGCCCCCTTTTACGATTAGAGTTCATTAACATCTTGACCCAATATAAAAAAGACATCTTGAGGGCTAAAACCACCTACTTCTCCTCCAAAATCCTTGCAGCAGAAAACCAGTCGAAGGAAGTTTTTTCGATCGTGTACAATTTGGCGTTTTCAGACAGAACAACTCTAAAGCCCGCCCCTTCCAAAGAACTCTGTCACTCCCTCAATAACTATTTCATTCAGAAAATAGCTACTATCAAAGCCAACATCCCTCCCCCTTCCCTCACCTTTGTTGATCCCCAGTGTCCCCCTCCTAAGGGAGAACTCACCACCCTCCCCCCTCTTACTAAAGAAACCCTGACATCCATAATACCCCTTGTCAAATCCGGCTCCCCACTAGACCCCTGTCCGGCCCATATTCTACGTCACATCTTTCTCACATGCCCAGACCCTCCCCTTCACCTCCTCAATAGCTCCCTTTCTCAAGGCGTAGTACCGAACCCACTAAAATCTGCGGTTATTGTACCCATTCTTAAAAAGCCGGGCGCGGACCCCTCAA
This sequence comes from Triturus cristatus, assembly GCF_964204655.1. Classification (NCBI taxonomy): domain Eukaryota; kingdom Metazoa; phylum Chordata; class Amphibia; order Caudata; family Salamandridae; genus Triturus; species Triturus cristatus. The sequence goes on from NC_140581.1 coordinate 522,806,804, forward strand.
TTCCTGCCAACTTCCGCCCCATCTCCCTCCTGCCATTTCTGGCAAAGGTGCTCGAGCGCCATGTCACCAGCACTCTGAGCTCCTTTGTAGAGAAGCACGGAGCTCTTGCCCCCCGCCAGGCCGGGTTCCGCCCCGCACACTCTACGGAGTCCGTAGTCCTCTCGGTCCTGGACAACCTCAGGGAGGGTATGGATACTAACCAGCCCCAGGCCTTGGTGCTCCTCGACCTCTCAGCCGCTTTGACACGGTGGATCATACCATCTTGCTTTCCCGTGTCAAGGCGGCGGGGATCGGGGGCACCGCTCTGGTCTGGCTATCCTCCTTCCTGAGCGACCGCACCCAGGCTGTCCGCCTGGGCGACTTTACTGCGGACGTTCGGAGAGTTCAATGCGGGGTCCCCCAAGGTTCCTCCCTCTCCCCTCTTTTGTTTAATCTTTATATTGCCCCTCTTATCTTTTCTCTGCAACAAATGGAGGTTGCCGTATTTAATTATGCGGATGATCTCCAGCTGGTCTTCAATCTGTCTTCTTCCTTTTCTTCTGTTCTAAATTTCCAATCTATTATGCTCCATATCCGGGACTGGATGAACCACAACCACTTGAAGCTCAACCCAGACAAGACTGAGCTGGTGTTGACGGGTGGTTCATCCAGCCCCTGGTCCTCACTATACTGGCCCCCCTCTCTTGGCCTTTCACCTATCCCTTCTACCTCAGTTAAAACACTAGGCATAAAACTCAACTCTCAACTCACTCTTCACTCTCAGGTCAGTTCTGTGGTGTCTTCTTCTTTCCTTTCACTGCGCACTATACGCAGGGTGTCCCGTTTCTTTTCCTTTACTGCCCTCAAACTGATCATCTTGGCCATGGTGGTTTCCCGCCTGGATTATGGCAACGCCCTATATGCAGGTATTCCTGCATATAGTCTACGGCGTTTGCAACAGATTCAAAACCAGGCGGCCCGCCTGGTCTTTAAACTCCCGAAATTTCACCACACTACCCCCCTTCTGAAATCTTTGCATTGGCTTCCTGTTCGTGCCCGGGTCCAGTTTAAGCTCGCCTCTATCATCTTTCAGGCTCGACTGGGCTCGGCACCCGCTTTTATCTCTTCTGAGATTACCTCTTACGTTCCCAACAGGGAACTACGCTCATCCACTCAGTCCCTTCTTACTATCCTACATTATCGGAGAAAGAAATGGGGAAGCTCGAAATTTGCGACCCTTGCCCCGCTCCTCTGGAACTCTCTTCTTTTTGAACTCCGAACCCTCACTTTGTACCCGGAATTTCGGAAACATCTCAAGGCTCATTTGTTTATAAAGTTTTTTAATTAACCTTTTTGTAGCTTGCTCTTGGTTTTCTGCTCCGGTCCTTTGTTAGTTGTAGCGCCAAGAAACCGCTGGTGTATGTGCGCTTTAAAAATAATTTAAATTCAAATTCAAATTCATGTCTCCACGTGCTTTGCACGAGAAGAGTCCTACCTTTTCGCTAGTTGCTCTTGTAATCTGCCTAGTAACAGTCTATAAATAGCTCCTTTGTCCGTCTGGCGCATGCCAGACTTGACCACATCTGTTATCAGTTAGTCCTTGTTTGACCATGTTTTCGCGGGCTCAGGAAATTGTTAACTCCGCCCACATATTGATCCTGTATCAAAAATGTCCATAAATGGTAATGAATTTTGCTCTATGTTGTATCCACCCACTTATGAGCCCCTCTGTTGTGTATAAAAGGGGACCACGTACGCAAGTTCTTTGTACTACTCTATGCAATACTGAAGAGTGTTGTGTAGGTTGTAGGACCACCCTTAAGGGTTAATAAACTCTGTCTTTGTATTTGCAGTTTCCGTGCCAACTTCCTTCTAGCTTTTGTTACAGGAGAGCGAACCCTTGTATTCTGCGGGCCTAGCTGGGGCCTGTACTCATCAATTGGCGCCCGTCACGTGGGGCTCATCAGCGACTCGGATGCTCGAAGGACTGGTCGTGATGAAGGTGAGGAATTTGGCCGGGGATGTGATCACTGCCAGCGGCGTCTTTTAGTCCTGGCATCCCGAGGTTTTCTTCCTTCCCTTCCGAGCTGACCATCTGGGTGGCGCCGATCATCGATTGAGACCTCTTCTGTCGGTTTGCCGTGTGATAGCCGTTTGGGTGAATTTTGGAACTTGGCAGTTGGAATCTGGACACTCTTGATTGGTAAGAACCGTTGTACGGTACTTGCTCCGAGTTTTGAAGCCTGGGTTGGCTATTTGAGTTTGATTTGTGATGACCGGTCATATTTTGTATTGATTATTGTGAGAATATATGCGTTGCAACACATATAGGCAGGTAATGTGGAGATATTTCTCCGGAGTTGTTTAAATTTGAACGGCGCAAAGTTTAAGTGCCATTTTTGATAATACTGCATATTTTGCATTATTTTTGAGCATGCCTGCTTTTAGCGCACTCCGTAAGTGGTGCTGCTGCTTTGGAAACCGGTTAAATCTCGAGGAATCTGCTCCAGCCCCCCCAGAGGGGACTCCTAATAGGGATATGTATGTGAAGCATGGTCTTTCCTCTATAATGTACAGCACAGTGTGGAGGAAATACACCAAAAAGGATCCTGAATTACGATGGCCTTTGTATGGATCATTTGATATGCGTAAGATTGAGTATGTGGAACAGTGTATGTGTAAACGGCGTGCTCTGCAAGATATGTTTGAATGTGTACGGTTATGGGTGAAGGAAGTGCGTGAGCGAGAGAAACGTGAGAAAGCGCTGATTGATAAAGAGCAAAGGAAAAATGATCATGTGAGAGCACAGGAAGCGAAGCGTCGGGAGGAAAGAGAACTGGCGGAGAGACAAGAGACAGAGCGTAGGTTGCAAGTCTCGGGTCAATATGCTGTCCGCCAGCCACTTTATCCTGTCCTTACTAATCTCGAAGATGATTTTCATTTATTAGATCGCTCTCCGCCCCCTTATGTTGGAGCGTCTGCCCCGAGGTCACAGGATTCTGGGTCGGTTTTGGATAAGGTAGACACGCGGTCCATGTTATCAACTGAGCGTATGGGTGAGCTTCGGAAAATTTCTCTTCGTGCGCTTAAGGGCAAGCTATCTCTTACTGAATTATTGGAATTTTTGGAAAGTTGGCGGGATAGAGAAAAGTTGTATTTTTTTTTTTTTATTGACATTTTAATACCAATACAATGACATACAATGTCAACAGATCTGTAACATATATACTGTGGCGCAACAACATTCGTCATCTACTTATGAACGAGAGTGTCCCAAGGCTGTGGATCACCGTAAGTACAATTCCAGCAGACATCTACATTTAGGTAATCGGGTAAGCCTGCAAGTACTGCACCAGGTAGTGCCAGTAGTCTCTGGGCCGAGAGCCCATTGGTAGCTCCTCCTCGTACGTTTGTAACGTTTCTTTACAGTATGTCAAGTCCTGTATCCATTGTCTAGTCTGGGGTGCCCTTCTTCCGCCCCAGCACAACGATACCCTCCTCTTGGCCATTAGCAATGCCACCGCACAAAATTTTCTCTTATTCGCCCTTATCCCCGGGATCAGTCCCAGCAGACAGGTTTTAATGTCACATGTTATTGTCGCATCTACCATCTTCCCCACCGTCTGTGTGACCTCCACCCAGTATCCAGCTATCTCACTGCAGTACCATGCCAAATGTGCGAAATCTGCGTTTTCCATCCCACAGCGACAACATCTGGAATCCGCCCGCAGCCCATATTTGTAAAGTTTTTCTGGGGTATAATATGTGCGATGGTAATGTATCATACGCAGGCCTCCATTAGGTGTTAGCATACCAGTGAGGGAGCAGGCTGTAGCCCACTCCTCCTCCGTCAAAGGCTCTTCCAAGTCACTGCTCCATTTACCCTTCGCACCATCTGTGTTTCCCGCTATGTCCTCTTGCAGTGAGGTGTATAGTCTCGAAACCATATGTGTGGCCGTGTCAGTCGTGATCAGCAGTTGCAGTGTAGCCATCGCCGGTGGCTCCTCTGGGTGTGACGGGTAGAGCGCTTTCAGCGCTCCCTGTAGCCGATGATATGTGAATTGGAATAGCAGTGTTTGATTACTTATAAATGTCAGGTCTGTGAGTGGTCTAAAAGCCCCCTGCTCGTAGAGGTCACCCATGGTGACAAGCCCCACCTGTCTAAGCAGTCCCATACCCACCTCCTCCCGAGTGACCGACAGCTCCGGATGATGGTGTATCGGCATCGCCGGTGCATACAGTGGCAGTTTGCCCGCCTTCCTGCCCATGATTTTCCACGCTTTGGCAGTTGCGTCAATAGTGTTAATATCACGATTATGTAATGGGGGTCTTTGGTGGGGTAGGATGGCGTCTAAGGGAATTGGGTGTGCATCTCCCTCTTCTATCGCTGCATGTGTCAAATAGGGAATTGGGTGGTACCATACGTGGGCATGCTGGGCCTGCGCGCATAAGTAATACAAGAAGAAGTCAGGGACACTAAATCCCCCCTTGGCATAAGGTAGCGTAAGAGTACTCATTCCAATCCTAGCTTGTCTGCCTGCCCATATTAGGCGAAGAACTAGGGTGGATATCCTACGGAACACCTCGAGCGGGGGCTGAATCGGAATATTGTTAAATAAATACAACAACTTCGGCAGTATGACCATCTTCACCACAGCTAAGCGGTCCGCCAAGGACAATGGCAACTGAATCCATCGCTCTACTTTTTCTTCTAATGCCTCAATTGTTCTACCGTAGTTTGTGCGAATCACCACTTCCGGTTCCCGATGGTACCAGACACCCAAGTATCTCACTGGGTCTGACTGCCACTCCAGTGGGTAGTCCAATGCGCACGGATTTGTGGTGTCCGTTAGCGGTACGATTAGGGATTTAGACCAGTTTATTTTTAGGCCCTAATGTCATCCGAATCGGATATATTCCCTCAGCAGAGGGTTCAGGTTGAGCTCAGGGTCACGGACATAGAGTAACATGTCGTCTGCATATAACGAGATGTGTAGCGGTCGCTGTGGGAACTGCAGCGCCGAATAGTGGTGTTTTTGCCGAATTTGACATGCCAAGGGCTCCAGCGCCAACGCAAAAAGCAGGGGCGACAGCGGGCATCCTTGCCTTGTGCCCCGCGCTATGTGTATGGGGTCAGAGACGTAATTATTTACCTTAATACAGGCGGTGGGTGCCGTGTACAGCAACTGTATCCCCTGCAGGAAAATCTGTGGGAAGCCCATGCGTTGCAGAATCGTTTGCAGGTAAGGCCATTCGATGGAATCGAAGGCTTTCGCCGCATCAAGAAGCACTGCCGCCGCCTTGGTATTGGGAAGCAAATAGTGCGACAGTGCAAATAGCGTCCTGGTGTTATGAACCGTGGACCTGGTCGGAATGAATCCCGACTGGTCCGGCAACACCAGTTTAGTCATAAGTGGTTGTAACCTCATGGCCATTAGCTTAGCTAGTATTTTATTATCGACATTTATTAAGGATAATGGCCTATACGAGTCACAGCATTCGGGGTCCTTGTCCGGTTTTAAGAGGGTTATAATCATGGCTTCTCGCAAGGACGGTGGTAGCCGCTGTCGTTCATGAGCCTCACCGTACATGTCCACCAAGTGTGGTACCAATTGCTCTAGGAATGTTTTGTAGAACTCGCCTGTAAACCCATCCGGGCCCGGCGCTTTGCCGTTAGGGAGAGATTTGATGACCTCCGTCACCTCCTCCTCAGTTATAGGCGCAGATAGGTATTTCCTCTGTGCATCTGACAGCCACGCAATCGCAACATCCGCCAGATACTCCATTATCTCTTCCGATGTTGCCTTAGATTGTGACGCATAAAGAGCTTCATACGTTTTCTTGAATTCCGCCATTATGCCTGGCATGTCCGACCGTAGTTCGCCCCTGTCATCTCTTACCGCCCTGACTACCTGTGGTCGTCGGCCGGAACAGATTTTTGCTGCCAAACTGTGGCTCGGTCGGCCACCCTCCCCATAGCGTCGCGCTTCCTGTCGCTTGCCAATATATTTTAATTCATCGTCTGCATATGTCTGGTACTCCGTGAGGATAACACGAATTTCACCTAGCAAGCGTAAATCGTGTGTGCTTTCATATTCATGCTCTAAGTCTCTGAGCTTATCCTCTCGTATAGTAAGCTGTCGTCGGATATCCCTTAGAATGCCAGCAGTTGTACCAATGCAAACGCCCCGAAGAGTCGCCTTAAATGCCTCCCATAGTAGGCCCCTGTCCTTTGTTGTGGTGGCATTAATAGCAAAATATTCCTCTATAGCCTGAGTTAACGTTTCCTTATAGTTCGGATCCAACAGCGCCCTGGCGTTGAATCTCCAGCTATACGGTGGCGGTGCATAATGCGGGATCACCAGCGCCAGCAGGACCGGACTGTGGTCCGATAGCGTCCTGGGGAGGTGTTTAACGGTATCCACCCAGTGTAATATCTCCTCCGATCCCAGCCAATAGTCTATGCGTGACCAACTGCCATGAGCAGCCGAAACATGCGTCGCCTCTTTGCCGGTTGGGTTCCGGGCCCGCCAGATATCCAACAGACGCCTGTCGATCATGAGTTCCGTTACTTTGCTTACCGCCTTTCTATGTGGTTCCTGTGCAGTGCCCGACCTATCTAGTGTGTCATTCAGCGCAAGGTTGAAGTCTCCTCCCCATAACACTGGCATGTCTGGCAGTTCACTTAGTGTGCGCCAGATCTTGTGGTAGAACTCGGAGTCGTCCACATTGGGACCGTACGTGTTGAGTATGGCGATTCGTTGCCCCCGCACCCTGCCCGTGATGAGGACCGACCTCCCCGTGTCATCAGTGAGCGTGGTGTCAATATCGAACTGTACCCCCTTCTTTACCAATATGATCACACCCCTGGCGTATGATGAATATGATGATCCGTGCGTGGCCTCCGCCCAACGGCTCCCCAGCTTTGACTTAGTTGTGGGTGCTATGTGCGTTTCCTGTAGCAGGGCAACGTCTATCCCATGTCTATCTAAGTATGCAAAGATTTGTCTAACTTTTTTGGGATTATTGAGACCCCTGACATTCCATGTTAGAAAATGCAGTAGCTTATGTCGTGCTGTCATAGTTGTGTAGATGCATCTATGAGCTCTGTAAGATGAATCAGCTGAGAATTTGCTACCATGTACCAATACCCCCACAGCCGTATAATCACATATGTCCAAAAAGTCACAGTGGATTCAGCAATGTATCTCAAGCGCCCCAGTCTGTGAAAAAACAAACCCCAAACCCCTTGTATCCACCCACCTCCCACTTCAGCACCCCAATCATGCCAAAGCCATATCCCCTCATCAATTGAACACATAACTCAAACTTTGTTTGGGGAGCTCCCATGTAGGGGATCCACCTAGAGCACACATCTTCATCCACCGAAATGGATGTGGTCAAGCATACGGATATTTCGCAGACCCATCCCAGCCCGCAATTCCAGGTACACTGACGTGCATACATGAGCACTCCCTGAGACTCTTTGCGCCCAGCGTACCCACGATACATCACGTTTACTGATCCCTTTTCCACCAACCCAGATTTAATAGCAACAATGGCGGTCTGATTTCCCGCCCCGCAGCCCATGTCCGCCAGTGTCGTACTGCCCTTCAAGCCGTTCATTAGTTCGGGGCTCGCCAGGTCCAGTCTATAATATCCCATAGGAGTATATATAGGTAGTCCTTACCAGTGTATGATGCTACATTATCAAGTTCCAACATACCCACGGTGTTCAATTAGTCCTGGTCACTCTCTTGCACTGTACGCTGTTGTTCTTTGTGCCTGGCTAGCAATTGCTTGAGGAAGTCCTGAGCTGCTTTTGGTGATTGTAAGATGGTGGCGCGGCCTTCATAGTTCACTTTTAGCCGCGCAGGGTACAGCATTGCCTACTCGATTTTGAGATTTCGCAGCTTCTCTTTTACCGCGCCGAATTCTTTCCTCGCCTGCTGCACTGCCATTGTGAAATCCGGGTAAAATTCCAGTTGATTACCTTTGTAGTTGATCTGGTTTTTTTCCCGTGCCATCCTCAATATAGTATCTCGGTCTCTATAGTTGAGAACACGGACCAATATAATACGTGGCGTGGCTCCTGGCTTCGGTCGCGGGGCCAGAGATCTGTGGGCACGTTCCACCACGAACATTGTGGATAGATTCTCCGCGCCAAATACATCACGGAGTAGTTCCTCAACGTAGGTTTCCATGCGGCCTGTGTTTGTTGACTCAGGAATCCCCGCGATACGAACGTTATTACGTCGGGACCTCGCTTCTAAATCTTCCGCCTTGACTCTAATAACGTCCAGTAGCCGCTCCATCTCTGTGCATTTCTTGGTCGTGCCATGTGATTCATCTTCCACCGCCGAGATACGTGTTTCCGCCTCCACCAGCCGTTCCCCATGTTTGTCCAGCTTAGCCGCCATGTTGTCCACACGTAGAGTGATCGTGTCTAGCTTGCCGTTTATGTCTTGTAGGCTTCGTTGTATGGCCTGCAGCACCCCCTCCATGCCCTCCGACATCCTCGGGTCAGTGTCCGGCGCGTTGGCCTGTGTCGTCGTCGCCTCCTTGGACGCTTTTTTTGCCTCGAATTGGAACTTGGTCTGCCCCCTGTCGGGCTTTCCCATGTCGCCTTTCCGCTGATGCTAATCCGGCACTGCAACCGTTAGCTCCGGGCAGCGCCACACCAATTGTAATGATCACAGCCTGGTCCTGTGGGCACTGCCACCAGGGTAGTAGTTCCCTATTGCCGGGGCTCCTGCTCCAGGTCTTATCTTGTTTGCGTCTGGGCCCGTGGTGAGGCCAGCACCCAAGTCGTCAAGTACCACACGTCGTTGCACACTGCTCATCCTGTTGTAAATTAAGGCAGAATGTGATTAAGCATTCACTGAAAACATTAGTGTTTCCCTTTTATCGTGTTTTCCTCATTATGTTGGCCGAAGTCCGGACTCCATTTTGTATTGACATGCTGCCACGAGCTCACCACGAGGAGAGTCCGACCTCTGTGTTAGTTGCTCTTGTAATCTGCCTAGCAACAGTTATAAATAGCTCTCTCTTGTCCATCTGGCGCATGCCCAGACTTGACCACATCTGTTATAATTAGCTTTGCTTGACCATGTGTTTTCGCGGGCCCAAGGAGTATGTTAGCTCCGCCCATGTATTGATTTGGTATCGAGAATGACCCTAAATGGTAATGTTCTTCGACTTCATGTGGTATCCACCCACTCATGAGCCCCTCTGTTGTGTATAAAAGGGGACAATGTACGCAAGTTCTGTGTGCTACTCCTTGCAATACTGAAGAGTGTTGTGTGGATTGTAGGACCACCCTTAAGGGTTAATAAACGTTGTTTTTGTACTTTGCAGTTTCCGTGCCAACTTCCTTATAGATTTCGTTACAGAAGAGCGAACCCTTGTCTCTTGCGGGCCTAGCTGGGGCTTGCATTCATCAATTGGCGCCCGTCACGTGGGGCTCATCGGCGACTCGGATGCTCGAAGGACTGGTCGCGACGAAGGTGAGGAGTTTGGCCGGGGACGTGATCACTGCCAGCGGCGTCTTAGCCCTGGCATCCCGAGGTTTTTCTTCCTTCCCTTCCGAGCTGACCATCTGGGTGGCGCCGGTCATCGACTGAGACCTCTTCTGTCGGTCCTGCCGTGAGAGCCGTTTGGGCGATTGTGGAGCTTGGCAGTTGGAACCTGGACTCTTGATTGGTAAGAACCGTTGTACGGTACTTGCTCCGAGTTTTGAAGCCTGGTCTGGCTATTTGAGTTTGATTGATGGTGACTAGTCATATTTTGAATTTGTCTTTGTGAAAATATATGCGTTGCAACACATATAGGCAGGTAATGTGGAGAAATTTCTCCGGTGCTGTGTAAACTTGGAACGGCGCAACGATTAAGTGCCATTTTTCTTGATAATACTGCATATTTTGCATTATTCCTAGCATGCCTGCTTTTAGCGCACTCCGTAAGTGGTGCTGCTGTTTGGATAACCGGTTGAACCTCGAGGAATCTGCTCCAGCTCCCCCAGAGGGGACTCCTAATAGGGATATGTACGTGAAGCATGGTCTTTCTTCCATAATGTACAGCACGTTATGGAGGAAATATACTAGGAAGGATCCTGAGTTGCGATGGCCTTTGTATGGATCGTTTGATATACGTAAGATTGAGTATGTGGAACAGTGTATGTGTAAGCGACGTGCTCGTCAGGATATGTTTGAGTGTGTGCGATTATGGGTGAAGGAAGTACGTGAGCGAGAGAAACGTGAGAAAGCGCTGTTTGATAAGGAGCAACGAAAGAATGATCATATGCGAGCGCAGGAAGCGAAGCATCGGGAGGACAAAGAGCAAACGGACAGACAAGAGAAAGAGCGTAGGCTACAAGTTTCGGGTCAATATGTTGTTCGCCAGCCGCTTTATCCTGTCCTTAATAATCCTGATGATGATTTTTATTTGCTAGATCGCTCTCCGCCCCCTTATGTTGGCGCATCCGCTCCGCGGCCGCAAGATTCTGACCCGGCTTCGGGTAAGGTAGACACACGGTCCATGCTGCCGGCCGAGCAAATGGCTGAGCTTCGGCAAATTTCCTTCCGTGCGCTTAAAGGCAAGGTATCCATGGAGGAATTATTTCAAATTTGGGGGCCATGGCAGGAGAGAGATAAAGTGTATTTTCTGGGTCATTTCGCGGATGAAGTGATTAATGCTTTCCGAAAATATTCTCATGTTTTTGAGCCTGACGAAGTGTCTTCGGATGCCAGAGCAATACGTAACGGTGCTTTTTCTCCCTCTAAGGCTCCTGAGGCGGCTCGGCGGCTGTTCGCCTTGCGGGACGAGGTGCTGGCCCTTCGAGAGAAAGCACGCCAACGAGCGGAGGAGGAGAAGCGGTCGGATTCAGTTGCGGCAGGGGGCCACCCATCCACCTCCCAGTCAGATAAGGATAATGTAGTGCATGCTAAACCGATGCGAGAGGCGGCACCTTTGTATGTCCCTCCGAAAGGAGCAGGGACTAGCTCGGACATTAATTCCGCCGATGCTAGGGGATATTTTGTGTATAATTGGGTTTATACTCCTTGGCATAGGGCCGATGTTATGGCGTTAAAGAATGCATTGCCTGACCCCCGCAAGAATCCAGCGGCCTTCTATGAAGAAGTTGAGGGGGCCTTGAATTCTTGCATTATGACCTTAGCGGATATAGATCTGTTCTTTGGCCTTATCCTACCGCCGGATACGTGGCGCTCTGTCCGGAAGGTAGATGATGTGGTTGCCTTCAAGGGTCGGTGGTCTGAGCTTGAGGATGAGGATAGGGAACGGAAGCCCGCACAGAAACCACCCCAGAATATTCTAGATCTCCCTGCTGCTATTGTGGCTAAATTGAAAACAATAATCCCCCCTAAAAAGATTGACTGGAATATGTTAGCGGCATGTAAGCAGAAAGTTGATGAGTCAGTTGCAGATTTCTTCACGCGCTTCGAAGAAACGTTCCATGACTTTAGTGGCCAGTCGCTTACCGACGACACAGGCCGCCACCTTTTTGCGGACAAATATGTGGCCAATCTGCTGCCGGCAGTTGCGGCCCGGTTAAAAGCGAGTGAGAGTTCTTGGTCCTCCGCGACACCGACGGCCCTTCTGACCATCGCTCAGTATTATGAGCGTCAGGAGCACGAGGCGAAGGGCCAGGAGGAGAAGAAATCGAAAGATCTCAAAACCAAAGTGATGTTAGCACAAGTATATGGCCCGCCCCGCCGGGGTAATAATAATAGGGGAAGGGGCGGATCTTATGGTCCCCCTTCGGGCCGATCTGATTTGAATAAGAACCAATGTGCGTACTGTAAGCAGTTGGGCCATTGGGCCAGGGAGTGCCCAGCATTGCGTGCTTCGCGGCAGGGGCACACTCCGGGTGGCCAGAGAGGTAGAGGGGGCTTCTCGAACTTTAGAGGGAATTCTAACGATAATGTCCGTTTCGACACTGCTGGGCAGCACCGAGATAGCTCAAACGTTTTCGATCGCCAGCATCAGTATCATGTATCGGACCTCGATCACTCGGGATATCATGATTCTCAGCATGCATAGGAATGCGTAGGATGGGGGTCCGAATCAGTTGAGGTGCCGGTCGATCAGACGGGTCCTTATGTATCGGCTGAGGTTTTAGGTTCTACTGATCAGTTCCTAGTGGATACAGGAGCGACACGTAGTGCATTGTCTAGGTACTTGGTTCCGGGGGCTCCCCCATCCGGCTCAATAGTTACATCGGTAGGGTTTGACGGTACACTCTCCCGAAGCCCTCTTTCACAGCCCCTTGCGTTTAAAGTTGATTGTTTTTCTGCGCCTTGTCCGTTTCTGCTTGCTCCGTACACACCGGATAACATTATGGGCCTTGATATGTTAAAGTACTTTAGGGCTACAATTCGTTGTTCCCCTGAGGGTGTGAGGGTGATTTTAAATGACAACTACCCCCGATCTGGGCGGATGTGTACGATCTCAGAGGATGCGTTGTTGGCTACCCTCCCCCAAGCTTTATGGGCGACTTCGGACACAGATGTCGGACAAATGGTGATTCCTCCGGTCCACATTAGTGTCCAGGAGGGGGCGGTGCTACCACGCCTCCCACAGTATCGTATTTCCCAGGAGGGCGAGGAAGCTCTCATACAGATTGTGCAGGATTTGATCGCAGTAGGAGTAGTGGAAGAAGTTCCCTATAATATCTGTAACAGTCCGATTCTCCCTATTCTGAAAAAGGACACGGATGCAAAGGTCTATCGGTTCATCATTGATTTGAGGGAGGTAAACAAGGTCGTGATACCTCAGTACCCGGTGGTTTCCGATATCACGACGTTGCTTACCTTGGTCCCGCCTACGGCGACCGTGTTCTCAGTGATTGATTTGAAAAATGCCTTCTTTTCTATTCCCATTCACCCTGATAGCCGATTTCTTTTTGGGTTCACACTAAACAACAGATCTTATAGTTTTTGTAGAATTCCCCAGGGCTACACAGAAAGCCCTAGTATCTATAGTCAGGCTTTGAAGCGACAGTTGGATTCCTTTGTTTTACTCGAGGGGGTCGCCCTCATTCAATATGTCGATGACATCTTGTTGGCGGCTGACACCCTGGAATTGTGCGAGAAAAGCACGCTATCCCTACTTTCCTTTTTAGCCTCCCACAATCACAAGGTCTCTAGGAAGAAATTGCAATTCTGTAGACCAAAGGTGACTTATTTGGGTCACCTTTTGTCTAAGGAGGGGCGTGCACTCACACCAGATCGTATCCAAGTAATCTTGGACACACCGAGGCCATCCACGCAGAAGGATGTGCGTGCATTTTTGGGCCTCGTTTCTTTTTGTAGACAGTGGATACTGGGGTTTTCACACACGGCTAAGCCATTACTAGCCCTCTTGACAAAAGATACGCCTATCCCAATCCCTTGGTCAGATGAGTGTGATGCTGCTTTTCAGCAATTGCGACAGGCCCTTTGTTCAGCACCAGTGTTAGGGACCCCTGATTATGCAAAACCCTTTTCGTTGTATGTGCATGAGAAAGATGGATGTGCATTATCAGTTTTAGTACAGATGCATGGTGATAAGCAGCGCCCTTGTGCATACTTTTCGGCTGTACTTGATCCTGTCGCCCGAGCATTGCCGGGGTGTTTTCGCTCGGTTGCGGCGACAGCTGTGTCAATACGGCAGAGTGAAGGAATTGTATTGTCCCATAAACTGTTGGTGTTAGTTCCCCACGCTGTTGATGCCCTGCTTAATCAAACAAAGACGCAGCATTTGACCAGTGCCCGTTTAACGGGATATGAGTTGACGCTTTTAGCTCCTCACATTACGTTAAAAAGGTGCGTGACATTAAACCCGGCCACATTGTTGCCATACCCTGAGACACAGCCTGAGGCACAGAAAGCGCATGATTGTATTCTTGTGACTGAGGAACAAACGAAGGGTCGTATTGATCTCCAGGATACGCCCTTTTCAGATGTAGATGGAGAGTTGTGGGTAGATGGATCATGCCTGAAGCTACCAGATGGTACGACTTCAGCAGCATATGCAATTACCACGTTACAGACGATAGTGGAGACAGCACGCATACCACAGAAATCAGCCCAAGCAGCGGAACTGATAGCGTTAACACGAGCGTGTGAGCTTAGTACAGGATTGTGTGTGAATGTTTACACAGACAGCCGCTATGCCTTCGGAGTAGCGCACGATTTCGGCCTACTCTGGAAGGAGAGAGGGTTTCTAACGTCACATGGGGTGCAGATAATGCATGGGGAGTTAGTCCACAATCTTTTAACTGCATTGACATACCCAAAGAAAATTGCCATTGTTAAGTGTAGTGCCCATAGGAAAGTAGTTGATAAGGTTGGAGAAGGGAATGCGTTAGCGGATCGAGTAGCACGGGAGACTGCGATGCAGCCCGGTACTACTGCCATGTATGTAGTGAAGTCACAGGTGGAGAGATGGCATGATGCGAAGGAGGAAGTGCGAGAAATACAAAAGACCGCTTCTGACAAAGAGCGGGAACAATGGGCTAGCGAAGGAGAACTGGATGACGAGGGTTGCTGGAGAAATAAGCAGATGGATAGATGGAAATTACCCACGGCTTTTGTACAACCTATGGTCCAGATGGCACATGGGCTAGCACATGTTGGAGCTTCCGCAATTGTGAAATTGCTTACCCAAGTCTGGGAGCATCCAGAGATTGCTAGCACGGCAAAGAGGGTGGTGCAGACCTGTATGATCTGTCTGAAGTATAACCCAGGGAAAGGCACGCGAACTCCAGCAGGAGGATTTGCGACACCCACTGCACCCTTTGAGGTTCTGCAGATGGATTACATCCAGCTTGAGCGCTGTAACAATTTGAAGTATGTTCTAGTAGTGGTTTGCGCCTTTAGTAAATGGGTCGAGGCGTACCCTGCGAAAGACAATACTGCAATGACTACAGCGAAGCTATTGCTGAAAGAGTTTTTCCCCCGATACGGCGTCTGTAGACTTCTGTGGAGTGATAATGGCCCTCACTTTGTAGCAGATGTTATAAAGTATGTCTTGAAGGGCCTAGGCATCACCCAGAAGTTCCACGCCGTGTTCCACCCTCAGTCTGCAGGACTAGTCGAGAAATATAATGGTACACTGAAGCTTAAGATCGCCAAAATTCAAGCTTCAACGTCTTTGACTTGGCCAGACGCTTTGCCACTGGCGTTATTGTCAATTAGGTCGGTGCCACACTCCCGAACCGGCCTTACACCCTATGAGATTGTATTTGGACGCCCAATGAACATTTGGGGTCCACCAAGGCCTAAGGCTGTGTATGATGTACCTTGTGTGATGATGAGTGATTACCTGGCACAGTTAACGGATAACTTGGTTTCTATTCATCAACAGGTCCGAGAGGCGCTCCCTGATCGGTCTACTGGCGAAGGACATGGTCTCCGGCCTGGAGATCATGTGATGATAAAGGTTTTCGACAGATCGAACAGTTTGGAGCCGAGATGGGTCGGACCTGAGCAAGTCCTTCTTGCAACGAGGACGGCTGTGCGAGTCTCGAACAGGAAGAATTGGATCCATTCCTTGCACTGTCGAAAGGTACCGCCCGGATTGGTGGAGTCTGCCGTGCTGACCGATCAACGAGACATCCTAGCAGCAGAGACAGGCCGTGCTGCAGAGCCAAACGACACTGAGGAGCTCTTTTCGGACCACACGACTTCTGGAGGAAGGCGATATCATCTGCGACCAAGGAAGTGAGGTTTCCAGTACCGGGACATACTGTCAGAACGGCCCTTGGGTTAGTGAAACGGAGAGCCGATGAGGCAAGGGGGGGGGGATCAGCCCTGCATTAGTGTAGTGACACCCGTCTTGGCCCGCTGGTGAAGAAATCAACCGCTGCCCAAGGGGAAGAGTTCTGACAGACTTTTCAGTTTCAGGAAGATACCAGGGTATTGTTTCCTTTGACATGGAGAAGAAGAAAATTCTTTGTGCACTGGGGTTCATGCTAACAGTAGCTATCATTGGTATAACCACATGCTTTGTGGAGGAGGCAACTCCTGCTCGAAAGACACTTGTGTTGACGACTCCAGTGCCTGCGGAGCACTACTTTTATACATTGCCATATCAAGAGTTGAAGCATCGACAGTCCTACTTGAATAACACTTTCATTCAGATGCTGCATCATACCCACGTTGCTACGAACGCTACGAACTGTTGGATATGTGGGATGATGCCAGCCCATCAGAAGAAAGGAGGTACGCCATTCATACCACTTCCTTTCTCTCATAATGGCTCTTGTAGAGCATGGTACACTTTGTTGTTTGCTACTCGGAAACCGACAGTGGGACGATTGCTTTTCAGACTTAATAAAGAATGTCATCAGGACAGACATGGATATCCACAAGCAAATGGAACAATTTGGGAATGGGAAGAGTACCGACCGGACAATGAATCCATTCCCTATATCTTCACGAATACCAGAGACACTGTGGGGAAGGAAAAATTTGTGATCCAAGTGGCCCAAGCCCAAGCGGACCTGTGTGTCCAGAGTGTGGGTTTTATCCCTGTTGGTGTCAGTGATTGTATAACCGTATTAAACATCGACGGGCTGAACAACAGCACCTTCCTAGCATCCCATAATACCTATTTCGTATGTGGAAATAAAGGTTATTACCGTTTGCCGGCTGGGTGGTCTGGGGTATGCTATGTATCATTCCTATTACCTCCTGTATTTCTAGCACCCGCGTCATATCATAAGGATTTGAAGTTGTTGAATAATGTGACTGTAAATAGATATAAACGTACTTTATCGATTGATGATGTGGATCAAACTGATACTAGCTTGCAACAGTATATTGATTTCAACTTAGGACTGTTTTTCTTTGTTGGAGCTGCTTTGAATAGTAGGAAGATCCGGAGATTAACGAGAGTGGTAGAAGCTGTGACTAATCAGACTGCTGCGGCTCTTGGGAATCTTACGGAAGAATTACAGATAACCAGGATTGTTGCATTGCAGAATCGTATGGTATTGGATGTGATGCTAGCTGATCGAGGAGGAGCCTGTAAAATTATTGGAAGCAGCTGCTGTGTGTTCATCCCTGATCATACGCCATCCGTTTATAACGCCATTAATAAGCTGCATAAAATAGCAGCTGAAATCCACACGGAAAACGGCACTTGGTCCTTTTCTGGATGGTTTTGGGCGTTGGTTACTGCCTGGGGATGGAAGGTCTTAACTGGTCTCTGCATTATTATAGCAATTCTGTTCTTTCTCTGTATGTGTATTCAATGTGGACCATTGTGCTGTTCCGTATGCATTTCATTTTGCATTCCAGATAAGAAAGCTATTGCCGATGTTGCCCGCCAGAAGGGTCTAGCTAAAGAAGTTAAAGGAATGATGATAATTGACATATACGATGATTATTCTTGGAAACCGGATGTCTTCAGTAAATGCTGAAAAGGGTCGTCTGTTGTAAATTAAGGCAGAATGTGATTAAGCATTCACTGAAAACATTAGTGTTTCCCTTTTATCGTGTTTTCCTCATTATGTTGGCCGAAGTCCGGACTCCATTTTGTATTGACATGCTGCCACGAGCTCACCACGAGGAGAGTCCGACCTCTGTGTTAGTTGCTCTTGTAATCTGCCTAGCAACAGTTATAAATAGCTCTCTCTTGTCCATCTGGCGCATGCCCAGACTTGACCACATCTGTTATAATTAGCTTTGCTTGACCATGTGTTTTCGCGGGCCCAAGGAGTATGTTAGCTCCGCCCATGTATTGATTTGGTATCGAGAATGACCCTAAATGGTAATGTTCTTCGACTTCATGTGGTATCCACCCACTCATGAGCCCCTCTGTTGTGTATAAAAGGGGACAATGTACGCAAGTTCTGTGTGCTACTCCTTGCAATACTGAAGAGTGTTGTGTGGATTGTAGGACCACCCTTAAGGGTTAATAAACGTTGTTTTTGTACTTTGCAGTTTCCGTGCCAACTTCCTTATAGATTTCGTTACAGAAGAGCGAACCCTTGTCTCTTGCGGGCCTAGCTGGGGCTTGCATTCATCAATCCCTCCATCGCCGTCACGGTCGCAACATGGGGACAGGACACTGACAGCCAGGCCATCTGCAGCGCGTTATTGAGCTGCACACCTCACAGCGCTACGGCTCTCCCTCCGAGACTGCACGATCGACCAGAACCACATCGGGGACACCGTCACAATGAACAGATGGCGTTGGATTCAGCCCACTTCCACAGCTAGCCGTCAGGCCGGATTCCCCTCGCCAGTTCCCCAGTGTGAGGGAGCAATTGCAGCCTTCTAGTTCCCCGCCGCGGCACTACAGGTGTCCCAAGCGCCTTCGTTATCCACACGCCACATCGGGAGAGTCGGGTGTAGGCATCCCAGCGGCCAGAGCTGTCGCGCACCTCGCTGTCTTCGCTCAACGAACCTGCCTCAGCAGCCCCTACTGCAATGCCCAGCACTCCTCTGTTTCATGCCGCTGGCAGTCGCTCGCCGTTCCTCCGACCGCGCTCACCTACTTCGCCACGTGCAGCGCCGCCCCAGGCGAGGCGGCCACTCGTCGGCGTGGGTCCCCCTCCTCACCCTCAGTTGCCGCGTACAGCGATAGCAAGTCCCGGGGGGGGCCACGCAGCGCTCCGTTCGCCACTCTGCGCCACTGGGGTAGCCCGCCACCGTCTTCACCCCAGCGTTGACCGTTGGTCCCTGGGCGCCGCCATCTTGTTTGCGCCATTTCTCTTCTCCGGGCCGGAGAGTAATTTCATCTTGCGAGTCGCTGCAGCTGCGAGTCCGCTTTATCACACGGTCCGATCAGAGCCCCATGTTTCCGATGACCATTGCTTCTATTTGCGGGCCGTTCCGAGTCCGCCTTACGCCTGTACTACCGCATTTTCGGCTTGACCAGGCGGAGCCGTCTTAACAGGCGGCCATCTCGCCGTGCTCCCTCTAGCGCCCCCTGAGAAAAGTTGTATTTTGTTGAAACTTTTTCTGATGAAGTGATTACTGCCTTTCGGAAATATTCTGATGTTTTTGAACCTGATGATGTAGTATCAGATTCTAAGGCATTATGTAATGGTGTCTTTTCTCCCTCTAAGGTACCCGATGCGGTCCGACGGCTGTTTGCATTGCGGGACGCGGCGTTTGAACCTAAAGAGAGAGCGCGCTAAAAGACAGGGGAGAAGGAGCAATCGGATTCACACGTCGGCGGAAAACAATCATCTATCTCCCATTCAGATAAGAACGAACTAGTGCATGCTAAACCAATGCGAGAGGCGGCACCTTTGTATGTTCCTCCTAAAGGAGCAGGAACTAGTCTAGACATGTCTTCCCCCGATGCTAAGGGATATTTTGTGTATAATTGGGTTTATACTCCCTGGCATAGGACTGATGTTATGGCATTAAAGAATGCATTGCCCGACCCCCGCAAGAATCCAGCGGCCTTTTATGAAGAGGTCGAAGGGGCTTTGAATTCTTGTACTATGACTTTGGCAGATATAGATTTGTTCTTTGGGCTTATTTTACCACCGGATATGTGGCGATCTGTGCGGAAGGTGGACGATCAAGCCGCTTTTAAGGCTAAATGGTCTTATTTTAGATCTTCCTGCTGCTATCTTGACTAAGTTGAAAACGATTATCCCCCCTAAAAAGATTGACTGGAATATGTTAGCCTCATGTAAACAGAAGGTTGATGAATCAGTTTCAGACTTCTTTACGCGCTTTGAGGAAACATTTCATGATTTCAGTGGTCAGTCGATTACGGATGATACGGGTCGACATCTTTTTGTTGATAAATATGTGGCGAATTTATTACCAGGAATAGCAGCTCGATTGAAGGCGAGTGAAAGTTCTTGGTCCACCTCGTCTCCGGCATCCCTCCTGACTATGGCTCAGTATTATGAGCGTCAGGAACAAGAAGGAAAGGGGAACGAGGAGAAGAAATCGAAAGATTTGAAAACTAAGGTGATGCTAGCACAAGTGTATGGTCCGCCTCGTCGGGGTGTCGAAAGAGGTAGAGGAGGATTTTATGGTCCCCCTTCGGGTCGGTCAGATGTTAATAGAAATCAATGTGCGTATTGTAAACAGCTGGGTCATTGGGCCAGGGATTGTCCGGTACTATATGCACCCCGTCAGGGACGTGGTCAGGGACCGTCGAGAGGTAGAGGGGGCTTTTCGAATTTCAGAGGGAATTCCAATGATCCTGTTTGTTTTGAGTCTAACGTGCAGCAACGAGATAGACCTAATGTATTTGATCGGCAAAATCAGTATCAAATGTCTGGGAACGATCGCCTTGGGTACCATGATTCGCAGCATGCATAGGATTGCGTTGGGTGGGGGTTGGAATCAGTTGAAGTGCCGGTTGATCAGAGGGGTCCTTATGTTTCAGCAAATGTTCTGGGTTCTACTGATCAGTTCCTAGTTGATACAGGAGCTACTCGCAGTGCGCTGTCCAAACAATTGGTTCCGAGGGCTCCCCCATCTGGCTTAATGGTTACATCGGTAGGGTTTGATGGTACACTCTCTCGAAGCCCTCTATCCCGACCCCTTGCATTTCGTGTTGAACAATTTTCTGCACCTTGTCCGTTTTTGCTTGCCCCGAACACGCCTGACAACATTATGGGTCTTGATATGCTTAAGCATTTCAGAGCTACGATCCGCTGCTCCCCTACTGGAGTACGTGTGATATTAAATGATAATCACCCTATGGCAGAACGGATGTGTGTGGTTGCAGAGGATGCTGTATTAGCTTCTCTCCCTCGTACTTTGTGGGCCACTTCGGATACTGATGTGGGACAGATGGTGATTCCGCCTGTCCACATTAGTGTCCAGGAGGGTGCGGTGTTACCACGCCTCCCTCAGTATCGTATTTCCCAGGAGGGGGAGGAGGCACATACAGATTGTGCAGGATTTGATTAAGGTGGGAGTAGTGGAGGAAGTTCCCTACAACGTCTGCAACAGTCCTATTTTACCCATTTTGAAGAAAGATATCGATGCTAGGGTTTATCGTTTTATTATTGACTTAAGGGAAGTGAAAAAGATAGTGATACCTCAGTATCCAGTGGTTTCTGATATCACGACGTTACTTACTCTGGTCCCACCAACGGCGACCACATTTTCAGTTATCGATTTGAAAAATGCTTTCTTTTCGATTCCTATTCATCCTGATAGCCGGTACCTCTTCGGCTTTACTTTGAATAATAGGTCTTATAGATTTTGTAGAGTCCCTCAGGGTTATACAGAGAGTCCTAGTATTTACAGTCAAGCATTGAAAAGACAATTGGATTCCTTTGTTCTGCCTGATGGTGTCGCCCTTATACAATATGTCGACGACATCTTGTTGGCGGCCGACACTCCTGAGCTGTGTGAGTAGTGTACGTTATCCTTGCTTTCCTTTTTGGCGTCTCACAATCACAAAGTGACGAGGAAGAAATTGCAATTCTGTAGACCAAAGGTGACTTATTTGGGTCACCTTTTGTCTAAGGAGGGGCGTGCACTCACACCAGATCGTATTCAAGCAATTTTGGACACGCCAGTACCTTCCACACAGAAGGACGTGCGTGCATTTTTGGGTCTTGCTTCTTTTTGTAGGCAATGGATATTGGGGTTCTCACACATAGCTAAGCCATTGTTAGCACTTTTGACAAAAGATACCCCAATTCCTCTTCCCTGGTCAAATGAGTGTGAAATTGCCTTTCAGCAATTGCGACAAGCCCTTTGTTCAGCACCAGTGTTAGGGACCCCTGATTATACGAAGCCCTTTACATTGTATGTACATGAGAAAGATGGATGTGCATTATCAGTTTTAGTGCAGATGCACGGCGACAAGCAGCGCCCTTGTGCATATTTTTCGGCTGTACTTGATCCTGTTGCCCGAGCATTGCCTGGTTGTTTTCGCTCGGTTGCAGCGACAGCTGTGTCAATACGCCAAAGCGAGGGAATTGTGTTATCTCATAAGCTGTTGGTATTAGTTCCCCATGCTGTTGATGCCCTGCTTAATCAGACAAAGATGCAGCATTTGACCAGTGCTCGTTTAACGGGATATGAGTTGATGCTTTTGGCTCCTCATATTACGTTAAAGAGGTGTGCAACATTAAATCCAGCCACATTGTTGCCGTTTCCGGAAACTCAGTCTGAAGCACGAAAAGCACATGACTGTATTCTTGTGACTGAGGAACAGACAAAGGGTCGTATTGATCTCCAGGATACGCCCTTTACAGATGTAGATGGGGAACTGTGGGTGGACGGATCATGCCTGAAGCTACCAGATGGTACGACTTCAGCAGCGTATGCAATTACCACATTACAAACAATAGTGGAGACAGCACGCATACCGCAGAAATCAGCTCAAGCAGCGGAACTGATAGCATTAACACGAGCATGTGAGCTCAGTACAGGATTGTGTGTGAATGTTTATACAGATAGCCGCTATGCCGTCGGAGTAGCGCACGATTTTGGCCTACTCTGGAAGGAGAGAGGGTTTCTAACGTCACATGGAGCACAGATAATGTACGGGGAGTTAGTTCACAACCTTTTGACTGCATTAACATATCCAAAGAAGATTGCTATAGTTAAATGTAGTGCCCATAAAAAGGTGGTTGATAAAGTTGGAGAAGGGAATGCTTTTGTAGACCGGGTGGCACGAGAGACGGCGATGCAGCCTGGCTCTACTGCAATGTATGTTGTAAAGTCACAGGCAGAAAGATGGCACGATGCTAGGAGAGAAGTGCTGGAGATACAGAGGACCGCTTCCGATAAGGAACGAGAGCAGTGGTCCAATGATGGAGAATTAGATGACGAAGGGTGTTGGAGAAGTAAGCAGATGGATAAATGGAAGTTACCCACAGCTTTTGTACAACCTATGGTTCAGATGGCACATGGACTAGCGCATGTCGGAGCTTCCGCAATTGTCAAATTACTCACAAGAGTTTGGGAGCATCCGGAGATCGCTAGTACGGCAAAGAGGGTAGTGCAGACCTGCATGATTTGCCTGAGGTACAACCCAGGAAAGGGTACACGAACTCCAGCAGGAGGATTTGCAACACCCACTGCACCCTTTGAGGTTTTGCAGATGGATTATATTCAGCTTGAGCGCTGTAACAATCTGAAGTATGTTCTAGTAGTGGTTTGTGCCTTCAGCAAATGGGTTGAGGTATACCCTACGAAAGACAATACTGCAATGACTACAGCCAAGATGCTATTGAAGGAGTTCTTCCCTCGATATGGTGTTTGTAGATTGTTGTGGAGTGATAACGGACCTCATTTTATAGCAGACGTTATCAAGTATGTCCTGAAAGGACTGAGAATTACCCAGAAATTTCATGCAGTGTTTCACCCTCAGTCTGCGGGATTGGTTGAGAAATATAACGGTACTTTGAAGCTTAAGATCGCGAAGATCCAAGCTTCGACTTCTTTGACTTGGCCAGACGCTTTACCGCTGGCATTATTGTCAATTAGATCGATACCGCATTCTCGGACCGGTCTCACACCCTATGAGATTGTGTTTGGATGCCCAATGAATATTTGGGGTCCACCGAAACCGAAGTCAGTGTATGATGTACCTTGTGTAATGATGAATGATTATCTGGCACAGTTAACGGATAATTTGGTTTCTATTCATCAACAGGTTCGAGAAGCGCTCCCTGATCGGTCCACAGGTGAAGGACATAACCTCCGGCCTGGAGACCATGTTATGATCAAGGTGTTTGAAAGGACGAACAGTCTGGAGCCGAGATGGGTTGGTCCTGAGCAAGTCTTGCTCGCAACGAGGACAGCTGTGCGAGTCTCCAATCGGAAGAACTGGATCCACTCCTTGCACTGTCGTAAAGTGCCGCCTGGATTAGTGGAGCCGGCTGTATTGACCGACCATCGAGAAATCCTGATGGCAGAGACAAGCCGTGCTGTGGAACCGAACGACACTGAGGAGCTCTTCCCGGACCAAGCGATTCCTGGAGGAGGAAGATATCATCTCAGACCGAGGAAGTGATTTCTTTCTGTATCAGGACGTTGTCAGAACGGCCCTTAGGTTAGTGAAACGGAGAGCCAATGAGGCAAGGGGGGGGATCAGCCCTGCATTAGTGTAGTGACACCCGTCTTGGCCCGCTGGTGAAGAAATCAACGGCTGCCTAAGGGGAAGAGTTCTGACAACCTTTTAGTTTCAGGAAGATATTGACTTTTACTTTAAACTGGAGAAGAAGAAGATTTTTTGTGCGACAAGCTTTATTATCATTGTAGCCATTGTTGGTATAACCACGTGGTTTGTTGAGGATGTGACTCCTGCCCGTGAGTTGCTTGTTTTGACTACTCCAGTGCCTGAGGAGCACTACTTTTATACCCTTCCGTATCAAGAATTGAAGCATCGTCAGTCCTATTTGAATAATACTTTCATCCAGATGTTGCATCATACCCATGTTGCTACAAATGCTACGAACTGTTGGATATGTGGTATGATGCCAGCTCATCAGAAGAAAGGAGGAACGCCATTTATACCTCTTCCTTTCTCTCATAATGGCTCTTGTAGAGCACGGTACACTTTGCTTTTTGCCACACGGAAACCTACAGTGGGACGACTACTTTTTAGACTTAATAGGGAATGTCATCAAGATAAAGAGGGCTATCCACAAGCGAATGGGACAATATGGTAGTGGGAAGAATATCGACCAGACAATGAATCAATCCCCTATATCTTCACGAACACCAGAGACACTGCTGGGAATGAACAATTTGTGATTCAAGTGGCACAAGCTCAAGCAGACCTGTGTGTTCAGAGTGTGGGTCATATTCCTGTTGGTGTTAGTGACTGTATTATTGTTTTGAATATAGATGGATTAAATAATAGTACTTTCTTAGCTTCCCATAATACATACTTCGTATGTGGGAATAAGGGTTATTATCGCTTACCAGCCGGCTGGTCCGGAGTATGTTATGTAGCGTTCTTATTACCCCCTGTATTCTTAGCGCCTGCATCCTATCATAAAGATTTGAAGTTATTGAACAATGTAACTGTAAATAGGTATAAACGTACCCTATCTATTGATGATGTTGATCAAACTGATACTAGCTTACAGCTGTATGTTGATTTTAACTTAGGATTGTTTTTCTTTGTTGGAGCTGCCCTAAATAGTAGGAAGGTTCGAAGATTAACAAGAGTTGTAGAGGCTGTAACGAATCAAGCTGCTGTTGCTCTTGGGAATCTTACGGAAGAATTACAAATCACTAGAATTGTTGCATTACAGAATCGTATGGTATTAGATGTTATGTTAGCTGACAGAGGTGGAGCATGTAGAATTATCGGAAGTAGTTGTTGTGTATTTATTCCTGACCACACGCCATCAGTCTATAACGCCATTAATAAATTGCATAAAATTGCAGCTGAAATCCATACAGAAAATGGCACTTGGACCTTTTCTGGATGGTTTTGGGCATTGATCACTACATGGGGATGGAAAGTTTTAACTGGTCTCTATATTGTTGTAGCAGTTCTGTTTTCCTGTTGCATCAGTGTTCAGTGTGGTCCTTTACTCTGTTCCTTATGTGTGTCATTCTGTATTCCTGATAAGAAAGCTATTGCCAATGTCACCTATCAGAAACATTTAAACAAAGAGGTGGAAGAGATGATGAAAATTGACATATATGATGATTATCCTAATAAGCCGAATGTCTTCAGTGAATGCTGAAAGGGTCGTCTGTTGAAAACTAAAACAGCGATGTGATTAAGCATTCACTAAAGACATGAATTCTCTCCAGTTAAAGCATGTTTCTTGTCTTATGCTGACTAAAGTCTGGACTCCATTTTGTATTGTCATGTCTCCACGTGCTTTGCACGAGAAGAGTCCTACCTTTTCGCTAGTTGCTCTTGTAATCTGCCTAGTAACAGTCTATAAATAGACCCTTTGTCCGTCTGGCGCATGCCCAGACTTGACCACATCTGTTATCAGTTAGTCCTTGTTTGACCATGTTTTCGCGGGCTCAGGAAATTGTTAACTCCGCCCACATATTGATCCTGTATCGAAAATGTCTATAAATGGTAATGAATTTTGCTCTATGTTGTATCCACCCACTTATGAGCCCCTCTGTTGTGTATAAAAGGGGACCACGTACGCAAGTTCTTTGTACTACTCTATGCAATACTGAAGAGTGTTGTGTAGGTTGTAGGACCACCCTTAAGGGTTAATAAACTCTGTCTTTGTATTTGCAGTTTCCGTGCCAACTTCCTTCTAGCTTTTGTTACAGGAGAGCGAACCCTTGTATTCTGCGGGCCTAGCTGGGGCCTGTACTCATCACCATGTCAGTAAAACTATCATTCACCTGGCATTCTATGGTACACTTCACCCCTCTAAGGTGGAGTAGATCATTCAAAATGTTTATAAACTTACAACTGAGCCCATAAATAAATGGTAACACCTAAGACGATGCTAGCCTAAGATTGTACTGTTTGTGTTACTTGCTAAATTATAGAATATATTAAGGCCATGCCTAGGAACTACTTCTCATGTAGGATGAAACTCTGCATCTAAATAACTTACACATTTGCCAACTACCAACCTCTTAATTTTTTGCAAGTCAATTCCACCACAGACAAAGATGCTACAGCTGTGATAATATGTCAAGTTCATTTCCAGATCATCTTAGAGCAGCAAAGTATGTGTTGCCCCATAGCCCACTTTACACTACAGTCTTGGCAGTCATCTTGGCTACAATCGTCATTTAGCACAGCCACTACTACAAGGCAGCTTGCTTAAAGCACTTTCACAGACAGATTTAGACTTATTGAGTGTAAACCATAATTTGTTACATGTGCAACTTTTAAATATAAGTGTTCTGAGGAGAGCGCGCGGCACGGCGGTGTAAGATGGCCGCCATCTGAGGAGCTCCGCTCAGTCGAGCCATGCTCATAGAAGAAAGGGACCTCTTTCCGGCAGCGCTGCTGTATGGCAACAACAGATTCTCTCGTTGGAGATGGACGGGCATAACTTGGCAAGTTTTCGGACCGAAATACGGTCTTTTTGACATTTTATCTGCCCAATCTGCTTTTGCCTTATTGCGGCCGCCATTTTGATTATTCTCCTACACAGCATCTTTTATGGCTGCAATATTGTTTTTTGTGCCTTACTGACTGCAACTTCTCTTTGTTTCTGAGGAAGCTTGTTTCTTTGGCCCCTGCTATGTTGGAGTAGTGTTTTTTTCCTCAAATTACCTCCGTTTTTGCTCTTTATTTTACATCAGTATATGTGCTTGAAAAGCAATGGCAACAAACAAATAAATAAACAAGGACGAGAGAGGTGGGAGTGCACTTTTCCACACACAGCATTCTCAGTTTGCACAGGAGGTATGGTCTAGTAGTTTATTATTTGACCCCCTAACTGCAGCTATTTTTACACTGATATCTTGCTGTGCTTTTAAGTATGCTCCTTCAGTGACCCACATTTGAATGCTTTTTATCGCTGCACTATGCTGACCACTTGCTTTTTCCTTGGTAAATAGATTGTTGGTGTTCTTCACATTTTTTTAGCACCTCCTCCTCGTTAATGCCAGTATTGCTTCTCCTCCTGCCTTCAATTCTGCTCTTGGCTGTAACTTTCCTGTGGTAACATCTTCACTATGGATTCCTCACATCCAAATAAATCTCATGGGACTTCTTCCAGAGGTCGTAAAGAGCCAACTGTGTCTTCTGTTAAACGTACCAAGAAGGATCCACCTTCTCCGTCGAAGTCGCTGCTTCCTCTCACGCTGGTGGATATAATGGAGGAATTGCACCTCATTCGTCCTTTTATGACTGACACTGTTGCTACTCTTCAGAGGTTGGACGACAAATGGTCTGGCCTTGATATGAGACTTACAGATGTAGAACAAAAAGTTAGTGACGCTCAGGATGTTGTTGCCAGAGATGATAGCCTTACTAAAGAAGTCAGCCAACTTAAAAAGACCACGGAGGATTTGGAAAATCACAACAGGCGCAACAACCTTCACATATATGGTATTCCGGAAGGTTCTGTAGGGTCGGATATGATTCAATTTTTGAAAACTCAAGTCCTTCAGATCGGTGGCCTCCCCAAATCCACGGATTTCAACATCCAAAGAGCTCATTGTCTGGGGCCAAAGAGTGCATCTTCTGCATCCAAACCTAGAGGTATAATTGCCTATTTTCTCCTATACTCTGACCTCATGATGATTCTCAATGTGGCTAAGCAACATAGGCAGATGCTTTGATCTGGCCATAGAGTTTTCTTCACTCAAGATGTCTCCAAGCCAACTGCTAACCGGCGGAAGGAATTCCTAGATCTCAGACCTGCGCTGCGATCCATGAACGCCCGCTACAGTTAAATCCATCCTTGCTTCTTCAAAGTAACCTATAAAGACAGAACTTTCAGTTTTGAAGATCCTGCTGACCTTCGGAAGTTCATTCATACTCCCAAGAGATAACTTATGGAACTGAGCAAACCCTAATTATTTTGTTAATGACTCCCTGGTTTGTTTTGTTGAGTTTTATTTTCGTATGTAGTTTGTAACTATAACTGCTTCTTTGTTTATCCTTTCCCTTGTTTCTTAGGCCTCCCCTCTGCTGTTTCGTTGTAGACATTTTCCATCCGTGTTGCCCTGATGTCTGTAATGCGCAATTCATTCTGCTGCTTTTCCCCTAAATGTTTGGTAAGTTCCCTTCATTTTGTCTCATTTGGT
The DNA here is from genome assembly GCF_964204655.1 of Triturus cristatus. NCBI lineage: Eukaryota > Metazoa > Chordata > Amphibia > Caudata > Salamandridae > Triturus > Triturus cristatus. The sequence goes on from NC_140581.1 coordinate 522,835,438, forward strand.
TGCCTTCAGTCTTCGGGCACCTTTTTCAATCTGTAATTTATTATTGTATGGTGACCTGCCTTTATTCGGTGTCTCTTTTTCGTGCGGTTGTCTTGTTCTTCGCCGCCCCCCTCCCACATTAATGTTTTCTCGTGATTTGTTCTTTATGACTAAAGCCATTTGGCTTTCTGTCATCCTCCTTTCTTCTCTTTCCTTTCTTCTCCTTTTTCTCTTTCTTTCCTTCTCTTCTTTTCACTGCTCTCTCCTTTCTTACCGCTTTTTCCTTCCCCTTTCTGGCAACATTTTTCTTATTTACCTCCTTCTACATCTTCCTCTTTTCCATTTCAGCCTATGGTTCTCTACTGTTCTCTCAGCCTGCTCCGGTGCCTGTTCCTGTGGTGGTCATACAGTTCAATTTCTTCTCTTTTTGCTCCTCTTTGTTATCTTCATCTTTCCATCCTCTTTTTACCCTTATTTTCTCTTCTCCTACCCTTTTTTGACTTCTCTACACTCTTCAGCCTACTCTTATTCAAATTCCAGGGATGAGTGGTCTTCGCTTTATCACTTGGAATGTTAAAGGTATTCGCAATCCTGTTAAAAAATGTGTTTTATCTCATTTAGCGAGATTGAAATGTGAAGTTGCATTGTTGCAAGAAACGCACCTTAGTTTGCAAGATCTGTCTTCACTGCGTAAACAATGGGTAGGAGAAGCTTTCTGCTCCCCGGCAGTGAACAACAAAAATGGTGTTATTATTTTGTTCCATAAGTTGTTAACTGTTCAGTTACAAAATGAGTTTCATGATACTAATGGTAGATGGTTGTTTTTAAATACTACTGTTAATAACACACAACTTTCCTTTTGTAATGTTTATGGCCCTAATGGCATTGATTTAATCTTTTGGAATGACTTCTCCACCCTTCTTTCTTCACATGCGACTGATGATTTAATTATGGGCGGTGACTGTAACCAACTCATGGATCCCTTCTTAGACCGGAAATCACAAGCAGATATGTTCCCAATAAGATGCAGAAATCTTTTTTTTAAACAATTTCTTCCAGAGGCCTCATAAATTCCTGGAGAATATCCCACTCTGACACACTAGAATTCTCCTTCTTTTCTCCAGTTCATGCATCCCACCCTCGTATTGACTATATTTTTCTCACTCAACACGCTTTCCAATTCATGACTAACTCAGAAATAGGTTCCATTCTTATTTCAGACCACGCCCCGTTATTTTGGACATGGATTACCCCTCACCTACTCCCCCCTCTCGGCGCTGGCGCTTTAATAATTCTCTCCTCTTAGATTCCCTGTTTATTGAGCAATTTACGCTTTTTTTTGGATGGATTCTTCCATAATAATCTTCACTCTACTTCTCAATTTCACTTTATTTGGGACGCCTTCAAGGCTGCCGCCAGAGGATTTATTATTGACTTTGTATCTCGAAAGAGGAAAAAAGCCCTTTCTCAGTCATCCCACATTCTTAAACAAATTAAAGAGCTTGAACATCTTTACATCACCACAAAGTCTTCTGATACGCTCTCTTCTCTTATCAAAGCGAAAATGCAATATAACAAGCACTCCTGGGACTCTGCATGCAATAATCTCCTCAAATTCAAAGCAGGCAAATCCCTTGAAAATTATCTCAAAATCAAAAAGCAAAAATCCAAAATCATAGCTATTACTGATACCCATGGAGTTCGTCAGTCCACTGATGATAAAATCCTTGATTGTTTTGTCCAATATTACTCATCCCTTTACACTCAAGAATCCAGTCCTTCTTCCGCACAAATTGACTCTTTCTTTCAATCTCTTCCCAAATCCCCTGATAATCTTACAGATCTTTCATCCCTAGACATTCCTATCTCAGAAAAGGAAATACTCAATGCCATTACTTTCCTACCCAAGGACAAAACTCCCGGTCCGGATGGCTTCACTGTTCGTTTTTATCTCCACTTTAAGAACATTTTAATACCACATTTACTTTCATTGATCAACCATTTTGTTGCCAAAGGAGAATCTAGGAGATCCTTTACACAGGCAATGCTATGCTTAATCCCTAAAAAAGATAAGGACCCCTCCCTTTGCAAAAATTATAGGCCCATTTCCTTAATCAATACAGATTGTAAAATTTATGCCAACATTTTAGCCATTCGTATTAACAAAGTCATTCCTGACCTTATTAATATTTATTAATCTGGGTTTGTCAAAGGCAGATCCATTACCGATCACTCGAGAACTCTCCTTAACATCATCCACCTTGCCTCAAAGATGGACTCCCCAGTCGCAGCTGTCACATTAGACACTGAAAAAGCGTTTGATAGGGTAAACTGGGACTTTATGTTTGGAGCGCTGAGATGGCATGGTTTTTGCCCCCATTATTCAATATATTCAGTTGTTGTATTCTGCCCCCTCTACTTCTATTTGGGTTAATGGCTCTCAATCTAATTATTTTTCTCTTCATAGAGGCACCAGACAAGGTTGTCCCCTTTCCCCTCTTCTTTTCATTCTCGCTTTAGAACCTTTCTTGGAAAAAATTTGGCGTTCATCATCTTATACGGGCTTCACATTTCAGAATATTGATATTAAATTTACTGCTTATGCTGATGATATTCTACTCTACATTTCTAATCCGTTCACTTCTTTACCCTCACTTTTCTCTTTATTATAAGAATATTCCTTAGTCTCTGGATACAAATTGAATATAGGTAAATCTGAAGTCCTACCTCTAAACAAATTTTGAATTTCCCATATGTTTCATGGTTCTGGCTTTGGATGGAATCCCAGGAATATTAAGTGTTTAGGTATCCTTTATGCTAACACTATTAGAGAAACTATTAAACTCAATCATACGGACAAACTTAAAAAGATCTCTTTACTCATTGACGGCTGGTCCCCTCTTTTCTTATCCTGGTGGGGGAGGCTAGACACCATCAAAATGATGCTTCTTCCTATCGTCAATTTTTATCTCTCTATGCTTCCTATTTCTCTCCCACTCTTTTTCTTTAAAACCGCCTTTTAACAAAATTCTTTTGGAATAATCGCAAAGCTAGGATTTCTCTCTCTCGTCTCCAACAACCCAAAGATTTGGGTGGAGTCAACTTTCCTAACCTTATCCGATTTCACAGATTCGTTTTGTCCTCCCTCGTGCAACACTCACCTTTTTCATTCCTTACAGCTACTCGCTTATCTCAGCCTCCAAAGCGATTTCTCACCCCCATATTTAAACACTCCAAAGAACTTGCTCTTTCACTCTCTCGCTCCTTTCTCTCATATGCTGATTCTCACTTCCTAACTCCGATTTGGTACAATAAATTAATAAAGATTATTAACAGAGCGCTTTTCTGGAAGGAATGAATTGACAGAGGCATCATTACTTATGACCATTTACTTAAAGATAACTCCTTGAGGGAATTCTCAGACATTCGTGACTCATTTGACCTTTCCAACACACACTCTTCCCAGTACCCCTTGCTTAAAAATGCCCTAACCTCTATTATTTCTCAAAATAGCTCCATGACCAATACCGCCCGATCCTCTCCCCTCCACCAGACTTTTCTATTCCTCTCAAAGCTGCTGCCATTTATAAACTACTTTCCCATCTGTAGGAGAGTAGGATCTGCTTCACATGGGTACCCCCACTTTTTGCTGGTGTTTCACTGTTTTTCGACCTTAGTCTGGTTGTGGCCCTGCTAATCATGACCCCAGCCTAGCTGCTTACTCTCTAAAATGGTTTAAATGTACATTAGGTACATTCCTAATTGTATTCTGGAGTAGCTTATAAGCCCCTAGTATATGGTATACTATGTACCTAGGGCATAGGTACCTCAGAGGCTTACCAGGGACTGAAGCATGTATTATGCCACCCCTGGGAAGCACTCCAAAATGACACCACAGGTCTGCTACTGCACCCTGGGTAAGGTGGTGCTTGCACCCCTTACTGTGGTATAGGCTACCTATATCACTACCATTGCACACACATATAAAACCTATAAGTCACTCCTACGGCTGGCCTTAACAATCCTGAATGCAGAGTGTTTGGTTGTTATGTGAGAGGGTGCCCCTGCATGAGCAGAGCCCCTCTGCAGCATTCAGAGTACCTCCTCTGATGCCGTTTGTGGTGCAGCCTGACCGTATACTATAGCATTCCACCCTTCTAGAGGGAGAGACATGTTCACACTGGTCTACCCGGTAAAGACTTTCTAAAGCCCTGGCATCACAAAATGGATGCCACTGCCACAGACACGGGTCTAGCCTCCTGCTGCTGACTGAAACTCCGGCAGGGGAGGCCTGGACAATAGGTTTCCTGTCCCAGGGAGGTGTAACCACCTCCCCAGACAGGCAGATGTGTATTGGGGCTGGGCAGGAGCACTCTCTGGTGCTTTGAAGTCCTGCACTGGGGGCACACTTGGTGTCCCTGTGCATAGTGCAGTTCAAACCGGTTGCAGGGGCTACCTGCCCCTGCTCTGGCACAAAACTGGACAAAGGTAATGGGTATAACCACCCCTCTTTCCAAACCCTCCCATAGTTGGGTCCCCAGTGTATGTCCAACCCCCTAACTTTGTATAAGTATGGGAACCCAGTCCTTGAGACTTTAGATTAACCTGGATGATACTCTGCAACATATATCCTTGACCTTCAACTTTTATTTTCGCTAGAAGACTGAAGTAATCTCCCTTGGGGTCAAGGAGTGAGTCCACAGCAAAGCTGAGGCCCGTGGCTGTCATGGGTGACGTGGAACCGTGACACCTGGACGCTGTGATCTTTTGCCAGTCCATCATCTTCCTGGTCTTCCTCAAAGTTTTGCTTTGGGCTCTGAGTAGCCCCAGCCTTGAGCACCTCCTGCACTGAAGATCTCTGGCCTCCACTCCATGAGTGACCCGTGGGCCAGTTTCACGTGTGACCGCTTGAGGTTCCTTCGCGATTGCTAGCCCGTTGGCTAGTGGGTCCCCACGAAGGCAACTCCTCTTCTGATTGAGCTTTCCTGGTTGCACCAGACGTGCCCCGACTTACCCTTGCTGGGTGAGTCCCCCAGACCTTGCTGGTCTGCACCAACGTCCTTTTTCTATTTCCACATGACTTGCAGTTGCCAAGGCTTGTTGGGTCCATTCGGGTTGCCGACACCGCAGCACTCGACAGACTTTGTGGGCCAGCTTGAATCCAGCTCCTGGTTGTCGTTGATGCCTCCTGGACCTCATGGCTGAAGAGTTTAAACACACGTCAACTCACCAGAACCACCCGACATCTGTGGGCATTGGACTATCGTGCACCTGGTCACTGGTAAGTAACGCAGATTCTGTCCTCTCTGCTTTCAGGTTCCTTCCATCCTTGATCCAGGCTTGGATCCCTTCGGACACTTCCCCGCTTCATGACAGCAGCACTTCTTTGCCAGCTTCCACTGAAAACAGCGACGCGACCCGACACCAAAAGATATCTATGCACCCGGCATCCCTGGGTGAGGTAACTCGAGTACTCCGGTGCTCCCGTGGGTGTTGGCCCTAGACACCTCTAAGTCCAAAAGGGTTCACTTGTAGTCATCCTCTAAGTATCCTTAAACTCTTAATTTCCAACCGCGACTTTCCCCATAGAAGTTAACGGCGATTCGCGGCTGTGTTCTCACACTGCACGCGTCCCCTGTGGGTCCCCTGTGTCACTACCTTGGGTGGTTCCTTGAGGCCCAAGCACTTTTACAGGCTCTAGGCCTTGTGTCTAGTTCAGTCGTGGTTCTTATACCACTTTATTGGTATATGGTTTGGTACGCCCCTAGGGCCAAACGTGTATTTGTGCTTTTACTGTTGAATACTGACTTGTAACTTAAGTACTTTGAACGCTAGCCTCATAAAGAGACTAGAGGGGTGTGTTTTATCTTAAATACATATATTTTAAATATATACCTGGTGTGGTTGTCCTTTCATTTGGTCATTCAAGAGATTATAGACTGGTAAAACAAGCTGCTTTACATTCCTTCAAGACTTAGCCTGAAGGCTGCTCTCTATAGCTACCACTAGGATAGCTTTCAATAAAGGTTGTCTTTAACCTATCACCATAAGGGGTTGTTTGGACTGATACAAGGTGCCCACTATAACTAGTGGACAGCATATATCAGGCCAACTTCTCACATTGGTGTGCAGCGTGTGGGATTCCAGCTTGCTATAGTTTTACCAGATAATCTCAATTGAATTGATCAACTGAAAACCCCTAAAGGTACCTTAGGTACATATAATATCAAGCTTAGTATACAGTAAGTACTACTGAACTTAGAGTTGTGTGTCAAGAGCTTAGCACACCCATTCTACAGCTCAAGAGAGTTTAGTATACCACACTATTGTAGGTAGTGCAATACAGCACACCACACTAGTAATGTCTAATCAGCCAGGAACCAGTGGGTCCCTGCCAGAAGCCAGTGGGCCTCTCCCCAATAAGTATGAGAATCTCACCTTTGCTCAGCTTAGGGCCTTATGTTCTATTAGGAACCTGAAGACAGGCAAAAGTCCAACCACCCAGCATCTCTTGCAGTTACTCAGGCTGGATGATCTCACAGGGCCCTGTGGGCCTGAAGGGGTAGGCAGAGTGGGTGGGGCAGCAGTTGAGGGTTGATTTGGGGGTGGAACTCCCCCTGGCCCAACCTCTGCTGTTGACCAGATTGATGACAATGATCAGGATCTGGGAAACCCAACTCCACTGGATGAGGATGATGAGGATAAGCACAATGCTCCCCTCTTTGTCCCTCCAGAAAGAGCTAAAAGTAAGGTTAGAAGGGATAGATCTCTCTCAAGGGAGTCTCTCCAGTCTACCTCATCTTTAGGGACCTCTGTTTCTTCTCACACAGGGAGGGAAACCTCCCAGGAGAGGAGAGAGAGACTGCTGAAGTATGAGTCCCTTGGTGCCAGCAATTTCCCTAGAGATAGGGAGAGGTCTTATGACCATAGAAACCTAAGTAAGATTGTCCCTCCTTACCACAGTGGGGATGACATCCACAAATGGATAACTGCCTTGGAGAGGGCCTGTAAAGTATAGCCCCAAGGGCAGTGGACAGCAATCTTATGGCTCTCCTTTGCATAGAAAGGTAGAGATAAGCTCCTCACTGTAAGAAAAGAGGATGCTGATGATTACCAGGTCTTGAAAAGTGCACTGATAGATGAGTTTGGCCTAACCACTGAACAATACAGGTTAAAGTTCAGGGATACCAAAAGGGCACACAATCAAGACTGGGTGGACTTTGTTGACTGTTCTGGTAAGGCTCTGGAAGGTTAGTTATTGGGCAGTAAAGTGTGTGACTTCATAGGATTGTACGATCTGATAATGAGGGAGCAGATTCTTAATAACTATCAAAATCAGCTGTTGCACCAGTACCTGGTAGACTCTGATCTGACCTCCCCCCAAGAATTGGAAAAGAAGGCAGACAAATGGGTCAGAACCAGGGTGAGGCAGAAGGTACAGAACCAAGGTGGTGACCCAAAGAAGCAAGATTCTAAGAACTCTGACAAGGGTGGGGAGAAGGGTAAAGACCAGAAGTCCTCACAAGGTCCCCAAAAATCTTCATCAGGTGGGGATCCACAGTCCAACAAAGGGAAAGGCCAAAAGAAACCATTGTGCAAAGTCTGTAAGCAAAAGACACACTGGACCAGTGATTGCACCAAGTCCAAAGAGACTACTCCAGCCCCCACCAATGCCCCTAAGGCACCTGCTCCCCCTAGTGCAGTTACAATTGGTGGTGGGAATACACAAGCCAAGGGTATCGTAGGGTTGACCCTGGGTACTGAGTTGGGCTCTGGCCTAGTCAGATAAACCACTCAGGCTGTTCTTGTCTGTGATGGGGGCATGGATATGACCCCCTCTGTGAGTCCCAGTAACTTGGGCAAGTACAGGCAACAGCCTTTAATCAATGGAGTACAGGCTTTGGGATTCAGGGACACAGGAGCAAGTGTCACTATGGTGACAAAAGATCTTGTGGATCCTGGGAAGATTATACTTGGTGAAATGTACCAAGTGACCAATGCTAGCAATGTCAGAACAGACCATTCTCTGGCAGTTGTTAACTTCTCCTGGGGAGGGGTAACTGGCCTTAAGAAGGTTGTGGTGAGTGCAGACCTACCAGTCGAATGCTTGCTTGGCAATGATCTAGAGACTTCAGCTTGAGCAGAAGTAGAGCTCAGGACTCATGCAGAAATGCTGGGCATCCCTGCAGATGTGTTTGCTGTGACCAGGTTACAGGCCAAAATGTCTGAAACTGAACAGGCCTTGGATTCTGGAAAAATTGACCAAGTGCCATCCAAGAGGAGGAGCAGAAGTTTTAAGGCAGAGCCTTTCCCCCTGACTCAGAAGGAAGATCAGTCTCTTGAGAGAGATGATCACGGTCCTGAAGAAGGAACTGTCCCAGAGGAGCTTGAGCCTGACCAGATTGAGTTCTTGGGGACAGGGGGCCCTTCCAGGGCAGTTCTGAGCAAGGAGCAGCAGAGCTGCCCCTCTCTTGAACCCCTCAGACAGCAAGCTGCTGCTGAGGCTGCTGGGAGTGCTAGCAGTACCCATAAGGTGTATTGGGATGATGGACTCCTGTACTCAGGGTATAGAGACCCCAAGCCTGGTGCCACCAGGAGGTTGGTTCTACCTCTGAAGTTCAGGGGCTTCCTATAGTCCCTAGCCCATGATATCCCTTTAGCAGGTCACCTGGGCCAGAACAAGACTTGGGACAGACTTGTCCCTCACTTTCACTGGCCCCACATGTCTGAAGACACAAAGGAGTTTTGTCGCTCCTGTGTAACCTGCCAAGTCAGTGGCAAAGCAGGTGGCACTACAAAGGCCCCTCTGATACCACTACCTGTGGTGGGGGTGCCCTTTGAAAGGGTAGGGATTGACATTGTTAGTCCCATGGATCCCCAAACAGCATCTTGGCACAGATTTATCCTGATGGTAGTGGATCATGCTACCAGGTACCCAGAAGCTATTCCCCTTCGGACCACTACAACACCTGTGGTGGCAAGGGCCCTGTTGGGAATTTTCTCAAGAGTGGGTTTCCTAAGGAGGTGGTATCAGACAGAGATACCAACTTCATGTCAGGTTACTTAAGGGCAATGTGGAAGGAGTGTGGAGTGACTTACAAGTTCACCACACCCTATCACCCACAATGCAATGGTTTGGTTGAAAGGTTCAACAAAATCTTAAAGGGCATGATTAACGGGCTCCCAGAAAAGCTTAGGCGAAGATGGGACATTCTCTTGCAGTGCCTTTTGTTTGCAGACAGGGAGGTGCCACAAAAGGGGGTTGGCTATAGCGCCTTTGAACTTTTGTTTGGTCACCCTGTCAGGGGTCCATTGTGTTTGGTGAAGGAAGAGTGGGAGTTACCTCTCAAGCCCCCAAAGCAAGACATAGTGGACTATGTACTTGGTCTCCGCTCCAGGATGGCTGAGTACATGAAAAAGGCAACTAAAAACCTTGATGCTAGCCAGGAACTACAAAAAGCCTGGCATGACCAAAAGGCTGTACTGACTGTTTAGCAGCCAGGACAGAAAGTGTGGGTGGTGAAGCCTGTGGCCCCAGCAGCTCTCCAAGACAAATGGAGTGGACCCCACACTGTTGTTGAACAGAAGGGAGAGGTTACCTACTTAGTAGACCTAGGAACTCCCCGGAGTCCCGACAGGGATCTCCATGTCAACAGGCTAAAGCCATATGTAGGCAGGGCTGACATGGGCTTGCTCATGGCTACTGATGAGGGACAGGAGGAAGAGAGTGACCCACTCCCTGACCTCCTCTCACAGAACCCTGATGATGGGTCAGTTGATGGTGTGGCCTTGGCAGGCAGCCTCACTGCCCAGCAGCAAACTGATTGCAGACAGGTGCTCAATCAGTTCAGAAACATGTTGTTTCTGACTCCAAGTCAGACCACCTGGTGCACTCATGAAGTGGACACTGGGGGCAGTCTGCCTATTAAAAATAAGATTTATAGGCAACCTGACCATGTCAGGGACTGTATCAGGACAGAAGTCCAGAAAATGTTGGATTTAGGAGTATTTGAACCCTCAGATAGCCCTTGGGCTAGTCCAGTGGTCCTTGTGCCAAAACCTCACACCAGTGGTGGGAAAAGAGAGATGAGGTTTTGTGTGGACTAAAGGGGTCTCAATGCAGTCACTAGGACTGATGCCCATCCAATTCCAAGGGCAGATGAGCGTATTGATACTTTGGCCTCAGCCAAGTACCTTAGCACGTTTGACTTGACAGCTGGCTACAGGCAGATCAGACTAGCTGATGATGCAAAGCCAAAAACAGCATTTTCGACCCGAAGTGGGGACTACCAATTTGTGGTGATGCCCTTTGGTTTGAAGAATGCACCTGCCACTTTCCAAAGGTTGTTGAATACAGTTCTCACAGGTCTGGAAGCCTACAGTACAGCTTATCTAGATGATATTGCTGTCTTTAGCTCCACCTGGGAGGATCACCTGGTCCACCTAAGGAATGTTTTGGAGGCCCTGCAAAAGGCAGGCATCACTATCAAGGCCACCAAGTGCCAGATAGGGCAGAGTCAGGTTGTGTACCTGGGCCACCTTGTAGGTGGAGGCCAGGTTCAACCACTGCAGAGCAAAATCCAGACCATCATGGACTGGGTTGCTCCAACCACCCAGACTCAGGCGAGGGCCTTCTTAGGCCTGACTGGGTACTATAGGAGATTTGTCAAGGTGTATGGATCAATAGCGACACCCCTGAATGATTTAACTTCTAAGAAAATGCCCAAAAAGGTTCATTGGACAGACCATGTGCACTGCTCCCATTCTACAGAGTCCTGATTACTCCAAGAAGTTCATTGTCCAAACAGATGCATCTGAATTGGGGGTAGGGGCTGTACTGTCCCAATTAAATGATGAAGGTCAGGATCAGCCAGTAGCTTTCATAAGCAGAAGGCTGACCCCTAGAGAGAAACGTTGGTCAGCCATTGAGAGGGAGGCCTTTGCTGTGGTTTGGGCTCTGAAGAAGTTGAGGCCATACTTGTTTGGTACTCACTTCCTTGATCAGACACATCACAAGCCCCTCTTATGGCTAAAACCCCAAACTACTTAGGTGGTCCATTTCCCTACAGGGGATGGACTTTGCAGTGGAACATATACCTGGGAGTAACCATGCCAATGCAGATGGACTCTCTAGGTATTTCCACTTCGAACATGAAGACTCAACTGGTCAAGGTTAGTTTAATGTCCCTGCATTTGGGGGTGGGGGGTTGTGTAGGAGAGTAGGATCTGCTTCACATGGGTACCCCCACTTTTTGCTAGTGTTTCAATGTTTTTTTTACCTTAGTCTGGCTGTGGCCCTGCTAATCAGGACCCCAGCCTAGCTGCTTCCTCTCTAAAATGGTTTCCATGTACATTAGGTACATTCCTAATTGGATTCTGGAGTGCCTTATAAGCCACTAGTATATGGTATACTATGTTCCTAGGGCATAGGTACCTCAGAGGCCTACCAGGGGCTGAAGCATGAATTAAGCTACCCCTGGGAAGCACTCCAAAATTACACCTCAGGTCTGCTACTGCAACCTGGGTAAGGTGGTGCCTGCACCCCTTACTGTGGTATAGGCTACCTATATCACTACCATTGCACACACATATAAAACCTATAAGTCACTCCTATGGCCGGCCTTAACAATCCTGAAGGCAGAGTGCTTGGTTTTTATGTGAGAGGGTGCCCCTGCATGAGCAGAGCCCCTCTGCAGTGTTCGGAGTACCTCCTCTGATGCTGTTTGTGGTGCAGCCTGACCATATACTCTTAAGTGCATTATAACCTCACAGTAAATGCTAACTTTGGACTGGCTGCACGGAAACATGTTGTGTTTGGTGTCAACCACTTTGGAATCCTACCCCTCTGTCAGTTCTGGCGGCGGGGGTATCATTCCACCCTTCTAGAGGGAGAGACATGTTCACACTGGTCTACCCGGTAAAGACTTTCTAAAGCCCTGGCATCACAAAATAGATGCCACTGCCACATACACGGGTCTGGCCTCCTGCTGCTGACCGCAACTAGGTTTCCTGCCCCAGGGTGGTGGTAACCACCTCCCCAGACAGGCAGATGTGTATTGGGGCTGGGCGGGAGCTCTCTCTGGTGCTTTGAAGTCCTGCACTGGGGGCACACTTGGTGTCCCTGTGCATAGTCCAGTTCAAACCGGTTGCAGGATGCGGGTTACAGCGTTTGAATCACAGCGTTGGAATTGTCGGACTGAATGGCGTGATTCCACTTATATTTCCACTAAAAGACGTTACGGAGACAGAAGGGACAAGAAGCAAACGACCTTTGACTTCAACCAGTATATAAAGGCATCGAACTGGAATAATTAACATAGAGCTGCCCCTGCAGAGGGACCTGCTCAGATTCTTGACAGATAGACTGTTTCCCCGTCCTGACGAAGCCAAATAATTGGAGGCTGAAACGCGAACGCGTCGACATACTGATTATCGAGGAGTCCACAGATTGGGGTGACTCAGAAATTAGTTTTTTGGCGCATTTCAAATAACAGGATAGGAGTAACACCTTGGACGCCAAGAGGACTACCTCTAAATGTACAACTGTGAATAAGAAGTGTACATAGGTGTAATAATAGTTAGGGGAATTTTTAAAAAAAAACTCTTTTCTTGAATTTTTTTGTACATATGAGATTTTTGTATATTGTGGTGTATATAAGATGTACATATGTTGTATGAATCTGTAAATTGAGATTGTTGTGTGATGAATTTTGTTGTATTTGTAATTGGATATATTATGAGTTAAGTACGCTGATGTATACGAAGAGTTATCCGCTTCTGAAATTTAATTTTCGAAAGGTTTGACAAAAAAGAAAATATATTGCCGAGGAAATTTATTGTTTCTTGTGTATAAATAAATAAGAGATTTATCCCTCTACGCCGTTTTTCTCTATATATACTAGATGTGTCTATACCCAGGCTTGGGAGGGTGATTTGGGTATACCCCATAGTGCTTTGTTTACTGCCACAGACACGGGTCTGGCCTCCTGCTGCTGACCGCAACTCCGGCAGGAGAGGCCTGGACAATAGGTTTCCTGCCCCAGGGTGGTGTTAACCACCTCCCCAGACAGGCAGATGTGTATTGGGGGCACACTTGGTGTCCCTGTGCATAGTCCAGTTCAAACCGGTTGCAGGGGCTACCTGCCCCTGCTCTGGCACGAAACTGGAGAAAGGTAATGAGTGTAACCACCCCTCTTTCCAAACCCTCCCATAGGTGGGTCCCCAGAGTATGTCCAACCCCCTAACTTTGTATAAGTATGGGAACCCAGTCCTTGAGACTTTAGATTACCCTGGACGAAACTCTGCAACATATATCCTGGACTTTCTATTTTCGCTAGAAGACTGAAGAAATCTCGCTTGGGGTCAAGGAGTGACTCCCCTGCTTGGCAGGCACCAAAGAAGCAACTGTCCGGTCTGCAACTCTGAAGCTCCCGCCAAATGCCGAAGTCATTGCATCACCAGATGTGGATTTCCAGACTTCCCCGAGGCTACTCTGAGTCCACAGCAAAGCTGAGGCCCGTGGCTATCGTGGGTGACGTGGAACCGTGACCCCTGGACACCGTGATCTTTTGCTGGTCCATCATCTTCCTGGTCATCTTTGAAGTTGTGCTTTGGGCTCTGAGTAGCCCCAGCCTTGAGCATCTCCTGCACCGAAGATCTCTGGTCTCCACTCCACGAGTGACCCGTGGGCCAGTTTCAAGTGCGACCGCTTGAGGCTCCTTTGCGATCGCTACCCCGTTGACTAGTGGGTCCCCATGAAGTCAACTCCTCTTCTGATTGGGCTTTCCTGATTGCTCCAGACATTCCCCAACTTACCCTTGCTGGGTGAGTCCCCCAGACCTTGCTGGTCTGCACCGACGTCCTTTTTCTATTTTCACATGACTTGCCTTTGCCAAGGCTTTTTCGGTTCATCCGGGTCGTTAACTCCACAGCACTTGACAGACTTTGTGGGACAGCTCGAATCCAGCTCCTGGTTGTCATCGACGCCTCCTGGACCTCATGGCTGAAGAGTTAAAACACCCATCAACTCACCTGAAGCACCCGACATCTGTGGGCATTGGACTATCGTGCCCCTGGTCACTGGTGAGTGACCCAGACTCTATTCCCCTCTGCTTTCAGGTTCCTTCCATCCTCAATCCAGGCTTGGATCCCTTTGGACACTTCTCTTCTTCACAGCAGCAGCACTTCTTTGCTAGCTTCCATTGAAAACAGCGACGCGACCCGACACCAAAAGACACCTATGCACCCGGCTTCCCTGGGTGAGGTAACTCGAGTACTCCAGTGGTCCCGTGTGTGTTGGCCCTAGACACCTCTAAGTCCAAAAGGGTTCACTTGTAGTCATCCTCTAAGTTTCCTTAAACTCTTAATTTCCAACCGCGACATTCCCCATGGAAGTTAACGGTGATTCGTGGTTGTGTTCTCACACTGCACGCATCCCCTGTGGGTCCCCTGTGTCACTACCTTGGGTGGTTCCTTGTGGTCCAAGCACTTCTATAGGCTCTAGGCCTTGTGTCTAGTTCAGTCGTGGTACCACTTTATTGGTATATGGTTTGGTATGACCCTAGGGCCCAAACATGTATTTGTGCTTTTACTGTTCAATACTGACTTGTAACTTAAGTACTTCAAACTCTAGCCTCATAAAGAGACTAGAGGGGTGTGTTTTATCTTAAATACATATATTTTAAATATATAGCTGGTGTGGTTGTCCTTTCATTTGGTCATTCAAGAGATTATAGACTGGTAAAACAAGCTGCTTTACATTCCTTCAAGATTTAGCCTGAAGTCTGCTCTCCATAGCTACCACTAGGATAGCTTTCAATAAAGGTTGTCTTTAACCTATCATCATAAGGGGTTGTTTGGACTGCTACATGGTGCCCACTATAACTAGTGGACAGCATATATCAGGCCAACTTCTCACACCATCCCACTGCTGATAGGTTCAAGTCCAAACTTGAACTCTTATGGGAAAGGGATCTAGCTCAGTAATTCTCCTTCCAGGTTTGGGACTCTATCTGGTCTAAAATACATACCGTTTCCCGCTCTGCCAGCACCATACAGACTTTATACTTCTTTTATAACAGACTTTTTTTTACTCCTTCTGATTTACATAAATTCAAGTTACTCGAATCCAAAAATGTTGGTCCTGCTCATATGTTGGTAGTGATTTTCTTCATATGTTTTTTCATTGCCCGTTAGTTAAATCCCTTTGGTCTCACATCTGGTCAAAACTAAATGACATTTTAGCCATAGACTATCCTTTTGAGATTGTTCATATTTTTTTGGGCGGTTCCTCACCTATATGGAATGTTCAATGTAATATACGTAAATTTATAGATCTATATATAGCCATTTCTTTTCAGATAATCACAACCAACTGGAAAGATACTTCAAAGATTTCATATAGTGCCTGGTGGAACCTGTTATTTCATCATCATAGGCTTGATCGTGCCTTTGCTACCACAGTACCTTTACTGATCAAAAAAGACTTGTTATGGTTACCTTTAACTGACTTCCTTTCTAGACATGTTCATTGAACTTTACCTTTTCCCCCTTTATATTTTCTATTGTGATTATTACTTAGTATTTCACTTTTATTTGATTATGGAAATTTATGATATTGAATTTGCATTTCAGGTTGCCCTTCTTTTCTTCCTCCCCCTCTCTCTCTCTCCTTCTCTCCCTCCCTCCCTCCCACAAAACAAAATACCTTTAAAAGCTTTTTTCCTTGATATAGTTTCTAAATCCCTTTTTGGGATTCCATTGCATTTTGTTAATTTTAATATTCTCTTACCTTCTTTCATTGCCATATGTTTTTGTGATTATGTTTTACTATGTCTATCTTATTCAATAAAGCTTTCTAAACTAAATATAAGTGTTCTGCATGCAAAGACATGATGTGATCATACACTTGAGCGCACTTGTCCAATATATGATACTCTTTCATTTCCGATTACTTGTGTTTGTCACACATAAGAATTAGTTTGTAGGTGAAGTGAACAATGAGTACATACTACTTAAAACAGTGAGGTTAAAATGAAGGAGCTTTGAATCTATGCATGAGTGGTATTTGTAAATGTCAGAGCATACATCATACTGTCCTCGGGGAGTGTGTGATGTAAAACAATTTAACAACTTGAAATTCCAACATCTGTATGTTAGTAGATTACTATACAAAAGAGATTAAAATCATTTAGTTTTACTTAAATCTGAAGGAAGCTTATACATGACCATTCCTATGCTGTGAAATTTATGATAATAATAACACGTAGCCATTTTGTGTAGTATGGTTGATTTTGAAGTAGCATTATTTCTTCATTATGTATTAATTTGTTATTTACCAATATAAGCAGCATTTATGATTCAGTAATATAAGTATATGATGACATCTTGATTCCAAACATAAAAACATATAAGCACACTAAAAACATCTGATGTAAATGTTAACAATTTGTTCATGTGGAAAAAAATAATTAATTAAATCTTCTTTTCTATACCTAGCACCTTCTGGAGATTCATTTTCACTATGTTATGTTCAAAAGTAGTCATGACGTCTTCATCAGCCACAGCTTTGATAAATATGCTATTTTTTATTTTCAAGGGACCCTTTCACAGCAACGTTATGTAATGTGCAGCAGACAAAAATCATCTTATACACATATAGGGTTTTTACAGAATTCGACTGCCAGACAAATCTAGAATCTGAATCTGGATGTCAGCATGCCAAATGGCTGGTTAATTATGCATGTCCTAAGGTGAGAAGCATTATATGCTTCTTCTGATGGTGTTTTTGGTTTATAAAATAAGGGCCTGAGAGCATATCGCATTTCACCGATAATGTATGAGTAAGAAAGTTACAAGCGTTACATGTAAAGTATTTGGACAAATATATCTCTAATTAAAAAATGAAATATTGCTTATGTTATCATGCTTGAATATTTTTGGTAGAATATACTAAAATAGACTTACCAACCACTAATCCATCTCCATATATTGCAGTTTCAAATTATTGCATAATAGCATAATGACGAAAAGCATGTACAATTATAGAATATGTATGATTCAGATTTCTATGAATAGCAGGTTTGGAAGCACGTTAACATGCAAATAGTCAATTGCACACAGGACATGTGGAAATTGAGCAATTGGGTAAAATCATCACTTTACTTGTCCCAGATCCTGTCCCGATTTAGGAAATTACAGGTGTTGTGGCGTTATTTTAATTATACCTTCCAAAACATTTAGGGGCCGATTCTGATCCGGGTCGGAAAGCACTCTGACCGAGCTGGATCCGGAGTGTTTTCCGACCGAGCCGGAGTCCTGCAGTCCGACCGAGCGAGTACGATGCGGCCGTATGCTGCCGGACTCGGTTCGGTCGGACTCCCATAGAAGTCAATGGGAGCCGGTCGTACGACGCGTACATGGGCTCCCATTGACTGAATGGGTACGTTGTGTACGAGTGCACCCCATACAGTGGGTACACGTCGGTGCCATCCGCACCGTACATGCCTGTGTTGGGGAGACCCATGGGTCTCCCCCTGTGTCCGAGTCGTAGGGCTTCGGGTGACAGGGGGGCCAACGCGGACCCCCAAATGCAACCACCTGGACGATTTGCGAGCCGGACACTCCGGCTCGCACAGGCTGTCCGACGCGTGCATCGTACTGGCTCAGGTGTGAATCGCATCCATTGCATGCCACGGTTATCTTACGACCGAGACGTACGGAGCGGTTCGGACCCGGAAACGACTCGGTCGGTGAATTTCATGTAGCTCGCATCGTACTTGCTCGCTCGTACAAGCTGTACGAGTCAGCCGGAAAACACGCGTACGGCTTGTAGTTTTTCCGGCCGGATCGCGTTCGGTGTCCTTCCTACCCGGATCGGAATCGGCCCTTCAGTAGAAATTAAGAGAGAGCACTGTGAGACACATCAACCAATGAAGCACAAGTATTCCGAAATGAGCAAGAAGTTATAGTACTGCCAGTATTTTCATGAGGTGGTATGCCAAGCGCTCTTCCAGTTTTAGTCTCAAGCGATGAACCAATTTGATGTAAATGAGTTATTATCAGGTCCCTGGTGAGCGTAAGTTTTTTAATTACCCCTTCTTTCCTTATCTGCAGGGGCGCCGTCAATCCCCCGCTTTAGCAGCTAGCTACAGTGGGGGTTTGTTTTTTCATGGGCCTCTTATGTCTGCAACTCAGCAGACAAAGGATCATAATTAACAAAAAAAAGGATGGGAGGGTGAGTGAGTGAAAGGATGGATGGATGTGTGAGTGAAATGGCGGATGAGTGGGTGAGTAAAGGGGTGGATGAATAGATGCATGGATATATGAGTGAAAGGATGGATGATAAATGTAAAAGGGTAAATGAATGGATGGATGAATGGATGGGTTGAAAGGGTGGATGGATGGATAAGTGAAAGGAGGGATGAGTGGATGGATGGATGAGTAAAAGGATGAAAGAGGGATGAGTGAAAGAATGAATGAATGAGTGAAAGTGAGGACAGATGAATGGCTGGATGCAGCTAAAGACATGAATCCAGATCATATCTGTGAGTCATAAATTCTGATCTCAAATTGACACTAATCCAACAGAAAATCCTCTGGAGATTGCCATGGATAACCAAAGAACCTGCAAAAATACAACTGATAGATTCCGATACATGCGGGATATGTGGCTGCACAAGCTGTCAGATGATAACACCAGCTCAGAAAGGCAAATTTGAACATATATGGAAAGATATATTGGGAATGAATACTTAGGGGTCTATTACGATGAAGTTCAGAAAGCATGCCGACCGAATCGGTCCGGGAATACTTTCTGACCAAATCGGATTGGGGGAGTCCGACCGACTGATTACGATTGTTTCAAATATGATTCGGTTAGACTCCCATTGGCTTCAATGATAGCCTGTGTTATACAGAGGCTCCCATTGAAGAAACGGTTGGCTGGGGAAAATCGTGCACCCATGGTGCCTGCCACACTGTGCATGGTTGCAGAGAGGGGTCCCTTGGGTACCCCCATGGGCCCCATTCGGAAAGCTCCGGGTGAAGAGGGACCTGCTATGGGCTCCCAAAGTCAGATTCCGACAGTTGATACGTGCCCGAACAACCGATTGGGAAAGGCTGTACGAATCTGACATCGTTATCACTCGGTCGGAAGCGCAAACCATTGACCTGTACTAGCTGGCACCGAACAACTCGTTTCCTCCGAATGCCAATCAGGACTGACTCAGAAAGTCTGAATGCTTTCTGAACATCGTAATCGGTCATTCAGAAAGCTTTCCGAATAGGTTGGAAAGACAGCTTCTGAATTGGATTTGGCAGACCCAAATCCAATTCTGAGCCTTTCCAACCGACCTCGTAATCGACCCCTTAGTGTTGTACAATATATAGAAATGTGTTTAATCATCCAGGGGCATCGTCAAACCACCCCCCCTGCTTTAGCAGATACAGCGGGAGAGGGGTTCTTGATAGGCCTCTTCTATCTGCAACTTAGCAGACAAAGGCTCATAATTAATCTGAAAGGGTGGGAAGATAAGTGAGTTAAAGGATCGATGGATGTGTGAGTGAGTAAAAAGATGTGTGGGTGGGTGAGTGAAGGGATGGATGGAGGGATGCATGGATGAATGAGTGAAAGGATGGATGATGAATTAAAGGGTAAATCAATGGATAGATGGATGGATGTGAAGAACCGGGCTTTTAAAGCCCAGCGGCGCAGGGTACGCCTGAAATCTTCTGAGTTCGCCTTCCAAATTACAGAGACACGGAACACTCTGTCTGGCATAGGAACTTCAATTTATTAGCTGCAGCTAAGTACAGTTGTCCTAGAAGTACATCGGTGGTAGGTTCTCAGGAGACTGCCACTTCAATCTGTGGCTCACAGTCTTTTGTAGCGCTTGAATCCCCTAAAGCCACACCCCCCACAAGGTGCAATAAAAATGCAAATCATCCACAAGAACATGTACAAGATACAGGATAATGGGTAATAGAAATTCCTTCCCTAAGGTCGTGTTCTCTACCCGACCCTATAGGTCAGGTGGCATAGCCATTCCTAGGTTGAATTAATTTACGACAGGACGTGCTTGCGTGTTGAAGATGGTGATTCGTAAAACAACTGGAGAGGCCGAGAACGGTCACCAAGGGTCAATAGATGGTTATCTGGGGAATTAGTTGCTTTGAGCCGGGTCTCAGAATGGACTTAGCTCGGGGAAACAGGAAAGGTCGTGTAATATGTGCAACAGTATAGAACGTGAAAGAAACGCTATGAATGTTGAAGGGGCCTGAGTGAGGGCAACAGCGTGGTGGTGTTACAAGCAAAGACGAGCCATATTTTGAATTTCCTCAGACCCTCCTTTTGCCATTACTCAGGCAAAGAAACCAGAGGCTGGTGTTAATCTGAATCAACTTCAATAGCCATGAAATCTACAAGCTGTTGTTGCAGCATTATCTTTGTGTTTGCTGCTTTCTGTGATACCAGATTTGGAACACACAGGGTGGCGCAGAGTCCGCATATAGCTGGACCACATTGTAGGCAAAGGCAACATGAGAAGAGAATAGCCAAAGTCGCTCCGACAAAGGTAAGAATCTTCCATCCCCATGTAAACAGTAGTCCCCCAAACCATCCCATCAGAGACCAATTCCCTTCATCCTGGTGAACGGACTCAGCGATCTTATGTAGCTTAGAGATGGCTTGGTATACTGTAAGGGCGTTGTCTGGAATAAAAATGCATCAGCTAGATCCGATCAATCTGCATACGCCCCCACGGTCAGCAAGGATGATATCTAATACCATCCTATTCTGAAGCGTGACAAGGCGGTCAGCAGCGAGTTCTGCAGTGATGTTACTCAAAGCTCCAGCTGTTTCATTGACAGTGGCTTCTACAACTCGAATTAGTTGCCTTATGTCTCTACTGTTGGCTATTGAGCCCCAGAATGGAATGAGTCCATTCAAGACATCCCCGACTTCTTGTCCTGACGTATCCTGGCCAGACACCACCCCTCTTTTCTGTAAATGATGCTTGGCATCTGCTATATATGTAGGGGGCAACAACCAAGCGATGTAACAAGTGCCTCTCCAATTACCTGGTAGAGAAGTGTAAGCCTTATTTCCGCACACAAAGTATGTGTTACATGAGGGAACCATGCGAGGCCAATCTGTCCCATTTAAGGTCACAATATGTTGGCAAGTGCTTGTACCTTTATAGTCTAACCCTCCTTTCCTAATACAGAATGGTGCTTGTCCAGGTACCACTAGAAAAGTTTGCCCTTTTCGAGAGGTTCTATTAGAGGGCAGAAAATACAAATCCGTAGATTTGGTTTGGCGATTTGCATATTCTAACTTCTCACTATCCGTCCCATATATCCTTTTTCTGTCTCGCCAACATAAATGGTATAGATGTACTCCCAAGCTCCTTACTTCTCGTGTATCCCCATCTCCAGAAAAGACCCAACTGGTGCTCAGTTCCCACCATTCACTACAAGAGCCATTAAATGAAAAAGGAAGGGTAATGTATGGCATTCCAGTATTCACTGAACTTGGCAGAAGACCACAAACCCAACAGTTCGTCGCATTAGTGGCCAATTGATGTTGGTGTAGCATGGAAACAAATGTGTTGTTGCGGAATTCACTCCTTCTTGACTCAACATGAGGTGGTAGAGTGCCATGTGTATGCATTTCAACCGTAACTTTGGGAGTAGGCTGTGTAAAAATTACGTGTAGTCCCCATCCTATACAAGACAATACAATACATATCAAAATCAATATTATTAAAACCACTATAAAATGATTATGCAATAATTTACAATGCTTCATGCTCATTGTTTGTATTTTGTCCATTCCCATGTTAACAGTCATTTCCAGCTCTAAATATTGCCCGTGACGGGAGGTTGCTTCACTCAGCTGTGATTGTCTGTAGTTCTTTATACTTTCCTACAAGTCCCACAGGCCTAGAGCCACATTTGGGTCACAATTCTGAGACTTACGATCACGGCCCTGCAATCATGTGGAAATCGGGATAAAGACAAAAATCAATGAAGCACTATTGAGGTATTTTGTTCAGTCTGGGTTTCAAATCGTACCTCTGGGAACCAGGTACAGTTTGTTCTTGGAAAAGGAGCTGTGGTTTAGTAGTGTCCAATTTCACTGCCGGTGGTATTGCTGTCTGGAGGGCCTTGTCGTCGTCTTGTCCTGCTCCGGCAAAGTCTAGGCGTGCATCACTGAATAGTCCAAATTTTTGTGTTCTTCCGGATTCAGAGTCACTAATTTGTTGATAAACCCATTGATCATAAGGCAATGGTAGGGGCACTTTCTTGCAATGTACCCCATGTACCCAGTTCTTTTTGCCGACCACCTTTACTGCAGTACGCATCGTCAGGAGCATCTGACGGGGTTCTCTGAAGCGAGGTTCCAAGTTCTTTGACCTCTGGAAGTTTTTGACACAGACCCAGTCTCCCGGCCGTATGGTGTGACCAGGATCCGTCGAAGCCTGGGGCAAAGTATCACAAAGTAAACCTGTTGATGAAGGACACGTAACTTAGTGGTTAGATCATGTAAATAGTCAATCAATAATGGATGCTCTATCTCGGAGTATTTCTTTGGCCTTGGGACTCCCCAAACATTTGCAGGAATGGGTGGTTGTTCTGGTGGATAAGAGAGCCAAGGGAAAGGCATCAGGCCAGGCAAGACCCGTGCTGGCTTGTATTTTCGCCAGCTTAAGCTTAAGGGTGCCATTATAGCATTCCACCAAACCTGCTGACTGAGGATGGTTCGCTGCGTGGAATTTTTGCTGAATGCCAAGGCCTGCACATACTTTCTGCATGATCTGACCCACAAACTCACTTCCGTTGTCACTCCAGATAACTCTTGGTAACCCAAATCTTGGCAGAAACTCCTTCAAAAGGACTTTTGCCGTGGATAGAGCAGTATTATCTTTCAGGGGATAGGCCTCTACCCATCGGGAGAAGGCACATACCACAACAAGAACGTACTTCAGATTGTTACTTCGTTCCATGTGGATGTAATCTATTTGTAAAACCTCAAAAGGGTAAGTTGGGGGAGCAAAGTGTCCTGCTGGTGTTGGTGTTCCCTTCCCCGGGTTATGCATTAAGCATACAATACAATGCTTAACCAGATTGTCTGCACATTTAGGGATCCCCACATTCTTCCATACCGGAGCCAGAAACTTGCATATACCTTTAGCGCATAAGCATCTGGTAACAACCAGCGTTGATGTTCTGACAAGTCTGTCCAGCACCCTGTCACATCCAATCTTCCTATACTTTCTTTCCACGTACTTAATTCTTTCTCTGTGGCCTCTGCCTGGATCATTTTCACACTGTCCACAGTATTCTCACACATCCCCCCTTGTGCAACCCATCTAGCAGAGCCCACAACATGCATGCGGCTTGTAGTGTCTCTAGCTGTCTCTTTTGCTATGTGGTCTGTGAAAGCGTTTCCTTGACCTACATCATCAGTGATCTTCTTATGTGCACTACACTTCACAATCGCTATCTGAGTGGGCAAGGTGAGTGATTCAAGGAGGTCATTTACCAATTGGCCATGCTGTATCTTAGTGCCATGGGATGTGAGGAAATCTCTTTCCTTCCACAGGCGGCCAAAACTATGGGCCACTCCAAACGCATACTGACTATCAGTATACACATTCACCCTTTTCCCTTCAGCCAACACACAAGCTCTAGTCAGTGCTATCAATTCAGCTGCCTGGGCTGAGTTATGTATAATACGCGCTGTTTCTACAATAGTGTATAAGGTAGTGACTGCATAGGCTGAGGTCGTTTCACCATTGGGAAGCTTAAAACAAGAACCGTCCACCCATAAGGTCCCATCCGGGTCCGGGAGTGGAGTATCCTTTAAATCAACTCTGACTTTTGTCTCTTCCTCCGTGCAGAGGAAGCAGACTGGCGAATGGAAACTGCCGCTGCTGCTGTAGCCCTCAAACAGCTAGGTAATGCCTTGGCCACTGGATCTAACGTGGCCGAAAAATAGGCACAGGGGCGTTGCTTGTCCCCAAATCGCTGCGTTAAAACTGATAACGCGCAACCTTCATTCTCATGAACATAGAGTGTGAAAGGCTTACTGTAATCAGGAGTACCTAACACAGGGGCAGAGCACAAGGCAGTGAGCAAATCCGTGAAACTTTTCTGACATTCCGCAGTCCATGGAAGCGGGTGTGGTGTATCTTTAAGAGTAAGTGCCAACAAGGGCTTTGCCAGGAGGGAAAAATTGGGGATCCATTGTCTACAATAAGAGGTAATACCTAAAAAGGCACGCACCTCTCTTTGCGTACATGGAATAGGCATTTGGGCAATTGCTTGGATACGTTCTGGGGTCAATCGCCGTCCCTCCTTTAACAAGAGATGACCTAGGTAGGTAACCTCTTGGCAACAATATTGCAATTTTGATGGTGAAACTTTGTGGTTGTGGTCAGATAAGTGGCGTAGCAGTGACATGGTAGCCTTTTCACAAGTGTCTTCAGAATCTGCTGCCACCAACAGGTCATCCACATATTGAATGAGAGTGGCCCCTTGTGGTAAACACAAAGTATCTAGCTGTGATTTCAATGCTTGACTATAAATGGAGGGGCTCTCGCAATAGCCTTGAGGAGCTCGCTTGAACCGGAAGCTTCGGCCTGCTAAGGAAAAGCCAAAAATATCCCTACTTTCCTCAGCAATAGGAATGCTGAAGAAAGCATTTTTGAGGTCAATGACGGAAAACCAGGAAGCTGAGGCTGGTATCATCGTCAGCAGGGCATTAATATCCGGGACAACGGGGAATTGAGGTATCACAATCTTGTTGACCTCTCTGAGATCAATCACAAAACGGTAGACAGGTGGTTGAGAAGGGTTGGTTCGTTTAAAAACAGGCAGAACAGGGCTATTACATACATTTCCCCTAGTCTCTTCAACCACATCGTTTTGTACCAAATCATGAACTATAGTCAAAAGAGCTTTCTCGCCATCACTGGAAATTTTATACTGTGGAATGCGAGGAAATTTAGTATTAGGCTTGAGTGTTACAATGTAGGGAGGAATCCGCAGGAGGCCCACATCATTGGGGCCGGTGGCCCAGAGGGTGGCTGGAAGAGATTGTAATTCAGGGGGAAGCTGATCTTTAGACAAGTACATCGGTGAGGCCAATTTCTTACCTAAGGTAAGACGTACACCAGAAGGGGAACAGTGTAATGTTGCATACAATCTCTTCAGTAAATCTAAGCCCAACAAATTTTCACCACAACCAGTCGTTAAAAGGAGCGGGGCCTCCAATTTGTAAGGACCTATTGAAATGGGCAAAGGGCATGAAACTGGGTTTTGAACTGGGGCGCCAGAAAAACCTACAGAAACATTTGTACAGCCAGACAAAGGTGCCCCAGGGAGTTTAGAGTGAATCATAGAGCTCTTTGTTGCACCAGTGTCTAATAGGAATGGCTCTGTAACACCTAGTGCTTCCACATCAACATAAGGCCCACTCTGGTCCACTGGAACTGATACTACTCCCTTACTTTGTCCATGGCTGTCCTAGTTAGGTTGGGAATTCTGACTCTCATCCTCAGTATAGTAATCACTGTTGTAATAGTTGGTAGACTGAACATTTTGCTGATCAAAATAATTAGTGGAGTTTCCAGGGGGCATGGAAAGTTGGTTATTAGGTGGCGTACCTCGACCTCTACCTCTTGGTGCTAACTGATAACCACTCTGGCCTCATGACGCGGGAATACCGCTCGTGCGCTGTAACAGAACCGGGCAATCATACTTTAAATGGCCTTCTTCCTTACAGTTAGCGCATTGATTTTGGCCCAGTGGGGGTCGGTGAACGAAAGGCCCAGCCCTCTGCGACTGTCTCTGGTATGGTGGAGACGGCTGATATTCACGTTGGGCAGGCTCAGGAGGATAAGCCTGTTGCAAAAGAACTCTTGTTTTCAACTCTTTGGTCTTTTTATCAAGTTTCTCTCTTTCTTCTTTATCCCTATTTTCATAATACTGGGCAGTAGCCAATATCTGAGACGAAGAGGAGACCGCCCACGCGTTTTCGGAATTCTTCAACTTATTAGATATTTCCGGAACCAAATTAGACACAAATTTGTCTACAAACAATCGTTGGCCACCTTCCGTGCTCATATACTGACCACTATGATCGATGAACGTCTCCTCGAAACGAGTGAAGAAATCAGAGACGTTTTCATCCGCTTTCTGCCTACAAGCTGCTAACTTATCCCAATTAACTCGCAGAGGGGGCATCATAGTCTTCAGTAAGGTAATGATCCTAGCTGGGAGTTCTGTAATTAGAGGTTCAGGTTTGGCACCACCCACTTGGAGTCTGTCCGCGGCAAGTATGGCAGCCCAATCACCC
The DNA here is from genome assembly GCF_964204655.1 of Triturus cristatus. Classification (NCBI taxonomy): domain Eukaryota; kingdom Metazoa; phylum Chordata; class Amphibia; order Caudata; family Salamandridae; genus Triturus; species Triturus cristatus. The sequence continues at coordinate 522,861,779 of NC_140581.1, forward strand.
CCCAGTTCCCCTACATGGTCCTCCTTCCGAATCCTAGCCCATAACGGTTGTGGAACCACATTACCCATTAGCATGTCTATATCAGCCAAATTAATGATACATGCATCGACAGTTTGAGACAACTCTTTGTAGTACCCTGCAGGATTTTTACGGGGGTCCGGTAACGACTGTTTAAGGGCCAATACCTCAGATCGTTTCCACGGAACGTGTACCCACACGCGTTGAAAGTGAGCAGGTATAAGAGAATTAGCACCCTGGGCTGCAACCTCCTCTCACCACACTGGGGAAACCTCTCTCATGGGATAGTGCTTTAATTTTCGCCTGACGGAGGAATCGCTTTTCGGCAAGGACCGGCAGGCAAGCATCGTTCTAAAAGTGACAAGCATTCCTACCGCGTCCTCGACCTCTGCACCCACAATCAGTCCTCTATCAAACTCAGCCTGTACATCAAGCAGGCCCCGAGGGGCTCGTCCCAAACCCATATCCTCCCACTTTTGACTTAAAATTTCACACATAGCATCAAAAACATATCTCTGCGTTGGTGCCTCCCACTGCCGAAAGGTGACCATAATATCTTGCACACTATACTGGGGGCCATTCGTGATCCACCTTCGGGCTTGAAGGTCTAGCACTTCCCGTTCCTCCGGACCTGGTAGCTGACTACGAGTTTGTCTACGAGGAGGAACCGGGGTAATTTGAAATGTCCCGAAGAGAGGGGACAAAAGGCCAGAAACGGTATCGATCATTCGCCTCCGAGCAGAGGGAGAATTCGTCATTAGAACAGGAGACAGAATATTAGGCGGAGCAGAAGAGGAAGGAATATTTACAGAGGGAGCCGAAGGTAAGGGAGAGCTCGGCAATGCCGGAGAACACTGTGGTGGGGGTGCAGGAACCGGTTGGGGAGCGACAGGTGGGACAAAAGGCAGAAAAGGTGGGGCAGGTGCTAACAATAAAGGTGCATTCGCTCCGGGGGCAGGCGGTAATCCAAAAGGTACATTAGCTCCCTGCACATAGGGCCGGGGTAATCTCAACAGATGGGACATTAAAGAATCCTTCTCAGGGTCCACATTTTTCTCCATAGGGGAAGTTGGCAACACTGGATAACATCTATCTACCGCCATACGATGTTGCCTATCTGAGACCTCAATCGCATGATCGGTTTCGTTATTTTTAAACTGTTGCGCAGCTTGCAAAATAGACATATCCCTCCTATCCCTTTTTGCTTGTTTTATTTATTTCTGTTTGGCCTCCTTCCGCCATAGGCGAAAAGAGTCAAACATAGCCGGCCGGGCTTTTCGCTTAAACAAAGTGTTCTCCAAATTATCTAAAATATTGAGCTCATCATAACTGCCGTTCTGTGGCCATCTTAAAACACCATCTGTTCTAGTATAGCGAACCCACGCCTCATTAAAAGCTATGGGGCCAATACCATGTTTAGATTATACTTTATAAGTGGGAGTTCCGGCCGAAGGAATTGGACAAGAATCCTCCAGTCGGGAAGCCCTATCGCGATTACAACCAAACCAATTTCCAAATTTACTGAAACCAGGCATCGCTGCAACACTAGTTTCTGTACAAACTTCAAGGGGTTTAAATAGTCACTTTATCGTACACAAACTGCACTCACCCCTCGGTTTCGGCTTTTGCAAAAGTCGAACAAAACAAAACAAAGACAAAGGAGTGGCCACTATACTTAACTTATCCAAGTGTTTCCGTACGCCAACAGAGGTCCGTCTGATGTCTCGCTATACCAAGTACAAAGGGAGCCAAAGCTTGGCCGCAGTCAGGGCAGCAGGTCTTTTCAGCCGTTGGGAGGGAGAAGCCACACGGTAAAAAACCTTTGGTCCACTTACGACATGCAGGGGTCGATCACGTGGTGCGCGTCCTCCATGATTTCCTTGCGGGGCTCCTCACGATCCTCGGGCTGGACCCACGTCCTCTGAAGCGGCCTCACAGAGGGCACCAAATTGAAGAACCAGGCTTTTAAAGCCCAGCGTACGCCTGAAATCTTCTGAGTTCGCCTTCCAAATTACAGAGACACGGAACACTCTGTCTGGCATAGGAACTTCAATTTATTAGCTGCAGCTAAGTACAGTTGTCCTAGAAGTACATCGGTGGTAGGTTCTCAGGAGACTGTCACTTCAATCTGTGGCTCACAGCCTTTTGTAGCGCTTGAATCCCCTAAAGCAACAACCCCCACAAGGTGCAATAAAAATACAAAACATCCACAAGAAAACATTCTTTGTACAAGATACAGGATAATGGGTAATAGAAATTCCTTCCCTAAGGTCGTGTTCTCTACCCGACCCTATAGGTCAGGTGGCATAGCCATTCCTAGGTTGAATTAATTTACGACAGGACGTGTTTGCGTGTTGAAGACTGTGATTCGTAAAACAACTGGAGAGGCCGAGAACGGTCACAAAGGGTCAATAGATGGTTATCTGGGGAATTAGGTGCTTCGAGCCGGGTCTCAGAATGGACTTAGCTCGGGGAAACAGGAAAGGTCGTGTAATATGTGCAACAGTATAGAACGTGAAAGAAACGCTATGAATGTTGAAGGGGCCTGAGTGAGGGCAACATCGTGGTGGTGTTACAAGCAAAGACGAGCCATATTTTGAATTTCCTCAGATGGAGTGGAAAGCTAGATGGATGTGTGAATTAAAAAGGCGGACAGATGACAGATGGATGGATAGATGGAAGAATGAGGGAAAGAATGGATGATGAGTGAAAGACATAATACATAACATAAAATGTGTATTTGTAAAGTGCAAGTTCGCCCATATTGGAGCTGAATAACAGATGTTTATTGTTGCCCAAATCAATGCTACTCATTTTATTGATCTCAGAAGGATGAAAGGCTGAGTAGACCCACCGGGGTTTGAACCTGTGACCAAGAGGCCGAAAAATGGCCCCAACAGCGGACACATTAATCCACCCGGCAAAGGGAAATGGAGGGTAGAGGGGTGTTGGATGAAAGAGTGAATGGACAGTTGAGTGAAAGGGTGAATGGATGGATGGATAAGTGGAAAAGTGTATGGATGAGTGAGTGAAAGGATGTAAGGATGAGTGAAAGGGTGCATGAATGAGTGTGTGAAAGGATGCATCAATGTATGGATGAGTGAAAGGGTAAATGGATGGATGAGTGGATGGAAGGGTCAAAGGGTGGATGGATGAGCGTAAGGAGAAATGTCTAAGTGAAAGGGTGGATAGATGGATGAGTGAAAGGGAGCATGGATGTACGGAGTGAAAGGATGGATGGATGAACGAAAGGATGGTAGAATGACTGAAAGGATGGTTGGCTTGATGAAGGGGATGGATAATTGAAATGATGGATAATTGAGTGAATGAAAGGATGGATATGTTTGATGGATAGGTTTGAAGATAGATGGATAGGTATGATTATGGATGGGTGGTCGGATGGACGGAATGGTGGCAGACGGAATATTAGATGAAAGACTGAATGGATGACAGAATGTGAAGGTGAAATAGTGGAAATCAGTGGGTGGATGGAAGGATGAAAAGATGACTGGATAGATGCTTGGATGGAAGAGACAAGCAAGCTGTTCTGGGGAGGGTTACAATGACTTGCTTCGCTTGCTTGGTCCCTTGAGAACTTTAGTTTAAAGTGCGGGGTAATTACATTTTCAGGCTACTCCCTTGCTCATCTGAAACAGAGATATTACCTGCTTGTAGATTCTTTCCTTCCTGTGTGTTCTTTTCTTTGCTAAGGCAACTACTTGCTGATGCTGTTGGACAGTAACAATCTCTTTGGTTGTTGCTACAGACTCTAGTTATATGTTGTGCTTCTGATGGTGGATGTTCCAGTGAATAGCCCAATGTTTTGCTCCTGTTTTGAACCTGTTCCACTTATTCACGCAATACTCTTTTGCGCTGCTTTGAGTCACTCTGCATGACTTTTGTAAATGCATGTAGAACAGGTTTTGGTATTTTTTTGTGTGGGTAATGCTCTAATACACCCACAAAGCATACATGAATTCTATTTCAGCACAGAAAAACTTAAACTAATTTCTACAGAACTACACCTAGTTGAAAATGTGTGCAGGAGTATGCACCACTTTGTGTCACACGAGCACCAGGTCTAAATATTTTTATAAATTGCCCCAAAGAATCCCCATTATGTTAAATTTAGCCCAAGGCTCATTCCAAAGGCAAGGCCTCAGTTACCACACTCATCAAGATGGTAAGTAGTCTCCCAGCACTTCTCCACCAAAAAAAGTAAAATTGATATTAGAGTTGAGCTTCACAATGGGGCAACTGGAAAGAACCATAAAATAACTTTACTATTGCATGCTCATGTAAGAGGCTCAACCAAGAGACCCTCCTGGAGATGATAAAATTGTATCATTTAGAATATGTATTTTCACCAGAGAGAGAATGAAAAGTAAAATGATTTGTATGCCCAGGTATGGCCTTGCAAAGATAACTTGTCATACACAAATTACTGAAGGCATAGGAGTCAAGAATGAAGGGCTGTCTTATTAAGGTTTGGGCTACCACACATCCCTATATCTGTTCTGGTCTCTGAAAATGTATGTAGTATTGATTTTAGAAGGACAGAAACCTTCACCAACTAAAAGTGGCAGGCCTCATCACCGGGTTCCACACCATGACATTTTTTTGTGTGTTTTTCTTGGTAAATGGTGGGTTTCAATTAAAGCTCTTTAGAAGAGTTAGAAAAAGTCGATACTATGCTGTTTTGTGACATACCTCTCTTCTCACTTCTGTGGATGTGTGAAACACCTTTCACAAATCTTCCTGCATGTAAAACTGTAGGTGAGACCATAAGTAACAAGCATTGGCAAAGCTAATAGTTCTTATCGATGTGAGCTATTGACTTTTGTCAATGGTTTTAGTCATGTTGCACAGCAATATGGCTGCTGTGAAGCTTGACGGAAAGTTTAAACAAGCATTTGCAATGCAATAGGTCTCGCATTATGGAATGTTTGAGCTATTGGCTTGGCTAATAATAATGCAACGCCAATAGATCAAACTTCTAGTAATGCAACACCTATTGCATTTGCGATCACTTACGCGATAGCAAGGCAAGACCTAAAAACGTGAGCTGGCAAAGAAATTAAGGAAGAAATTGAGTAACAGGAAAGGAGAAGGCAAGAGTGGTGCAAAGAGAAAGAAGTAAGAGTAAAAGTTAAAGCTAGGGAGAATGGGAGTAGTCTGTGAAAGGGACAGAAGAAAACATAAAAATAATTGTGGGTAAAGAGAGAAATGCTATGAGTGGCAGGTGTGGCAGAGATTAACAGGATGGACAAAACAAGGGATACGGACCGAAAAGGGGGGGGGGGGAATATCATATCATATCATATCAAAGGAAATTTATATAGCGCAACATATCACTCAAAAGAGTCTCATGGCGCTGCAGACTGCTCAAGAGGGCAAAGACCAGACTAAATAACATATAGCCAGGTTTTCAACTGTTTACGAAAACTACCATGTTCTTTTATGGTGCGTAGATGGAAAGGTAGTTTATTCCAGAGAGCCGGTGCAAGAAAGGAAAATGAACGGCCTCCTTGTCTAGCGGTGTTTATTCTCAGCGGAGTTAGTAATACCGCGTCACTAGAACGTAACCTTCTAGCCGGCTGATACCATTGCAATTTTTTCGCCAGTACTTTGGGCCGATTCCATAAATAGACTTATGTGTAAGACACAATACTTTGAAATGGATTCGTTTTTTAATCGGGAGCCAGTGGAGCGTATTCAGACAGGCCACCGATGATGATCTGTATGGACGGTCCAGGACCAGTCTCGCAGCAGTGTTCTGTAGAACCTGGAGTTTGTCCAAGAGGTCTTCATTTATGGATAACAGTAGAGCGTTACCATAATCTATTCTATTTGTAATCAGTCCTTGCGTCAGGGGTTTACGCGCCTCCACGGGGAGCCATCTAAAAACCTTTCTGAGACTGCGCATGACGCTGAAGCAGGTCCCTATAACGTGCTTAACATGGTTGCGCATGGATAGGCAGTCATCCATCTGAAAGCCTAAATTTCGGACTGTTTTCTTTGGAACAGGGCATATTCCGAGCTCGGAAGGCCACCAGTCCTGTGACCAATAATTACTGGCTTTTCCAAAAAGCACAATCTCTGATTTGGCCCCATTTAGCTGAAGATGGTTTGATCTCATCCAATTGTCAACACAGATGAGACAGTCCTTAAAATGCTTTTTTGTGTCACTTGGGTCGGGGCCGAAAGTGACCAGAATCTGCGTGTCGTCCGCATAGGATATGACATCAAACCCGTGCGATCTAATTACTTCAGCCAAAGGGGTCATATAAAGGTTAAAAAGAGTCGGGCTTAAAATTGAACCCTGAGGAACTCCCATTTTCATTGGCTTCGCACTGGAAACGAAGTTTCCCAGCTGGACAGCAGTGGTGCGCTCGGATAGGTAACTGATGAACCACCTCAAAGCATTTCCCCTGACACCAACCTCCCACAATCTTTGCTCAAGAATCTTATGGGAGATGGTGTCGAAAGCCGCAGAAAGGTCGAGCAGGACAAGCACAGCAGATTGGTGTTTATCAAGAGTCAATCTGATATTGTCTACTTCGACCAATGCCGTTTCTGTGCTATGTGCTGCCCGGAAACCGGACTGAGAGGGGTCCAGAAGTTCGTACCTCTCCAGATGGTCCACCAGCTGCCGATTTATAATGGATTCCAGTGCTTTTCCAAAAAATGGGAGTAGTGAAATGGGACGATAATTCAAAAGTACCTTAGGGTCCGCTGTTGGTTTCTTTAAAATTGGTCTGACACTAGCTACCTTCCAAACAGAAGGGAACACCGCGTCAGCCAAAGATTGGTTAAAAAGTGCAATCAGACTGTCGAGGACGGTGGGTGCAATTAAGGAGAAGTATTTGGCAGGGATAACGTCAGCCGGGGAGCCGGACTTTATTTTCTGCATAGCAGAAATAACAGTTTTTTGATCGCATTCTATAAAATTGGCTAGGAGGCCCGATGGATTGGATAAGAAACAGGGTCGTTCCGTTAGATGACTGCCGTTGGATATAGGGGGAAAAGTTTTTTGAATAGTCATAACTTTTTCTTCAAAGAAATTTGACAACGAATCCGCCCAATCTTGAGACACAGGTATAATGGGTGGGCTTGTGGAGGTTGTGAAATCTTTTAGAATGTGAAAAAGTTCTCTAGAAGAGTTCTCTGCCCTAGTTATTCGGTTCAACAAATAGGATTTTTTTCCCTGTTTTATTTCATTCATGTACAGGTGGTGCAGTTTTTTATAACTTTCCTCATTTGCGGGGCTTCTGTATTTCCGCCATAATCTTTCGGCCCTTCTACATAGGTTTTTAGCAATTTTTAATTGATCAGTAAACCAGGGGGCTGTTTTTGCCTTTGGATTAGCCTTTTTAAAAGGGGCAATTTTATCAAGAGTGGCCAGAATGTCTTCATTCAAATTTAATGCTCTTAGATTAGTGTCGATTTCTGCAGCTTTATGGTTTACGCCAAAGTATTTTTGGAAAAGATGAGGAGTAATCTTACTCCATGACCTGCGTAGAACAGTTTCGTTTTCCAAATTATTTTCCCCTATTAAGACCGTGGGGATGATAAATTTCAGTAGGTAATGATCGGTCCATATCAGTGCTTCTGGAGGTTCCATAACAATATCAGGTATATTCGTGAACAGAAGGTCTAGTGTATGCCCCGCATGGTGAGTAGAACCATCAACCAGCTGTGCAAGACCTAGCGAACTCATATTTGTAATTAGTTTTTCCGTATCAGGGTTTAATAATACCTCTGCATGGTGATTAAAATCGCCAATCAGGAGAAAGTTATCCGAGGCTAATACGTGTGGAGCTATAAACTCCAGTATTTGGTTGGAGAAATTGGCTTTAACACCAGGAGGTCGATAGACCAGAGCCGCTCTCCAGGTACCATTTAAGGGACCACTAATCTTAACGGCGCATATTTCCATCTGAGCATTCACTATATTGTCCAGAATTGTGATTTCTAAGGTGTCTTTGTGAGCTATTAATATACCACCCCCTCTTTTTCCTTTTCTGTCAACTCGGATGATTTTATATTTTGAGGGAAAGGCGACATAAATGTCAGGGCCAGAATCTGCATGAAGCCAGGTTTCAGTGATGAAACACAAGTCAGGGTCATTAGAACCCAATATATCCCATATCTCAGTTGAATGTTTAGGAATAGAGCGGGCATTTAGGTAGATCGCCTTGAGAAGGGGGTTTTGTTTGCCACAGCAATAAGGTCGTTTTGGGGTCCTGCAACAAAGAGGTGCAGAAGAGCGCCATATGTCCTGAACCTTAGATGGATCAATTTCCCATGTGCCAGTAAAGCTGCCTGCATAGGGATGTAGGTCTTTAATCTCTTGGCTTGTATATTGGATAAGACCCATATTTCTAACAGCGCACTACAATAACAGAAATAGGGCACTAGGACAAGAATAGTAGGGCGCTGATACAGTATACCATCCAAACCTACCACAGTACCTGGCTCCTGGCTGCGGTCAGGCGCGGACGGGCGCAGACGGGCTTGCCTTTGGCTTCGTCCGCGCCCTAGCCTGGACTAAGTAGGAAGGAGGGGATGCAGGCTGAAACGCTAACCTACAGGTTCCGGTGCCCACCGGAAGTGAGTACCAGCCCCGATGACCCTCCGCTCAATCGGCACCAGCCGTGACGGAACGGGGTCAGGGGCAGCTAGGCAGGGCGGAGCAACAATTTGCGTGAGTAAAATGCAGTTTCAATATATTAAAAACAATTGTGCAAATCTAGCATACGTCGAAATGTGCAATGTGCAAAGTGTGCAAAGTGAGCGAAACAGAGCGTTTTAACATTTAAAATCTTTCTGAGCAAGTAGACACAATTAAAAAAACGTTACTATTTCACAGACTAAGTTTTAGAACAGATATCGCCAGAATTCGTATAAGCACCTAGCAGCGGCCTCAAGACTTGAGCAGCGCATACAAGGAATGAGTTGTGTAGCACATCGAAAGTTGGGTCGGAAAGGAACAAATTGGCAAAAAGATATGCAGTGGGTGGTAGGAAAGGATCTCAAGTCAGGTATGAACCATAGTGGGTGTGTAGTGTACAATGAAAGAGAACGGGAATACAAAACAGAAACACGACATTCGATACCATAAAACCATTCACTTGGGAAAAGAAAACAAAAATATTAAACAAAAGCATTATACTGTAAAAACTGTATGATTTCTGTGCATAATTTAAAGACAATTATAGAAGATCTTCAACTTAATATCACGCGGAACTTTTTGGTCTATGTAGCCCAAAACAGATTTTAGTAAGTGTCGTATTAATACACTTGCTGCAGTTTCTAATAAGGTAAAAATGAGGAATAAGCAGCTCTGCCACGTTTTTCAGGTCTATTAGTAGTTAACTGCTACAGTACATTTTTGTCATTGCATTCTGGGAATTGTAGTCTTGTTTATCTTATTATAGCGCTAAGACACCAAGCCCCAGGAAGTAAAGAAAACCCCTGTACTGGAGCTGCTAGTCACTCATGCCCCAGGGAGACTACGCAGCTATTAAAGCATTTTGTCAAGAAAAAGATCATAACAGCAGCCCCTAGATTAAAGATGAAAGTAGCCACGGATTGGGTTGGAGAATATGTTGCTGGAAGGGAAGAGCACGCCACGACCACAGCAACGCCGCCCACCACCACCCTCCGCGCCTGGACTCCGATCAGCACCGAATACACCGTCCGTATGATGAAGTCCGTCCACTCCGGATCTCCGACCGACCCCTGCCCTCACCACGTCTTCAACAAGGCAGACGCTGTCATCGCACCCCACCTGCGGGACATTATCAACACCTCCTTCGACACCGCCACCTTCCCCGAGAGCTGGAAGCACGCAGAACTCAGCGCTCTACTCAAGAAACCCACTGCGGACCCCACCGAACTCAAGAATTACCGCCCCATCTCGCTCCTCCCGTTTCCAGCCAAAGTCATCGAGAAGACCGTCAACAAGCAGCTGGCCGCCTTCCTCGAGACTAATGGATCCCTCGACCCCTCACAGTCTGGCTTCCGAGCCAACCACAGCACCGAGACCGCCCTCACCGCTGCCACCGACGACATCAGAGCCCTGACGGACAACGGAGACACAGCGGCCCTCATCCTCCTAGACCTCTCCGCGGCATTCGACACGGTCTGCCACCGCACCCTAGTACAGCGCCTCAGCAACGTCGGAATCCAGGAGAAGGCACTGGATTGGATCATCTCCTTCCTCGACGGAAGGACACAGAGAGTCCGCCTACCACCGTACAAGTCAGAGGCCACCAAAGTCATCTGCGGCGTCCCTCAAGGATCCTCGCTGAGCCCCACCCTCTTCAACGTCTACATGAGCCCCCTCGCGGCCATCGCACGCCAACACAACCTCAACATAATCTCCTACGCCGACGACACCCAGCTGATCCTCTCCCTGACCAACGACCCCGCCGCCGCCAGAGCCGATCTGCACAAAGGGATGAAAGATGTAGCCGAGTGGATGACGACCAGCCGCCTGAAACTGAACTCAGACAAGACGGAGGTCCTCATCCTGGGCCCCTCGCCCTCCGCCTGGGATGACTCCTGGTGGCTTCCCGCCCTGGGCACCGCACCCAAACCGACGGACCACGCACGCAACCTGGGCTTCATCCTGGACTCCTCCCTCTCCATGACCAGGCAAGTCAACGCCGTCTCCTCGGCATGCTTCAACATCCTACGCATGCTACGGAAGATCTTCTGGTGGATCCCCACCGAGACCAGGAAGACCATCACCCAGGCCCTCGTCACCAGCCGACTGGACTACGGCAACGCCCTCTACGCCGGGACCACCGCCAAGCTCCAGAAGAGACTCCAGCGGATCCAGAACGCCTCAGCCAGACTCATCCTCGACATCCCACGTAACTGCCACATCTCCGGACACCTGAGAGACCTGCATTGGCTCCCCGTCAACAAAAGAATCACCTTCCGTCTCCTCACCCACACACACAAAGCCCTCCACGACCAAGGCCCGATCTACCTCAACAACCGAATCAACTTCTACGCTCCCAAACGCCACCTCCGATCAGCCAGCCACGCCCTCGCCGCCGTCCCGCGCATCCGAAGAGCGACAACAGGAGGGAGGTCCTTCTCCTACCTGGCCGCCAAGACCTGGAACTCCCGACCGACCGACCTATGCCTGACCAAGGACCACCTCTCCTTCAGGAAGAAGCTGAAGACCTGGCTGTTCGAGCAGTAACGGCAACCCCCCCCCCCCCAGCGCCTTGAGACCCTACGGGTGAGTAGTGCGCTATACAAATGCTTTGATTGATTGATTGATTGATTGAAGGTGATGCATAAAAAAAGCAGGCATCAAGCTCCATTAGAACCTAACGGCGATGGTAGGGGCTGCTCACATGGCTCCTGTCGAGAGTAACTGAAATGGAAAAACTCATTACATGGCAGAAAGGTCAATTTGAACAAAAAAGGGATTTGTGTGTGACCTTTCATGCGTGACAGTAGTCAGAGGTGTCTCAAACCCATCTGTTTGTGTTAAGCGTGCAGGAAAACATTACCCACCCATGCCCAATTTTACTTCTAATACAGAATGGACTCTGAACTTTTTGTGTTTTTAAAAAAAATTAACCTCTCTGTTTTGAATACACCTATTTTGGTTTTAGTATCGCTGCCCGCAAATACAACAGAAGAAGAGCCAATTTGCTGCCAAAGCAAATGAAATGGGAATATGTTAATTTTGATGTTGTCACTGACGACCTTGTAAATCATCCCGATGTCACGTGCTCGCTTGCAACCAGCTTCAAACGCGAAGTATGGGAAGAGCTAATCAGGGGGGCTCATTAGCAGAGCACAGCTGCTGCAAATGTGGTGAATGAAGTGTTGACGAGGAGTATCAGGCCATAACTAATACACTAAAGTTAGTTTATCACCGCGCAGCACATCAAAACACAGTTTTCATCATCACAGTCCCCGGAAGGTTTATTTTTCGTTATTTAAAGAGCATGTTGGAAACCTTTAGCATTCCATTCGACTGATTCTGCGAGTGAAAGACAATGGGGGCGGGGGAAACACTCCACGGAGGATAAAAAAGACGAGAGATGAGAATGTAAATAATGAGGAAAGGGAAGAGGACAAGGTGAGCTGATGAGGATGCAAAGGTGAAGCGATTTACAGTACTGCATGGACTGGAGTGAAAAGAGAAACACGCTTTGGCAACGCGGCCGCGAAAGTGAAAGTGATCGCAATCGCGATTACGATCGCGTGCACTGTAGCTTTAGTCCACGGCAGCACTTTGAAAAAGCCTGTTTACAAAATGTCTCGGCCAGATCAGCGCAAGCGCTGGATCAGGCGAGACCTAAAAACGAGCTATGGCACGGCCAGCGCTACCTGCATATTGCTTGTGGGAGTACGAGACAGGAGGCTTTTACACCTTCTGTGTTGCATGGCCTTCCTCTATCTGAAATGCCTCTAGGCTGTCTCCTCACCAGCAATTTTAGAAAATAGCGATAGGAAGAGGCCAATGCTCACAAAGTCATAGCTCTTTTTTTAAACTTTCAGCCATGCTGCAGAGAAGCCACATGGCTAAAAACATTGACAAGAACAATAGCGCACATAGACGAGACCTATTGACTTTACCAATTATTATTTTCCTTTACACCAAGTCAATACTGGACTTTCTCAGATCCTAAATGGTTTTGTAGGTGGTAAAGCAGAAAACATCAATTGTTGGTACTTACTTTTCACTCACTGCCTCTGTGCAGGATCGCACCAAGTGGGTAAGAGGAAAGGTAAGACCCAATGATTTGGGCACTGCTGTGTGGTGAGGGGCAATGACATGTCAATCATTTGTAAGGCTCCTCCCTTAGTAATGGTTAATTCAGACAAGCATGTACACCCTGGTGTGTTCCTTTGTCATATCTCCAGATTTAGCAGTGAACCTTCCACTCTGTCGGTCAGTCCAAAAGCACATACCTCTCCTTACACAGCCACAGAGATATAAAATAATAGGGCAGTGAATCTAGATATGTTATAGTGTGTTGCATGTTCTTTTTGTTTTTATAAAGTGGCGCATTAATCAATTAATACGCTTCAAATACTTAAAAGTCCCCTTGAGCCTTCAGGGACTTTGGCAGCCAATGAAGGTTAGAAGAAGATGAAGCGAACTTTAACTTAATAAAAGGTTTTCAATCTATGCATGATTTGTGCTGAAACATATTAAAATGCCTAATATATGATTAACATTTATGCATGCAATTGTTGATGTTAAAGTTGCAAAAAAACAAAAAGGTCTCCAGGAGCTAGATTGTTTTTAAAAACGTCGGCAGGATCAAAAAAGCAGACTAAAATAGTGCTATGATGTGGTCAGCACCCGGTACGTCATGGTCTTTTTCTTATTGCTGGGGCAGGGCGAAGGGCAACGTGGAGGGTGGGTGGGGAGGCTACACGGAGGGTGGGGAAAAAAAGTACTATTATGAGGCCAGTGGTGTCTGCATCACAGTGTTTTTTTTTAAGGTGGGTGCGGGGCATCACAGACAGCAAGAGGGACGGAACAAAGGGCAACACAGACAGAGGGAGGGAGGGAGGGAGATGGCAAAGACAACACAAATAGCGAGAGGGGCAAAGGTAACATGGACAGTAAACAATCAATAATCATGGGTTTGTTGAGCGCGACTGCTTACCCATAAGGGTCTCAAGGCACTGGGGGGGGCGCAGGGTCCTGTCCATCAAGGAGGAGGTCTATCAAAGAGTCATGTTTTGAGGTCCCTCGTGAAGTTGGGGAGTGATGTCGTCTGTCTGAGATGGAGCGGGAGGTCGTTCCAGGCTCTGGCCGCGAGGAAGGAGGAGGAGCGGCCTCCCGATCTTGACCCCCTGGTGCAAGGGACCACGTTGTGGGAGAACTGGGCTGATCGTAGGGTCCTTTGAGGTGCGTGGAATGTGAGTTGGCCATGCAGGTATGCTGGTCCGCTGTTGTGGAGGGCTTTGTGTGCGTGGGTGAGAATCTTGAAGGTGATTCTTGCCTCGATGGGGAGCCAGTAGAGTGTGCGTAGGTGCTGGGTGATGTGGCAGTGGCAGGTTGAGGATTAGTCTGGCGGCGGCATTCTGGATGTTTAGAAGTTTGTGGGTGTGGTTTTTGTTGATTCCAGTGTAGAGTGCATTGCCGTAGTCAAGTCTGCTGGTGACAAGGGATTGTGTGATGATCTTTCTGTGTTCGAGTGGGAGATCCATTTGAAGGTCTTGCATAGGAGGCAGAGTGTGTGGAAGCAGGAGGATGTGAAGGAATTGATCTGGAGGTCCATTTTGGGTTCACAGTCCAGGATAATTCTGAGGTTGCGTGCATGGTCCGTGGGGGGTGGGTGGGCCATTGAGGGTGGGGGCCCACCAGGTGTAGTTCCGGGTGTTGGGGTGGGGGCCCATGATGAGTACTTCTGTTTTGTTGCTTTTGAGTTGTAGATAGCGGCTCTTCATCCATTTGAGGACTGCTTCCATGCCTTCTTGAAAGTTGTGTTTGGCTGCGTTGTGTTCATTGGATAGGGAGAGGATGAGTTGGGTGTCGTCTGCGTATGAAACAATGTTGTGTCCGTGGGTTCTGATGATGGGGGTGAGTGGAGCCATGTAGATGTTGAACAACGTGGGGCTGAGGGAGGATCCTTTTGGGACTCTGCAGGTGGTCGGTGTAGGGTCCAAGAGGAAGGGAGTGAGTCTGACCCGCTGCGTTCTGCCAGAGAGGAATGAGCAGATCCAGTCGAGGGCCTTGTCCTGGATCCCTGCGTCATGAAGTCTGCGTGTAAGGGTGCGGTGAGAGTCTGTGTTGAAGGCAGCTGAAAGGTTGAGGAGGATGAGGGCTACTATCTCTCCTCTGGCCAGGAGGGAGCGGATGTCGTCTGTTGTGGCAAGGAGGGCAGTTTCCGTGCTGTGGTTCTTTCTGAAGCCGGATTAGGAGGAGTCAAGGATGTTGTGCTCTTCGATGATGGTGGCGAGATGGCTGCTGATGGCTTTCTCAATGACTTTCGCTAGGAACGAGAGCAGGGAGATGGATCTGTAGTTCTTGAGGTCGGTGGGGTCCGCCGAGGGTTTCTTCAGGAGGGGGCTGATCTCAGTGTGCTTCCAGTCATAACGGAAGGAGGCGTGCGCGAGGGAGCGGTTGATGGTGTGGCAAAGCATGTGGGCAATGGTGTCGGTGGCTCTGTTTAAGATGTGGTGGGGGCAGGGGACCGTGGGGGCCCCGGAGTGGATTGACTTCATCGTTTTCACTGTGTCTTCAGTGGTGAGGGCTGTCCAGCTGCCAATCATTGGCTTCAAGGTGTCGGGGTCGTTGGTGAGGGTTCTGTGTGTTGGCTGTCTTCGTCGAAATTGACATAAATGTTCTTGATTTTGTGGTGGAAGAAGGTGCTGAGTTTGTCACAGAGGTCTTGTGAGGGACAGATGTCTGTAGATTCGCTGATGGGTTGGGTGAACTCCTTGATGAAGCTAAAGAGTTCTTTGCTGTTGTGCGCGTGCATGGAGATTCTGTCTTTGATCGCTTTCTGTCTTGTATTTCTGATGAGTTGGTGGTGAGCATTGGTGGCGGCTCTGAAATGTTTTGGGCTTCTGTAGATTTGGAGTTCCTCCAGGCCTTTTCAAGGCGGTGGCATGTGCGTCTGTACTCTCAGGGTTCGGTGGTGAACCAGCTGGCTTTCCTGGCATGTGTGTTGTTGTTCTTCTTGAGGGGGGCTATGGTGTTGGTACAGTCAGAGATCCATCTGTGCATGGTTCAGGCTGTGGTGTTGCAGTTGTCGTTGTCCACGATGGTTGGGGTGGAGTTGCCAAGTGAGGTGGTGAACTGGTCGTCGGTGATTTTAGTCCAATTTCTGCATGGGAGCAGGTGCTGGGTTCTGTGGATGGTGGGTGTTCTGAAGGTGAAATAGGTGAAGCGATGGTCTGTCCATGGGATTTCGGTGGTGTGGCTGAAAGTGATGGAGTTTTCTGGGGTGAAGATGGGGGTCAATGGTGTGTCCTGCTGAGTGCATGGGCTCAGTCACGATCTGGTGGAGTCCTATGATGTGGAGGTTGTCCAGAAGAGATGTAGTGTTGGGGTCTTGTTGGTTATCGAGGTGGAAGTTGAGGTCTCCCAGCAAGGTGTAGTTGATGGACATGATGGCCTGTGGGATGATACTGTGATGGAGTTGGTGAATAGTCCCTGGGGTCTGAGGGGTCGGTAGATGAGGGTTCCCCGGAGGGTGGTGGTAGAGCTGGACTGTATCTTGAAGTGTAGGTGTTCCATCATGTCTATGGGCTTGTTGGAAAGTGTGCTCATTTGGAGAGTGGATATGTGGACAATGGCGATTCCCCCCCCCCACAGGGCGGGTGGGGAGTCCTTCCAAGAGATCTTGTATCCTTGGGGAATGGCGATGGCGATGTCAGGTCCTGTGAAGCAGGGAGTGAAGGAGAATCAAGGCAACACAGACAGCAGGAAGTAGATGCAACATGGACAGCAGGTGGGAGGAGACAAAGGCAACATGGACGAGGGAGGATGGGGCAAAGACAACATAGGCAGCGGGAGAGAGGTGGCAAAGGAAATGCAGAGAGCTGGAAGGAGGAAGGGGGAAAACTCAACATGGGCAGCAGGAGGCAGCAGGAGGCATGGGCACGAGTGAGGGGGAGAAAGCAACATGGACAGAGAGGGAGCAAAGGCAACAGGGGAAGTAAAGGAGGATGGCAATGGGAGCACAGAGGGGGGAGTAAGACACAAGGGACCCAGTGGAAAAGAATGCACTCTGCTAGAGTGGTTGAACACAAACAAAAAAGTAGCACCTGAAAAAAATGAGCTGTGGTAAGACACAAGTAATGCATCCATGCTCCATGGGAGGAGTAAACACATGAAGAGGAAGGAAACTTGCAGCCAATAAGAAACAAGGAAATTACAATGACAATGAAAGCAACCAAGGGTGAGTAATGGTTGGGCACTGTATGGAAAACCAAAGATCTCACAAGCCACAGCACATGCCCTGTCTTAGACAAGACTAAAGATGAGTTGGGCGCACTGACCAATCATTCATTTATTATGCCTACCTACTTTGCACGTCATTAAACCTAAATAACTAATGGAGGTTAGAATGTGCACCCTAATGTTTTGTGAAGATATATTTCTTCCCTCTCTGGCTCATAGCATTCGTTCAAGGACAGGTCTTTGTTCGGCGGGTGTCTAACCACTGGATTACCAAATCTTTAGTTTAGTGATGTGCCAGGAAATTCATCAAAATTGCTAAAATTTGCACATTTCAGGCATAACATTTTTGCCTAACAGTTCTCTAATAGGTATTTGCAACTTACTAATCTAATCTGTGGCATACTTCAAATGAAAATGTTAGGGGAATCTCACTACATTTTACAGAAGGTGCTGGGTGTGCTCCTAATTTTAAAACGTGCTATGTGGAAGCAACCATATGTATTATAGTCATCAGCGCTCAGTTTACTGCAGAAATGATCAGTCTGTGAATGTATTAGGCGATTGGTACCATATCTGGTCTACTTTAGGCTCTTTTATTGGCTGCCTTTTGTTGACTGTTGTCAATGTTTTGCTTTCAATTTGATTCTTTCTTGAATATTGTATTCACATCCTGCTTTTTTAGGTCGAACCTGCCCAGACTGCATAGCTGTCCGGTTTGCTAACTACATTTTGGGGACATTCAACAAGCTTCCCTGGGAATCTGCCCGTTGCCTAGCATTTGCTTTGTGGTTTGCAACTCGCATTTGCTTGCATTCTATTTGCTGGCTTTATTTGTTTTAGGCTGTCCATCTTGAGTTAATATCTACTGTTGCCCATACCCTATTTACTGAATTCTTCCACCAGGTCTCGATTTCTGGAACAGGCCTTCAAATCTTGTTCTTATCTTGTCACATTTGCTGTGCAGTCAAAGACAGAGGTCAAATGTCAGACTCTCTCTCTCTCAGGGAACTTGGTGCTTACTCTTCTTTCTCTGACATCAAAGTGAGAGGATTTATGTGACAATCATGCTGGCTCCTAAGGGTGTTCTGGTTGGAAGGATGTAGGATATTTTTTTTCTAGCACACAACAACATCTAAATGTCTGTAACTAAACTGTACAGATAGTTCAGACTATATCAGAATTAGGACATCACAAATTAGGCACATTTTTGGGAAATTCTTAAGTGTGGTGGAAACAAATATTGTATTTGTTTAAAACAATCAATGCACTAGGCGATGCCATAGCACTCTTCATCATGGTACTCTACTCTGCAAAACTCTACGCCACTGCACTCTAAGCCAACTGCATTTTACACCACTGTAGTCTAGGCCACCACTGCTCTCTACATCACCCTACTCTATACCATTTCACTCCATGTCAATACACTCTACGCCACTCTACTATACACCTCTGCACTCTATGACAGTCTGCTCTGCAACACTGTACTCTCTGCCACTGCACACTACTCTGCCCCAGTCTACTCTCTGCCACTCTCCTCTACATCGCTCCTCTCTACAAAACTGTTCTCTACCCTGCAACACTCAACTCTACTCTGCACCACTCCACTCTATGCCACTCCACTCAATGCCACTGAACTCTTTAACACCACAGTCTCCGTCACTGAACTCTACTGTGCACCACTCTACTCTACGCCACTCCACTGCACTATACACCACTACACTCTTCATTGCTCCACTCTATGCCACTGCACTCTACACCAACACCCTGTAAGCCCCTCTAATCTACTCTGCACCACTGCACTCTATGACACTACACTCTACTCTATGCCACTGCACTGTACGACACTCTATTCCACTATGTGCCATTCCACTATACGCCACTTCACTCTACACCACTGCAATCTACCCTGTGCTACTTCATTTCACTCTATGTCACCTTATTCTATGCCACTGCACTCTACACCACTACACTCTACACCATTGTACTCTACGCCACTGCATTCTACGCCAAATTTACTCAAACCTAATGCACTCTACACCACTGCACTCTATGCCAATCTACTCTGAACCACAGCATTCTACACCATTATTTTCTACTCTTAACTCTCTACACCAATGCACTCTACACCAAAGCACTCTACACCACTCTACTCTACAGTACTGCACTCTTTGACACTCTACTCTACAACACTACACTCCATGCCACTGAACTCTATGCCACCTCACTCCACTCTGCACATCTCTACTGTCTGCCACTCTACTACACTCTACGGCAGTGCACTCTACCATCAATGCACTCTATGTCACTACACTGTACCCCGCCCTTCTATGCACCACTGCACTCTTTACTACTGAATTCTACACCACGCCACTTCACTCCACTCTACTCTGCATGACTCCACCCTATGCCACTCTGCTCTGCAACACTGCACCCAATGCCATTGCACTCTACACCATTACTCTATTCCACTGCACTCTACCGTGTACCACTCCACTCTATGCCACTTCACTCTACTCAGCACCACTGCACTCTACTTCACTCTGCACCACTCCATTCTATGCCGCTGCACTCTACCTCTGCACTCTATCCTGTGCCACACTACCCCACTCTACGCTACTCTGCACCACTCTACTCAATGCCAATGCACTCTACACCACTTTACTCAAAAACAATGCACTCTATGACCCTGCACTCTGCCCCAACTATTCTGCACCACAGTACTTTATGCCACTATACTCTACTCTGCAGCACTGTATGCCACTGCATGCACGCTACTGCACATTAGGCCAATCTACACCATTGTGCTCTGAGTCACTGCATTCGATGCCACTCTTCTCTGTACCACTCTACTCTGCACCCCTGTACTCAGCACCCCTGTACTCTACGTAAATGCATTATACACCAATGCAATCTATGCCACTGCACTCTTCACACCTACACTATACGGCGTTCTATTCTGCAAGACTGCACTCTCCGACACTGAACTCAATGCCACTTTACTCTTCACCACTGCACTCTATGCCACTGCTCTTTACTCTGCACCATTTAGCTGTACAGTACTCTACGGCACTGTAGGCCAATGCACTCTACACCACTGCACTCTACATCACCCCACTCTATGTGTCTCTAATCTTTTCTGCACCATTGCACCCCATGCCATTGCACTCTACACCACTCTACTCCACACCAATGCACTCTACGGTACTCTACACATCTGCACTCTACCCTGCACCACTCTGCTTTACCCTGCATCACTCTGCTCTACCCTGTACACCATCCACCTCAGGTGTCGTTGTGGGATCCCAAGATGTCAATCCCCCTGCTGCCACACCCGCACCGGTGCCAGGCCAGCATGCGCCGCCACCTGCACCAGCCCCGGCACCAGCACCAGCCCCCACCCCAGCACCAGCACCGGCACCGGCACCAACACCGGCACCAGCACCGGCACCAACACCGGCACCAGCACCGGCCCCCATGGATCCTGGACTTGCACAAATCATGCGGATTGTCCAGGGCCACACTACCCTCCTCCAGGACATTCCTCTATCTGAACCGGCAGATCCACGAGATCAGGGCCCACCCCGGACTGCCCTGAACACTGCCCCTGTTCACACCCACCCACCTCTTCTCCCTTCCCACACTGTTCCCCTTTTATTATTATGTTGTGTGATGTCCTAGTTGTGTGTGATGTAGCATAGTTTTAGTGTAGGCTTAGTTAGGGTTAGTTTTAGACTGTTTTTACTTATTGAATGTTATAGGATTTGGGGATAGGTTTAATTGTTCTTAGGGTAGGGGGTTGATGTATTTATTCATTTTCTGTGTTTGTAAATAGTTAAGATAGTTTTAGTTAGAATTAATAATTGTAGTTAGTTTCGGGCTAGAGTTAGGGACATAGATTAGTGTAGGGTTTTTAAAAAAATATATATATTATAGTATATTAAATCTTGTTAATTATAGATTTCTGCTTGCACTTATATCATGGCTGATGCGGGGGAGTCGGGCTTGCCCCATCGTGTGCAACTCATACCATCATTGGAGTAATCATTGTATGTGTAACTATAGTCGTGACCTGTCACTCTGCAGGATGGATTGAGGCCAGCTTCCTTAGATGTGAGTACAATGACCTTGCATGTCTGATAGATTAGCAATTATGGTTTACGGCCTACTCTGGTGACAGTTCATTGTGACCTCCAACATCTCACATGTTCCTGGGCATGGCCAATCGATCTCCATTCCATGCATGCTGTTGGTCATTTGTGGGTCCATTGTTAACGTCACATGGCACAACAGTGTTATTGAGTCACATGAGTTATATGAGACTGAGTAATGAGTTCGGAATAGAGGTCACTCATAGGTGTCTTGAAGTATTAGCACTGTCCGGAATACAGACTTAACTTCGAGTTTCTTGCTTTTGTGAAACACTTAATCATTACAGTTATGCCTTGAGACCTGATGATGTTGGTTTGCAGATACAGTTGTGCTGCACACAAGTGGTGACATGCTGCATTGCTCCCTGTACCAACAGTGCCATAGCCGCTCATCCCAGCTGTTACTTTCGCATTGTCTCATAGTGATGACACCCTTGCAATCTTGCCACTGATCCAGACTATATGCTAAGTGCAGTTCAACTGACATCCATGGGCACATTGGCCAATATGTGTGCACTTCATGGCAGTGCTCAGAAGTTGCTTTTGCATTGTTTGTGCACAGGTAGGGGCTGACTGACGCAATGCACTTTGGCTTCAGTAAGTATTGTGGACTCAACTTCAGTGTGGCTTACTTTGTAGTTCCATGTATGTATGTTAGACCTGTGCCCTTGGGTCTCCTCAGCAATATGAATCTGTTGTGAACACCTAGAGATGTGACATGCAATGTGCTACATCACAACAATCTTTGAACAACACGTCCATGCCAGGAGATCATGCTTTGCTATCATTCTTGGCAACACTACTTGTGTCCTGCAACAGACTTGTACATGTTGTCACACATGCATATTGGTAGAAAGTGGATAGGTATATACTGTTCCCAAATAGGTACGGTGTGCACAGAGTCCACAGTCACCAGAGTTTGGGCAGAGGTTAAAGTTAGATATAACCTTACTCTATGAAGTGTTAGCTTGGTCAAGCAGTAAGGCAATATCAGAGGACAGTGTAAAGCATTTGTTGTACACACTCAGTCAGCAGATGGTCTCACACACTCAACAACTGAACTCTAGGCCAATGGTTTTGATATAAAAATATATGTTTGTTTTATTTTATAACCAACAATAGGTATCAAAATATACTTCCTCAGATTGCGAGGCTTTAGTTACATACTTTGGCAATGTGCATTTGACTTTGGTAGGTAATATTTACAAGTTGTTGCAATAGGCAACACAATTTCAAACACAATAATACATTGAGCTCAATGTGAGTTGGAAGTGAATTGCAATAGATTACTTCCAGGATAACTTTTCTAAGTCATGGCCTGGATCCTATATGCAGTCCTGTGCAAGGTCTTGGAAACATGTAAGTATATCCGTTGTAGTTGCTCTCATGATTTTCAGGCAATATTTTGCTATTTCTAAGCTTGACACTAAGTAGAAATGTTACAGAGAAACTGGCAATGATTTCCTATGGAAGAAAATTGTGTTATTGGTAAGTACAGTTGTGAGTGCTTTTCAGGGTCAGTGCTGGGCACCAAGATCCAGCATTGGGATCTCTCCTAATAGCAGTTGAGCTTTTCCATTTTTGTTAGTTGGTTGATTTTAAGTAAATATTTTAACTTTTAGAATCTCCACACTTAGAAGAAATTTCTGATGAAACCAATCAATGTTACCCTATGGAATACAATTGGGTTATCGGCTTTTTGGTAAGTACTTGACTGACAGAGTTAAGGTTCTGGCCACAGACTCAGGGTTCCCCCAGGCTCAGGTTTGTACAGTTGTTACACCCTCTGTGGGACAGTGGCGGAAGGGTGCAGAGTGAGTTTGGCACAATGTTATCCTATGGGAGACAGGGGGGCCTTGGTTGCTGGCTGCTGACTAGCAGGCCACACAGCTGTGGGAGCTGTGCTCCTAGTCACTTGCTCAGCGCAAATGGGGAAGTAGGTAGGAGTAGAAGTTACACTGCCAGGGCCACTCGGGCAGGTGGGTGCAGGGTGCCTTTGACCCTTTGTGCGCTCAATGGATTGCAATGGGAAAGCTTTTGGGCAAACAAAGGCTGCAAGCTCAGGGTCGCAGTTTCTTCATGTGCTCCCACCACTTTGGGAGTTAAATTGGGTAGTTGGAGGGTGGGTATGTACCCAGGAGTCGGGCACAGGGGGCCGCAGTGCGCCGGGTGCTAGGGTGACTTTTGGTCTTGGTAAATCTTAGGGCCCAATTCACAGAACAAACTTAAGACAAAATCCTAAACTTAGTACCATTTTGGTATTCACAGAATACACTTACTACTTCTGGTATTCACAGAATGAACTTACTACTTTTGCGATTCACAGAATAAACTTACTACTTTTGCTATTCACAGAATGGATTTACGACTACTAACTTTACGTCCGCACTCGGGCCGGAAATTCCGGCCCGGAGGCGGAGCTTCCGGCCCGGAGGCAGGGCTTCTGGGCCGGAGGCGGAGCTTCCGGCCCAGAGGTGGAGATTTTGGCCATGGCTAAAGCTCCGCCACTGGCCGGAATCCCCACCTCCGGGCCGGAAGCTCCGCCTCCGGCCCAGAAGCTCTGCCTCCGACCCGGAAGCCCCGCCTCCGGCCCAAGTGCGGACGTAAAGTTAGTAGTCGTGAAGCTGGAATTTCCGGCCCGAGTGCGGACGTAAAGTTAGTAGTCGTGAATAGCAAAAGTAGTAAGTTTATTCTGTGAATCGCAAAAGTAGTAAGTTCATTCTGTGAATACCAGAAGTAGTAAGTGCATTCTGTGAATACCAAAATGGTACTAAGTTTAGGATTTTGTCTTAAGTTTGTTCTGTGAATCGGGCCCTAATCCTTTGTTGATTGTGGTCGGGGGGTCCCTGGTTCTGAGGCTGCAGGCGTCGTCATGAGTGTCAAGGTGAGAGCTTGGTGGCCAGATTCGGGGTCACAGTCGCCGGGGGGACGTCATCAGGGTCTTTGTCCACTCCGACACAGGCCAGGCTTGTCCAGTGCAGAGTGTGCAGGCTTTGCAGTTCCGGGATGATGCCAGGGGTTAGAAACTTGCTTTGAGCAGAGCAACTGCTCATGGGACTCCCAGATGATCAGAGTCACAAGGTAGCCAGGTCCACAGGGGTTTGTGAGGTTGCTGGCCACAAGTGGGTCTGGGCTGTGGCAGGAGCAGGTTCAAGGGTCGACAGGCCGGTAGGGCTGGGGCCAAAGCAGTTGGTGTCTTCCTCTTCTTAGCAGCTGCACGGCAGTTTCTTTCTTCTTGCTCTTCCTTGCTTTTTCAAAATCTGGCAAAGGAAGGTTCAGGGTGCCTCTAAATACTAGGTTTAGTTGCGTTACAGGTAGGTACAGGGCAGGGACCAATGGGTCCCTGCCCTGGGGTGGATACACACACTATCCTGCCACTCACCTGTGGGAGTGGGCCAGTAGAATAGTCCTGATTGTGCAGGGCTTCAAATTTTCAAGATGGAGAGCGCTCGGAGATGGGCTTCATCACGCCTCCCCCACCAGAGGGTTGGTGTGGGCAGGTTGGAACATACCCTGTCCTTATTTTGTGTTTCCGGCCAGTCTTCCCACCAGATTGGATGTCAGAACGGGGTGTTGAGGGCAGTTTTCTGGGTACAGCAAGTGGCCTGGAGAAGCTCACAGAGTCTGCATGCCTTTGAAGCTTCCCTCTGGCCATCCTGGGGGAGGAGACCTAGCACCTCGCCCAGCATGTGTATTGTTGCAGGCCCAGGAGAGCGGGAGCTCTACACCCTGGGGTCCAGCAACATGTCTGATTTGTGGCAGCCTAGGCAGCCTCCCAACCAGACGTGGATTGTAGGTTAGTTGTCCAGGGTTTGCCAATTTTGAATGTTAGTGTTTCGAGAAGGAACATAGGCCCTGGGCACCTGATTGGCAGGAGTCCAGGGCACATTCACTCATAGTCCATTCAGCAGTTCCTCAAAAAGTGGAGGAATACCATGCATGAAAGATGGTACTTTCTCACACATATGTCATACATGTCGTGGGCTCAGAATTGTGATATTGCTAGATTGTGCTATCTGATCAATGTTGTCAGTGCAATTTGGCCCGTGTAATCTCGTGGGGGCCCCTGTGCCCCTTCTTCACTATCTGACTCCGGTTGTCTCATCTGTGCCGTCATTGCAAGTGTTATTTCGTTTGCCATACTGTGCCCCCTTCTGCCGGGTTTAGTTGTATTGCTCATTTACATTTCTTACCCTGTATTCGGACACGTGTTTTTCAAACCGCCTCCGCTCTCCCTTTCCGCCACAGTATCCCCTGGTGAGCCGCACAGCAACACGCACATTCGTACCGCCCACATGCCAGGCTGATCCGCCCACCTCCCCTTCCACTTGCGTACATCCACGCCGGGTCCACGCAAAGTGCAGGAACATCCTGGGTCCGCGAACGCAACTACACACATTGCCACTAAGATGCTAGCACACTCAAGGCCCTCAACATAGGATGATCACACACCTGCTTCCTGCCCGGAACAGAACGCACACAAGGACACCTCTCCAGCCGGAACTGCATTGTCAACAGCATCGAATCTGCAAATCCACCCACTGTGTTGGAAGTCAACTACCTCAGATGCATTGTCCCCAACACCTGCCACAGATGCCAACACACAAGTGAACTCTGGGACCTACTCAACTCAACCTCCCCACACATGGTCTCCATGCAAGTGACCTAATTGTACCCCTCCTCAGAACACTACCTCGCCATAGCCATCCTGTGCAGCTACAAGATCAACCACAGGGACTGCACCAACGGAGTAGGACTAGGAATTGCCATTGTCAACAGGAACACTCGCAGAGTCTCAACAAACAACGACAACATCCTCATGAACGCCAAACACATGCACGTCCAGATCCACAACAATCCCAAATCCACCCTCAGAGTAACCCGCGTCTACATAGCCTCCAGACCCCTAACACAGTTCTGCAACTCCATCACCAACTTTGTCAGTACACACGTCCTCACATCCACAGACTACATCCTTCACGTAGAGCTGAACTTCCACCTTGTGTACATTAACGGCACCGTATCCACCACCCTGACCAACACCCTGGCCTACCTCGGCCTCATACAACTTGTCCCAACACCCACCCACCACAACAGCCACACGCTTGACCACATATTATCCGCAAGCTCCCACGTCTACTCCAACCACCCACCCAACCTCCACTGGAACAACCATCAACGCATCAACTTTGCATTCGATGAAGACACCACGCACCACCACACCAAACAGATCCACTGGCACTGCTGGAGCAAAGTCACAGAAGCACAGCTAACCAGCAGCCTTGCCTGGAGCACAACCACCAACACTGACTCCACCGCCCAGAACCTCAGACAATTAATCGGCAACTGTGCAAACACACTCGCCCAGATTAAGACACACTCCAACAGACACACCAGCAAGTAAGCCAGCTGGTTCAATGCAGAACACCAGGCCTCAATGCCGACCTGCCATGAGCTAGTGAAGAAATTGCTGCGTGAACAGACACTGGACAGCTACGCAACCCACAAAGACACGACACGCAGACACCATCACCTCATCAGATACGCAATTGGGCCCCCTTCAAAGACCGCATTGCCAACAACGCACACACCAGCTAAGTTCTCTTCAACCTAGTGAAAGAACTCTCCAACACCAGCTCCAACACCAACACCATCCCACCTTCGCAAGACCTGTGCAACTCCTTTGTTATTTTCGTCCATCGCAAGGGAGCAGCCATCCACGACAGCTACAACGCCACGACTGCCACGAATAGCACTGAGACCTCCATCACCACGGAACACAATGCACATCTGGTACAACATGCACTCCTGGTCAACGTCAGGCACATGCCCACACCACATCTGCTCCAAAGCGAGCCCGACCATTGCACCCCATTTCCAGATGAGCATCAACATCTCCCTCGTAAATTCAACATTGACGTAGAGCTGGAAGCATGCCGATATCAACCCCTTACTCCACAAACAAAAGACAGACCCCAAGGACCGCCTGAACTTACGTCCCATCTCCCTGCTACCATTCCTGTGAGGTGTCATTGCGAAGACCATCAACAGACAACTGACCCACTAACTCTATGGGAACAGCATCCAGGATCCATCCCATTTGCGCTTCAGCGGCAACTCCTGCAGCAAACTGGACACATGTCCGCCACCAATGACATAATGCCACGGACGGACAACAGTGAAAGAGCAGCACTCATTGACCAGTACCTGTGATTTGCCTTCAACACTGTCTTGCACTGCACACTATGCACACGCATACACGACAACGAGATCCGAGACAAGGCTCGTGACTGGACAAACTCTTTCCTCTATGGCAAAACCCAGTCCGCCCTCCTTCACCCTTCCTGCTCAGAGTCCACAGTAATCTTCTGCGGATTACCCCAGGGCTCATCCCTCACACAATATTGTTCTACATGTACATGTCACCACTCGCACACGATACCCGACTGCACAACCTCAACATCATCTCCTACGAGAACAACAGCAGCTGATCTTCTCCCTCACCATGGCCACCCTCAGTTACACAACCATACACCAGGTAGGACTGTAAGACGTTGCTGAGTGGATGAAGAACTGCCAACAGGAGATGAACATCAGACAAGACAGAAATGCTCATGCTCGAATCCACCCCCTATGCATGAGACACCTCCTGGTGTGCAGCCGCCCTGGGAACAGATCCAGCACCAACCAACCATGCATGCAACATGGGGTTCAACATCAACTCAACTCTCTCCATGCCAAAGAAGGTAAACGGCGTCTCGTCCTCCTGCTTCATCACCCTCCAGATGCTTGTCAAGTTCTACAGGTGGATTACCACCGAAACATGGGGAACAGTCACACAGGCACTCAGGAGCAGCAAGTTGGAATACGGTAACATCCTCTATGCAGGAGCCTCGGCCAAACTCTAATAACAACTTAAACGCATTAAAAACGCCTCTGCATCCCTGGTCCTCAACATCCCTCACCGACAGCACATCACACCCCACCTGTGAGACCTGCACTGGCTCACCGCCAACAAGTGTATCACCTCCACGTGCAAGAACCACGCACACAAGCCACTCCACAACACCAGACATGCATACCTCAACTGACTACTCAGCTTCTGCACCCCAATCCAGCAGGTGCGCTACGCTGACATTGCAATCGCCACAGTCCCCCGCATCTGGACAGCTAACTCCTGCAGAAGATCATTATGCCACCTCAACGCAAAGAACTGTAACACTCTCCCCACCCTCCTGCAGCAGGCACAGCACATGCTGACATTAATGTGACTCCTCAAGAACGGGATTTCCAAGCAGTGGCAGACTCCCACCTCCCCCCCCCCCCCCCGCTCCTTGAGACACTCACGGGTTAGTGGTGCACTTTAAAGATGTTGTCATAGGAAAATTATCTAGATTGCTTTTGCACATACACGGCCATCTCACTGCCTATCCGTGTCAGATGACACATGTACATTGATTGAATTAGCCTTGCTGGACCTTCTTGTGAATTCACAGCCCCTTACTTATTGCCTAAGTTAAATACTTGATTGTTCATGGAAACACGCACCTGTGTGATTTAAGTGAATTTATTTACAAAAAACAGGTTGTGCATTGACCAGAACTGGACCATAGGACATGGGATTGGCAGTCCATTGTGAGCGACAGAGCCAGGGTAGGAGGCGGATTTAGCTGTGCCATTGTCAATGAACAAGAGGAGATTTGCTGTGGGTCAATGTGTGGGTCCACGCTGGGTGTTGATGGACGTCGGCAGACAGTGGGAGAGGAAGGGCAGTGAAATGATGTTATGTACAAACCGACAGGCCTTTGTACATCACTGCTAGCTGAACTTGCGCATCACCATGGTGGCAGTTTCATCCTCAGATTCGTCCGATGATGTGTCGTGTGTCTCACATGTGGGTGGTGGTATAGTGGGAGCAGCACTGTGAGGCACAGACACATCAGGGTGCGGAGCTGAGGATGGAGAAAGCGCAAGCAGCAGATGTCGCAAGACGGTCGGGAGGTAAAGATGTCATGTGGAGAAGCATGGCCTGCCATGTCAGTTCCAGATTATGCTGGTGTTGAGCCGTGGCAGCCAGCTGTTGGAGCTCCCTCCGCTCCCTGGACTCCATTACCCCTGCCAGTCGGGATAATGCAGCAAAGACACTGCTGGAGCTATCCTGCCGGGACAGTGTGTCCGCACTCCGGATCAGGACCCCAGCAATGTCATCCAGGGTGCGTTGTATGTTATTGAGGCTTGTGTGGATGTCTGTCATCCTCGCAATGTTGTTATTGAGGCGATTCAGACACCCACTGAGCTCCTCAAACGTGGCTGTCAGGCTCTCCAAGCCCACCCGCACAAAGTCCCGTGTCTCCCGTTGGACCTCCAGCACCATGGTGTGAAAGGCCGCATATGTGTTGGCTGGGTACTGGGAGGCAGCTGTGGTGGGAGGTGCTTGCTGTTGGGTGGTTTGTGCAGGGGGTGGGCTGGGTGCAATGCTGGTGGGTAGCCCTGCTACTGGAGTTGGTGTGGTGAAGGAATCGAGGCGACGCTGAAACTCGTCCACATTGATGGTTGGTGTTTGGGACGAGTCATCGTGGTGGAGTGGGTCGTCCAGCTGTCCAGGAGGTGTCGCTCCCTCTGAAATGTTCATGGGAGATACAGTTTAACAGTTATATCTTTGTATGGGCATGCATTATTTGACTGAGGGAGACTGTACATTATAGATATTTTGTACAATATGCATGCTAGTTTCTGGATGGTGATTATTTCAGAGACATCACGGATGTGTGGGTGTACTTGTACGTTGTAATATCACAAGTTGCCTAGGTGAGAAATGTGTCTTGACAGTGTCTACACACAAATGCTACCTGTTGTGTCCTGGTTTGTGTTATGTGACTGATGCAGTACGCAACACCTATTAGGCAATGTTGATGTACTCCGATTAGTATGTGTGTACTGTGTGATGGTGGCACCTGCTGCCTTTGTTTAGCTGCCCCTTGTCCCTTTCATGAAATGGGCCTTTGACTTCTGTGTATGGACAATGCAGACATGTGGAAATCTGTGTGGATTGTGTATCCTTGTCAGAGTTGTGACACTTGTGCATAGTAGGTCATCAAGTGTCTTGTTCACATCAGGGGTTGTGTGTACATACGTTTGTGCCAGGGTGTGACATGCTCCCTTGAGGATGAGTTCCACACTCCGCAACATCAGTGAGGTGTCCTGCACCATGTGAATCTCTTTGTCCTGCAGGCATGCTATCCATCATGCCCTATCACATGCATTATCAGTGTGGCTCAAGGAGTTGCAGCTTTGCAGGGGCTTGCACATGTGCATGTGTTTAGTGTGCTATTAGTGATGTGTGATGAGTGCCCACTTTTGGCACATTGGCAATGGGAGCCTACTTGGGGGCATGTTATCATGGACTTCCATGGTGTTATCGGCGCTTTAGCAGCAGGAGACTTCCGCTACAAGCGGCAAAGATGATCTTGGAAATATGCCGCCTAGATTTCCAGGAGAAGCACATGTTCTGGTGTGAACATGGGCTTTGATTTGAATTCTCTTTTGCATGTTATCAGGCACATTATCACCGCTTTGGTGGCAGTTTCATGCCGCTGAAGTGGCGATAATTTTAAGAACGTCCTTGATTATATACGCCGTTTTTTTCTACAAAGCTGCACTGTGTAGGACGCATGTGCCTCTAAGTCGCTTTGGCTCCTTGCGATTTGTGTTGTGTGCATTGCGTCTGTCATGTTCAATCTTGCTTCCTGCACTTCTTTTGGATTACCCTTTCAGAGAATGGTGCAGCATGTATGGCAAATGTTGTTGCTATATGAGCAGACAGTGTCCACACCCATTACCCACAGATTTGGTCCCACATGTGGAGTGTGTGTGGTAGTGGTGGGCCGTTTTGTGCATCATACCAGGCGCTAACCTTCTAGACTCTGCATGAGCGGTTTGATTTTAGAAGGGGGGGCTACATACTCCATGCAGCGATCACAGCAGATATTCGTGCGCATTGTAAAGGGGAGCAAGCAGGACCTGAGCTTTCTTTAGGATGCCAATACATATTGACAGCAGCTGTAAAGTTTAAGGCAGTCACATGTCTGTACATGCTCAGGGGTCTCGTTGAGCTGCCCCCTTTGGGCATTCTTAATTGAAATGGGAGGTAGATGTAGGGAGAGAGATACCGGAAAGGGCTTGTGCTGAGATTGTAGAGTAAGCATGGAGGTGCAGCAGGCACACCCGCTTCCCAAGGCTTATTTTTAATGTTTTACATCGCCTTACCTCACACCGGCAAAAAGTCAATGCATGTTTATACACTGACTCATAGGCATGCACAAGGGTTCAGGGAGAGGGGGCAAACTTCCCTCACATGATTTGGGGGTGACCACTTTAGGCTACTTATTTGACCATAGTGATAACACTATTGAAGGTGTTGACAGAGAGGGAGGTAGATCTGTCGTAGGGGGCTTGTATCCTACGTTGCTTCCCACACACGGCTCAAAGTGGGCTTGCCGCAAGTTTATGGATAGGGGATCATTAGTGGCCATGAGGGGATATTACGATGCACTGGAAGGCAAGTGGGGACACGAGTTTAGATCAATGGGAGTGCAAGTTCACCAAATGGGCAGAGTGTGATGGGATGGTTAGGCTACTACTGGTCAAGGGTACAGTGAGCAAGGGATCACTTGAGGCGGCTAGGGCATGGGACCATTTCTTTGGACCATTGGTGGACGAAGACAGCGAGAGCGATGTCAACACTGAGCCAGGTGAGCTGGCACCAGGCTGGGGCCTTTATAGCCCATGGATGAAACCATTTGACACAATTGTAGGCATGCATGATGGGTGAATCTAAAGCGGCAGCCTGTATATTGTGTTTTTAGTGTTTACCTTCTGGATACCACAGATTACGCACTGCTAACGCTATCAAGGAGTACAGAGCAACATGGGTAGTGACATGCCTTGAGGGATTGTGAAATGGACTTTTGTATGGATTTATGCTGGTGATGTTTGTGTATATGGCCTGTGTTGTAAATTGGTTGTTATACCCCTTTTTACATGGTTCTTAATATTAAAGGTAGTAGAGGAGACATGTCATAGTAACAAGCCAAGGATCCTATGCTCTGAAAATTGAACACCATAGTGAGGGGAGAGGGACTACGGGCCATATTATCAGGGTCAGCGTTAAAATGATCTCGGCTTTAGCGGCAGGTAACTGCCACTAAAGCGTCTGTGTTGGGCTTGATGATATGTCTTGGTGAATTCCCATAGAAGTCCATGTTCTGGTGTGAACATGGGCTTCTATGGGAATTCACAGGGGCATATTATCAAGCCCATTCCCGCCACTTTAGTGGCAGTTTCCTGCCGCTAAGGCAGCGATAATTTCAACGCTGATCTTGGTAATATGTCCCTAGGTTGGCGCAATTGTTAGATTTGAAGATCTAGCTTTCGCAGACATGAAGAGTTTTTAAATTTGCAAGAGGAAATAGTACATGCCATGCGTTGACGCGGGGCGGGAGGGTGGTGGGTATTATGGACAGGGATATGTGTGAATGCAGGTAAGTTGCCTTTGGATGACTGAATGGTGCGTCCTCCATCGCATTTTGCAATGGAGGGCACACGACTAAGGGGCAAATTATCAGGGACGGCATTACAAATTATCGGCACTTGAGCGGCAGAGAACTGCCGCTTAAGGGGCGATAATGGGCTTGATAATATGCCCTGGGGAATTCCAATAGAAGTCCATGTTCTGGTGTGACCATGGGCTTCTATTGGAATTCTCCAGGGCATATTTTCAGGGCCATTATCGCCACTTTAGTGGCAGTTTTCTGCCGCTCAAGCGGCTATTATTTTAACGCTGTCCTTGGTAATATGCCCCATAATCCATATTTTTGGTGTGACATTGCATGTGTTGTCGGTATGCAGAGTCAGTCATTACTTTCTCATCTTGCTGTACACAGTGCTGCATAGCATGTACAGGCAAGGGGGCATTTTTGTAGTACAGGCATGAGGTTGTCACAATGTCCCCCTTGCCTCATCACCACACTTATCCAACTCTGCTTCAGAAGTCCGCAACTCCCATGTGCCAAAATGAGTATACAGTGTGAATGTGACTGGTCACGTGCATGAGTAAGCATGCCAGCGACAGGCTCAGCACACCTGCAACATTGCACATGTGTCTGGCTCGTGTGCAAGGTTGTGTGTGGCCCGCCAAGTCACACTTGTTGGCCACGCACATCCTTGCACACAAGTCAGCCACATGTGCTATTTTGAAGGTATGCTGGTCTTGCTGTTGGCATGCTTACACGTGCACGTGATCAGTCACATTCACACTGCATACTCATTTTGGCACATGTGAATTGCGGCCTTGAGGAGATGATTTGGATATGGGTTGTGATGGTGCAAGGGGTGCATTTTGGCAGCATGCTGCGTCTCTATGTGATGTGGCATTTTGGTATGTGATGTGGCACTTATTTTGTGGTCTGATGATGTAGCTGGACTGTGTTTTTCTGACGTTTCAGTGCACATTTCAATGTCAGTGTGTCCGTCAAAGTGTTTCTAGCAATGTTTATGTTGGATCAGTCGATGTGAGTTCATGCCACCATGCACAGGGCTATCTGGGACCTGAACCACAGTAATTGTGGGTATGCAATGCTATTTATTGTACATGTGTGCCATTGTGGCCATCCACCCCCGTCCACCCACTCCATAGTTTGTACTCACCCTGTGGTTGTGTCTGTTCACCTGCAGCGGGGTCCCAACCCGGCATTCCAACCACCGTCTCCTCAGTGATGACTTGTGCCACCATTTCCTCCTGCTCATCCAGCTACAGCTGCGGCACGGGACTACCACCTCCGGTGGCCATGGCTGCCCTCCAGTTGGCGGCCATCTTCTCCTTGGTGTTCTTCTTGCTGTCGTTCCAGCGCTTTTTTACCTCCTCTTCCTCTCTCCCACATCATTGACCTTAGCTGTGATCTCCTCCCAGATATGTTTCTTTCGGGACAATGGCACTGTCCTCCGTATACACAGCTCCTGCTGGTGTTCAGCCACCAGGCTATACAGGACCTGATTCTCCTGGTGGCTGAACCTGGGGTTCCTCCTCCTCTTTTCCTTCCCAAGGCTCTCTCCCTGCTCCTCCTGGCTGGCTGTGGGGTTCGCTGTGGTCTCCATGCTTGGCCCCGCTTCCTCCAAGTCTCTGTTCTGGTCTCTGCTCTGGTCACTGGAATCCATTTTTTTGTTTTTTTGCCTTATTGGGGGCCTTTTATAGTGCATTTTCGCGGCTTAGCGTGCATTTTTTTATCGCCGGCGCTAAGATTTTATCGCCATCCATAGGCGCCGAAACTGATTGTTATCGCTGGCTAGCGGCGCCTTGTTAATAAGTCGCTACTGCGGCGATAAACAAAGGACTTCGCCGGCGATAACATTTTTAGCGCTAACAGCGCTTAGCGATAATTATTGCTATTTGTTGTTGATATGCCCCCATAGTACTCCACTCTACTCCACTTTATGACACTCCACTCCACACCACTCTCCTTTACTCCCTAACATTTAGCCATACTGAATAGCTGGTGTACATCATTGCTAAAATATATTAGTAAAGTCAATAGCTCTTGCATTGGCGAGACCTATTGGCTTTTCCAATGCTTGTTTGCATTGGATGTGCATCCTTATGCAGCTGACATGCTGGGAATATTTGTGTTTTTTCTGTGTTGCCTCTGCATAGCCTCTGTTAATGCAGTTACATCGCTCAGGTGTATAATTCTCACCACTTTTCTCTGCCATTTTTTACAGTAACTATTGCTCGGCTTCTCTAATGGACTTTGTATTGCCTGACTTCACACGTTTGAGCAGTCACGGGCGTGCTTGCTTTCTAGCAATTCTGGCTGGTGGCTTTTGCCCTTACATTATTATCTTTGCATTGCTACGTTGGCTTTGTATGTCATTACCACGGCTAAATGTACCGGCTTTCATGCCTATTGTTACAAGTTCCATTTATTTTCCTGTACCTGCGCCTTTTATCTCAGAATTAAGAATGACATACCAATTAAGCAGCACTAAAATAAAAGAATGCTCTGGGTATCAGTAAATCGCCTCGCCTAACAGCATTAATAGGCTTCGTTAATTTAAATTATGATATAAGGTTATTTTAAAAGTTCTTACACTAAATGGGATAGTGATGTAGGCTCGCTGCTGAAGCTGACATTTTAAGAAATTGGGAACCAGGCTGAACTCCTAGGTTCGGCTCAATATCCTGTTATTCTAGGCAAATTGCGTATTCTCCTCTTGCCTAATTGTTTGGGTTTCTGTAAAGGCGCTCTAACTCCCTTAAGTCAAGTTCACGCTATATAAAAAAATTCAAACTTTTCAGAGTTTGCCTTTATTTTCATGTGTGTGCTTACATCCTTTTCCTTAGATTTCTCAATTGTTGCTGCGTCTGTTTGCTACAGTTCTTTGAATGGCAGCATTCAGATGAACACTCTTAGGCAGGGCTGTTGGGCTATATTCCTTTCTTTGTCAGTGCTTGGCTCCGCACCACTGCTAAGTCATGTCTCATTACATCCTTATGTTTGTATGGTTTTGGTTGTCAGAGTATACATTTTTCATACGAGTTATCATACTGGCTTTCCTGCACTGTTTTTTGTTTAAAATTGCCTTACTTTTTGCATTCTCGTGCCATGTGTAGGAGAGTAGGATCTGCTTCTTATAGTTACCTCCACTTTTTGCTGATGCGACACTGTTTTAGCCTTAGTCTGACTGGGATCCTGCT
Organism: Triturus cristatus; assembly: GCF_964204655.1. NCBI lineage: Eukaryota > Metazoa > Chordata > Amphibia > Caudata > Salamandridae > Triturus > Triturus cristatus. Next base: position 522,897,600 of record NC_140581.1, read on the forward strand.
ATCCAGGACCCAAGTCTAGCTACTTTCTCCTCTAAATTGATTGCATGCACTTTAGGGCCACTCCAGATTGGATTCTGGGGTACCCTTATACGTCCCTAGTATATGGTATACTATGTACCCAGGGCATAGGTACCCCAGAGGCCTCCCAGGGGCTGCAGCATGTATTGTGCCACCCCTGAGACACCGTTCAAAATGACACCACAGGTCTGCTACAGCAGCCTGTGTAAGGTGGTGCTTGCACCCCTTACTTCAATATAGGTTCAGTATATCTATCCTATATCACTGCACATATAAACCTATCAGTCACCCCTATGGCAGGTCTTATCAATCCTGAAGGCAGGGTGCTGGGTTTTATGTGAGAGGGTGCACCTGCATGGGGAGAGCCCCTCTGCAGCCTTCTGAACCTATTTTCCAGGGTTGTTTGTGATGCAGCCAACCATATATACTTAAGTGCATTATAACCTCGCGGTAAATGATAACTTTAAAACGGCTGCATGGAAACATGTCGTGTTTGGTGTCAAACACCTTGGAATCATACCTCTCTACCAGTAACTGGCGGGGGAGGTATGATTCCACCCTCCTAGAGGGGCACACGTGACATACCAGGCCACCCGGTACCAGCTTTCTCGACCCTGGCATCAAAAAATGGATGCTGACAGCCACAGACACGAGTCTGCCTTCCTGCTGTTGAGCCAAGCTCGAGCAGGGGAAGGCTTGACAATAGACTTCCTGTCACAGGGAGGTGTGACCACCTCCCAGACAGGCTTTAGTGTATTGGGGCTGGGTGGGTGCACGCTGCGAGTGCTTTGATGTCTGCACTGAGGTCACATTTGGTGTCCCTGTGCACAGTCCAGCTCAAACCGGTTGCAGGAGCCATTTGCTCCTGCTCTGGCGCGAAACTGGACAAGGACATGGGTGTAGCCACCCCTCTGTCCCGACCCTCCCATAGGTGGGTGCCCAGAGTTTGTCCCACCCCTTCCTTGCGTATAAAGTAGGAACCCCTAACTACAGGACTTTAGATTTTACCTGGACTAAACTCTGCTACAGAAACCAAGTACTTCAATGATCTGCATGCGCTGGATGACTGAAGAATCTCCCTTGGAGTAAAGGAGTTACTCCCCTGCAAGGCAGGCACCTAAAACGCATCTGACTGGTTTGCATCTCCCAAGCTCCTGAGGACTCTGAATATTTCTGCAACACAGGAGATGGGTTCCCGAGGTCTCTGAGGTTCATCTGTGCTCTCAGCAATTCTGAAGCCCACATCCCTCGTGGGGACCGTGTAACCTGAACCTCTGTGCAGTGCGTATATTTGTAGCAGCATATGCTTTTTGGCAATCCCTGAGGCTGTGCTTTGGGCTACTTGTAGTCCTGACCCCGAGCAGTAATTCCACTGAAGATTTCCAGCCTACACTCCATGAGTATTCCATGGGCTGATATTTTGTGATTCAGCTCGAGGTCCCTTTGTGATCCCTGGTCTGACAACCTGTGGGTCCCTGTGAAGGTAACTTTGACTTTCCGTGGGATTTCCTGGTTTCTCCAGATGTGCCCTGACTCTCCGTAACTTGGAGAATCCCCAGGACCTTGCTGGTCCTCACCGAAGCATCTTTCCTCTGCCCGCGTGGGTTGCAATTGCCAAGGATTGTTGGTGTTCAATCCGGACACTGACCCCCCAGAACTCAACATCCTTTGTGGGACAGCTCACCTCCGGACTTTGGTCATCGTCAATGTCTCCTGGTCCCTGTGGCTGCAGAGTCAAGCTTCACCTCTTCTCACCTGAAATATCCAACATCGGTGGGCATCGTCTATCGTGCCCCTGGTCACTGTGAAGTGACCCAGACTCTGCCCCTCTGCTTTCAGGTTCTTCTCATCTCGGACCGAGGCTTGGATTCCACCGGACACTTTTCATCTTTCCGGTAGTAGCACTTTTTCGCATCACGCCATTGAAAACGACTAAAGTTTCCAACATCACTTAACCCCTATGCACCCGGCTCGTCTAGGATAGGTAACACGGGTATCTCGGTACTCTCAAGGGTGCTGGCCTTAGAACCTTCTATGTTTAACTGGGTTTGCTTAAAGTCCTCTCTGAAGTGTCCTTAATCTTTAAAATTCCAACCGCGACTTTCCCATAGAGTTGTACGGAGCTCGCGCCTGTGTTCACACACTGCACCCGTCCTCCGTGGGTCACCTGTGTCACTTCCTGGTTCCTTGGGGTTCCAGCGATTCTACGTGCTTGAGACACTGTGTCTAGTCAAGTCGTGGTTGTTATACCACTTTCTTAGTATATGATTTGGTCTCCCCCTGGAGTCCACTGTGTATTGTGCTGTTTACTGTCGTTCTAGTGATTTAATATTGTGTGTTTTGGTCTCTAATCTCATAAAGAGGTTAGTAGAGAGTGTTTAGTAATAAATACATATAGTTTATGTATTCCTTGTGTGGTTTTCCTTTCATTTGGTCATTCAGGAAGTTATAAACTGGTAAAACAAGCTGCTTTACATTCCTTCTAGACTTAGCCTGAAAGCTGCTCTCCATAGCTACCACTAGGATACCTTTCAATAAAGGTTGTCTTTAACCTAATCATCAATAAGAGTTGTTTGGACTGGTACAAGGTGCCCACTTTAATTAGTGGTCAGCATATACCAGGCCAACTTCTCACACCATGTTATTTCATAATTTGGATGGCATATAAATGAAGAAATTAGACGGTGCCCTTTTTGATTCAAACTTGGTAACAGAAGTGTCAAAGGAGAACTTTTATGGCAGGAGCTGGCTGTCTGCTTCCAAACCTTATTTCTTTAGCATATAAATTTCAGCACTATGTATTAATTGCTTGTGTTTGCCACTTTCAACATGAGCTCAAGGGAAACTTACATATGCAAAACAAAGATGTAGGGTAGCTGCTAACGTTCCCAGGTACAAATTACTTGGTTAACCTTATTAGCTTAAGAAATTCCTAGTGGAACTCCTCCAAAGCCAAGCAAGACTGATTAACTTTGCCAATGCTTGTTTCTATTTGACTTTTAAGCACTCCATGGGAGTATATGTTGTCCATGCTCTCTTCCCTGTTTCTGTGCTACCCCTCCACATCCTGCTCTATTTCTTATTTCCTTTTTTTTTTCTTTTTTTTTCATAAACACTTTTTTGCGAGTGCCTGGATGTTACACATTGCTTGTGAATCCGCATTTTCAGCTCCCCTCCCTGCGCTTGATGGTTTATCAGTTGCTCCCCTGCCTCTCCCACAAGGCTTTGGACTTGACCTTGCCCTAGCAAAAATATTCAAAGTATCCCCTCATTGCAGGATGCTGTGACTGGAATGTGGACTTGAAGGCATCTTTGCGTCATGACAGATCATACTGCTTTGAAAGCAGCCAGTAGCCGGCAGCCCACCAGGTTAAGGTCAAAGTGGCAAAATAAACAGGCCAGCCTTGCTTCCTGATCAATTTTTCTTTCGTTTGTTTATTTAATTATTTTAAAATAGTCATTATTGCCATGGGCCCACATCTGCACACTGTTACTGGGTAAATTATAATTTTTTTTTTTTCATTCACGTCTATTTTTTTCTACTGTACAGGCCAGTCTTGCTTCCTGATCAATTTTTGATTCATTTGTTTATTTAATTATTTTAAAATAGTCATTATTGCTATGGGTCCACAGCTGCACACTGTTTCTAGGTAAATTGCTTTTTTTACATTCACGTCTACTTGTTTTTCTCATTTACCCCATGAAAATGGCCATAGGTCATCTTCTAACCGTAAATTAAACTTACAATTCATTTAAAAATGGATAGTGGTAGTTCTCGGCACACACACTTGCACTGCCAGCCTTACGTGGAATGTGTTTAAGAAAATACCATCCAAGTGGTAGAATGGCATTTTCTCAGAAAAGAAACCCTTTCTAAAATGGCTACAGTTGTGAGCGCATGTGTCATGATATTGCTGCCACAAAGCAATACCAAAGGGGATGATGGCTGGAGTGTTGAACATTGCAAACACTCACCCCCAGTCAACTGATCTGGGTTTAATCCATCATCATTCTTTAGCTCACTTCACCACCCAAGTTCAGACATGGCCATATGCAAATCAGTCTCACCCTGTGCCTCATGGGAACAGTCCTGTCCGAACTGTCAATGCCACAGCAGCCATCTTTGAATGGTGTTTTCCTTGCTAAAACACCATTCACAGATGGTCGCTGCGATGTGCACATGCCTTGTGCACATGCCTTGTGCCTTGCCAAATCAAACAAGAATTGTCAACGCCTATAGCTTGGCACTTGCTTTCAAATGACGAGACTGCATAGCTTTGCAATGCTTATTATACATTTGATGGAAAACTAGGTCCTTTGCAATACAGATGCGTATGGCTCAGCAGGACTGTGATGGTTACTTAAGACAATGTGAAACATTGCTTTCTGTCTGAATTAAGTGGCACTCTACAGTCTGTTTCCTGTAATGAAGTAAGATTATCAATAGCAGATACCATGCTGCTGTGTAAACAACTAGCAAAAAATAACCTCGTGAAACAGAAGATGTCATTTAGTTCAGGCTTCCGTACAAAATCTACTTACACGGAGGAAAGTTCATTGACAGAGTTGCGCTGTCCCTGTAAACTAACCCTATCTAATAAAATGTGTGTTAGAGCCTTTCATCTGGTCGTTAGTTTATTATGTCTCTAAAGCAGGAATCGGTACATAAAGTGAGACTTGTGTTGGGTCAGAGAGATGAGTCAGGAGTGACCTATTATTGTCGGTGTGATACACATGGCTTACTGTTACACAAACTAGGCCCACGCTGTGGCAGCGGCACAGCTGCGTCCTTTCCTTTGTATCTAGATATCACAGCATTTCACATCCACAAGCGATTAGTTTGCTTAGCTACCAAATATAAACTCTGAATATAATATTCCACAGAATGCTTTTAAAATGTTTTCACTCCAAAGATTGCAGATTCATAAACATCAGCCCGGGTTCAGCAGTAAACCCCTCAGTCGCTGAAAGCCCCAACAAAGCGACACATGTTTTCAGTTAGGGGCTCTGCCATTACTAGGTGTCTATTACCTTATCTCCAGCCATCCATTTTACTTTCACTCTTTCTTCCTGGTGCCCAGGAGTTGGGCGTTTATTGCCCCCCTGCAATAGATATAGGCCGTGCTTGTAAAATCTGTCACATTAAATCATGTATTGCTCAAGTTTCCGAACTTCAAAGGATAGTCCCTAAAGTCTTGGGGCTCTCGAATGTCAGGAAGTTTTAGATCCAAGGGCTTAAACTATTAGCACACCTCATCTACACCCCGGACCGCACTTACTAGCCGGGGAGTGAGACAATGTGCACCCCTCACACTTGACCTGCACAAACCTTAGACCTGGAAGCGTGCTGGTATGTCCTGGACTGAATTTACCAGTCGGCTGCTGGACGGACAGGGTCACGGACAAGAGCCATGATGGCTCTGCCCACGTCAAGACAGAACCAGGCAGCGGCTAGGCACACCTCTTCTCCACAATGGGGCGTTGTTGTTAGTGCACGTCACACACAATCTGCAATCAATCAAAGCCTAAAGATGCTCCTGCTGACACGTTGCACCAATTTTAGCAACATTTCTTTCATAACCGTTCACACTATACATCATTGTGTACCGGAGCAAATTCGTGATAAATAAAATTCACAAATTATGAGAAATAAAATTCGTAAACATAAAAAGAAGCATCAAATAATGGCCTAAGTGAAAATTCCATTTGACCAGTTGCACATAGTCTTAGAGAATGGGTGTGTGTTGTTTTGACGTAATGAATCAGCATGTTGGCTTGACTACAATTCAGACTAGCTGTAGTGCTGAGCTTTTTCGCGTTGTTTGAGTTGCAGTGTCGAAAAAGTGCACACTTCTGAGGTAGATGATAAAAACAAATGTTAAACAACCTAAAATTATAATATAAGATCTTGTGGAGTTTGCACCTCAAAGGGTTGAAACCTGGTATTTCTCGTGCTCCCATAACAAGATTTGATTAGCTTTCCTCTTTTTCACCCTCTTATTTAATTGATTGTACAACAACAGCCCCTTCCAATTCAAATACAGGAGATAACTGTTCTCAGACCTCAAAGCAGCTGAGACTTAAGAAGGGCAGTCACTCACTTCCATCCACCAAATAAATAGCAGGTGTGAAATTAAGTACTAAACACTTTTTATTGGTGCGTATTTCGCCAAGTCTAATCAAACCAATGTGTTTTTGCATTACTCACCCAGACTCACTACCAATGTCAGATATTTGCCTTTTCCAAGGCCCACACATAATTAAAATATTATAAGGTGAATGTGTGTGAATTCTTTTAATAAATGAGGAAAAACACTTCAATTGAAGAAAACAGTTCTGAAAATGTATGGATAGTTAGTGCTCAAACCTCATGGTATTTAGTTATACGTAGACAACGTAATATTTTACGTCCGGGACTTTCACAGTGATCTACACCAGAGGAGTTTGGCAGGCTCTCTGGGCTCAGAGAGAATTATAATGAATCCCTGGTCTTCCCCTTTTGAGATGAGACGTTGTGATGGGAATGGGGAAATCTCCTGGATCTGCCATACTTTCAAACACTTCATTGTGCAAATTGATCACAGTCCAATGGACGTTCTCAAAGGAAACCTAGGTAGGGCAATCCAGTTGCGGCACTACCAGATCTCTTTCTGGGTTACCCTCCCTCCGTCTATGATGGGCCGCAGTGCCATGTATAAAATGGTTACTTTACCCAGGCTTCCATATTTCTTTATGAACTTCTTGATTATATTTCCCCTTCGAGTGTTCCCTGAACTGGACTCCCTACTGGAGGACCTGGTTTGGGCACTAGACAGGAGAGCAGTGGCATTGTCCATGTTGAGGCTCCAACCAAAGAGGGTGGAGGGGAATGGACACACTGGACCTTTCTCTTTTCTGAATACTATCTTGAGGCACAGCTCTAGTGGGTGGCTTTTTGGCTGGAGGATCACCGCCACTGGAAACAGGAATTAAACATGGGCAGCTATGGGAGGAATATTTACATAACCTTCTATTCCTGTGTGCGGATGGAGGTGAGTGCCATTCGCCCTATAATACCCATGGAGGGTCTCCAGAAATGCCTGTTTCAAATGTATCCAATTATGTGTCCTACAGAGGGCATATTGACTCCCTCCCCCCCGCCACCCAGTGGTTACACCTTTTGTATCCGACTGCTGCAGATGCGCACTCCTCATTGCTGGGCGAAGCCTGTCGATATGTTCTATATGCTTCAGACGTGTGTCATTTGACATTACTCAGGCAAGGGCACACTCTGACGTCTCTCCTGCCTCACAGTGTCTCCTGGGTTTATACACCCCTCCAAAGATGAAAAATGCACGCCGAGATTTAACAGCTTTTCTTTGCTTTTGGTTATATGAACAGTGGCAATGAAATGGAATTCACATGCACCCCCCTTGGTCACGTCATGGAGGACAGATGTCATTAGGTGGGCACAAGCAGTGAGCATGGCGCTTTCTAGAGAGAAAAACGAGACTTGAGAAAACACCCCCGGTGACATACTGGGGTATAATCCTCCAGGATTTCGTGAAGCACAATAAGAAGGTCACCAGGCCACCCTGCACCTCTGTCTTGCTGATTAATCCCACACACCATGTTTCCAGCGGCTGTGACAGTCTTGGATGGTGTGTACCCAGATACACTGTGCCCAACTTGATGTGCTTGTCCACTGAATTAGGTATTTCTACCATTCCCGGTATGGTAGAGCTTTAAGACCTAAAATGTCTTCCTCACCGGGATCACTAATAACTGGATCATTTCTGTGCTAAGTTTTCTCAGAAGGTGAGGCGGCTGAGAGATGTTCTGGTTTTTACTCTTTTCTTTTTAGTACAATAGATTTATTTGGGTGTTGCCCTTCCTTTTCTAGTGGTGGAGTGTATCGCTTATCAATAGAACTATGACACAAAGTTATGTTACCTACCTGAGAGGCCGGGGCGGAGTGCGCAGAATTCTTCTACATGGAACTCCGCGAAGTGACCAAAAACTCTGCCACGCTACGTGGAGTTCAGCAAGCAGAGGAGTGCGTGTGGTCTTCCTGTTCGCATAGATTCTCAGCACCGGGTGTTTGGCCCGTGCTGTAAAATCAGTGCAAACGGCACCATGCGCAGCGCAAGACCGCGTTGCTTCCTTTCTTGCCGCTGGAGTAGATTTTCTACCCGAGCACAAGCTTTCTCAACACGAACAGAAGGTTACACAATGCAAGCGGTATCGACCATCCACGATCGCCTGCATTGAGAAATCTGACCACCCTCGCTGAGAAAGCTCGCCAGGAGGTGTATTTTCCTCACTCGTACTCGCCAACGTCAATGCTGTTGGCGAGTGTAAGCGAGGAAAAAACTCTGCTATGCTGCACAGAGCAGATTTTTTTCAGAACACTGCATGCTCCGCAGAGTACCGAAACTCTGCAAACTCCGTGAATGGAGCAAAGTTCACCAACCAGGCCTACTACCTGAGAGGTGGGTCTTGAATACATGGGCCTGTTCGTTTATCGTATGACATATATGATGCTCTGTGCTATTGAAACTTGAAAAATGTCGATAAAAAATATATATTTATTTAGTACTTAATTCACAAAACATTTGTAGAAAAGAAGTATACCTTCTCAATCCAAATAACTAACATATCCACCGCTCAAATTACTTTCATATTTCACTATACTAATTCAACACTAATCCTTTAATGGGTTCTGAAGTAGCATGCTCATCACCAAAAAAGCGCTTCAACATCCCATCAGGGGTAACAAGCCCTATATAAATGCAAACCTTTATCCCTCCACTATCCCAACGCTATCCTTCTCAATCCAAATAACTGATTAATATCCACCGCTCAAATTACTTTCATATTTCACTATACTAATTCCCCACTAATCCTTATGGGTTCCGGAGTAGCGTGCTACTCGCTAAGAAAGTGCTTCAGCACCCCCTTAAGGTTGACAAGCGCTATATAAATGAAAATCTTTTTTCCCTCTTCTATCCCTCCGCTATCCTTCTCAATCCAAATAACTGACTAATATCTACCACTCAAATTACTTTCACACTTCACTATACCAATTAACCACTAATCTTATATGGGTTCCTGAGTAGCATGCTACTTACCGAAAAAAGCGCTTCAACACCCCATCAGTGGTAACAAGTGCTATATAAATGCAAACCTTTTTCCCTCTTCTATCCCTCCGCTATCTTTCTGAATCCAAATAACTGACTAACGTATCCACCACTCAAATTACTTTCATATTTCACTATACTAATTCAACACTAATCCTTTATGGATTCCGGAGTAGCATGCTACTTGCCAAAAAAGCGCTTTGTCAGAGGTAGTAAGCCCTATATAAAATACAATTACAATGCAATACAATACAATTTACACGTCACAGAGTTATACCTAAAATTCGTGCAGACATTCATTTATTGGTCCTCACTAAAGAATCATTGGATTGTCCATGGAAATCTATGTAGCTCACAGACGTCGTTTATGAGTACTCCAGTCACAAAGCGCTTGGACTCATACTATGCTGTGCAGTGTCAGCAGTGTGCTCAATGTTTTCATCCATCTGTCACTCTGCTGTTACCAGTTTTCGTGCATGCTCATGGAGTATTGTTTCCAATGACTTGGCAAATAGAGTGTCTTCATGCTCCTGTGCTGTGATAGCCTCCTTGGTTATGTGATCTCGGTTTCCAGAAATGAAGGTGCAAGTACAGTCTCATAGGCTACCTATAAGTGTAAAGGAAACCTGCATTTCCACTTCCTAGTTGAAATTCCTATTTACACAAGCATTTCAAATAGAACTGTGCATCTGTGTAATATGTGATATTTGCATGTGGAAAGGGGATGCCCAAGGGGAGAAAAGTGATGGGACAGGGCTGGAGGGATCCTCATGCAAACATTTTCTGTACACACAAAGTTACAAACTTTCTAGGTAGTTTTTCACAGACAGTGCTCACATTCATTCTATGAAGGGTTTAGGGGAACGGGTTCCTCCATAGGGAAAATAGTGAAAGGTAAACAAAAAAGCACATCACCCTTTCACACTAACCCTTAAGCAGGCTAATGTTCTGTAGTGGAAAATCCAACCAGCATTGCAGAAAGTCCAGACAGACCCCTGGAAACATAAACCTGGTGTTGATTTTTAGGACCTATGCCAGGACAAAAAGTGTTTATGAATGTTCAAATGCCATCCATCACGATGCTACATAGTCTGCATGTTTGGAGATGCTCATGAGGAGATATTTGTCCACTGGTAGTGAAACAACACAGCACAAACAGCCCTTACCATCAAATGACCAGCCCCAAATACTTTACACCAGTGTGGACCTTCCAGCATTAGCCCAGTCAAATTAATGACTAGTCTGCCATTTGTCATATTGAGCGTGGCATGTGTCTTCCTGGGTACGTACAGGCCAGCCAACCTCTAGTTAGAAGTATTTCAGGGCAGATTTACAAGCCCCTTGCAACACTATAGCGCTACCGTTGCGCCACCTTGCGGCCAATTTACAACGTGACACATCTAGGGAGATGAGTCAACTTGGAAAACCCTGTGTCACATTATACCATCGTCAGGTATAATGTATGCAGGGGGAGCATTCCCATGCAGAAAAGCCTCGTAGAAGTGACGCAGTGAAATCTACAAGATTTCAATGCGCCATTTCTAGGACGCCACTGCATCAAAACCCTACACCTGCTTGGAGCAGGTGTAAGGAGTGACAGAGTGTATTGGGAATAGGCATTGCTGGAGTTGCATTGTGCTTGCGACACGGCTCCAGCAATGACGTGACTTTTGCACCAACTAATGCTTCAGAATTTCTGACGCTTCTGTCAGTCCTTGGGCCCTGGTGCACCGTATTGTAAATTTGGTAAATATGACGCATCCATGGTGGTGCAAGGGTTTCGCATGGATGCACAGGGAAACTGACGGATCTGTATAGATGTGTCATTTCTTGTAAATCTGTCCCTTAGTGTTTATTCAGTTTGAGCATTTGCAAGGCTGTGTATTAGAATGCACAGCTTGGTGTCAGAGGTGAGCTTGTCCAGTGGTTTTCCAACACACCACTGAATCTGAAAAGCCAGTAGAGCTACGTCATAGTCAGTCACTTGTCTGAAAGAGCTATTCACCAAGCAAAGTTTACCTAGGATTTTATATATTTAGTTATTGAATGTGTATGATCTCTCTGGTATGGATGATTACTTATTTATAATTTTCTGCAGTAAGGGACTCGTTGAATACCAGGTGAATTCTTGTTTAGTTTTGAATGAAAAGGGCACTCACAGATCTATGTTCCCTCTAAGTCTGTGCCTCGCAGTTGTCGCCTCTATTGTTTATCCTTGCTATGGACCTTTTAATCAGACACTTCCAAGAAAAACATTTACAGAGAGGCCTGCCATTCAACACGGGCCCCCTCCTTGTCTCACTTTATGCGGACGACACTATCCTCTATGTTAGGGAGCCACAGGTCAACCTAGAACCCCTCATATGAGAGATACTCTGCTTTGGTCAGCATTCTGGGCTTGGCGTCAACTGGCACAAGTCTGTGATTTTCCCCTTAACATCCAGCACAACACCTTGGGAGTGTGAATTCCCTCTGGAATGGTGCGCTGATTCCGTTAAATATTTAGGCATCCACATCCACTTAGACACAGATCAGATCGTTCGCCTCAATTATGGACAAGCAATCAACACCCTCAAGACCCAAAGTGACAGATGGCTGAGATTACCACTGTCTATTGCCAGCAGGGTGACCATCATTGAGATGGTAGTCCTCCCCAAATTTTTATACCTTTTTAACAATATTCCTGTACCCCTTCCAAATAGTTTTTTCTCGAAGCTCAGATCACACTTGATACGATTGGTATAGGGGGTTAAACGGGCCGAGTTCGCTGGCAAGTGCTCACCCTCCCTTACGATAGAGGCGGATACGGGGGTGTCCGATCTCCACTTGTATTATTTAGTAGCTCAATGCAGCTACGCAAATGCTTGGTATCACCTGGACGCCAGGATCCCTTTCCTTCGCCCAGACTCTGACCTAGTCCTCCCCGAACGATTATCCATGGTTCTACCCAAAGGCTTCTCCAGAGACCTCAATGACATTCAGACAGTTTCCACAACCAGTCGGGCCTGGGAGAAGCTTCGGAAGGTCACCAACACGGCCACTCTATACTCAACAGCCCTACCACTCCCCAACGCCCGCTGGCTACCAATTACGGGTGAGCGGATAGTGCAACGCACCTTGCCCAAATTTACTATTGTAAAAGTAGGGGACTTGTTCCTGGACAGCCATGCCTTTACGGTGAGTGACGACACCCGCTTCCCTAACGCCACATTCATGGATAGGTTTGTACTGGGTTGGATTCAATCAGCTATGTGCGCCACACTGCCCGGCTTTCCCCTCGAACCAGAATCGTTCGCCCCCTTATCGCTGGTTATTGAGAGTGCGCTGGGTGTCCACCTTATCTCCAAACTGTACAAAGCATGTACAAGGCTCATCCCCGTCAACGATAACAAAATCCATAGGGACTGGGAGGGGGATTTGGGTCACCCGATCACAGACGACCAATTGGCTTCCTGCTGCGCCGTCACGAAAGATGTCTCTCTCAATAGCCGCCACAAATTACTACACTTCAAGTTTCTGCACAGAATATACATCACATCTGCCAGAGTCCACAAACTTGACCCGTCCAGACCCCACTCCTGTCGCAAATGCGCGGCACCTCAGGCCGACTTCGCACACCTTGCATGGACATGCCCACACTTACAACCATACTGGGAGGCTGTACACAAGACACTGGGCGACATGATCAACTTATCACTTGACCCTCTGCCCAAAATTGCGCTACTGGGCTACGTGGTGAACTTTCCCCCAAAAATTCAGAAGTTTGCAGCCCTCAGTTTCTTGTTGGCCAAGCGAGAGGTGGCTACACACTGGGGCCGCAAGACAGCTCCCATGGCTCAGAGTTGGATGGGTAGCTTGGCTTCCTGCAACACGATGAGTGAGGTATATTCCACCACAGTACCCTCTTCATCCCGTCCCAGAGATATATGGGGTCCTTTCAGAACATATCTTGCATCCTGACAGCAAGACTCTGCCTCACAGCTGGAGCAAGGCATAGTTCCCACAGGGGTTGGGTAGCTTGGTTCTAGTTCACAATCTAACCACTGCAATGTTTGATACCCGGTCCTCCCTGAGCATATCCTTTACCATATTTACTGCTTTTGTATACTATGTTCCCGGCTGTGATGATGCCATATTGTAATGAGGAGATGTGCTCCTCTGATAGTATGAACTGAACTGTGGGAGCTGTTGCATTGATGCTGGGCCGGACCTCTCCGTTGTTTGTATACATAACATGCATCTACATGACCGTACTTACCTCTTTATTAACTGCTGCTGATGACTGTGAACACTAATGCATATGTTGTTACCTTTGTGACAAAAATGAGAGAGTAAAAAAATAAAAAATAAAAGTCTGCGCCTTGCATACACCTTTCATTTTTAGTGGGTTACAATACAACACCCTTTATTCGCTGCAACGAACCCGGAGCAGCTAGAACACATCTCCAGTCCTGACTTTGTTGTAGGTTGAAGAAAACAGTTTCTTATTGACTTGTCCAGAATAAGGCGTGGAACACCAAAAGGATCTTGTCCTGTGTTTCCGGTTTGAACAATTAGCGAGGCCGTAGGTTTGGGATAAGCAAGTGTTGCAAAAGTGTTTCAGAAAGTTTCGAAACTGCTAATGTAATCTGATCATTCTTACAACATACCCTTGGCCACTCAGGCTAGAGTTAATGCTTTCATTGTCACCTTCTTTGAATGCGATTAGCTGCATAAATTAGCACGTGGCAATATGCCCAGTTAAAATATTTTCATTTCAAATGGAAATACATTCTCCAAAATTTTCTTAGGCTCGATCCAGCTAAAAATGAGATTCATCTCACTATCCAGATGTTCCCATCTGGAAGGAGGTGCTATGACCTTTACGTGCCCGTTGCCTCTGCCTGTGAAAACAGTTTAGAATCTGGGAATCTATACTGACTCCAGTTTATCTTTGGATACTCAGGATGACAAAGTATTTCCTACAGCTCAAGATTCTGAAGAGAGTGTTTCAAGGCACTGAGAAACAGATTCATATTGCGGTGATTTATGTCCAAGTTCAGTCTTGCCTAGGGAATGACAACTCCCTTTGTCCACTTGACCCATTGGAGCTTTTTCTATCTCTTCTGCTTGGAGCAAAAGGAAGATGAATGACTACTTAAATATCACCCCAGATGGGGGCATGTTCCTAATATGTTGAGGTTTCTTCATTTATTGCAGGGTCTGTTTTAAGCTTCTCGGATATAAAGCTATTTATCTGAACACTCCCACTGCACTCATCAAGCTCTTATGTGCGTTCCCAAATCCACAACTATTAGGGAAACAGAGAGTTGTTCATCTGGCTGCTCTCTGTTGGTATTCTCTTCCATCATAGTTGCATGTCTGCTATGATTCAGAGAATCCCACAAAACTTGACTGTGTGACTGGTAATCACTTGTCGCTCTTACCTCTTTGCTTTATCTTACTTTGGGTTCAATTTCACTTTTTTTATTGGTCAAGTGATTATGTTGTGGTAGTTATACACTTTTTCTATAGCATCAAGATCCTCTAAATATTTGTGTCTTTATAAATAAATGCAACATTACATTTCCTCATAACCTCTGCTTTAATTTCTCATTCCGTCTGGCTTTCACCCCTTTCTCTTTAACACTTTCCCCTCCGTTTCCGAAATGTTTCTGTCCTGTATTCAAATGTACTCATAATCTTGCTCTCTTTTCGTTTTCCCATTACATTTACTCTCCATTTCACCCCCCTTGTCACACTTGCTCTTCTCCATCTGTTCCTCGTTCTGCCTCTTCTTTTCCCTTTAACCTTAAAGCACACATGCATCAAATGTTTCTATTGTCATTCCATCTGTCTCCTTCCTTATAAATTATCTTTCTCACTCACCCTCTTCCAAGATTCACATCCTTTCTCTACTCTCTAGCCATCTCCTACTCTCCCGCCTCCGTTTCTAAAACATCATCTCAAGTTCTCTCCAACTCATCTTTTAACTCTATTTCTATTTTACTCCCTTCTTTTTGTTTTCTCCCCATTTTGTTTGTCTTGCTCAACACTTCTTTTTCACGCACTTCTTCCTTTTTGTCATTCTGTTCCTTCACCTGTCATGATTTTCTGTACCCTTCTCTCCCTGTCCTTTCCGTCCCAGCAGTAATTTATGCTTCTCCCTATGTTGAGTGCACCTCCCCAAGCACCCCTTCCTGTCAGCAGCAGGGTTCTCTGTGGAGGCAGGTGGCAGCCAGGATGGGCCAGAGTTGAGAAGTGCTCTCTGTAGTCGTTTGTGCCTGTGCCACAGGTGTGTTAAGGCCTGTGCAAGAGGGCCACTCCTAGGAGAGAATTAGTAATGACTCAAGTGATCCTCATCTACGGTGTGCCTTGCTGCCCACAATTGGTATGTTAATGTTATCAAGACTTGTAAAGCGCACTATAATCATACGGGCATCCTGGCGCTGGGATACGTGTGCCCTCCTGAACATAGGTGCTATAAGGAAGATATTATTCCAGTAAGAGTAGGAGAAGGACTAGAATTATACTCTGGGATAAAGCCAGGTCTTTATTTTCTTCCTAAACTGTAGCAGATCTTTCATCTGTCTAAGGTCAGTTGAATGCTTATTCCAGGGCCGTGCCGCTGCAATGCTAAAGGCCCTTCCTCCAGATTTTGTTCTTCTGAACCTGGGCACTTTCACCAATTTGGCTGAAGAAGACCGAAGACTGCGGATGGAGACATACCATTCAAATTTATTCTGCAAAGGTTTAGGACCAAAGCCTTGCAGAGCTTTAAAAACAATACAGTGCGACTTAAATTGTATCCTCTGTGATACTGGAAGCCAGTGGAGCTCCATAAGAGCCTGAGAGGCTGATGAACGTAGTGGTCTCATTAGGGCAAGCTTGGCCGCCATTATCTGGAGTCTCTGGAGTCTCCCAATCAAATACCTTGGGGACTCCAGCAGCAAAGCATTGCAATAGTACAGCCTGCTCAGGATAACACTCCTTACTATCAGTGCTCTGGCCTGTGCTGGTAACATCGGAAGAATCTTCCGAAGCACTCTAATAAGGGAGAAGTTGCTCCCAACTGTTTTATTTACTTGAGTTTCTAGACTCAACTTGTTATTGAAACAAACTCCCAGGTTACACACCGTCTCAGAAGGTATCAGTGGTGTAACAGTAGGAATAGGCCAGAAAACAGTTGGGAGTAGCAATGGAACTTTTCCAACTGCATAGCATAAGATCTCTGTCTTGTTGCCATTAAATTGCAAGAAATTATTTTTTAACCATTGTGCAGTATCCTGCATACAAGCATGGAAAATTTCCAATGATACGGATTGATCTCCCTCCACGGACAGGATAAGTTGTGTATCATCTGCATAATTCACAAGATTAACATTGTGTGACTTAATGACAGCAATCAAAGGGCTCATGTAGACATTGGACAATATCGGGCTGATCGCGGACCCCTGAGGGACACCATGCTGGATGTTGTTAAAATCTGATTGGTAGGGGAGGAAGAGCTACTGCCTATCGTCAATTGGCCAGGTAGAATTGAAACCACTTAAAAGCCATGCCCTCCACCCCAACTCCTTCAAGCCTCACCAAAAGGACCTCGTGGTTAACCGTATCAAATGCGGCAGACAGGTCCAACAGAATCAGTATAGCTGATTGTCCCCTGTCTGCTAGCATTCACTCACTAAGGCAGTCTCCGTCCCATGTCCTGGATGGAAGCCGAAGTGCA
Organism: Triturus cristatus; assembly: GCF_964204655.1. Taxonomy (NCBI): domain Eukaryota; kingdom Metazoa; phylum Chordata; class Amphibia; order Caudata; family Salamandridae; genus Triturus; species Triturus cristatus. The sequence continues at coordinate 522,914,445 of NC_140581.1, forward strand.
AATCCTCTAATTTGTTGTTGACTACTAAGAACTGGAAGAGTGTCTTGCTAAATAGTCACTCTGTAATCTTCACTGGATAGGGTAGAAGAGAAATGTGTCTGTAGCTTTTTGGACATGCTGGATCAAGTGTGACTTTTTTGAAAAGTGGTGTTATTATTGCTTGTTTCCAGCAAGACGGTACCAACCCACCAGATTTGTCGGAGTACCGGGAAGAGTTCTGAGCCTAGTTCTTTCCATATTTTATGGAGTGGTGTGGCTCACTGGTTAGAGGCGGCAGACCCGGGAGCATAAGTCGGCCCGGGACGGCCTGGGACCAGGGTTCGATTCCCGACGCGGCAGGGTCTTGGGCCAAGGTCAGCGGACTCGACAATTCTCGCCTCGGTGCCTACTCTAACCATGGATCCCACTTAGCAACTCTGGGCAACAGCTTGCTTAATCTCCACTTACGGCCCCATCAGCGCCGGGGATGCTTGTCTTCACCTTGGAGATGCCCAGTAGGGACCATCTCACAGGGAAAGCCAGGATGGGTTCCCCAGTGGTTTACAGCGCCGGGACGCCCCGTTGCTGGGGCAGCTGTGCGCTTTACAAGTCTACAACATTTAAGACATGTGTTAGTGGGTCCAGAGGAGATGCTTAGAGCTACTTTGTTGAAGTCCTCCTCAGAAGGTATCTCGAAGTGATCCAGCTAGCCCAAGTTGACCTCACCTACCCGCCCCTCCTTCTGAATTTGTAGTGACCTCCTGGCTATACCACTATGACCTTCTTCATTAAAAGTATTGCCCACTTTCAGCCCGTCAATGATTTTACTAATCTTATCCTCAAAAAAGGTTGCTAGACTATCACAAAGATCTTGTGTAGGATGAATCTTATTTTTTGTACAGTCTGGATTTGCAATATTGTTCACTATTTTGAAAATACTTCTAGTGCTATTAGGTGCCTTCAAAATAATATCTGCAAAATACTCTGCTTTTGCAGTGGAGATTTCTTTTTTATAGTTAGCTATTGTCACCTTCCAAACGGTTTTATCCTCATCTGCATATGCATTTCTCCACTTCCGTTCTGCCTGCTTGTAGCCCTTTTTCAAATTTCTCAATTTTTCATTATGCCATGGGGCTGAAAGTCTACCTGATTTTGTAAAAATTTTTAGAGGGATTACCTGATCAAGCCTTTTGCTTATCTGTTCGCAAAAAGTCATATATTTCTCTTCCACCTGTTTGTCTGCATCGAAAGACCTGTTAGCAAGGAATACAGGGGATAATGTTGCCTTTTTCATAAGTCCATTCCAGTCCCTACCTTGATAGTTCTTTACCACACTGGTAGTTAAGATGTTCATCCTGGGGTTATATAACCGAAATGTAATCAAGTAGTGGTCAGACCAACCCACAGGCAGGATATTTTCCACTCCTATAGCATTTTTTTCAGAGAAAATTAGGTCCAGTACATGCCCTCCCCTATGTGTTGTCTCTGTGACCCATTATTGCAGATTCATGTTCTCGCAGGATTGGAAGAGATTTTTATAGCCTGAGTCCAATCTCCCCTTGGGCCATAAATTAAAGTCCCCCAAAATAATCAATCTAGTGTGGGTGAGCACCATATTACTAAAGACGTCAATTAAATCCTGCTGCTGTTGAGGACTAGCTGCCCCTGGAGGCCTATAGCAAACTATGCTGATCAACACATGTCCTATGTGGTCTTTTAGCGAAAATCCTAAAAGTTCAGTACTCTCCACCTCATAAATATCCATTGAGGTGATATCCCATTTCTCTTTAAAAATAATCCCAAATCCGCCTCCTCTGCCACTAAATCGTGGCCCATGAAATGCTTTGTATCCCAGTGGGCAGGTCAACCCCAACTCCAAATCTGATCCAGGGTGCGTCCATGTCTCTGTCATGAACAGTACGTCCAGATCGTGTGTGTCCAGCATTATTTGAATTTCCAAATAATGCTTTGGCAGGGATCTAACATTGAGCAGGCCACACATAAGGGTATCCCTTCTAGCATAGTCCAATTCCAATCCAGCAGTCTCCGACGGTTTGTACTCACCGGCCCCACCTCCCAACTCATCTAGAGCCCGCAGTTGTTTGCTCGTATAGCGGTAGCCCATGTTCCCTGTATCGTTCCTTCCCAATCCAGCAGCATGGCTGACGCTGTGTGCGGCCGGTGTGCAGACAGGCGCTGACGGTCTTGCCGGTGGCACGCACGCTGTGCGCATCTGCTGCGCGGTCGCCCCAGGGTGACTGTGTATGGTTGAAGAATGAAAAAAGCTAGAGCGCTGACCCCAGAGCACAGCGGGCCCGCTCTAACATATGGACACTGCAGGGTCAGGAACGGATAGCAGCAAAACCCATTAAAAATGTATTTTTAAGAACAATTATAAAGTAGATTTCAAACAGTTACAAAGTGCAATTGTGAATTAGCAGCAAACAGAACCAACTAGCACTCGCGAACAACAAGCACCACGTATCACACGCTGCGCGGTCACCCCAGCGTGATTTTTTATGGCCAAAGAATGAAAAAAGCTAGAGCGCTGACCCCAGAGTACAGCGGGCGCGCTATAACATATGGACACCGCAGGGTCAGGAACGGATAGCAATAAAAAATATTAAAAATTGATTTTTAAGAACAATTATAAAGGAGATTTCAAACAGTTACAAAGTGCAATCGTGCATTAGCAGCAAGCAGAACCAACAAGCACTCTCAAACAGCAAGCACTACGTATAACACGCTGCGCGGTCGCCCCAGCGTGACTTTTATGGCCAAAGAATGAAAAAAGCTAGAGCGCTGACCCCAGAGTACAGCGGACCCACTCTAACATACGGACACCTCAGGGTCAGGAAAGGATAGCAGTAAAAACTATTAAAAATTGATTTTTAAGAACAATTATAAAGTAGATTTCAAACTGTTACAAAGTGCAATCGTGCATTAGCAGCAAACAGAGCCAACAAGCACTCGCAAACAACAAGCACCACATATAACACGCTGCGCGGTCACTCCATCATGACTTTTTATGGCCAAAGAATGAAAAAAGCTACAGTGCTGACCCCAGAGGACAGCGGGCCCTTTCTAACATACGGACACTGCTGGGTTAGGAATGGATAGCAGTAAAAACTATTGACAATTTATTTTTAAGAACAATTATAAAGTGGATTTCAAACTCTTTCAAAGTGCAATCGTGCATTAGCAGCAAACAGTTTAAAAACACTTTAAAATGGTCTAACTAAATGTTCCCCCGGTTAGATCAATGCATTTTAATAGATACTTTGAGCTGGACCAGCTTTTCATTATCAGCTTTACATTATCAGCATTGCCAGGAGAAAAGTAAAGCTGGCACTGGTCGTAAGTGCTCAGGGGTCCAAACTAAGGTATTCCTTGCAAAACACTCAAATATTTTACTAGATAAAACCTAACTACTAGCTTCAGCAGTGCTTATTTAGAATTAATAGATATAATAATATGGAAATAGTAAGGAGCCATATTTCAATAAGAATTTATGTAGCATCAACCTATTCATGCAGCCAAGTGCTTTTTTCAGGATCAAGCGTAACAGGGAAATAAGTGTGTTCTGTACTTCAGCATGTCAACGAAGATGTTCTGCAAAATATCATCATAAACGTACCTGTCACAATTGGAACCTGGCTTATCCAGGTGGATTCGTTTGCAGAAACAGTGCCCAAGTGATTGGCTAAAATGCTCATTTAACGCTTGGCATATGTATTTAACAGGGAGATGGGTCTGGTAGAAGCACAGTCTACTGGAAACTATCACAGCTTCAAAAACTGTGTTATATTTACTCCTACCTTGCATTATTCATTCTCTCTGTTGGTAGGAAAAATATAAATATTCCAGCGAACATGCCAGGTAGGTGTTTAGCACAATACATATAAAATGAGGCTGTGGAGCAATGGAGGACAGATACTGAAGTGATCGGCTACAGAAAAGACAAAGCTCCTATTTTACTTCCTCATTTATTGTGGTAATTCAATAGTGTCTAGGCAATGGGACTGTCTATCAGCAAGGATTTAAGAGCTTGAGAGTTTATAGAATGCTTGAAGCTGCTTTTTGCTCATCCTTCATTATGACAGAGTTGATAGATATGTTTTCCTGCTATTTTTGTAAACAGCTGTTAAGTTGTCACAAGGGCATAGGCTACCCCATGGGTACTCTCAAAAATGTTCTTAGTGGCCAAAAAGCTTGGTCTCCGATCGTGTACCGCATTGATGCCAGCAGTGGCAGTCGGGTAGGGACAGGGCGTGTTTTCCAGTAAGGTAGTTGTAGGGGAAGTGAAGCCTATACATCAAGGGCTGAATTGCACAATGAGAAACCAGAAAACCTGGGATAAATCCTGGCTTCCTCACTTAATCAAATTGTGTGACCCTAGGCAAGTGTTTTATTTCGCTTTTCCCTCCTTTTTTCTTTATTATCATATATAAGAGGATCTCAAAATACATGACTGCACAATGGGTGCTGTACAAAGCTTTTCCTGTGTTGGATTGAATATAGACAAGTGTTGTTCATGTACAATAAGAATATAGGCCATTAAAAGAGTGCACATAAGAACTGACATGCCGCTTATTTCACTATTGTCATTGATGTCTGGATGGGGGAACATTTATGTTTCTAAATTCATGTTTAAAGATATCACTTTTAAAAAATACTTCTCATTGCACTGATATAATCTAATGTACTATGGTGAAACGGTTCAGCATGTTAATGAAATACACTTTTTGAATTCTGAAGAAACTTTATCATATTTTTACACTTTTGCTGCAAAATGTTTTAACAAATGAGTGTTCCTAAAGTTAAGTGTTACTTCCGTTACTTCTAGTTACTTCAGTTTTTTTGCTTGCCTGTTTATTTAACATTTTTTAAACTTTTTATTGCTGGGTCGATTAAAACAAATTCCAGTGCTTCTGTTGGCCAGAGGGGCACCTGTTATGGTGAGGAGGGCCACATGCTTCCCCCTTGCCTTGAGTAGCAATGGTCTACCCTATTGGTTGATAGTGTACCTAACTGCCCACGTTTTTATAATTGTGCTATTTTTCATGAGCTTAATTTATTTTTTTCAGATAATTTCTAACACTTTATATTGTGTATTTTAAAGTTATATGAGTTCGCAATTTAGCTTTTATAGGGGGCAAAGAGTGAGGCTATAAATGTGCCTATTAGCAACATTTGATATGTTTGCAAATTCAGCCATTCTACTAATTTGTCTGTAATTATGGAAATCTTTTTTTTTAACTATGGCTTTATTACTGGGTCTGATAGAAAACCATGACTTGATTTTCAATGTGTATGTTTTCACTTATGGCTGGAGTTTTGGGTCCTGTAGAAAATCCTAAATTAATTCTCAGTGTGCAACCTTATTTTAAATTTAGTGGAACAAGATGAGCAACGGCGGACCGGGATAGCCGCACTTCCCTGCTGTACTCCCTATGTGCTAGATCCAAAAGTATTTAGGGTGGGCGTGCACATACAACTCCTGCACCTTCCGTTCTTGGGTACCAACTGCAAAGCAGAGAAAGAACTACACCAGAATTCGGAGAAGTGCACGAAACACGTTGGCTGGAACTCAGTTTTGTCAGATGACTGTGAAAATAAAGACCTGTTTTTTTATACAACTTTACAAGTGAACTCACTTATTGAACTGACCACTTGGGTAGGGCACCACTCCGGATTCTGGTGTTATTTTAAATTTACCCTGATTCAAGGTCTAGGGTAAAGCCAGGATCAAAATTTGGTATTTGCCCTATATTAGCAATCGCAAGGCTTTTGGAGCTGTGCTTTATTGGGACTAAGGAGAAAGCATGACAGCACAACAGCAAGGGTATTTATCTTTCCAACTACATTGCCTGGATTTTTTCAAAGATTTTAGAAGAAATGTCATGTTTGCTTTGGTCCATAAATCCAGAGAAGAACAAATTCATGACTGGCACTCTTGTCCTGTACATGTTTTTATCACATTTGAAATTCAAGCGGCCACTGCCACAGCTCTTCCCCTTCGTGAAAGCATTAATGACCTTTATGGCAATTCTATAGGTGATTTCAGCTTCAAGAGCTGGATTAAAGCCTATTGAAGTTATGCTTCCTGTATGTCATCACAATTCACCAGTATTTGGTGAGAGATATGGGGATTTGGTTAGTATTAAAAGAAACCCTACCTCACGCTCTATAACTTCCAGGCTGCACTCAAAATCTCCTTTATCTCACACACAGATGCCAGTAACACACTCTTCTCATGTCCCCCAGGCACCACTTTATCCTCCTGAAAGCAGATCTTCATCTAGCGCTCTGCATCACCTTAAATTCCTGTGAACACGTCCGTATCACTCTAAAAATGATCACCCTCCACTAGCTTCTATTCCCATCCCACATTTTTAACAAAAGTTACCAATTCATATTAAAGACCACCACAGTAAAACATCCTTACATCTCTCCACAATAAATGTAGGGCCTCATTTAAGAACTTGTTTGTCAATAAGGTGCCACTAGCATATTCATAAGGCAATGTAAACCCACGTTAAGTGGCTTTTTATGGCCTTATAAATATGTGCCCCTTCCACTGGGTTTTCCAGGGGTGTTGCTGGGGGCGTTCCCAGCAACATCCACAGCTTTTTGACACTGTCCCAGATTTATGAGAAATCGTAAGTCTGTGGCAGCGCTAAAAACTTACGCATCCCCAGGGGAGGCGTAAGGGAGGCACAACGAGGATAACCTTTTGATACAAATATCACTATGGCTGACATTTAGGAGTGAACCTCTAGTCACTACCATGGCCTGTGTTGTAGGACTATCAGATTTGCAGTCACTCCTTTGGTGATATACTGCTTTTAGGAGGAAGGGCAGGACAGAGGAGTGGTCACTTCACAAGGAAGCAGACCACTAACACCAACTTCAAAGACTCAGACCTAAATCACATGTGGTGTCTAGAAATGGACAATAAGAAAGGAAGCTCCAGGACACCAAAATTGTCAATTGCTGAGTAGCCAGTCAGGCAGTATGCCGAGGAGCAGAAGCTCTGTAAGACTTGTGCCTGAGACGAAGACTTGGTGCTAAGGTCTGACAGTCTTCTAGTTGAGTGAGCGAACATTAAATAGGGAACTCCAAGACACTATGCACCTGGAGTATTGAGCACCAGTGCCTTCCTGCTTACCAAGACCGGTGTGCCCTGTGAGGAAGAGGAAAGTGATTGGAGGGAGCGAGATCCAGTAGGGGATCCTGCAGGTGGATCCCCTTAGCGAAGTGTTAGGAGATGGCTGCTGCACCAATGGGGTTTTCGCCCGTGTACAGATTCAAGTTGGTGACTCCATATGTCAGAGGGGGGTGCCGTTATGTTAGCTGTGGTTGCACTGATCAGGTCATCGCACGTGGGAAGAGTAAAGTTGGCAACCCTGTATGGCAGTAGGGGTCGCCATGAAGATTCCATGAGTGACATGCCGATTGGGCCTAGCCTGTATGTGGAGTGAAGTCGTCAACACCGTGTGCCAGAGGGGGCTGCAGTTGCATGGAGGTCACTGCTGTGCGTGCTGATCAGGCTGTCCCCCGTGTGAGGAGTAAGGTTGATGACCTTGTATGCCAGAGGGGGCCACAATGAAGAACAAGGAATGTTGCCTGGTCCTGTCATTGTTGAAAGGAGGGGACACCATGGTGACCTGTGCGTGCCTGGGCTTGGACTGACAGATCAGAATCCAAGCAATCCCTGCCTCCACCTGTGAGATAGATCAAAGGAATTTACCATCTCACCAAAGAAAGCACCATTGCAGCCACTGCCCCTATAGAGCTGCGAGTGCTACTCACCATCTGCAGCCCTCCGTGATGTCTGAGAGTGAAACACTTCCAGGGACTCCGGTAGCGCAACCCCTGCAAGAGTGGGTAATACTGATGGCTTGTCCAGAACTGAAGGCCCCACTGGAACATGTTCTACTGCATAGCGCTTCTGACACTTAAACACTTTCATCTTTGGAAGAGCCGGAGTTGGACTCAGACGAACAGTGAGGCTTAACATGAATGTCACCTATAGTGAATAGGGAATAACCACTGAATGAGAGGGAAGGGGAAAAAGGGAAGTGGGACTCAGATTTTGTGTGTATTGTTTGTGTATGCTGTGTTTAGCCCCCTGCATCTACCTCCCCCGAGAAACTTTGGACTGTTAGATCCACTCTACTACTGAGAGTCAAGTGCTGATGTGGTACTTGGCCCAGCTGCTCAGGACCCATAGTAAGTCAGGCCCCAGGACCTTAGGAATTAAAGGATTCAAACCCCATGATTGGGCCGATTAGCTCCTGCTTGCTCCGTGGCACTATGAAAAAAGGTTCTAACAACTTGTTTTATATTTTGCTTCATACTGTAATATTGTAATTTGTAATCATTGTAAAAAACCTGGTACTATTACGCAATATAATGGTACCAAATTGATGGACCTCTGAATAGTGTAAAACTTGCCGGGATTGTAACTTGTGACCTGCACATCACTCAGCCATCTTCTTGACTTTTATTGGATTGCCTTGAATGACTGCGCAACATAAAAATTGCTATTTGGTCATGAAACTCTGCACAGTGATTTAAAATGACATTGGTGAAAATATGTATATATTTATATCTTACCCACTGGCAGTGGCCAGTAGGTAGTTATAGTTAGGACCTAGTTTCCACAGGAATTTTTTTTTTTATTTTGCCAATAACTTTGGCACCATTTGACGAATCTTCAGCTGGTGTTTGGAAAGTTTTGCAGTGATTCGTCAAGCGGGGATCAAGAAAAAGGGGGTCCCAAAATATGTTTTCCAAATTCAATTTCTCATAGGAATTTTAGAGGCGACGACAGTCCGAACCGCTGAATGGAATTACTCCAAACTTGACAGATTTCTAGTTCTTGGTCCAGAAAGAGTGCTTTTTGTAATTTGGTGTACATCTGTTAGGTAGTTTTGGAGTTATTAAAAAAAAGATGTATGTATACCTGGAGACACGGAACCACCGCAGTGGATCCGCGGATCCATGTGTCAACAGCATTGTCATGATTGGTTGGCCGCAAACTGAGAGAAAATTCGTGGCAGCAATTTTGTCAAATGGGACATGGTTCCTGAGTGGGGAAATATAGTCTAAATTGGATGTAAGTGGTCAGGATAGAAGTATTGTGACCCCAAGGGAGTGATGGAGGGGTCTGTGAGGGACCTCTCATGGGCAATAAATTGTCCAAAAATATTTTTGGGGGGCTTGCGAGGATCCGCGGATCCACCACGGCATTCAGCACAGCCCTCGGTGTGAATCTGCAACAAATTAGTGCATCCTGATCCCAATGAAAAAAATACACCTACTCACAGACCTACTCACACACACTCACACACCCACTTAGACAACCACAAAACCACTGACCCACCCACTCACACATCCATACATCCACTCACACACACAATCAAAGACCCAAAACACCACTCACACACCCAAAAGTCTCTCACACACCCAAAGGTCTCTCACACACCCACTCAGAGACCCAGGGAACCAGTCACACACCCACTCACAGACCCACACAGGCACTCACACACTCACTCACACACCTGTACAACCACTCACACACTCACTCAGAGACCCACAAAACCACTCACATACCCACTCACAGACCCATACAGCCACTCATACATGCACACACTCACTCACACACCCACTTAAACAACCATTCACTCACACTCAAGCAGCCACTCCCAATGTGTCACTCAGACTCAGAAAACCACTCACACTCATACAGCCACCCACATACTCACTCAGAGACCCTGAAAAACACTCACACGCTTACTCACAGCATTCACACACCCACTTGGACACTCACACACCCATGTACACACCCATACAGCCACTCACACACCCACTCAGATCCACAGAGCCACTCACACACCCACTCACAGACCCACACAGGTAGTCACACATGCACTGACACACCCACCACACACTCACACACCCACACAACCACTCACACATCCAGGTTACATGAATGTTAAAGGTAGGAAATAGCATTAAAGAACCGTAGAATTTCAATGAAAAAAGCAAAGGTTACAGGGACATTATAGTTAGAAACTAGAATTAAAAAACCTTTGAAATTTCAAAAAAAAAACATAGGGTATAGGGATGTTATAGCTAGGCTCAGATTCCACACACACATAACAATAGAAATTCAGTAGCTACAGTTATCTCAAGTAAATATAACTCGTGCCCTAAAACTAGCGCCCTCACCATACACTGCTAATTTCCTCACATATAACACCACTCATGACATCTTCTATGACATCATAGATAGTATCATTGCTACATTTGCAGTGAAAGTATTGATGAGAAAACTGTGCATGGCAGGGGAGTGATTTATAGTTACCTTAAGTCATAAGATGCCATCAGTTATGCCACTGACCATGTAATGAGTGATGTAATATGTGAGGTCGTATGCAGTACATTGCCGGGCCTGAGTTCTAGTTAGCTCAAGTAACTATAACTGGTGAATTTCACTGGTTTTCATGGGCAGCAAGCTGTTACATCAATAAACAACTAAGGAATCTTGTACCACAATTTATGGAGTCCGTAATTGTTTTGTCGGAGGTATGCACTAAGGAATTGTTTTGATATATATTATGTGTTTTGATTTTTACCTATGCCATAGGCAAAAAAAACACTTATGTGTGCTCACAATAATATTTGAAAAATTATAACAGACAGTACATACCTCAGTAAACATTGTAGTTAAAATGAGATAGCATAGAGGACTGAATAGAATATTGATTGTCATTTTTCGGCAACACGTTGTTCTTTAATTACACAGGTACTTTATTCACAAAGGAGCTCTCTTTGAAGTAAGAAATCTTCTCCTATATACTTCTTCCTAAGCTTGGACCAATTTCAAAATCTAGGAAATATGAGAGATAAAGCAGCAGGGTTTTAGGTGAGTGCACAGCCTGGACTTGTCACTAATCAGTAGTGAAAGTATTGCCCACCTCAAATGGCCAGCTGCTTAGGTGACCACAAATATAACATATATCCACAAGTATGAGAGGCAACACAAAAACAAAAGTATTAAGTAATTTTATCCGTCTCAACACGACGTGATTCATCGCGCCTCGGACTCTGGCAGAGCTTCACTCACGGAGATTCACACAATTCAACCGGTTAGAACCTGGCAGTATAGACTCTTTTTGGTGCACACCCAAACGGACGCTCAACGGTCACTGGCCTATCACCTAGTTAGACTCAATTCTGGGTCCAGTTGTTTTCATTACGCTACTACGTAATTCAATTTGACGTGTGCTCATATACTGTTAACCTAGCCTTGAAGAAGCCCATGTTTGGGCAATTTCAAAATCTCTTGGAATTCTCAAAGAATTGCAGGAGTGGTGCTGAAATTATGAGGCCATTGTCGATTTTCAGGAGTACTCGAATGCATAGCCATTACATGTATGGAAATCTAGCAAGTCTGCATTTCTGCATTCATAACTGTGACACAGAAGCGAACTTGCACTAACTCTGGGACAAGCTTTGATGGGCACCTGAAGGTCCGTCGGAGGGTGAGAGCTGTCACAGACAAAACCCAGATAATGGAGTCCTTCAAGTTTCCTCACAGGGGCCAGTGGAAGAAGTCACTGATAAGATCAGGAAATGTGGGGTTCCTGTATGGTCATTGTCTTTTCATGGACATTGCTGGTCTTCATGTGAAAGCTTGCAGGCAGCATCCCATAATGAGATGGAGACTTCATCCTTGCATAGTTTGTGAGTACCTATCAGGTACATGCCCACTCCCAAAGTGGGAGCGAGCAGGTTCTTCCACTTTTTTGGGGGTGGTGCTCTAACTGCATGCCACCTTATGGGTGGCGTACAGGTATTACACTACTCAAGGTCCCTTTTCTGCCCATGCATGCATCTGCATCCTTGCTCACAAGGGCAAAGACATTGCCTTATTTACAGGATAACGGCCCCTTTGCAACTTACAGAAGCCCACTTTGCATTGCACGGGTGCTAACCTGGCATTCTTGCAATGAGCATTACAGATGGGTCTGCAGGAAGAGATGAAAATCTGCCATTAATTCCAAATACTGCCCAGGGCAGGTAAACACAGGCCCAGACTGTCCCTACACTTCAGGAATAGGTTGGTAAAATAGATATGCGTGTGCCCTGATGTGACATTACAGCATTACAGCATTGCACGCCGGCCCCCAATTTCAACTGCTGTTGTCTTGCGAAATCTATAAAGGCTGTGAACATCAAACTGTGTCAGTCGTTAAAGTTGGCCTTTTCTTTTTGTGGTTCCGTAGGGAATTTTGCAAAATAATACAGCCTCATACTCCAAATGCGAAATTTGTAAATGAATAAGTGCAGGGACCCAAGGTTTTGCTCAGAAGCCCCTTCCCAGCTCTATAGAGGGTCGGTCGGATACCAAGACTGCTAGCATTGATTCGACCTCCTTACTCTGTAATGCACCACCAGACACTCCCTGCCTCTTTATGGCACTCTTGCATGGTTGCCTTTTACCTTTGCTTTCTTTCTTTGTAACTGTTTTTTATTTAGTCTTTCTCTTGCTCCTTCTGCCTCCGCCCCCCCCCCCCTTGTGTGTTTTGCTCTCATGCTTTGAATAATTCTCTGGGGGAGGGGTGGACAGAGGGTTCAATAAGTGCTCAAAGCAAGTACTGCTTGCTCCCCCTCCTGAAGAATCCCAGCCCAGGACACAGTCACATGCAGAATTGCTGGTGTGCACATTATCCCTTGGGATTTTTAGGCGTGTATGGATTTGCTGCTTTAGTAGTTACCTAGATGGAAATGAGATGAAATGGTGTTAAATCGTTCAAGGGAAGTATTAATACATCTCCTCCTGGAGTTACTCCTTCGGATTGCAATGCAGACTGTTTCGCGGGGGCAGCTGGTGGTGCATTCAGCGGAGCTGCTCCGTGTATTTCCGCAGCAGTGCTTGGATCTTTAGCCCATTAACTGCCCCACAGAGAGGACCCCTTCTCGCTGGGAGCTGCGCATTACTCCGCGCTGCTCCCATTCATCACGAGGATTACGCTTCACTGTGGTTTATGGCAGCTCTCCCAGGCTTCAAAGGGCCTGTCCCCTGCAGGCGCAGGAGTGATGCGAACAGGAAGCAGGAGGCATTAAAATGTGTGGAAGTTATGGCTGATGGTAGGAAGCACAAGGCATGGGTCAGTGCGAGGGTCTGCTGGGTTTCATTCCCACTGCTCCTTTCTTCATTTCCCAGTCGCAGCGGGGTGCGCATCCAATTACCCAGATTGCACTGTACTTCAGGGGATGCTTAAGATTGCTATCTGTTCTCTGGAAATATTTCAGTCTTGGGGTGGGGGGAGGGGGGCGTACACAATCAGGAGTAGTATTTGTTATTGTATAAGTGGATTAAAAAAGACTTTGGTGCAATCAATGCGGCCCACTCCCTGATCAGTAACAGAAGAGCAAGCGCGCTGCGAAAAAGGGGAGAGTTATGGTTGGTATTAAAACCAGGTTAAGCATCGGTTCTTACTGCATGAATAAGCAGTCCTGCAAATGTTGACCAGCCACAGCATCCATATTTAAAAGCATGCGCGAGGACAGATTTACGGGCCTTGACTCCCGTGCGCCATTGCGCCAGCTCGTGCACGCAAAACGACTGAGGGAATCTGCTCGTTTGCAGTCGGTAGGGTGGAGGCGGGAGACTCCTTTTAACGACAAGGAATTTATTTGCGCCGGTCTTGTTATTAATAGAGCTGGAGGGTGAGACCAATGCCTCCCAGAGGGGTCGTTTACAGATGATAAGACAACACACCGGCTTAATGACCCCTTACAAAGGGTAATGTTTCAACCCAAGGGTCTGAGGTGATACGTTTTGTAGCCACGATGATTTATTATTACAGAATACACCTGACCAAAATGGGAAATTCTATAATACAGTTTGGAAAAGAACATTAGCCGACACATAGTTGCCTCTTAATTCACCGGAAAAGGTAAGAAAAAAAGCGCAATTTTTTGAGCCACAGCCCCTGCATGGATGGAGTCTGCAAATACACATGGATTTTCTATAAGCGTTTTTTTTTTTATTTTACAATAAGCAAGAGAATGCTACTTACAAAGTAAACTATAAACACTCGTATCTCTATAATTGATATCAGATAAAGTTGGTCAATTATAATTAATTAGTTGATATATGAAATCATACCATATGTTTACGTTTCCAAATGGTATGCTTTCGAGGTGCTACCATTGCTGAATTTTGATATTCAATTTATTGACGTGAGAAAGATGAACATTTGAAGTGCCCCTGTTGGAATTGACATTTATCTCCTGCTGTTAACATTCCTTGATAAAATCAATTGCTTAACTCATGGATTTGATTTACCCACAATGTTTCCCCACGAATTGTTTAAGAGAGAAGATAAAAGGCACTACCTATAAAGTAGATGCATAAAAATATTTGAAGACTACAGCACATTCTCAAGAAGATTTGTGCTACATATGCACTTGTATTGTATTGCATTGTGATTGCTTTAATATAGCGCTTACTACCCCTGACGAGGTGTCCAAGTGCTTTTTCGGTAAGTAGCACACTACTCTGGAACCCATAAAGGATTAGTGGTAAATTAGTATAGTGAAATATGAAACTAATTTGAGCGGTGAGCTATAAAGGCCTTCAGGGAACACATAAAAGTATTTTATTTATTTTTATTTATTTCTTGAGTTTCATATACTGCGAACATGACCTTTTTGGGTATCAGAGCGCTGTACAACATGGAGGCAAACAGATAAGCATATACAAGTGACTCATTCAGGAATCAGAGGGTTGCACATCAGGAAAAGTAAACAAAAGGGAGTATACAAGTGCAGGAGAACACCAAAAGTGAATAATGGGACTAACGTAGGTTGAGATACATAGATTCTTGATTCAGCATGATCATTTAGATAATATATAGAGTGTCATCTTACAAATAACGCAGGGTATGTAACGCGGTCAAATAGTCTTGCCGGAGGGCAGACCATGAAGGAAAAGAGACTGGGAAAGGTTTCAACTTCATCGAAGAAGGAATCTGTTCACTAGTAGTTGTTTTGCTCTCCGTTTGAAGAGGGCAGTTGTGGGGTTGGAACTGGTCTCGGGGTCATGTGAGTTCCAAATTTTGGGGGCAATTCTGGATGAAGCGCTTGTAGGTTCTTTATTTTGTTTTAATTTGTAGGGCTTCAGTAGAAGTAAAGTTCAATTCTGGCCTGATAGGACGAGTTTCTTGGCCAGGTAAATTGTAGTGTTGTGATGAAGAGCTTTATGAGTCATGCAGGCAATTTTTAGGTGGATCTTTGCCTCATAGGATAGCCAGTTCAGCGTCTTCAGTATTGGGGTGATGTGATCACTTTTTTGAGCATGTGATGAGTCAAAGTGAAGGTGGGCTACGGAGGGTTTGGCACTACTGCATTCTAGTTTGGAGATCACTAGAGCTTAAACTACTGCCTTGAGTACTGCAGTCAGAACAAAAGGTGTTAATTTCCTTAGTACCTGCAGTTGGGTTGGTAGTTGGCACCTCTGGTTGTGGCGCTGCTGTGTGATCCTGAATAGAGAGGTGGCAGCATTATATGAAAATAAATCTTTTTACTATCCTATCCCACACTTTCTTATTTAAAAAAATATACCGGCCCCATTCACAAAGCTATTGGTATTTCCTTTTTTTTACTGTCACAACCACTGACCACATACACAGAGACAAGAGAGTCAGTGGTAGAAGTATGGAAAGGGGATGAGACAAAAGAGCAGAGAGCCACGTGACTCCACACTCCACCTTCTCACGTCTGGGAACCACAAGGTCTGCTGGTTGTCATGGAACTCTATAAGACAAAGAAATGCCTTAAGCAACTTCTCATCTTAAATGCCGAACGTGACATAATATGTCCATAAAGCGATACATAAAGAAACATCACTATCTTACTAAATATACATAGATTTACACATTTCCCTGTTTAAATTAGTAGCCACAAGCTGTGACTTTATACAGTCTCTTGTGGAACACTATACACTCGTTTGTGGAAGATGAGTACATTTTCTACTAGATGTCTATATAATTAGAAAAAGGATCATTAACATCCTGTGATTAGGATAACCACCTCTGTCTAGGTAATTACATACACTGTTTCCAATCCAGGACATTTGTGTGATAGGCTAATTCATTGTAGGTGTTGTCGTCTTGTTTTGCTTCCAATGAATTAATTAGACTCACACTTGTAATCCCTGATTTGTAGTAGAAAGGTTCAGTACTGGAGAAAGTATCTGTAATTACCTGGAGTGAAGTTGTCACCCTACATAATTCCCAATACTTAGCTATATATTCACAGACTATACATCTAATAGCTGTACACTGGGGTCAGTCACTAGCATTAATATATATTTTGAAAAGCCCTTTTAATCTGTCATCCTGTTTCAACACGGGAACGCTAAGTAGAACATCCAACCCCAGTCGTTAGAGTTCAAACAAGCACGCAAGGAAAAGTTCAATGTTCGCTTTCAAGTCACATAGGACTTCAAGATACTTTTCTGTAAACTATAATGTGAATAATCTAAACATTTTGGGACTAGAGGTCTTGATGCCTGAAAACCAATATCTATGTAGCAAAGTCAGGCTACAGAAACATTGCTGCACATTTTCTTAGGAAGGATGGCAAGCACTATAAAGAAAGTTATATTTAAAGATTCAAGATGGCTGCTATCTCTCCAGACATGTAAGAATCTGCAGCCCATTGAAAAAGATTGTTTGCTAATGGTGATCTTCTGTGTAGTGCATTCCTAATACTGGCACAGCCTGAATCCAGTAAACGCTTACACACTGTGAGGACTGCCAGGCTTACCTGCACTGAAAGGCCTTCAGAGTGAATGGCCGGAAGGTATTGATTCCTTTCACAAACCAGACTTGACAGTGAGCAGCATCTCAAGCCCCACTTTCTGGCAACGCTGTCATCCTGGTGATAAGCTCCGGATTTATCAGAATATCGTACAGAAAATTCTAACAACAATTGTCGTGCATGAAGATTGGATGATTGTTCACATGATCTTTCTTTAGGGCCAGACCTTTCCAATGCACTAAATAATACAAATTTCCTCATACAATTCATGCATCCAAAATTCAATGCACCTCATATTAATTTTCGAAACAAAATAAAATTCGCAGAGGACATGAAGTAAAACTTGTTTATGTAGGACAAGGCTTTAACATGGATCCATAAAAGAGTAGGTGGATTTTCGATAGAATGAGACTGTTTTAGTCTTACAGTAACTGGATTTACAATTTGTTCTATCACAAATGGTAATGACCAGCAGTCTTTTCTTCACTGAAAGGCAGTCAGTGCTGAAAGCTTCTAGGTGCAGCTTCCTCGCATTCAAGGTGAATTTGAAGGTAAGTTGCACCTCCATCCCTGCTTCCTAACACCTTAAACTGCTGATGTTTTAAGATACTGGATGCATTATCAAACAGAATTTTATCAAACAGGATTTGTAGAGCGCACTAATCACCTGCAAGGGCATCCAGGCGCTGAGTTCCAAGCTGCTTGGGTGGCATCAGTTGAAAAGTTGGGTACTGAATCCTCTCCAGAACTCCTGAAGACAGGGTGATGTCTAGAGACAGAGGGGAAGGCTGTTCCAGGACTTCGTGGCGAGGTATGAGAAGGAGTGTCCTCCACAGTTGCTATGGTGGATGTGGGTATGTGAGTAGGTAGGTGGTCACAGGAGTCTGGAGGGTTGGTGGAAGCTTAGGTGGTGGTTGATGTATGCTGGTCCTTGTTTGTTCAAGGCTTTGTAGGTGTGAGTCAGAATCTTGAATTGGCATCGCTTGTGAACGGGGAGCCAGTGCAGTTTCTGCAGGTGAGGGGTGATATGGGTCAGTCTGCGGAGGTCGAGGATGAGTCTGGCCCCTTAGTTCTGAATGGTCTGCAGTCTTTCCAGGAGGTGTGTGGTAATTCCTGCTTAGAGTGCGTTGCTGTAGTCTGAGTGGCTGGTGATGAGAGCTTGAGTGATGGTGCATCTGGTGGAGACTTGGAACCATTTGAAGATCTTTCGGGCATGCACTGTAGGATGGTGGAATCTGACTGCATGGTAACCCCCACTTATTTCCTGGTGTTTTTCTGATTTTCGACTAGTCTGACTCAGCTCCTGCTAATCAGGACCCCAGTTTATCTGCTTTCTCCCTAAATTGATTGCATGTACTTGAGGTACACTCCAGATTGGATTCTGGGGTACCCTTTTCAGTTCCTAGTATATGGTATACAATGTACCCAGGGCATAGGTACCCCAGATGCCTCCCAGGGGCTGCAGCATGTATTATGCCACCCCCAAGAGACCATTCAAAATGGCACCACAAGTCTCCTACTGCAGCCTATGTAAGGTGGTGCATGCACACCGTACTTAGATATAGGTTCACTATATATATTCTAAATCACTGCACATATAAACCTATCAGTCACCCCTATGTCAGGCCTTATCAATCCTGAAGGCAGGGTGCTGGGTTTTAAGTGAGAGGGTGCACCTGCATGAGCAGAGCCCCTCTGCAGCCTTCGGAACCTATTTCCCAGGGTTGTTTGTGATGCAGCCAACCATATATATTTAAGTGCATTATAACCTTGCGGTAAATGCTAACTTTAAAAGGGCTGCTTAGAAACATGTTGTGTTTGGTGTCATACCACCCGATATGATTACACCCATCTAGAGGGACTTGAACCATTGGTACTCCCGGTACCAGATTTCTCGACCTGGGCATCACAGAATGGATG
This sequence comes from Triturus cristatus, assembly GCF_964204655.1. Classification (NCBI taxonomy): domain Eukaryota; kingdom Metazoa; phylum Chordata; class Amphibia; order Caudata; family Salamandridae; genus Triturus; species Triturus cristatus. The sequence goes on from NC_140581.1 coordinate 522,933,189, forward strand.
CTGCCAACCATAGAGATGAGTCTGCCCCCCTGCTGCTGACCAAGCTCAAGCAGGGGAAGGCTTGACAATAGGTTTCCTGTCACAGGGAGGTGTGACCACCTCCCAGACAGGCTTTATTGTATTGGGGCTGGGTGGGTGCACGCTGAGAGTGCTTTGAAGTCGGCACTGGGGGCACATTTGGTGTCCCTGTGCATAGTCCAGCTCAAACCGGTTGCAGGAGCCATTTGCTCCTGCTCCGGTGCTACACTGGACAAAGGACATGTGTATAGCCACTACTCTGTCCTGACTCTCCCATAGGTGGGTCCCCAGGGTTTGTCCCACCCTTTCCTTGGGTATAAAGTAGGAACCCCTGACTACAGGACATAAGATTTTACCTGGACTAAACTCTGCAACAGAAACCAAGTACTTCGACGATCTACACTACGCTGGATGACTGAAGAATCTCCCTTGGAGTAGGCCTGGGCGGTCAATTTAGTTCCGCTTGCGGAATTTGCGGGATTTCCGTAATTTCGCATTCCACGGAGTATGCAGAATTACCAAAAATTCCGCGATCCGTGGCATCGTGGAATTTTTTGCTTGTTTGCGCTTTCAAAATGCATGTTCGCGAGATATTTCCCACCAAACACACAAACAGCGTTCGCGAACAGGACAAAAGCATCACGAATGGGCGGAACAAGCAATTCCGGGAGTTAGCGGAATTTCTGCGTGCTTGCGGAGATTTTTTACCGTTTTGCGGAGCTTTGCGTAGCGCAACTACGCAAATTCCGCAAACCCCTACCTTGGAGTAAAGGAGTTACTCCCCTGCAAGGCAGGCACCTAATCGCATCTGACCGGTTTGCATCTCCCGAGCTCCTCAGGACTCTGAAGATTTGTGCAACACAGGAGGTGGGTTCCAGAAGTCTCTGAGGTCAATCTGCTCTTTCAGCAATTCTGAGACCAGTATCCCTCGTTGGGACCGTGCAACCCAAACCCCTGTGCACTGCATACTTTTACAGCAGCATGTGCTTTTCTGCAAACCCTGAGGCTGTGCTTTCGGCTACTTCTAGTTCTGACCCCGAGTAGTGTTTTCACTGAAGATTTCCAGCCTACTCTCCACGAGTGTTCCATGGGCTAGTATTTCGTGATTCAGCTCGAGGTCCCATCGCAATCCCTGGTCCATTGGCCTGTGGGTCCCTGTGAAGGTAACTTTGACTTTCCTTGGGCTTTCCTGGTTGCTCCAGATGTGCCCTGACTCTCCATCGCTTGGAGGGTCCCCAGGACCTTGCTGGTCTTCACCAAAGCTTATTTCCTCTGCCTGCATGGGTTGCAGTTGCCAAAGCTTGTTGGTGTTCAATCTGGACACTGACCCCCCAGCACTCGAGATCCTTCGTGGGACAACTCACCTCCGGACTTTGATTGTCGTCGACATCTCCTGGTCCCCGTGGCTGCAGAGTCAAACATCGCATCTTCTTACCTGAAGCACCCGACATCGGTGGGCATTCGTCTATCGTGCCCCCGGTCACTGTGAAGTGACCCAGACTCTGTCCCCTCTGCTTTCAGGTTCCTCTCCCCTCATATCCAGGCTTGGATTCCACCGGACACTTTTCATCTTCCCGGCAGCAGCACTTTTCAGCATCACGCCATTGAAAACGACAAGGGTTCCCAACATCACTTGACCCCTATACACCCGGCTCCTCTGGGATAGATAACACAGGTATCTCTGTACTCTCAAGGGTGCTGGCCTTAGAACCTTCTATGTTTGAAATTATTTGCTTAAAGTCCTCTCCGAAGTGTCCTTAATCTTTAAAATTCCAATCGCGACTTTCCCATTGGATTGTACAGAGCTCGTGCCTGTGTTCACACACTGCACCCGTCCTCCGTGGGTCCCCTGTGGCACTACTTTGGGTGGTTCCTTGGGGTCCCAGCGATTCTACATGCTCTAGGCACTGTGTCTAGTCAAGTCATGGTTGTTATACCACTTTCTTAGTATATGGTTCGGTCTCCCTCCCCCAGAGCCCGCTGTGTATTGTGCTATTTACTGTCATTCTAGTGATTTACTATTGTGTGCTTTGTGCTCTAATCTCATAAAGAGATTAGTAGAGAGTGTTTAGTGATAAATACATATATTTTATATCTCTCTTGTTTGGTTCTCCTTTCATTTGGTCATTCAGGAGGTTCTGATCTGGTAAAACACGCTGCTTTACATTCCTTCGAGACTTAGCCTGAAGGCTGCTCTCCATAGCTACCACTAGGATAGCTTTCAATAAAAGTTGTCTTTAACCTAATCATCAATAAGGGTTGTCTGGACTGGTACAAGGTGCCCACTTTAATTAGTGGTCAGCATATACCAGGCCAACTTCTCACATGCGCAGAGTGAGGGAGCAGGCAGAGGAGACTGCATAGATCTGGTTATTCATTGTAAGTTTGCTGGTCAACATGATACAGAGGTTCTGCATGCAGTCTGTAGGGGTAGGAGACGGTCCCAGATCTGCAGGCCACCAGGAGATGTTCTACGGGGAGGTGTTGTTCCCGGAGATCAGTGCTTCTGTCTTGTCTGTGTTGAGCTTAAGGCAGTGGTTTTGCATCCAGTTGGAGATGCTGGTCATGCATAGGTGGAAGCTGGCCCTTGTGGTGAATCGGTCTTCGGATAGAGAGAGGATGAGCTGGGTATCATCTACATAAGAGATAATGTTCAGTCCGTGGTTTCTGATGATGTTCGCCAGGGGGGTCATGTAGGTGTTGAACAGAGTAAGACTGAATGATAAACCTTGAGGGATGCCCAGATGATGTTCTAGGGCTTCGAGGTGAATGGTGGAAGGCAGATTCTCTGTGTTCTTTTGGTGAGGAAGGATGCAATCCATTTGAGGGCATTCTCTTGGATTCCAATCTGATGAAGTCTCTTGATTAGGGTGTGGTGGGACACAGTATTGAAGGCTGCTGAGAGGTCGAGGAGGATTAGGGCAGTCACTTCTCCCCGGTCTAGGAGGTTTCTGATGTCATCAGTGGCTGCGATCAAGGCAGTTCTGGTGCTGTGGTTCATACAAAATCCAGATTGGGATGAGTCCAGAAGATCTTTATTCACAAGGTATTTCTTGAGTTGGTGGTTGATGGCCTTTTCAAGGACCTTGGTGGGAAAGGGGAGCAGGGAGGTGAGCTGGTAGTTTTTGAGCTTGTCGGGGTAGGTGGATGGTTTCTAAAGAGGGGTTTGACTTCAGCGTGATTCCACTCATCTGGGAAGGTGGCTGAGGTGATGGATGTGTTGAAGATGCTTGTGACTTGCTGCTGATGGTCTAGCTGTAGAGGTTGAAAATTTAATGGGGTCAGGGGTTCGTGGGGGCTCCTGAGTGGATGGAGTGCATGATGTCAGTGGTGCTCTGCGGGGGGAGAGAGTACCAAGTGGGGATCTAGTGGATAGAGGTTGTGACTGTGGGAGCGAGGCAGCTGAGGGTGTCATCAGCGGTGAGCTGGCGTTCAAAGCTTTTGAAGATGGTGGAGATCTTGTCTTGCATTAAAACTAGGCCTGGGCCGTAAATTCCGTTCCGCTCGTGGAATTTGCTGAATTTGGGTAATTTTGTGTTCCGCGGAGAGCGCAGAATTGCCAAAAATTCCACGATCCGCGGCTTCGTGGAATTTTTTGCTTGTTAGCGCTTTCAAAAGGCGTCTTCACAAGATATTTCTCCCCGAGCATGGAAACAGCGTTCGCAAACAGGAAAAAGGCATCACGAACGGGTGGAACAAGCAATTCCGTGTGTTCGCAGAACTTTTGCGTGCTCACGGAGATTTTTTACCATTTCGTGGAGCTTTGCGTAACGCGACTACGCAAATTCCACCCACCACTAATTAAAACCCCTGGAAATCCCAGTTATGGTTTTCTATCTAACCCTAACTCTCAAGTGGCTAACTAATGTCCCACGCATGATGTTGCAAGCGACATCACAAGAATGATCAATTACATTGACATTACATCACCTCTGAATTTGATCAGGCTAGAAGTTAAACATGAAACTGATAAAATGTCACTTGCTAATATAGACAATGTTTCAGCAAATATATTTACAATTATGAGGGTTAATTTTAGTAATCAAAAAAGCAAATGTGTTTTGCTACAAATTATCGACTCAAATGCTTTAGAAAAGCTCCCGTGCAAGTAGAAACAACATTGATACTGTTCCCAATTTGATCAGAGTTTTGATGTGTAGTGACAACCCACGAGGCTGTTCACTGCTGCAGAAGAGACAACAAATACTCACTGTTGTTACTCTGGATTTTGTTTAAATGCAGACATGCATCTTTTTGGCAAAAAAGAGGGGTTCACACAATCCATAATCTTTAAGTCATAGTGCATTCTTACACATTGTCAGGTTGCTGAATAGACAATAATGTTAAGACCATTCCTTTTGGCACCAATTCCCATGGATTGAATACATTGGCTCCATTTCTTATTTCACTTCAGTTGATGAAATCTCAGGCCTGGTGACAGGTTATGACTAACACGAAGACTTTGGGGCACCACATGAGGAATATTTGGTCGCCCCTTATTATTCGGTGTACAGACGTGTGATTGGTGAGGATGGATGTGCTTGTGGACGCTGAAGTGCTCGCACCTGTCATTCAGCACTATAGGAGCTGCTCTATGCTGAGCCGCACTGAGCTGTGCTAAGACTGGACCCAAGGAGGAGAGACCGCTGGCACACCACGGATTGCACCTGGTGAGCACAGGTTTCGTGGAGGGGTCAAGGCTACTCTGAAGTCAGAGCCTTTCTCAGCCTGTGGCCCTGCCTAGTGGTGTGGTGCAGTGCTGGTAGGACACAGTGCTTCAGCGTCTCAGCAGTCTTTGTGGATCAGAATTCAAGTGGTGCCATGGTCTACTGGAGAATTAGTCTGGCAAAAGTACATAAGGCACCTGCAGCCCCTGTGGTGCATGGAGGCGGCCGGCGTTAGGCCAGTGCAGCTTGGGCCCCAGTGGAAGCACTCTCATTCAACGAAGCACGCGACAGCTCTCACACCAAGCGAAGGGTAAAGAGTGTTCCTGTTGTGAGCTATCGGCTATAACACATGGCTACCAGGATTGTCACGAGGACTACTAACTGTTCACAGTCTGAGGTTGCGAGTGGCATTGTCAGGGTCTGTCGGATTTGTGGGTGGGTTCCGGGCAAGGGAGGTGGATAGCTGGTCTTCGGTGACTTTGCTCCAGCAGCGGCGTGGCATCTGTTGGGTGCTGTGGTGCGTGGTGGGTTTCCGGAAGGTGAAGCGGATGCAGCGGTGATCGGTCCAGTGGAGTTCGGTTGTGTGGTTGAAGGAGACGTGGGAGCTTGCAGAGAAGATGGGGTCAAGCGTGTGGCAGGCAGAGTGGGTGAGTGTAGTGACGAGTTGTCTGAGTCCGAGGTTGGCGAGGTTGTCAATCAGGGTGGAGGAGTTGGTGTCATTGTTGTTCTCGAGGTGGAAGTTCAGGTCCCCAAGGAGGATGTAGTCTGTGGAGGCGAGGGCATGTGAGCTGACGAGGTCGGTGATGGAGTCGCTGAACTGTGCTCGTGGTCCGGGGGGTCTGTAGATGAGGGTTCCTCTGAGGGTGGTGTTGGGATCAGTGTGGATCTGGAAGTGCAGGTGTTCGGCGGTGCTGAGGGTGTTGTCGGTGTTGGTTGAAACTTTGAGAGAGTTCCTGTGGACACTGGCGATTCCTCCTCCTTCTCCATTGGTGCGGTCCATACGGGTGATTTTATATCCTTACGGGATGGCTATGGCGATGTCGGGTGCCGAGGAGGGGTTCAGCCAGGTCTCCGTTAGGAAGGCGTGTTGGAGTCCAGTAGGTCCCAGAGTTCCACAGCGTGTTTGCGTGCGGAGCGGGTGTTGAGAAGGATGCATCTGAGGTGGTTGGGTTCTTTGGTAGGTGGGTTGACGGGCCGGATGCTGGTGAAGCTGCAGGTCCGGCAGGAGAAGGGTCCTTCGGTGCGCTTCGGGGCTGTTAGGCAGCAGGTGCGTGATCGTCCGGCGTTGAGTGCGTGGAGGGTGCTGGAGTCGTAGCAGAGGTGGGCATCGTGGCGTTCGCAGGGGCCAGGGGTTCTGGCGCTGGGCACGGTCCAGGCGCAGACGGGCGCAGATGGGCTTGCCTTAGGCGCGGCTTTGGCACGCCTGCTGCGCGGCCACGCAGCGGCCGCCATATATGGGGATGACGGAGGGAGGAGCAGCTGGGAGGCGGGAGGTAGGGGCAGCGAATAAACAGTCAGGGTGGTTGGGCCGCAGGGGATGCAGCAGCGGGAACGGGAGCGGTGGACGGCACGGGGGCAAGGGCACAGAATCACGGGGGCACAGAAGGAAAACAGGGCACAGATCATGGGGGCACAGAAAGAACAAGCATTGGCATAGCCCATAGGTCTCGCTTTTGGGACCCTATAAGTACTTAGGTATGCATCACAATATCCTTAGTGCAACAACACCAACTGTTGCATGGCTAAACACTTATAAGGTCCCAAAAGCGAGACCTATTGGCTATGTAGATGGCGGCTCTGCAAAAGTGAAACCAATCGCGGCGCCGCGAAAGTGAAAGTAATCGCGGCTGTAAGGGTGCCTGCGAGAGGGCGAGATACAGAGAGCTGATACATGGAGAAACTGAGTATGTCCTGTTTTAATATTCCCGGATGCATTACGGGGCAGTGCAATTTCATCTCAATGCACTTACTTAGCCAATTCTACTCAATTTGCATCGTCTGATGACCTTTTGCAGCACCTCGTGTGTCATTAAGCACTGAGAATTGTTTTATGAAGTAGTCCTGCGTTGGAACCGGTCACATGTTACATCAACATAGGTAGAGATTTAGCAAATCCCATGTAAAGGGACTGAGAATAATATAAAACAAAATATATGCACTCTCAGCCACATAGCTCCTATAGACAGGAGGCTCTTGCCGTACAAAGACACTTAGGAGCCCATATATTCCTAACAATGAAGGACACTGCGCGGTACAGGTCTGATAAATCGATTTTACATGCACAAAAAATATTTATTTACTTAAGTGAACTTCAGTAACACGGAGGGGTCCAGCATGAGCGGGGATTAAAAAGAAAAGAGATAAAACAGACAGATTTCTAATGCGCCTTGTTCCCTTCGTAATCAGCTTATGTTGTGGTGGGAAGAGGCCGCCTGTCAGCTGAGATCATGCAAAGCTGTCCCCAGTGTGTGAACAGAGCACGTGCGGGCACGAGCGTGAAAGGGTGGGGGGGGTCACAAAGACGTGGGGATGAAGAAGGGCGGAAGAGGCGGTATTAAAGTGTTTCGAGATCAGCACTGGGAATGAGGAAGAAGGGCGGGGCTATGAGGATAGCAAAGCAGCACATGGACAGGAAGAGGCATGAGGAGATGGAATGGGCGGGTCTAGAATGTAGAGCAGCTCGCAGGCAGGAGAAGGGGAAATAGAGAGGATTGAAGGAGGCAGGGTTATAGCAGTAGACAGACCACGGAGAAGAGTGGGGCGGGATTAGAGTGACAGAGCAGTAAACAATCATGGGGGATAAGAGAGAAAGGGGCGCAACCGTTCATTCGTTTTCCGAGTCTAACCGAAATGCTGTGATGGCGAGTGTAGGGTCAGTCATGCTTGGTCTGTTGTTCCTTTGTTGTTTCCCGGCCGGCGGTTGTCAGGCGTTAGATTGTGAAGGTGAGCGGATCGGTGCTGCTTCCTTTGTGTAGACAACGACGCACTCTGAAGTACCTCTTACACACTGACAATCCCTCATCGCGATCACTCTAAAAGTGAAAGTGATTGCGATCGCAACGACGCACGCTAGGGATGCGCGCACAGCAGCGGGGGGAGGGGTATGGTGCTGAAGGCTGGCACAGGAAAGGCAGATGGCTGGGCGAGAAGGGAGGGGGGAATGCGGGGAGCAGCTGTGCGCGTGCACGCCATCGTGCACTGTAGCTTGTCGCCAGCACAAAAATGTGGGTAGCACTTTCTAAACCCACCTACTAATTGTCTCGCCAGACCAGCGCATGCGCTGGGTCAGGCGAGACCTAAAAACGGGGCACAGATCACGGGGGCACAGAAAGAAACAGAGGGCACAGATCACGGGGGCACAGAGAGAAACAGAGGGCGCAGATCACAGGGGCGCAGAGGGAAAAACGGGGCACAGATCATGGGGGCACAGAAAGAAAAACAGGGTACAGATCACGGGGGCACAGAAAGAAAAACGGGGCACAGATCACGGGGCACAGAACTTACCTCAGCAGCGGCAGCTGGGGCAGGGACAAGACGCACAGGCGGTGCTGTGCGGAAGGGGTGTGACCTACCTAATGAGGTCAAGGGTCGCTCACCTCACCGCGCAGCGACCGCCATATATGGGGAGGAGGGAGGGAGGAGCAGCTGGGAGGTGGGAGGCAGAAGGTAGGGGCAGCGAATGGACAGTCAGGGGGGCGGGGCCACAGGGGATTGCAGCGGTGGGAACGGGAGCGGTGGACGGCACGGGGGCAAGGGCACAGAATCACGGGAAAACAGTAGGAAAACGGGGCACAGATCACGGGGGCACAGAAAGAAAAACGGGGCCCAGATCACAGGGGCACAGAAAGAAACAGAGGGCACAGGTCACGGGGGCACAGAAAGAAAAATGGGGTCCAGATCACGGAGGCACAGAGAGAAACAGAGGGCACAGATCACAGGGGCACAGAAAGAAAAACGGGGCACAGATCACGGGGGCACAGAAAGAAAAATGGGGCACAGATCACGGGGGCACAGAAAGAAAAACGGGGCACAGATCACGGGGGCACAGAACTTACCTCAGCAGAGGCAGCTGGGGCAGGGACAGGACGCACAGGCGGTGCTGTGCGGAGGGGGAGCGAACTACCTAACGAGGTCAAGGGTCGCTCCCTGAAGGAACAGAGGTTATGAAAGATAATAAGTTGCACACAGAATCAATTTGTGTCTCCATAACTGACATGGAGCTGCTTTCTTTCACATCATTACCACCTCCGTCATTCATGCAGCTCCTTTTATGAAACATAGATCCGCTGCCAATTGAGGTAAAGACTCTGGTATTTGCTGACCCAAAGGCCATGAACAACTGCAAAGGCCAACAGTTCATCTCCCAAGATATATGGCCCCAAGTGGCACATGGGACACAGGAAACAGAGATTTTGACCTTTAAACCTACACGGGATACCACCTTAATTGATCAAGAGTAAATATAACAAGCATTGGCATAGCCAATAGGTCTCAACCTTATAAGTGTTTAGCCATGCAACAGTTGTTGTTGCACCAAGGATATTGTGCTGGATAACTAAACACTTATAAGGTCCCAAAGGCGAGACCTATTGGCTATGACAATGCTTGTTTGCTATGTGTGTGAGTCTGAGTGTGGCTGTCTGAGTGAGTGTAAATCGTGTGAGTTTGATTGAGCCTGTCTCTGTGAATTATTTTCTATCTGACTAAGTGCCTGGTGTTAGGCTGGCCATGTTTTATTTGTGTCTGTGTGAACGTCTCTGCTTGCGGGTCTTTTCGTGCCTCTTTCCTGCCAGTTTGAACAGCAGTATTGAATGCGAACTTCGCAGTGCTGCGGTCCTGTGATAAATAAGGGCAATACTCATTAAAATGATGCCATTTAGTCTCAGTCTCGAGTGCCAGGCAGTGCTGTCTGCCACAGACGGGGCCTGGGGGGAAGTGGCATAGCCAGTCTTCCTGTGCCCTCGTGCAAGGAAGGAAATGGGTCCACTGACCGCCGTTTGAACTGTGCAATACAGCAATAATCAGGGCTCAGTGGGCCCTTCACAGGTCTCTAGGTCCAGGTGCCACTGCACCTGTCTCACCAATGGAAGCGACACCCTAGCTGGCGGGTGCAGCCATCCACAACCTTGGGTCTTTCAAAGCACTACCCAGTGCTCACTGGAGACACACATCTTCACCAATGCCGTGGAGGGCTGGCGGCTGGGGGGAGTGGGGTGTCCTGTCCGCGCACACTGTTGCACGTGCACGTTCACTAAAGACCCAGCACAGATCCGTTGCTGTCAGCACCTGCATCCATTGTTCCGCTGCTCTGCTTGTTTACTGAGGCATTACTGAAGCCAGAGTCCTGTGTGGAGAGGAGACCTGTACACGCAGGTCCATCACTGAGCCTTGGACAGGCAGATGCCATGAAGGAGCCCAGCACATGCAGTGTCACCTCTAAGCCTCGTACAGGCAGATGCCATGAAGGAGCCATGTACACACAGTGTCACAACATAGATGCATCTGAAAGAACCCAGCACACAATCTGTTGCCAGTCGATGCACATGAAGGAACCTGGTACACGCAGTGCCGTCCATAAGCCCCGGGCAGGTGCACACAAATCAGCCCGTACATGCAAACTCACCTGTGCATTGCTTCATGGAAGGTGCACATGAAAGATCCCGCCACACACAGTGTCAACCTTGAGTCTTTTCCCCGGGCAGGTGTGCGTCAAGGGGGGGGCGCCGGTACACACAGCTGTTACCCTGAACCTGTGCCCCAGATGGCTGCACACAAGAATGTCTGGTATGCGCAGTGCTGCGTGCGAGAGCCTTGGTCCCCGGAAGCTACACATTAAGAAGCCCGGTACACACCGAGCCTCCATTGATCCCCCCCGGACCGGTGCACAGGAAGCCGCCTGGTACACCCCGTGCAGATGACTTCTAGCATCTCTGCCGTCTGCGGTGGGAGCAGAATGATACGTTCCTTGGGCAGCAGCCTTCCCTTGAGGGACGGAGGCTCGTGGACTGAATACCGATAAACACCACCGGGGCTGTGCTGGCTGCAAGCCCTCGGGCAGAGACGAACAGGACAGAAGTGTCCGGCTATTCATGCGGCATTGTATCTGCGTGGCACGCGCTCCCCTCACCGCCTTCCTAGACTCGTGTTCATGGGCGAGAAACAACAGAACCCCAAGTGCACAGCAGCAACTTCCTTCCAGGAGTGGCCGACTGTGCCACACATCAGGGGGTTGCTTGCCAGGTATGAATGAGCAGCGAGGCTGGCGGAGTAGGGGGGCAAGGGACTTGGCGGGTGCTAGAGGAAGTGAGCTGGGCAGAGAGGCGAGATGGCTGGAAAAGGGGAGAAAATAGCGGTTTTGGGGAAGCGAGAGTCCGGAAGCATTTGACTGAGGCGACTGAGGGCAGGCAGGAAAAAGTTGAGAGTTTAACTGTTAAGGCGCGTGGGCAATGAACTGGTGGGAAGCAGCTGAGAGTGGTAAGGTCATAGGGCGCAAGGAGGCTGAGAGGGCAGTGATGTTTGGAGCAGGGACAGTATCTAAAACTGCGCCTGCGCCCGGTACCCAACAGCAGCAGGACTACTGTGTGCGCCTCGATTACAGCGGGAGGAGGGGTAGGTTCACCATCGGCAGCACATGCAGTATCACATTTGTTACAGTAACAGTTCCCTGCCAGGAGGCTCCTAGCGTCCCCCTCGCCTGCCACACCTACCAGGGTAGAGCGAGAGACCCTCGGCACTTGCCCCTTCACCCCACCTGGCAGGGGGCAGAGTCCCTCGGCGCTTCCCTCCTCTCCCCTGCAAGAGCCACAGTGACCAGACCTGTCCCCTGCAGGGAGAGAGTCAGCGGGAGACCTCCCGCCCTGCACTGGGGGAGGCCCTAAGCCCTTCCTCCACCCGCCCCTCTGTGTACAGGGCTGCAGTGGTGACTGCAGGCAGCGTGGGAGGGGAGGGACCGACGGCAGATACAGCAGAGGGTGCTACTGACCGGCACTGGGGGAGAGACAGCAAGGGGTGCAGAGGGAGCAGGGTGAAAAGTGCAGAAACAACAGACATATATTACTAACGGACCGGTACTGTGAGTTTTAGTTTTGAAATGTAGATAAGTCATTCCCTGAGGTGTGTTTGTTTTGATTTCTAAGCACTGTGCATGTCTTACATTAAAAAGCGCAAGGTAAGCAGTGTGGTAAGTCAGTGAATCGGAAAACGTGCATCACTGTTACCGCGGAGTCCTTGTCAGTTCTGGAGGTGTATTGATTTGCCGAGTGGGGTCAGAAGGGCTGCCCCACGTCGCACAGCAATCCGATGAGGGGCAAAACAGCCAGAAGTCGCTCTGCATGAAGGCGACAAGCAGACTATGTTGAGCAATACATCGTCGTCACCAGCACGCCTGTTTGTCACTTCACTGTAAGTTTTACAACAGACAGACTGAGATACAAGAGTGTCTAACAATCTCACGCTCTCTTAAAAGAAACAAGTGCGTGCGCGCTAAAAGTGGGAGGGGTGGGGGAGTGCGAGAGAACACAAAGCGTTTCCCTTGCGGGAGCGAGCCAGAGGCACCATGTGTTTGTAAGTTAATTACAAACATATGGTGTCAAGCTCGCTCCCACAAGTAAATCGCCAGACGTGCACACGATGGCAATGGAACGCGTGCACCTTTTTGGAGAAGTGTGGCTCAATGGTTAGAGCGGCAGACCCTGATGCACAGGTCTGGCACGGACCAGGGTTCAATTCCCGCCTCGGCGGGTCTTGGGCTCAATTTCTCCGGACCCGATAATTCTCGCCTTGGTGCCTATTCTAATCATGGGTCCCACTCTGCAACTCTGGGCAATAGCTTGCTTAATCTCCACAACGGCCCCAAAAGCGCTAGGAGGCCTGGCTTCACCTTGGGGGTGCCCAGGAGTGGGCACTTCACAGGGAAAGGCCAGGAAGGGTTCCACAGCGGTATGTGCACAGCGCCTGAGAGACCCTTTCGGGGGTGTGCGGAGCGCTATATAAATGCACTACATTTACATTTACATTTACCTTTTTGGCTGAAAAGCCGAAGCGATTGCTAAAGGTCTTTTGCCTAAGCAGCGCATGCGCGCTGCTAGGCGAGACCTAAAAAGGATGTGTGGATACACCGGTGCCCAAGGTGAGAGGTGCAGTTGGATAACACTTTAGTCAATATGCCGATAGCTCTAAGGAACAATGAAAGAAACAATGGGAATGCACAAATGAGCATTGAGACTGCTTCAACTCGAGGACGAATGTTCTGGCGACGACCAGAACGTGTGTAATGGCAAGAAGTTCAACTTAGCCACAACCAAGTGCTCTGCTCAGTCAGAGCCACAACTGGAGTAGCAAGGGAGAAGCAATCACATGCAACAGGTATGCCAAACCACCCATAACGAATGTGTCAAGAGTCACATAACCTTAAAGGGTGCAATCCACCTAATGGATCAAGGGACTTACGGGAACTGCTCTTAAGAACAACACAGCTGACAACAGATGCATTGTCTTACAAATCAAACAAGACCAAAGAATAAACAAAAATGAATCAGGGATTTGTGAAGTGTGCTACTCACCCGTGAGGGTCTCAAGGTGCTGGGGGGGAGGGAGGTCCTTCAGCTCTGATTCAGCCGAAGAGCCAGGTCTTGAGGTTCTTTCTGAAGGTGTGCAGAGTGGGGGAATATCTGATGTTGAGTGGGAGTTTGTTCCAGGTCTTTGCTGCGATGTAAGAGTAGGCTATTCCACCCATTCTGGCTCTGCATATGCACAGGGTTTCGGCGAGGTCAGTGGAGCGGAGGTTTCTCTTGGGTATGTGGAAGGAGACTCTATTGTTTGGGTATTGGGGTCCGGTGTTGTGGAGGGATTTGTAGGCATGAGTGAGTAGCTTGAAGGTTACTCTCTTCTAGAAGGAGAGGCAGTGGAGATGTCGTAGTTGCTGGGTGATGTGGTCATGTCGTGGGATGCCAAGGATGAGCCTGGCGGCGGTGTTCTGGATGGTCTGGAGTTTCTGGAGCAGGGATTTGTTGATTCCGGTATAGGGGGCGTTTCCGAAGTCCAATCTGCTGGTGATGAGTGTGATTTTCTGCACACAGCACAACGAGAAGAACATGTCTGAATGCGGCAAAGGAGGGAATGGACTCGGCGAAGAGGTGCCAAGAGGCACCAGAAAGTGCTCTGGGATAGCATCCAGGGCATCACTAAGCCGGCCATCCGCTACCTGGCGCATTGTGGTAGAGTCAAGCACATCAACGGCCTCATCTACGAGAAGACCCACAGTGTGCTCAAGGTTTTCCTGGAGAATGGCATCCGGGACGCCGTCACCTATACCGAGCATGCCAAGAGGAAGACCGTCACCTCCATGGATGTGGTCTATGCTCTAAAGCGCCAGGGCCACATTCTCTACTGATTTGGCAGCTAACTGCTTTACTTTTCAACAGAAAAAAACCACAATGGACTTGCAAGTGGACCTGCTAAATATGTTAGCAGTATTAGTCTCAGGTATTGATTGCAAACTGGCAGAACTGAATAAATTAATACGCTGGGCACAGAATTATGCAACAGTAACCATTTTGGAATGCTCCTATGCACCAGTGATTGATAAACCTAGCACATTACCATCTGCTTTGGGAAATGTAATGCAAGATTTAAAAGCAAATCTAACATCTTCATGCTCTATATGCAACCTTGGGCATTTGGAGCATAACAGCCTGCACCATGGCGCTCCTAAAATTGAAGCAAAGCCATCCTGCACAAATGAAACATGCGCCCCTATGGAGCTAAACCAGGAGCTGCATGAGGTCTGCACAAACTAGGATAGCTTGGGGGGTGAAACTCGGAATTAGTGCCCTCTGGAAACAGCACAAACTTTAAAGGTCATGTTGAGATTAATCAAGTGGGTGCCCAAACTCTGTCAGAGAGTATATTGAGCAAAAAACAGTAGAGAAAAAACTATAAGGTCAGAAAAAAACACGAAACGCTGTTCATTTTCAACAGCAGGGGAAGCCCCTGCTAAAAAAAATCAATCCTCAATTCGCAAACATTTGGCAAGATGAAGAATCTCTTCACTTATCAAATTCTGCCAGTAATAACACTCGGGCGAAAAGGAAGCCATTCCACATATTTGACAAGGAGCCACAGGAAAACGCATCAAAACAAAACACCTTTTCCCTCATCTCTTCTGGACCTATATCCAGCAAGCAGTCACCCACAAAAAGAGCCGACTCTACACCTTGTGTAGCTTCTGTAGGTACACAAATACCACCAGTATCGGCGAATTAAGACTGAACCGAGCTCTTGAGGCAGAAACCGAGAGCGTTTTTACTTCTTTTTAAAACATTGATGAATAATTTGATTGTCACTTTAACTTGTTGCATGTGTCACTTACTCTGCTCTGGTTGTGCCCCGCGCAGTGGATCTAGCGCTGCCGAGGCCCCCAGAGCAAACAATCTCTTCCTGCCGCCATCTCGGCGAGGCCGCAGGCCACGCCCCCTTCAGAGGCCACGCCCCCGCCAACGCCCTTCCGGACCTATAAATCATGTGCATCTTTCGGACGCGCAGCGGACGAGCGCAGCGGGCGCGCCGCTTGCGCGCCGAAGGCGCGCCAAAGGTAAGCCCGTCTGCGCCCGTCCGCGCCAGGCCGGGCCCTAGGGCAAACCATGCTGGCCGTCCCATCTCATACTCAGCACAAGCTCTCAAAGACCTACAGCATCTTGCCCCCCCGGTGTCTCCTAATTCCCACAGCTGTATACACACAGCCGGCCTTATGCGCCCTGCTCTACTCTCTCCATGTGGACGCACTCCTACAGTTAAACCGACCAGGAACGCCACTTCCATCAGGGTGTCATATCTGAACACCCGCTCTTTAGTAAAACACCACGAGGACATTGACATCCTGTTGTCTAATAACAACCCTGACATACTCCTGCTAACGGAAACTTGGTTAACATCAGAATCCCTCCCAGATATTCTGGCGGCCCTCCCCCCTGACTACTACATCCTCCACGCCGATCGCCCCGGTGATCGGCCCGGGGGTGGAGTGGCAGCCATCATATCTAAGCGCCTGAACTCTACTTCTTCTTACTCCCTCCCCCTTCCAGAGGTGGACAACTTGCTGGTTAGCTTGGAAACTGACGCCGGTGCCCTCACCTTCCTCCTCTTATACCGGCCTCCACATCCTATGCCATCCTTCTCTACCATCATGAGCGAACAGCTATCCAATCTACTAACGCAACACTCCAGTTTCGCCCTCTTCGGCGACCTGAACTACTGGTTTAACGATACCAACGCCGGCCCCCATGCTATTGAGCTCTTTGAGTCTCTCAACAGCTTAAACCTTATCCAACAGGTCACCCGACCCACTCATATCAAGGGCCATATCCTGGACCAGATCTGGACCTGCAATCTGGCTCTGTATCAGCCAGCAATATCCCCTTGCGTCTGGTCAGACCATCATTTAGTTGACACTTCCATCACTGTCGTCGGCCGGATTCCTGCTCCTCTGATGGCTGGTGGCTCCTCACGGAAATGGAGCACATATGATTCCCAGGGCTTTCTCACTACCCTGGCCGACACCCGCCCAGTCTTTAATCCTACTGACAACATTGACGTTATAGAAAATGACATTGGTTCCTGGCTGAGGTCAGCCAGCGACCAGTTTGCCCCCCTTACCAAATTCCCCCGCACTAGGCATCATAACTCCCATAGGTGGTTCTCTGATGACCTCAAGCATCACAAATTAAAAACGCGCCAGCTGGAACGAATCTGGAGACGCGATTATTCTAACTCAGCCAGGTTGTTTTACATGGCTGCACGCAAAGAATACAAAACTGCCATTACCCTAGCAAAATCAGAACATTTTTCCAATAGGATCTCGTCTGCGGTTAATAAATCAAAGGAGGTGTTCAAAGTCATGAATGAACTCACCACAGACGACAGAACCCTCCCAGCCCAGACCCCCACTCAAGAAACATGTGACACTCTCAACCTCTTCTTTGTGGAAAAAATCATAAAAATTAAAAACTCTATCCCTTCCCCATCCCAGCCACACTCTTCGGACACCTCCTCCAACAACCCCCTGACTCTTACCACCTTCCCGGCTCTGAACCCTATCTCATTAGCGGAACTCGCTACTCGTGTCAAATCTGGCTCCCCTAACGACTGCTGTCCGCCATTTGTCTTACAGAATATCTGCCTCAATCTACCTGATTGTATCCTAACTCTGCTGAATGGCTCACTCAGCAGCGGCATCGTTCCTAGCTCTCTCAAGGAGGCCATCCTAGTGCCCCTCCTCAAAAAACCTTGCGCTGACCCCACGGAACCATCCAATTATCGTCCCATCTCCCTCCTTCCCTACTTTTCCAAATTAATGGAGGCCCACGTCACCCGATGCCTGCCTAATTTTATTGAATCTTCTTGCCACCTTGAGCCCAACCAAGCTGGCTTCAGACCTGCCCACTCTACTGAGGCCGTCATTCTGGCAGTCCTGGACACGCTTAGGAGTAATGCGGATGCAGGGATCCCCCAAGCCCTTTTACTCCTGGACCTGTCGGCCGCGTTCGACACGGTGGACCATAACATCCTTCTCCACCGTGTCGGACAGGCAGGCATCCAGGGTACCGCCCTTAAGTGGGTCGAGTCCTTCCTGACCGGAAGAACACAGGCTGTCCGCCTGGGCCCCTATACCGCAACAAAAACCCCCACGACCTGTGGAGTCCCTCAGGGCTCCTCCCTTTCACCACTCCTGTTCAACCTATACCTCCGGCCCTTGATCCACTCACTTCAGAAATGGGACATTACTGTTTATAACTATGCCGATGATTTACAGATTGTCCTCCCTCTAAACTCACCTCATGCCATCAATACGTTTCAAACTGTTATGATCCATATCCAACATTGGATGAACTTGAATCAGCTAAAACTGAACCCCGGGAAAACCAAGCTCCTTCTCCCCGGACTCAGCCATGCTCACTGGGGTTCGCAGTTCTGGCCCCCTGAGCTAGGTCCCCCCCCCAGTCCAGGTCAAATCAGTGAAGAGCTTGGGTGTGATTATCGACACCGAACTTTCTCTCAAAGCTCAAGTGGGTGCGGTCATCTCATCTTGTATGTACCAGCTCCGGAAGATCCGCAAAGTTCGCCACCTACTTCCGCCTGCCGCACTCACCCAGGTCGTCATCTCGCTAGTACTTTCTCGTCTGGACTTTTCCAACTCCCTCTACCACGGTCTTCCACAATCTTTGCTGCACCGCCTTCAGGTTGTCCAGAACCAAGCGGCCCGCCTCATTCATAAAACTCCTAGATGGCAATCGGCAAAACCTCTACTTCACAGCCTGCACTGGCTACCAATAAGCCAAAGGGCAGCTTTCAAGGTGGCCTGCCTCACATTCAAGGCCCTCCACTGCGCCGGCCCCGCATTTCTCAAATCCCTAATCACTCCCCATCTACCAACGCGCAACCTTCGATCAGCCTACCTTCATCTGCTAGTCACCCCCAAAGCCAAAACCAAGAAATTCGGTGGTCGTCGCTTCTCCCACCTAGCTCCCGGATTTTGGAATCCTCTCCCTCTTTCCATCAAATCCAGCCCTTCCCTCCTGAATTTCAGAAAATCACTCAAAACTCACCTCTTCCCACCCCTTGGTTAAAAACATCGTCACTCACGCTTCCCTCTCACTCACTCTGTCTTAAAGCACCATGAAACCTTTGGTGTTAGCGCTCTCTATAAATTGCACTTAACATAACATAACATAACAATCTGAAGTCACATGCGAATATGGAGTTGAAAGGGGTCTCCTCACTTTCCTGTGTGTCTATGACCAGTCAATTTGGAAAAATGTGAGTGGTTTCTGCAAACTCTAGGTCAAACATCTGTTAAGATTACCCCATTAAAATCAGGGGGACAGCTGTTAGAAGATACGTTCACAACTGGAGTACAGGGAATAAGGCCTCACATGTTCAACAAGTCAAACACTGAAAGGCTGACTGTGACTCTGGCTGGCAGCAGCTCAATGTCCACTCATGCTGATGACTGTATTCAAACCACAAAGTCAAATAAAAATGTCCTACTCACCAAACCTTCTGAGTTCGATCTTCAAGCCAAGGAATCCTCAGCATATGGTGACACGAGGGTCTCCCACATGCCCAGGACTGATTCCCCCGCACTTACCAAGTGTACAGTCCTCAATCCACAATATCATTCTAGGGCAGGCGTGTCCAACCTTTTCTGTAACAAGAGCTTTTTACGTTCAATGAAAATCCTAAAGAGCTACTAATATATAAGCAATGTCACGCGAGATTACATTAGCGGCCATCATATCCAAAGATTACCAACAGTGATCACCATAGTGCACCAAGCACATTTGCCAGCAGTAATGTAAACATGGCTTATCTCCCCAACACATTTTGATTTTTAGCATTCTATTAGCAACTTTAAATATATTTTGGAAATTCAACCATTTTTCTCAAAACATCAGCTTATGACCTCTGAAAATACACACATTTTCATATAGGCTACAAGCTTTTAAATTCTAGTATAAATATATGTCAACGAAAGAAAAGCTTCTTATTGTAGACTAGGCTGCACACAGGAGAGCTACTTACAAGTAGTTGGAGAGCCACAGGTAGCTAACGAGCTTCTTGTTGGAGAAGCCTGTTCTAGGGGCATGTATGATATTCTAAACCGTGGCAACATTTTAAAGCTGCTACATGCTGTGCCAACGCTAGAGATCCTGTCCTCAATAGACATCGAATCTGTTGAATTCCTACACCCAGTGGGGAACAACATGCGGGAGCCAACCCTTGTAACCTGGGCTTCGAGCTCGACTGCATGACAAGTCCTCCTGGAAAGAGTACGTGTTTAGTTATGGGGAGCACACATAGCTACAGCATACCCCGTTCTGCTCTCCCAGCAAAATGACCTCTGAACACCATAAAACAGCAAAGGCGTGGACCAAGTGTACTCCGTTCTTAGAACTCAAATTGGTAAATCCGGTCAGGAATCATTTAACTCTAAATGTAGTGGTTGTTCTTCATTTAAAACAGGCAACGGCAAAGACAAGTGACTAGATTTAGGCTGGTTATCAGCAACATTCATGGAGGTAGAAATTCATGACACACCACGCTTTTTTCTCCTAGCACTGACCAAACACTTGATGTTATGAAAATCTGCTCCAGGAATATCAATGGCCTGCAAACGAAAATCACTGACCAGGACTTAAACTCTTTCCAAATAATTCTACTGCAAGAAACATGGACTATGTTGCTACTCCTGCTTGAGGGCTTAGATTTAGATTTAGGAGGAATGAACGCCTAAAAGGGGACCAAGCAGCTTATGTATCAGTATCATTAAAGTTAGAAAGACAAATGGTGGAGTCCGGAGGCAAAAGTATACTAATGGTGAAGCTGAGGAAGTGGCAATCAAAATTTGGCACATCTCTCTTGGTAATCAACATATATATTCATCCAGATTGCAGCTCAAGGAAAGTCCTATCACAGAAGTTGACTACAATGTTCACAGGCAGCATATATGATCAACCCCATATTAACATCATAGTAACAGGGGCCTTTAACATTAACTTGTCGTCGTCCTTTCCCCATTATAACTACTTAATCTTGCAGAATCATCAGTGGTTCATCCAGAATCAGGTTGAAGTGACCAACAACCAAAGTGATGTGGTACTTTAGAATTTGGGACCGCGTGGGAGGCAGGGCCCTACCCTGCCTATTCCGGTCTTAGCGAACCGCGAATGGCCCATGCGGTATGTACAAGTGCTTTCTATAACGTTACATCGATAAATGCACCTTGTATACACTATTACACATTGACTTCGTGGCTTCCATTTTGGAGCGGTGGCCATCTTATGGTTGCCCTCACATAGGCTACACATCAAGGACAAACACAAGCCTTCAAGTTACATGTGCCTTCCATTGACTTCTCTGTGACCTACGCGACTTGGCTCCACCGCACCAGGTCAGTCCGGTCTCACGAGCTCCCCGTCCTACGGCCACCTGTGATTAGCATCAGGGTTTGACACACCACAAAGCCTTCTCATCGCACACAAGCCTCCGGCTAATTACTTTCACACCTGACTCTTCCTGCTTTATGACTTGTTTTATCAACAGGAGGTGCCCGTGTTTATTGGGGTCTGCTGATATCTGAGGAGGGATCTGAACCTCGCTGGGTAAATAATTGTGGGCTGGCCGAACTGGAATGTGGGATGGTCATCATGACTCTGCCTTTTCCTTTGTAATGAATACATGTGAATGACCATATCGTAAAACGAGGAATGTATGCCTGAAGCATGATATTTTGTATATAAGGAGAAGGCCGTTTCTGTAATTTTAAGCAGTCTCCTGAGAACATACATTGTGTTGTACTTCCTGGATACCTGTAATTGGTCTGCAGCCAATAAAGACGATCGCTGACTTCACCTAGAAGACTCTGTGTTTTTGTGGGTCTGAAACAGGAAGAACTCGAAGTCCTAGGGTGTGTCCCCTTCACTGCTGGGTTTTAAAAACCCAGTACTTCAGTTGGCGCCCAACTCGGGGCGATTTCAGTGGTACCGGTCCAAGCCAGATGTTCGTGAGGAGCTTCGTGTGGAAATTCCGGAGGAAGGCCGCCACTTCATCGACCCCTGCATGTCGACGTAGTCCGAAAGTCTTTTCTGCAAGGTTCTCCGCGTCCCGACGGCTACGAAGGACTGCTGCCCTGATTAATCGCCCTGTTTTGGACCCTTCACGATTTGGTAGAGCAAAACAATTGAGAGAGTCTTCTGGTGACGCCATCGATCATCGATTTTCAGTTAAGTATAAGTGGAGCGTCTCCCAGTTTGTTTGGTATCCTTCGGGATGTTTGGTATACTTCGGGATCGCTTTGATTTGGAACTTGCAAGTGCCAAAGCCAGAGGACTCGTGTATTCACGAGATTATCGTATTCGATAATCCTTTGAAGTTTGAAACTAGACTAGTGAGCGAAGATGCCTGGTTCTAGTGTATTTGGAAGTTTGTTTTGTTTGGGTTGTAGAAAGGACTCCCAATTGGAGGATTCGTGTCCGGTTCCTCCAATTGGAACTCCAACTTATGAGCTTTATGTAAAACATGGCGTAGGCCCCATTGCATATAATGAAGTATGGATTCGATACACCAGAAAGGACGGTGTTTTAAAATGGCCCCAAAATGGTAGTTTCGATACAGATATCTTAGATAATTTGGAAGTTAAATTATTTAAAAAGAAAGCCCGGCCGGCGATGTTTGATTCTTTCCGCCTATGGCGAAAGGCAGCCAAACAGAAGGAAATTAAGCTAGCAAAAAGGAATAAGAGAGAAAAAGGTATGTCAATGATGCAAGCAGCTGTGCGATTTAAAGATGATGAGGAGGAACAAATGAATGAGCAGTTACATAGACAGCGCAAACTAGGGATCGATAAATGTTACCCAGTTTTGTCACCCCTTCCACAAGATGAGACGAAAGAGAAAGAGAAAGATTCCCTAATGTCCCACTTGTTAAGTTCACCACCCCCGTACGCGCAAAATGCCACAGCGCCTCCACAGCTCGTAAATATGCAGCCTCCAGTTAATGTGCCGCAAGCCTTCCCACAGCCGCCAGCTCCCCCTCAGCTGGCTCCTATCCCTACAGTGCAGCCCTCTCAAGGCCCGCCAGTTTTGTTACCTGTTGCCCCCGCGCTTCCTGCGACTTTGCCTAGTGTACCGGCTGCCTCCCTTGGCGCTCTTCCTAACACTGCCACTGTGCCTGTATCTGCACCCACTTTTCTTCCCTCTGTCTTTCCCCCCGCTTTCGCTTCAACTTCTCCTTCTGCACGTCAACGACTAACTAATGTGGTTACTAGTTTAATGTCGCCTCTCTTTGGGTCATCCAGTATGACCCCTGGTTCACAACGTAAGCAGTTGCGTAGTCAGCTGCCTGATTCTGAAGAAAAAGAGGTATTAGACCATATGGCACGTAGGTGGATCGTTTTTTCTTCACTCTATGATGCGGAGTCAGTCGTTAATGTTTTTCACCAATGGGATGCCCCAAAACAGAGGTATGTGTTTGAGAAAATGTGTGAATTCCTCTGTGAGGAATTGGAAGATCATGGTTCAAACACAATCCCGCAGGGGTTGTGTCGCGTGCGATTTGATTTTGGAACAGGTACAGTTGTGGGTCCCGCCGTAGATAAAGCAGTTGCGACTTTACTGTCCTTCAGGAATGATGATTGTCAACAATCATTGTTCGAACAGGGATTCCCTGTGGGGAAAAAGGTAAAAGCGCGCCAATACCCGATGCGTGAAGTTCCTCCAGTTTGGAGACCTGCTGATGCAAATGCTAATCCACCTGTCTTAGCTCATTTTCAGCGTGTTTGGGTACATGTCCCATGGAAGCGTTCTGAGGTGTTAGCGCTTAAGCAGACATTGCCTGACCCCCGTAAAAACCCTGCAGGATACTATAAGGAGTTATCACAGACTGCAGAATCATGTGTCATGAATCTAGCTGATATAGATATGTTGTTCGGGAATGTCGTTCCACAGCCTTTATGGGGATCCATTCGCAGTGTAGATCACGCTGCAGAATTGGGTAACACATGGGCTAATATCGTTGCCGCAGACACTAGACAAGTTGGTGGTGCTAAACCTGACCCTTTGGTAGCAGAACTCCCTGGTAGAATTATCACTTACATGAAGACTTTAATGCCCGCGATGCGTGTGAATTGGGATAAATTGTCCGCATGTAAGCAAAAGAAAGATGAAACCGTGTCTGATTTCTTTACAAGGTTTGAAGAAACGTTTATCGACCATAGTGGTCAAGATATGAGCACTGAAGGTGGCCAACGGTTATTTGTTGATAAATTTCTGCATAATTTGCTTCCCGAGTTGTGTAAGAAATTAAAAGATTCAGAGAGTTCTTGGGCTGTTTTCTCTTCAGCGCAAATACTGGCTACTGCACAGTATTACGAAAATAGGGATAAAGACGAGAAGGATAGAACAGACAAGAAAACGAAAGAATTGAAAACGAAGGTTCTTTTACAGCAGGCTTATCCGCCGTGTGGAGGGCAGAATAATTATAGGCAAACCCAAGGTATTTATCAGCAACCTCAACAGTTTCAGAATAATCAGCAAATGAATGGGTATTATCAACCACGTATCCCTCTAGGTCCCAATCAATGTTCGTATTGTAGAGAGGAAGGTCATTTTAAATATAGCTGTCCCAAATTGTTGCAGCGTACTAATAATGTGTATGGCGCTAGAGGTAGAGGTGGTCAGCAAGCTCCTAGAGGCAGAGGGCGTGGAAATGTTCCCCAGAACGCGCGTCCTCTTCCGCCTCAAAATACGATAAACAGCTTTTATCAGCAAGGCAATGCAACTGGCAATACAGCACAGTACTATAATAATGATTATTATGCAGAAGACGACAATGTGGAAGGTAATGATTACTAGGACAGCCATAGACAGAGAGAGGGAGTTGTTTCAGTACCAGTGGATCAGAGTGGACCGTATGTTAAGGTGACTACAGCGGGTGTAACAGAGCCCTTTCTGCTGGACACTGGTGCTGCAAAGAGTTCAATTATGCATTCAAAACTCCCTGGCGCGCCTTTGTCTGGCGAAATGAATGTTTCAGTAGGTTTTTCTGGCGCCCCGGTTAGGAACCCGATTTCAAGTCCTTTGCCACTTTCTGTTGGACCTTGTGAGCTAAAAGCACCCCTCATCCTAACAACAGGTTGTGGTGAAAATCTGTTAGGGTTGGATTTGTTGAAAAGATTGCATGCGACGCTATATTGTTCTCCCTCAGGAGTACAACTTACATTAGGTAAGGAAGTGATTTCCCCGATGTACTTGTCAAAGAATGCATTGCCCCCTGAATTGTCATCCCTTCCGGATGTCCTTTGGGCTACTGGTCCCAATGATGTGGGTCTCTTGGAAATACCTCCATATGTAGTCACTTTAAAGGCCAATGTCAGATTGCCACGCATTCCCCAGTACAAGATCTCCAATGAAGGTCAGAAAGCGTTGTTAGCAATTATCAGTGATTTGATTAAAAAGGATGTAATTGAGAAGACAAGAGGCAACGTTTGCAATAGTCCTGTTTTACCTGTTTTAAAACGAACGGACCCTTCACAGCCAGCTGTTTACAGATTTGTGATTGATCTTAGAGAGGTAAATAAGATTGTTGGGCCACAGTTTCCAGTTGTCCCTGATATCACTGCCTTGTTAACTATGATTCCAGCATCCGCTGCATGGTTCTCAGTGATCGATTTAAAGAATGCCTTCTTTAGCATCCCAATTGCAGAAGAGAGCAGGGACATTTTTGGCTCCACAGGGCTACTGTGAAAGTCCATCAATATACAGTCAAGCTTTAAAAGCACAGCTCGACGCACTTGTTTTACCTAGTGGTGCTACCCTCATTCAGTACGTTGAAGATTTACTAATCGCCGCAGATACTGAAAAAATTTGCAAAGGAGCTACATTGTCATTGTTGCGTCATTTGTCTGCCTCTCATCACAAAGTGTCTCTCTCAAAACTGCAATATTGTCGACAAGAAGTGACCTACTTAGGTCATCTCTTATCGAAGGAGGGAAGGAGACTGACCCCAGAAAGAATTCAAGCCATTGCACAATTAAGCGTGCCAAGAACACAGAGAGAAGTGCAGGCTTTCTTGGGCATTACTTCATACTGTAGGCACTGGATCCCAAGTTTTTCTTTGCTGGCAAAACCTTTTGTTAGCATTAACCTGTAAAAATACACCGAATCCTGTACCATGGTCTGAAGAGTGCCAGAAATGTTTTTGGGAATTGCGTAACGCATTATGTTCAGCTCCTGTGTTGGGTACCCCTGACTACAGCAAGCCTTTTACATTGTATGTTTATGAAAAGGACGGTTGCGCATTATCAGTGTTAACACAGCCTTTTGGCGACAGACCGCGTCCATGCGCATATTTTTCGTCAACCTTGGACCCGGTAGCAAGGGCATTGCCAAGTTGTTTAAGGGCTACAGCCGCAGCAGCTATGTCTATTCGACAGTCTGCTGGACTAGTGATGGATAACACATTGATTGTAATGGTTCCACATGCTGTGGACACATTGTTAAACCGGACCAAGACACAGCACTTAACTAGTGCTCGATTGTCAGGGTATGAATTGACACTATTGGCAAATCATATACACATAAAGAGATGCAACACGTTGAATCCAGCTACATTATTGCCGATTCCAGCAGATATAGATGAGATTGAGCAGCATGATTGTCTGTTCAGAACAGAAGAAGAGACAAAAGGGAGAGTGGATCTTAAAGATACTCCCCTAACTGAGTGTGATGGTACCTTATGGGTGGGTGGATGGTTCGTGCTTCAAGCTTCCGAATGGTGATACGACTGCTGCATATGCTATCACGACTTTGCATACGATTGTCGAGACTGCACGCATACCACATAATTCGGCTCAAGCAGCAGAATTAATTGCCCTTACAAGAGCATGCGTGTTGTCTGAAGGAATGAAAGTGAACATATATGCTGACAGCCAGTACGCCTTTGGCGTGGCTCATAGTTTTGGGCGATTGTGGAAAGAACGTGGGTTCCTGACTTCGCATGGAGCTAAAATTCAGAATGGCAAGTTGGTGAATGATCTCCTTGTGTCGCTGACCTTACCGTTACAAGTTGCGATTATGAAATGCAGTGCACACAAGAAAGTCACCGATGATGTTGGTCGTGGTAATGCATTTGTTGATGAAATCGCGAAAGAAACAGCAAAAGATGTGAAGACTCAAATGTATGTTGCAGGCCCTGCAAGATGGGTTGGTGATGTTGGAATGTGTGAAGACACGATAGAGAGTGTGAAGTCCCTTCAAGCTGAAGCCACAGAGAAAGAGTTGAGCAAGTGGAGAGAAAGTACGGGTAAATTGGATGAGAATGGTTGTTGGGTTGATTTGTTAGAACATCGGCGATGGTTGTTACCTGATGCATATGTGCTTCCAGTGGTTACTATGGCACATGGAATGGCACATATCAGTATGAAAGGAATCTGTAAGTTGTTGGCCCCAGTATGGCAGAACGCTGGAATTCCCAAGTATGCAGAGAATGTGGTCAAGAATTGTATGGTATGTTTAAAATACAATCCTGGTAGGGGAACCCCAACTCCAGCTGGTCATTTTGCGCCTCCATCATATCCATTTGAGGTTTTGCAGCTAGATTTTATCCACATGGAAAGGTGCAACAACCTGAAACACGTACTGGTTGTTGTTTGCGCTTTTTCAAAATGGATAGAAGCATATCCCCTAAAAGACAACACTGCTTTATCCACAGCCAAAGCCCTTGTGAAAGAATTTTTCCCTAGGTTCGGAATGCCAAGAATAGTGTGGAGTGATAATGGGAGTGAATTTGTGGGTCGAGTGATGAAGAATGTGTGCGAGGGATTAGGTATAAAGGAGAAATTCCACGCTGCAAATCACCCCCAATCAGCTGGATTAGTAGAGTGCTACAATGGCACTCTGAAGCTCAAACTGGCCAAAATCCAGGCGAGCTCCGGTCTTAAGTGGCCTGACGCTCTGCCTTTAGCACTCCTATCCACCAGCATGACTGTGCATTCACGAGTGGGACTTAGTCCGTATGAAGTGGTTTTTGGCCGCCCGGCCAATGTATGGGGTGTGCCAAGACCGACAAAATTCAGCGAAATCGAACACCCAGTACTGCTTGACTATCTGTATGAATTGACGGCTAAATTGCGTGTTTTACACCAACAGGTGCACGATACTTTGCCCCAGGCCTCTGAAGCTCCCGGACACCCTATCGACCCTGGCACGTGGGTGCTTGTAAAGAACTTTCAGCGAAAGAGCAACGATGAGCCCCGTTGGATCGGCCCTCACCTCGTACTTCTGTCAACAAGATCAGCGGTTCGAGTGAAAGGGAAGAAGAATTGGATCCACGGCGCCCACTGCAAACGGATCCCTTTGCCCCTACCATATGACCGCTGGGTCCAGGAAGGTATCGCTGACTCTGAAACTGACACTGTCCCCCGTTTTGTACCATTTAGTGATGCACGCTTAAGAGGCACAACTTCAGAACAGGAAAGTGACGATATTTAGCAAGAAGCTGTGCCACCGTCAATTCAATTGGACACCACAGAGCCTGAACTCTTGTTTCAAGACCAGACAGTACCTGGCAGACACCGCTATAATTTGAGGCCGAGACCAATCTGAAGGACTTTTTTATTTTTTATTTTTCGAACCACCATCCGGGTTCAGCCGCAGGGTCGCGGTGCCAAGACTTTGGGGTACAGGCCGAAGACGTTAGGTCAACGGTTCTGGTTGGTCTAGGGCGTTCCCTGGACTGACAGGCGTACTCCTTAGCAGAAGATACTCACCCGCCACGAGCGGCACGATTAGAGGATGGAGTTTTTCAAGATGGAGAGACCCGCTGAGGAAATGAACTTTAAAACTAAAATATGTAGAATAATGAAGAGCAAACGTTTTGTATTATTATGTCTGTTTATATTACTTAGTATGATGGTGTTTACTGTAGGTTATGTATTCTTCTCCTCTCAAGTGCCATTTGCACCCACTGCACAGCCTATACCTCCTCCTACTGCCT
Source organism: Triturus cristatus (assembly GCF_964204655.1). Lineage (NCBI taxonomy): Eukaryota > Metazoa > Chordata > Amphibia > Caudata > Salamandridae > Triturus > Triturus cristatus. The sequence continues at coordinate 522,961,421 of NC_140581.1, forward strand.
CCTTGCACTCTTTCCACCCTCTGCCTGAACACGAACAAGCTAGACCTTCCGAGTTTGTAAACAACTCGTTTATTCAACTCCTGCACCAACACCAGCTAGTTATGAATACGACCAATTGCTGGGTGTGTGGTTTAATGCCACATACCATTAATAAGGGTATTCCTTATCTAGCACTGCCGTTTAGCTATAATGGATCGTCATGGGCATTCCAGACCATGTTTCTCTTTGCATTAGATGCCTACTCCCCGCGACAACCGCGTTCCATCAGACCTAGCACAAATAATAAGGCCTTGATGAAAGGAGTTGCTGATATGAGTAGAGATATCGACGCATACTCCTCTATTCCCAAGGATGAATTGCGAGCTTATGTAGGTTGGAACGCGACGGGGTATAGCATTAGTCTGGGTGAAAGGCAGCGAAAAATCTCATCCCCAATTTGGGTCGTACCCCACATAGGTCGGTTCTGTTTACAAGGTAATGGTCAGAATCCAAGAGCTCAACTGGGGAAAAGTGACTGTACTGAAACGTACACTTTTCCATCGCAGTTTTGCCCTGCGTTTTTGGCTGCCAAGGGTACATATTTTGTCTGCAATGACCGAGCATATACATGGTTGCCCCCTGATTTCTCGGGCACATGTTATATTGCAAATTTGCTACCGCCAACATTTACTGCTGCCTCTGATTATCACAAGACCAGAGTTGTGAGAGGCGTGGTTAGTAAGGAAGATACTGCCGGTCAGGAAGCAGGAGACTTCTTTTTGGGTTTCCTGCCGTTTTGGGGACCGATGGTCAATAATAGGAACCTGAGACAACTGACTCGTGTAGTTGAATCCACTGTTAATGTAACGGCTGGTGCCCTTGGTAATTTGACAGCTGAGCTCCAAGCGGATCGCCTCATGACTTTGCAGAACCGCATGGTTCTAGACGTCATACTTGCAGACCGCGGTGGGGTATGTAAGTTCATCTAATCTAGCTGTTGCATTTTCATACCAGATAACGCTCCAACAGTCTATCAAGCCATCTCCAAACTGCATAAAATATCTGAATCTATTCACGTAGATAAAGGAGATTGGTCACTGATGGGGTGGTTCTGGGAACTGATATCTGCCTGGGGTTGGAAGATTCTGATGGTCATTGGAATGATCTTAGCCATCCTTTTCCTGTTCTGTCTGTGTGTACAGTGTGCTCCCGCGATATGTGGCCTCTGTGCTTCATTATGTGTGAGGAAACCTGTATCGAGGGACGAGCTAAGTAATAGGATGATGCTACAGCAACATCTCCATGACTTCATGAATATAGACCTGGACTCGGATTAATATGAGAATAGTTATTGCCTATGTAAGGGCAAAAGGAGGGTCTGTGGTACTTTAGAATTTGGGACCGCGTGGGAGGCAGGGCCCTACCCTGCCTATTCCGGTCTTAGCGAACCGCGAATGGCCCATGCGGTATGTACAAGTGCTTTGTATAACGTTACATCGATAAATGCACCTTGAATACACTATTACACATTGACTTCGTGCCTTCCATTTTGGAGCGGGTGGCCATCTTATGGTTGCCCTCACATAGGCTACACATCAAGGACAAACACAGGCCTTCAAGTTACATGTGCCTTCCATTGACTTCTCTGTGACCCACGCGACTTGGCTCCACCGCCCCAGGTCAGTCCGGTCTCACGAGCTTCCCGTCCTACGGCCACCTGTGATTAGCATCAGGGTTTGACACACCATAAAGCCTTCTCATCGCACACAAGCCTCTGGCTAATTACTTTCACACCTGACTCTTCCCGCTTTATGACTTGTTTTATCAACAGGAGGTGCCCGTGTTTATTGGGGTCTGCTGATATCTGAGGAGGGATCTGAACCTCGCTGGGTAAATAATTGTGGGCTGGCCGAACTGGAATGTGGGATGGTCATCATGACTCTGCCTTTTCCTTTGTAATGAATACATGTGAATGACCATATCATAAAACGAGGAATGTATGCCTGAAGCATGATATTTTGTATATAAGGAGAAGGCCGTTTCTGTAATTTTAAGCAGTCTCCTGAGAACATACATTGTGTTGTAAAATTTTTAAAAACCCAGTACTTCAGTGACTCAAAGGGTGTCTACCTTGTAAAGCATATTGACATTTTGGCTTGAGAGTATTAAATGGAAGGTATCAGTGGATCCCTCCCCCCCACCCCCCGGTATGGACCTACCATTCATCAAATGAGCACACCATTATTAACTTTACGATGGCCTACCTCCCCTTATTCTAATTAATACAACCATTCTATATTGAGGAAAAAGTGGAAAGCGATCACTAGCCACAAACTTCTGTGCTTAACGTCAATTGCCCTTTACACCAGCATACAAGTAACCTGCCAGGTAAGTTAGAATCTGTAAATTACAAGAAGTTAAGATGGACCGAACATACAATAGAGGCCATTTAAAATTCAGCAGCTCGGCTCATGGAATGTTCATATAATAAAGACCTACCACTGATCTCTATTTGGGAATTGTTCCCTAACTGCTTAATAAACAAATATCTGCCTAATAATCGGCCTATCCCACCTAGATCTACAAATGTTTATCAAGGGCCACAAAATAACAAAAAGTCCACCTCATGCCTAATCAAAAGCAGGTAACTCAACAAACCGTTGAGAACGCTTTGGCTGCACTCAACTAATTCTGTGCTTCAAAGTAAACTGAAACGTACAAAAAAGGCCTATAGAAAGATTTTGTGGGAGGAAAGAACACACTTTCTGGGCAAAGTCCTTGTATCTTAGCAGGAAGAGAAATTCAAGGGAATTTTGGAAACTGGTGAATGGCCTAAATAGAGCCCCAAATTACATACGTAAATCAAACATTACTGAATCAAGATGGGCTAATTTCTTAACTGTGCACTTAAATCTAACAATAGGGGGCCACTACCTGACCCGTAATACAGAAACAGCTGTGAGGCTGCCTGCTAATACACAGGAAGTCTGTAATAAGTCAGCGATAGGAAAAGAACTTCAGGGGGAACCAAATTTGCCAAAAGTATGGCACATTTGCAGTATTATCAAAGGACAAATACTTTTGAAATATCCCTGGCAGACAGATGATCACTAGGGTGAAACAGTGTGATGAAGGGCTCAGTGTGAACTATGCTGTCACCCCTGGGGCTGTACCATTACAGGATCCAGAAGAAAATTCAAATTTCAAGATTAAACTAGTAAGTGCAAACTTAACCACTAAAATGAGCCTACTTAAAGGTGATGACGTGCTAATTTTCTCTCAAGAGCAAACACGTAAAGTCATAAAGGAGGGTCAGTGCGATGGAGCACCTGGCCAAATGACATTCCACAGGCACTGTATAAAGTCAACCTCCCTGATAGGGATTTTCAACAGTGCCTTGCAGCTTCAAACTATTCCTGAATCCGGAAAGGGCGTTATTATCAACCTGATCTTTAAAGGAGGGGATCTGCAACAACCTGAAAATTACCGTCTCATCACCCTCCTAGACAATGAGACTAAGTGCTTTACATGTTTACTATTAAAAGAGTCAATTCACTGGCCAGCAGAAAAGAAGATCATACTGCCAAATCAAACTGGCTTTATATTAGGTTCAGGTATGTCTACAAATATCTTGGCACTTTCAATCATAATCAACAAATTGAAAATAATTAACCTACCGATCTACCTCTGTTTTGTGGATTTCACGCCCGCATTCGACTGTGCTCATCTTAATCTACCTTGGAGTAAACTGTCACTTTAGTGCATACTTCAGTGCCTTTTAAAATTAAAAGCAATATAGATGGTCTACACTGAAACATGGGCAAGAATAAAAATTGGGGATGGCATTGCACTATTGAAGAAAATGTATTCTAACCAGGGCTTCAAAGAAAGATACGTGTTGGAACCATATCTATTCAACCTATTGCTGGCTGACTTGTCCCTAAGTCTGGATGAGGTAAATTATCTGCCCCTGAATTAGGAGTTCTTCACATCTCAAATCTGCTGTACGTGGATGATGTTATCTGCCTAATAATCGACCTATCCCACCTAGATCTGCAAATGTTTATCAAGGGCCACAAAAGAACGCAAAATCCGCCTTATGCCTCATCAAAAGCAGGTAACTCTACAAAGCGTTGAAAACACTTTGGCTGCACCCAACTAATTCTGTGCTTCAAAGTAAACTGAAAAGTACAAAAAAGACCTAGAGAAAGATTTTGTGGGAGGAAAGAACACACTTTCTGGGCAAAGTCCTTGTATCTTAGCAGGAAGAGAAATTCAAGGGACTTTTGAAAACTGGTGAATGGCCTAAATAGAGCCCCAAATGGCATACGTAAATCAAACATTACTGAATCAAGATAGGCTCATTTCTTAACTGTGCACTTAAATCTAACAATAGGGGGTCACTACCAGACCTGTAATACAGAAACAGCTGTGAGGCTGCCTGCTAATACACAAGAAGTCTGTAATAAGTCAGCGATAGGAAAAGAACTTCAGAAGAAACCACATTTGCCAAAAGTATGGCAAAGAAGTAATCCTACAGCATCTCATTGACAAACTATCCAGCTTTCAGCAAATAATGGCATGACGATAAATAAAAATAAAAATAAAGTCATGGTCATTGGAAACAGAAAACAGAAACAGCTAAGGAGGTTCCTACAAGGTCAACAACTGACATGTGTGAAAGACTACAAATACCTTGGTGTCCTATTTGATGGCAAAGGCTTTTTTTCTGCTACATAAGCAGGAGCTTCAATGGAAAGACAGCATCCTCATTTTGGCTTTTTAAACTTTAAAAGAGATCCTTGGGAGGACCCAGATTTGTTCCACTACTTTAAGGTAATTGCTGCACAATTACTCCCAACCATGTCCTATGGAACTGAAGCTTTACAAGGTAGGAATACTGTGGTTCTGGATTCAATTGTCATAAAAACATACAGGCTCATCTGACATCGTCCCCCAATGCCTCTCCTCTCAGATCCAGCTAGAGTTTGGACTGGTTAATCAATCAATTGCCAGAAAATGGTCTTTCATTAAAACAGGGCAGAAAAAATAAAGTCCTTGTCAGCCAATCCTCTGAACAAGGCTCTTTGGTGTGAAATCTCACAAATCCAAAATGCTCCAGTGCGACTGTACCTAGACTCTGCCATTGATGCCTTGGGTATACAAACATTAATGGCGCATGACATCCTCCTATCGATCTTTTAAACAATCAATAAACCATGTAATGTAGAATGTTACAGCAGCTGGCAATAAAGCTGCTTTATCGAGTAGATCACATGGTTGGATGATTCTGAATGGCTATAAATCCCTTAAACCACAAGCTTACTTGGAGGCAGGATGGTCCATCCAGTTAAAGAAAATGTTTATGAGCTCCTGCTTCGGTCATCTTCATAGACTAGCGCATACCTTGCCCTGGCTTCGGAGTGTGGATACACACACCTGCAGGTTTTGCTGTACGGCAAAGGAGGACATTGTACACTTAGGGGCCGATTACGATGCCATCCTGAAAGGCTCCGAACGAGATTCGGATTCGGCAAATCGGATTTGGAACCTATGTTTCCGACCGATTCGGACATATTTCAGAACGACCAATTACGATGAAGGGAAACCGTTCGGGCTGTCCGAATCGATTCCAAAAGAGATTCAGACAGCCGAGTCATTCGGCACTGAATCGTACAGCTCTATGGACATGGTTTCCAAACGAGCGATTACGATGACCGATTCAGACAGCCACTCCGAATCGGTCAGTCCGACACGAAACGGCTGTCGGAATCTGACTAGGGTGCCCGTAACATTCCCCCCTTCACCCAGAGGCCTCGGGTGGGGCCCGTGGGGTACCCAAGGGACCCCTCTTTACCACCATGCACAATGTGGCAGGCACCATGGGGTGCCCGTCACAGGGTGCATGGTTTTCCCCAGCAACCCCTTTATTCAATGGGAGCCTCGACCGAACGATGTACGGAAGCATCGTAATCGGTCAGTCGGACTCGCAGTATAGGAGTCGGTCGGAAACATTTCCGAAAACGATTTGGTCGGAAGAGTTTCCTAACGAAACATAATCGGTCCCTTAGTCTGTATTTACCCTAACCTCCTAAGTGAAAGGAGGGCCTTCTTAAGAGAGCTTTTTAATCATTGTGATATCCAATTATGCAGACAGGCTGTGATTGCCTGTTCTAACCCCATGGACATTATCCTGAACAGTCGTTTTACCTAATTGTTAATAAAAGCAGAATAAAAACTTAAGGACTGTGCAATATTCTCAACTCCCATTTCTATCTCTGAATGAACATTTTAATTTTATATTTTCTCCTTTCAATGAGAATGTTCTGATGCAGTGTGTACTGCTTCAACTATTGTAACACTTTTTTAACCTTCATACTGTTTTATTGTATGCGAAGGTTTTTTATTAACGATGCATAATAAATTACGTATTACTTGTTTGTGTTTAAACAATGCAGCTTTGTCTAAAACTGCAGTGAAAAATATTTTCTTCATCATGAAAGGTTTTCTTACCCATAGATAGTATTATTCCAAAATGAGAAAGAAAGGTGACAAAAAGTATGATTATTTCTTTATTTTGTATACATATAATAAATATTCATTTTGGTCATTTCATGGCATGGACTTACATTGGGAGCCACTACATCACTACCGCAAGAGACATTACTTCATCACTTATATGTAAAAAAACACAGATAAGGTGAAGTCATGATCACAAACCAAAATCTAAACACCACTGAAATTCTTAAACTAACAATGCCTAACACCTCTCCATCCTACACTCATGACACGTGAAATGACACATTGATGACATCACCGATAACATCACTGATGACAACACTCAATAGAAGCAATACTTTGCTATTTCCCTATATAGAAAATTATTTTTAAGTAAATTAGTATTTAGTAAGGAGCTTATTTATGAGAGCCCTGTGTCACTTTTGCACCATGTAAAGTGGTACATACATGACGCAGAGCTCTCATAAGAATGAATGAGGCCACGCAAAGTCATCCTGCATGGCTTTGAGTGGCCAAATAAATCATGAGTAAGGTGACACAGGGCAAATTGCTGCATCACTTTACCCTGCGCCCGGGAGGAGTTCCATGTGCGTTTTGTGGGTTTGTGGGTTTTCCCATGCAACACCATGGCATTTGATGCTGCCCCTGATTTACAAAGTGATATAAACCTGGGGAAGGGTCACATCCATATACCTACCCAGGTGAGGTATAAGGAGGAGAAATATGTTAATTTCTCCTGGTGTTTTCCTTTTTCACACATGGAAAGAGGGAAATGCCTCATAGGATTGTTTTTCTGCAGAAAGGGGCCCCTTCCTGCACAAAAATAAGGGTGCCTATGTTGGCGTTAGACTGCAGCTCAGGCAGAAAGGACAGGAATCCGCGATATTGCTTAAATAAGGTGCATTCCTGCCCTTTCACTTTGGCGTAGGGCAACGCAGCACAGTGTCTTGCTGCGCTGCTCTACGCCAAAATGCCATAAATGAGGCCCTGATTGTCTCACCTCAAATATTGTCATTATTATTGATACTCATTGCAGAACTGTTAACCCATGTGATTTGTCTATGAGTGCACCATATAATAATACTGTAACACTACTACAGAAACATGAAGAAGGATCCATGGACCAATTTCAGGGTCTGCACACGCCAGTCCAACAAGGATCTCTTGCCACAGGTTTGCTGACTTGTGGCTAGGCTTTATGAACCTCAGAGTCTGCCCCGGGAATATGTAACCTTGCTGCAAGGTAAGTAAACCCTGTGCCAAAATACACTTTTAGTTTACTTTTGTTCTTTGGGAGTTTCTTTATGGAGCCCCTCACCTAGATAGAAGGTCAGGAGATGCTACTCCTGCCCCTTTGTGGCTTTTCTTCAATTTATTTTTCATGCATCTGGGACCAC